>NC_083402.1:60855739-61527181 GCF_020745735.1 Hemiscyllium ocellatum
GTTAGCATTGCTGCCTCACAGCATTGGACATTTGGGTTCGATTCCAGCCTTGGGTGACTGTTTGTGTGGAGTTTGCACATTCTCCTAGTGTCTGTATGAGTTTCCTTTGGGTGTTCGGATTTCCTCCCATAGCCCAAAGATGTGCAGATTAGGTGAATTGGCCATGCTAAATTGTTCAGGTATGTGAAGGTTGGGTGTTTAGTCAGGGGAAATGTAGAGTAACAGGGTAGGGGAATGGATTGGAAAGGATACTCTTTGGACGGTTGGTGTGGACTTATTGAGCCAAATGGGCTGTTTCCACACTGCAGGGATTCTATGATGAGGACATCACATTTAAATATTAAGCACATGTTTCTTCCAAAGTACCAATTTTCTCACATATTCCAAACTCTCTTGTTTTAAGTATTTTGTATTTTATACATTAACATGAATACGATTTCCCAATTTAACTCAAGAACAACACTAATTTTTTTTTAACATAAATATCAAGAGAAGGGGAGTAATTTAGGACCAATAGTGACAGATGCAGATAATGTTGCAATTGTAAATCAGAAAAAGCTAATCTTGCAAATTAGAAACTTCTTTATTATTTCATGGGATGTGAGCATTGCTAGCAAAGTCAGCATTTGTGCTCATCTGCAATTACTTTTGAAAGGGCAGTTAAGGATCAACCATGTTGTTGTGGGTTTAGAATCACATGTAGGCCAGACTGAATAAAGATGGTAGATTGCCTTCTGTAAAGAGCATCAATGAATCAGACGGGTTTATTAAAACAATCGAGAACAATTATCATGGTCATCATCGAAATGCTTAAACCACATCTCTGATTGGCCAACAGCTTTTGGCAGCCTGACACACTAGGGTTGAAATGACTGACAGAAAAAGAAACATGCCTATGCAATGCCTAACAGTTCTAAATGACTAGATGGATGTGCAAAAACAATGAATTATCTCATCAGTTTGGGCAATGTGAACACTACTACCCTGCAAGTTATCCTCCAAGTCACTCACCATTCTGACTTGGAAATATATCAGTGTTCCTTCAGCACCTCTGAATCAAACTCCTGGAATTCCCTTCCCATTGTAGGTCTACATGGAGCACACGGACTGCAGGGGTTCAAGAAGGCAGCTCACTACTACTTTCTTAAGGACAATTAGGGATAGCCAGCTATGCCCACATCTCACAAGAGAATATTAAAGAACATGTTAATATCTCACAAGAGAATTTTAAAGAGCACGTTAATCTCCACCTGTCCCTTAGCCAAATATGGGAAGATCCTGGCTTTGGATTCCGAAATTGTATACTTGAATTTGAAACCTGCCAATACCTATCTAATACTTAATACTTAAGTAGCTTAAAATAAATAACTTAAATGAATGTAGAGCCACTTAGCCTAACATTTGTTGTAGAGAAATTCTAATATCAGTTTAGAACAGAGTGACTAGCTAGTTGAACAAATATGAGCTAATCAGTGGGAGCAAATATAGATTTGAAAAGAAAAAGACATGTCCAACAAATCTAGGTGTACATTGCTTAAAAAAAGATATAATCTGCTGAAGCTTTTCATCTTGCACATCTGGACATTTCACAAAAAGTAGCTCAAGATGCCACTTGTCAAAAGGACAGCACTGATTGGTAGAGGCATTGCCATGGAGATGGACAGTTAAACAAAGCTTGGCAGTTAATTGGCAGTATTCATTAACTGATACATTCTCCAAGACAACACCTTTATAATGTTTATCTGTCAAGCAATTAGTCCTCTTCTTTGATACATTATAAACATTATTTTTTCCATACATTGGTATTTATTGGTGAGTGTACAATGAAAGGGTTTGACTACTTTTTATTTCAGTAATACTCAAGTTCTGTGCTAACAAATGATTTATTGTAAACTGAGCTGAAATTTGTGAAGTAGAATTAACATAGAAGATTAAACTCTATAGATGCTATTGATATGAACTTCAAGAACATTGAACAATGTTTCACTTGATTGATATCAAAAATAAGGGTGAATGGAGTTGAAAATAATTTATTGAAGTTGTCAGGGAATTAATAATGAGATAGTTAACAGATAGCAAGATTAACACATATATAATCCTATTTGTATTGTGATAGGAGATTACCCCTCAGTTTCTGTATTGGATTTGCAGTTTTTGAAATGACCTCAATTGAATAACAGACAGTTGAATATCCAAGTTTCCTGATGATAACAATTATAAGATAGTGATCATCATGGGGAGAGGCTGTGGTCGATGGCAAGAGTAAGGGGATGGCTTTCAACAACCACACCTGCTCAATTCCCATCTATTAATCAGACAGAAGGTATTGGGCCTTGAGGGACTAATCCCATTAGCAGCCACTTGCAAACTCCCAACAGGACATGCTGGGTGGACTTCCAAGGACATTGGATACATATATAAGGCCTCCACTGAATTCCTGAGTTATCACTAAATTGTGGTGGGCTCAGGGATATGGGGTGAGTAACTGGCTCACTTGTGAATCAACAAGTTTCAGATAAATGAATTGCATCCAAGGTAAGTAACTTGCAAATATCTAAATCAAGCAAAATTGCATTTACTTTAGGATGAGGCAATGGTATGGTGGGTAATGCCATCAGCCTTGTAACCTAGAGTACTCGCACAAATGTTGTGGAGAACTGAGTTCAAATCCCACCATGGGAGATGGTGAACTTGAATTTAATGAAAATCTGGAATTGAAAAGACATTTGAATAGGTCCATGAATAAGAAAGGTTTGGGGGGATATGGACCAGGCACAGGCAGATGGGACTCGTTTAGTTTGGAATTAAGTTCAGCACAGACTGGTTGGACCAAAGGGTTTGTTTCCGTGCTGTATGACTCTATGATTGTAAAAACTATTCTGATGGCTATGTAGCAATTATTATAAAATCCTATCAAAAGTTTATACAAGGTACAACTGCCTATTCTTATTGCTTCTCTAGCACCCTCCTCTCCCAAAGGCAGCAGCCAAGTAAAACTTCAGTGTCAATCTATTGTTGATGTGTTGAGATATGGTGGAGTTGGTCAAGTGCCTTGCAGGTTCAATGTTTTAATAACACACACTGGTAAAGATTCCTTTTTTTATGTTCCCTAAGTGCATAAAAAGTGACATAAGAGACAGGATTGTCCCAGTGAGGCATGATGGAAGTTTATATGGATTGCAATTTTTAAATTTGTTTTTTTACTATCACTTTATAGCTCAGTGTCATCAAGATATTCCAGCAAACAAATGCCTGCACAATTGTACAACAAAGTCAGAGTGTCAAGGAGTACATTTACTCACAATAATACTTTACAAAACAGCATTCATCAGGAATTATTGAGTAAATTATTCTATGAATGAACAGTGATTCCTAATATCTATTCACTAGGCTGCAGTCTCACTCTATATTAGACGTTCATTCAATGGAGATTTGATTTATTTCTTAAATATAATACAGCATTATGAGAATGATGAAATATGGATATTTCTTTTCCTCACTGCACAACACAAATAATGTCATATAATGTCATTTATTGTTAAAATGTAAAAGACCATACATAAAACTTAAGTTAGCTTAAATTATCTGTTTCTTCAAATGTGTCACCCAGAATAGGAATTTATAATATCATCAGCTGAATATCCCGTGTTCTTTTAAAAAACTTCGCTGAAATTTTTTTTTGAAAAAACACTTTTCAAAGTAAATGATGTAGATTGATAATAGCTAACATGCTGCATTTGTGAAGAATACAAGCCATTTTAGAGATGCACTCTAAAGACCGCTGAGAGAGAGATGACAAGACTTAGCGTTTGAGGGTATATAAACTACTGGACTTTTAACTAACTAGGAGAACATATGCCATGGACCAGAATGGAAACAGCTTCCGCCCTTTTTTTTCTCTTTGAAATAATCTAAATTATGCTGAGCTGTTGATTTGAAGACTCATTGCCACAATCCAAGAGTTCTTGAGAGAGAATTCCAAATCAGTTCTGCCAAGACAGCAGAGTGACTGCTCCAGTAAGATTCTAGTACCGGTTAGTACTGCAGAGACCCTTCAGCTGGAAATAAATCTCTAGACAATCTGTGAATCCATTTCCTTCCTGACTTTATTTGTTACTTGGCCTAGTTTTAAGGTCTGATAAGACTGGACTGAAGGGCCAATCAGATTTGTTTCATTGGAACAATATGTGCAGCTCCTTAGTAAATTTTGAGTTGTGTCTCATGGTCAGTGTGTCAGTATAACTTTAAGAAATATACTCATAATATCATCATTGTATCATCACATGAGCCTTAAGGAAATAATGATTTCACACTCCACCTTACCTTGGTTCAGTTGGAGCATGGTACTCTAATGGAAGCATGCTTCTCTCTTCTAAACCAATAGCTTAAAACTAGCCCAGACATTTGTGAGTGAGTAATATAATGTTTGTACATAACAGTTAGTGATAATAAATGTCTATTGGCCTCTTCAATTCTAAAATGTCAACATCCAATTTCTTAGGTTCGGGGAGATAACATAAGCATTGCTGCACCAGATAAAGTGCCCCTTTGGAAGTAAACTCACACCAATAAGTATGAAGAATAAAAAAAACCCCAAAGGCATCAATTGCAATTATCGCTGGAAGTTTCTGCAGCCTCAGTAGGGCCTATAAATTGGGAATAAGACTCAATCTTGACAGGTTGATATTTTGAGTGACAGATTTAAATATCATAAATTTGTAGGTGGTACTGTTCATATAAAACATTGGAATGGGTAATCTATTAGAACACGAAAGCAAGATTATCACGGAGTCAAACTACAATAATTTCGACATATATGCACCCATTGTAAATGGTGATTAATTTAAAATGGATAATTCAAACTTAATAAAGATGATTTATTATCAATCAATATAATTCTTTTTTTTCCCCATTCCCCATCTCCAACAGGTTATCTCCAATACAAAAGAAGGGATATCTGGATGGGAAGCTACAAATTTGGTTCAGATGTCAAAAGTCATTTAATATTAATGACATACTTTACAGTAGTGAGGGACTATAAGTACAATGCCTCATTCCTGAGAAATGAGAATGGCATTTCAGTCTTTGAAGATTATATGTTAAAACTGCTATATGGTCATAATCAAACACAAGGGATTCAATTATGGTCTGATCATTTTACAGCTAAGATCAGGTATAATCAATCATAAGATGTACTGTACATTGTACATGATGCTTGTTCTTGCTGGCTGGTCATTGCTCACTTGGGGGTTGGTTAGCTCAGTTGGCTAGAAGGCAGCACAGGGCCAGCAGCATCAGTTCATATCCTGTGCCAGCTGTCATAATTCATGGAGGTCTGCTTTAACAATGCTTGTGGAGTGGCTTCCCCCAAGCTATGCATAAGCAATTGGCTTTCTCCATGGAGAGAGATGCCTATGGTCATTTGTGGACTATGGCTCCTCATCTTACCTACCTCTCACTGTAACAAGTATTTGCACATACAGGCTGGCACCTAATAATCAGAATTCTCAGCTTGAGTACAGTCATTCATTCTTGTGTCCTCCACTATTACTCAATGCTGTTTAATATGAACTTACTCTAAACAATCTATCAGTGCACTAACAGATTTTGCCAATAATTTTCAGACACTTTTTAAAAACATTTTCTATTTGTATTTGCTATGGGAACTGGTGGAGCACGCACATCAGATTGGTAAGGGCAGTAAGTTTCATTCATTGATAGATACTAGTAAACCAGTTAGGTTTTGTATGAAAATTCAACAACACTAACTTTAATGATACTTGCATTTTATTTGCCAATAGCTTCAAGAGAAGTAAGGGAGAGTGAATATTATTGAACTAAAACCTTGCAATGGTGTTCTGTTGAGACACACATAAATACAAGCTATCTTTTCCTCTGAGCAATCTGTCATACATTTCAAACCTAAGAAGTGAGGAGAAATTACTCATGTAATAATGGCAGATAAATGTTTCAAAAGGCTGTTCAGTATTCTGTGCTCTGTTATTTTAACAGATGATTGCAGGATTAAAGTAATTTAATAATTGGATTCATTGCAGTCCCCTTTTAAAATTTCAAGTAAAGGAAAGTCATCTGTTCACCTGCAATAATGTTCAAAAGTAATTCCTTACATATATTGCTTTTCAAAAATCAAAACATAATTTTCTAATTTTGGGAATTAAATGCATTGCATACAAAACTCATGATATAATAACTAAACTCCACATAACCACTATACAGCTGGACCCTCTGGATCCTCTTAATTGTTAATATCACACCTCTCATTTTCCTGGTACATGTACTATTCAGTTCATATATGGTGAAGGCTTTCTCTTTGGTTACTAGACAGTTATGAAGAGAATCTCCAATATGGTACTAATAAGCTGAGTGAAAATCATTTTCAAAATTACAGATTTATCTCAATTCTATACAACACTCACTGACAGGACAACTGTCAATAACACAAATAGAATTAACATAGAGTAGTAGCTGTGAAAACATGGGATCTCAATGCTTTAAATTAGGTAAAACTCTTCATCATTCCAACCAACTATTTCTACATTCTTGCCACACCTGAAAGTGCAGTGATAATTGTGCTAAAATAAAGTCAGTTAACATCGGTACAGAACAGACAACCGAGTAAAATGTGAGGTCTGCAGATGCTGGAGATCAGAGCTGAAAATGTGTTGCTGGTTAAAGCACAGCAGGTTAGGCAGCATCCAAGGAACAGGAAATTCGACGTTTCGGGCCAGAGCCCTTCATAAGCAAGGGCTCTAGCCCTTCATCTTTCCTGATGAAGGGCTCTGGCCCGAAACGTCGAATTTCCTGTTCCTTGGATGCTGCCTAACCTGCTGTGCTTTAACCAGCAACACATTTTCAGCACAGAACAGACAACCTCCTTATTTCAAAAATGCATCTGAAACTAGTCTTGAAGAAAAGCAGACAACTATCTGATATATTCCAGAAAGTTCCTCTGAGATTAACAATTTAACTAGTTTATTCCTATTGTAAACATTCATGGCATTTCCTCAGAGGTTTCAGTCTCCCATTATAGCTCCAGGAGAAGGTCTTGATGAACCAGTGAAGTACGTCTGTGCTTGATTCCTGCTAGTGTTTCAGTGGAAGACCAATAAAGCTATTATGAAACCTCAGGTCCATCTCTTTTGGTGATGAAGATTAAGTAGGCTCAAGTAAATAGATAATACAGAAGATACAGGAGATCTGAAGTAAAAACAAAATGTGCTGGAGAAGCTTGACAGGTCTAGCAGCCTCTGCAGAGTAACAGAGTTAATATTTTACATCCAATGATTCTTCTTTATCTATGACCCCCACACTATGTCCTGTTAGCAGAGGTTTGCAATTAGCAGAGGCCTATTTTCACAATTAACACCAAGCATTCACAGTCATTTTACATCTTAGTTCTTCTTTTCTACCATCAACATTCCCTTTGTCTTTTGCACTTGGCACCTTCACCACTTGCTACTCTCGTCAGCAACATAAAATCATCCCTTTCCAGCCACCTCCATTCTGAAGAGAAATTGCTGGAGAAATTCAGTATCTCTGGCAGTACATGTGGAGAGAAAGCCTGTGACCATTCTTCAAAAATTGTAAAGTTAACTCAGTTTTCTCCCCACAAATGCTGCCAGATCTGTTGAGTTTCCCCAGTGTTTCCTGTTTTTTTGTCCCAGATCTACAACATCCACAGTTCTCATTTTTATATCAAAGAAGAATTTAGTTTGTTTCTTTCTCAAATAATGCTGCCAGAACTGCTGAGTATCTCCATTACATTCTCTCCATATATTGAATAAGTATATCCATTCCTGAAACTGCCAAAAGGTAACAGCTTACCTGAGGAGATATATACCTCAGTTTCTGTCAACAGTGGAAAAAAGGTAAGAGCTAATAGCCCAATAAATGTTAGAATCAGTCCCCCAATGATTTTATTTGTTTGATGTAAAGACTGTCTAAACCTTGGGGGGAAAAATATTTATCTGTCTTGTGAATAGCTAGTATGTGGGTTAACATGTTGGAACAGTTGAAATAATGGGAATGTGTGCAATCTGCAGCAGCTGTGCAAACAACCTGAGACCAACTACTGTGCTTGAAGCCCTGCTCTGACTGAAATCAGCTAACTTAGCAAAGCCAATGATTCATCAATTCTTCAACTCACAAATCTCGGTGCAGTTATGTACTGAGCCATCACTCAAGACCTATCCCAAACAATTTCTCACACAGATGTTACCCCGTTACTGGACTGTAATGCTAATATGGATAAGCTGTTGCATGATTACGTGCAGCTTGTTGTCATGGTGACAGCAGGGTTCTCATTGGCACTGAGAGTCAATGTGAGACCTCTTGATTTTAATTTTGTGTTAACTCAGTGAGCTGGGTGTACTTTGTTTTTTGGTACTGTTACCACAGAAAGCTAAGAGCTGTTGAAGGAATAAGGTGCTAGTAGTTAAGTTGGTGTTAGATGTTTGTTTGGGCAAATACACAACTGTTGGCATTGATGGAGCCAATTCTTCAATTAGACATCCCAGTGAAGAACATTGTTCCGTTTGGGAAATCAAAAGCCTACATCTATAGTTTTCTGTTAATTTATTTAAATATCAAGGTCTGCAAGCCTGTAATTTTCTGACCAACGCTTCCTGCATAGTTCTCCATCAGTCAAATCCTTTCAGGGAATAAATAATGTATTTCAGTCCTAATATCTCATCAGGAATATAATTTCATTTCAGTTATTTTTCCTAATTTGCAAAATACTCTAAACCATTTGTGTGGCTTGTAAAACAAATAAAGTCATTGTTTACCTATGCAATAATTGAAAGAGTGTCATTGAGGGCTCTTTGAGGATTTACAGATCCATGACAACACTGTACATTGAATGCTTATCCTTAACATCAAAATATCCCTGGCATAATCAACATAAACTGTGATGACAGCTAGCTAGAGCAGTACAATCCACAAGTCCGTGTACCTGATGAAGGAGCATTGCTCCGAAAGCTAGTGTGCTTCCAATTAAACCTGTTGGACTATAACCTGGTGTTATGTGGTTCTTAACTTTGTACACCCCAGTCCAACACCGGCATCTCCAAATCACAATAATGTGAGCATGGTGCATGTGTCTCTGACATTACCACAGTCTTGTGCAGAGTAACGTGGACATCAATGCATTTATCACTGACAAGGTATCAAAACAGGCTGGGAGTGAGGGAGAGATGGATGTGGGAGTTGATAAAGCTGAGCTTCCCTTCCATGGAAGAGACAAAGGCTGCTGCTAGGAGTGGGAGATGTGTGATGCCTGCACCAAGTGCAGGGAAACACAAGCTAAAGGAGCAAGAGCCAGTCTCTGTTCCTGAAACTGGAGGGACAAAAGACCAGCACGGGAAAGACCGTCTCCTCTGTGATTTATTTCATAGAAAAATAGCCCAGAATTTGTTATAATTGGTCAATTAAAAGCTTTTGATGTTAGACTTGCCCGCACCCATTTAATCTACTGGTATGGATTGTGGATTGGCTGTCTGACAGAAGGTAGAGAGTTGGGATAAAAGGTTCTTTTTTGGAATGGCAGCCGGTGACAAGCAGTATCCCGCAGGGTTCAGTGTTGAGGCCGCAGCTGTTCACGTTATAGATTAGTGATCTGGATGAAGGGACTGGGGGCATTCTAGCGAAGTTTGCTGATCATACGAAGTTAGGTGGACAGGCAGGCAGTACTGAGGAAGTGGGAAGGCTGCAGAAGGATCTAGACATTTGGGAGAGTGGTCCAGGAAATGGCTGATGGAATTCAACGTGAGCAAATGCGAGGTCTTGCACTTTGGATTAAAGAATAAAAGCATAGACTATTTTCTAAACGGTGAGAAAATTCGTAAAGCCAAAGTACAAAGGGATCTGGGAGTGCTAGTCGAGGCTTCTCTAAAGGTAAACATGCAGGTTGAGTCCGTGATTAAGAAAGTGAATGCAATGTTGTCACTTATCTCAAGAGGGTTGGAATATAAAAGCACCGTTGTGCTACTGAGACTTTATAAAGCTCTGGTTAGGCCCCATTTGGAGTACTGTGTCCAGTTTTGGTCCCCACACCTCAGGAAGGACATACTGGCACTGGAACGTGTCCAGCGGATATTCACATGGATGATCACTGGAATGGTTGGTCGAACATACGAGGAACGGCTGAGGATTCTGGGATTGTATTCATTGGAGTTTAGAAGATTAAGGGGAGACTTTATAGAAACGTACAAGATAATACATGGCTTGGAAAGGGTGGATGCTAGGAAATTGTTTCCGTTAGGCGAGGAGACTAGGACCCGTGGACACAGCCTTAGAATTAGAGGGGGTCAAGTCAGAACAGAAATGCGGAGACACTTCTTCAGCCAGAGAGTGGTGGGCCTGTGGAATTCATTGCCGCAGAATGCAGTGGAGGCCAGGACGCTAAATGTCTTCAAGGCAGAGATTGATAGATTCTTGATGTCATGAGAAATTAAGGGCTACGGGGAGAATGCAGGTAAGTGGAGTTGAAATGCCCATCAGCCATGATTGAATGGCGGAGTGGACCCGATGGGCCGAATGGCCTTACTTCCACTCCTATGTCTTATGGTCTTAATCTCCATGGTGTTTTGTGGTGACAAGTTACTGGACCTGTGAATTGTAGATGATGTAGTAATCTTCATGGGCATTTGGGATTTGAATAAACAAAGCAAATAACTCCTTAACCCAGAATCAGACCACAGAATTCTAAAAATAGCAGGATAAAAGTGACACCAATGTCAAATCTTGTACAAAAAAGGGAAACAAAGAGGGCAGGAGAACTGCACTAATGGCAAAGGGAAAAAAACGAGAAAAAGAAAGAAACTGCATTTTTCACAAGATCTCCAACAATTAATACTTCAAGGATTGAGACTTTGCAGGTGTAATGATTAAAGTGCCCAAAAGTTTACTTGATAATAACATTTAACACATGGTAAGAAGTGTATTTAGAACTGAAATGTCAACATTCTGTGTTGAGTTTACTTCACATTATTCGCTTGTGAACTTCATGCTTTTTGATGATTAAAATGGGGAACCAGGCAGTGAAATATTGCTCATGCAAAGCTAATGTCACCTCTGACTGCAATTCCTCAAGTTCTGCCTTTAATCACATATCTGCCATCAAGTGCTGCAATAAGTGGCCTTTTTCTTTAATAGAATTATCACACTTGGCAGTGGATGGTGGATAGTTTGTACAAAACAATTATGGCCAGTTGCAATTTGCTTCGAGCACCTACAAAAGCAGTCATGAGGGAGGGAGCCAGAGAACTTACAGCTGCCCACTATTTCAGCCTGACAGTGTTCTGGGGTTTTCTAAGGCACTACCTTCCAGCAGTAACATATGTGCAGAAACACAGAAGGAGTCAAACGTCTCTCATGTCAGTAACAGTTCAGTGCTAGTATATAACCACATACATAGAAGATTGCTGGAAAGCAGCCAAAGAACTAATCCCACAAGAGTTCCTTCAAGTGCCTGTAGAATCTCACGCAGCTGGTCAGATATTTGAACAAATACCCGAAAGCAGGAAATCTCTTAGATTCAGGTGACCTCAAGAAGCAGCATGAAGGAATGTGCCTTTAAAATATAAAATACTAGTAAAAAAATTCTACATAAATCAACTTTAAAGCATGCGGTTAAAAAGAATGTGCACTAACACACAATATATACTTAAATTTACCAAACATCCTTAGATACACCTTCCAAACCCATAACCATGACAAGAGGACAAGGGCAGTAGACACACTTGTAAGGACCCCTCCTCGACACTCACCATCCTGACTTGGAAATATATCACCATGCCTTCACTGTCACTGGGTCAAAATCCTAAAATTCTCTCCCTAATAGTACTGCAGCTTTACCTACACCAAATGGACTGCAGCAGTTAAAGAAGGCAGATCACCACCACCTTCTCAAGGGCGAACAGAGATGGGCAATAAATGCTGGTCCAGACAGCTATCCAACATCCTCTGAATTACTGTTTTAATAACCAGCAGAATGTTCACAAGTTCAATAGCTGATATCTGTATTTCCCAAGGTTTCAGCTGATATTTTTCCAACACTACTGCCGGATATCATCAGAAATCCTGGCAAAATCCTACTCCCGCCACCTGCATATGTCTCCCACGGACTCTGTCACTGGAAGCCAATAATTTAATGAATGTAAATAATGCTGAAGCCTGTAATTTTTTTCTTGCACATTAGAAAGCCAGGTATATGTCCATTAAAACTGCCACACAGGTGAAAATTCCATTCATTCTGGGCAGGAAGAGGACCACCATCGCATTAATGGAGTTAACAGTTAAAATCTGTGTGGTTTCACACTGCTATAGGCAGACAGGATATTTACTCAAATCAGTGGTTTCCCAGCAAAGGGCAGCTGGCAGTTACCATCCTCCCTCCTCCCCTCCCTCTGGCCAACAATCCTTTCCCAAGAGAATGAGAAAATCAGCTAAAACATCACCTCAGGAACAAACATAGTAAAAGGAAGACAGTAGACATTGAACACTGAATTCATTCCTGGTGGTTTTACCAAGACTAATGGTATATGCTAAGAAAGCTAGAAAATTTACATGTAATCTTTTGTCTTTAATCATTGAGTGCTCAAAACATAATGTGTCCATGCCGACTCTCTGCAAGAGGAGTTTAGCCATTTCTACTTCCCCTGAAAACCTACTTATTTTCCCTTTTCAAGTGTTTATCCAATTCTCTTATAGAATTCTAGGATGGTTACACCAGACAACTTGG
This sequence comes from Hemiscyllium ocellatum, assembly GCF_020745735.1. Classification (NCBI taxonomy): domain Eukaryota; kingdom Metazoa; phylum Chordata; class Chondrichthyes; order Orectolobiformes; family Hemiscylliidae; genus Hemiscyllium; species Hemiscyllium ocellatum. Next base: position 60,868,503 of record NC_083402.1, read on the forward strand.
TAACAAGACGACATCTATTAGATGCAGTCGACTATACATTTGTTCACCCCACAGACACGTGTAAGTTCATCTATTATGGTACTTTCGAGAGGATGGTAAACAGTTCACATTTCTGAATTGTACTTTCATTCTTGCAGCTTGTGATCTCACACCTTTGTTTGGGTCACTCATTTCCCTTGGCTGTTACCAAAATGGCCAACTGCATGTTCAATACCTGTGCCGGTTGACGTTACTATAAAGTTACTCCCACCTTCTCAAACTTGCCTCTCACCTGAGGCATGGTGACCCTCAGGTTAAAACCACCACTAGTCATCTTTTTCTGAAGAGAGAGCAACCCTACGTTCCTGTGGGTCTGTAGCAATTTTACTTCACCAGAACGGAATTTAGCAGTCACTGTTACATAATGATCTCAATATTCTGAAGAATTCAAGTAAAAAATACAACTAATTCATCTGTGACTTAACACACATCACTGAAACTCCTGTAATTACATATTCATACATTATTCATGCATTAGTACCATCCAGGGCAGAAGCAATTAATCAGAGCAATAATTCTGTCAGTTATTGGGTAAGTTCATGCCCACAAAGTGTACAATTTACAAATTAGAATTTTGATACAAAAACAACATATAAAGACAAAGGTGATCACAGAATTTACATTACCAAAGGAAATGATTTATTTCCTTTCCACATGTTAAAATTTTTAATATGCTTATATATTATTCCTTCTGTATATTTACCACATGCATGTTTAAATTTCAATTTTACTGTTTTATTACATTTTTATTTAAATCTAGGTGATTGCATTTAAGTCAATTTCATTTAAACTGTGCCATAATTCATTCACTTTGAAATATCTTTGCAGACTACTACTTAAGCTGATGTTTCTGCAACCAATCCATTAACTTATGTTTTGAAATCATTTCTTGGATTCCTCTTTATTATTATTGATTTCCTGAGTGTTGTCACTTGTCTTCTTCAGTTCACAAAAGGTTAGATCATTTCTCCACCCATTTTGATCACAATTATTTTCTTACCAAACTCTATTTCAAGATAAAGTCCCTATTGTCCTACAAATCTCAACCTTAATTTCCTTTGAGGTGCATGATTGTTCACAGCATTTGCTCAACATGATAATAGACATCTTATTATTTTTGTTAATGCATTCATAGGATGCGGGGGTCAATGGTTAGGTCACCATTAATTACACATCCTTAATTAGCCTTGATAAGGTTTAAGAGAATCGACATTTCGGGCATGAGCCCTTCTTCAGGAATCACTCATTCCTGAAGAAGGGCTCATGCCCGAAACGTCGATTCTCCTGCTCTTTGGATGCTGCCTGACCTGCTGCGCTTTTCCAGCAACACATTTTCAGCTCTGATCTCCAGCATCTGCAGTCCTCACTTTCTCCTCCTTGATAAGGTTTAGGTGAGCTTCCTTCTTTAACCACCTCAGTGCATTTGATCTAGGTGAACCAAAAATGCTGTGAGAGAAGTGGTTCCAAAATTTTAACCCAGCAACAATCAAGGAACAGGAATACTTTTCCAAGTCAGGATCACGACAACTGGAAAGGGAACCTAGAGGTGGTAGTGTCCCCATATACCTGCTATTCTTCTTCTTCTCCTAGATGATAGCAGTCGTGGGTTTGGGAGGTGGTGTCTAAAAAGACTCTGTGAATTTTAGCAGTAAATTCTGTAGAATGTTGGTGGTAGAGGGAGGGAGTTTTTTTTTGATGTGCTGCCATTAAGCAGGCTGCTTTGTCCTGGATGGTGTCAAGTTTCTTGAACTTGTTGATGCTGCACCCATCCAGGCAAGTGGGGAGTGCTCCATTACACTCCTGGCTGATGCCTTGTAGATGGTGGTCAGACCTTTGGGGTCAGGCAATGAGTTACTCATGACACAATTCCTAATCCTTTACACATTGTTATAGCCACAATATTTATATGACTAGTCCAGTTCAGATTCTGGTCAAGAATGTTGCTATTTAGAGATTGAATAACGATAAATCCATTACATGTCAAGAGATGATGTTACATGACCTGGACTTTTCCTAGCTTTAAAAGATTTACACATGTCAGTGATCAGACCATTATCAATAACCTTTTTTACTATCTCTCCTGAAAATATTATTATTTGGGAATATTTAGTTCACAATCTTGCTCTAGCGGAGACCAATTTCTGATACGGCTATGGCATTACATCCTTATCAATGCTTCTCTTTTTAACATTATGTCTAATAATGTCACTTTGCGTATTCACATTTAAATGTTGCTATTGTAATCTATTCATGTCATCCACAAAAACATATCTTCTTTTTTTTCCACTATCTTTACAATTGTTATGCTTTTTTTTTCCCTTTCATCCCTCCCATATGATGCCAGTAGGTTTCTATGTGCATCCTTGGAACCTTTGTTCCAGAATGACTACAACTTCATTATCTGTCTACTGACAGATCTTGGGCTTCATCATCTGCTGGAAAAAGGCTCACTTCACCCGAGTGTAAATGTCAAGGCTGGCTCAACTCTGCTCAGGCAGCTCACCTCGCGTTCATTTTCAGGCAACATTCTGTCAATTAGTATAGTTTCCATCCATCTCCAGGAGGTAAAACTTTGTGGAGAGACCACTATGCATCATGTGGAGACCAGCAGGAAGCATTCACCTCCTGTTAACTGGGCAGTAATCCAGAGGGATACATTTTTCTCAGCGAGTGCCAGCCTCTCCCGGTTAACGTTCAATTAAGGGCTTCATCCCAATTTAACAGGAAGTGCAAACAGGAAGGGCTCGATTAAGACACGGACAGGTGAACCATCCACATTTCCCCCACCATTCAAAATGGCAGTGGTGTGGAGCAGGCTAATCAACTGGGGCCATATAGCTGATAGCACGGCCTATTAATTTATGGGTACATCTGTCTGCTTCCCCCTGGATGGATTGCCTCTAAAGTCTGGCCCTTAAAATCCAGCTCCTCACATCTGATTGTCCTCCCTCGATGCTTGTGGTTTGCAGAAACACCCATAACGTATGGATGTAAGGTGGGTTTGGGGAAGCAGGATCAAATTTGATACATATTCACTGGTCTAGATTCCAAGGCACGGGATCTCATTTAGAATCATGGAATGGTTACACCATTGGAGGAGGCCATTCAGTTGAGATATTCTGTGCTGAAGAAAAGTTTATTTAACTCTATACCCTGGCATTACCATGTAAGCTGCAAAGTTTTTCTCTTCAGATGCTGATCTAATTTCCTTCTGATTGAACTTAAAATGCCACTTTCCACCCAGTGTGGACTTGCAGAGTGTGGAGTGTTTGCTGGCAGAGAAAATGTATGCAGCTCTTCACTCCCTGGGAGGGGTTTTGGAAGGATGCAAGGTGTAATCCATGGAGTAAGGAACTACAATTCCTTGTAATCAATGGTGTTATGAAAGATTCAGTTCTCGCAGATTTTGTTTTGAACCCACACATATTGGCAACCCACTGTGTACACTAATAGATACTGAATACTGGACTGCTTCAAAATTAGTTTTGGGCAAGCTTCTGAAAATATTGGCAAGGCCTCATAATTAACATTTTTAATTGGCTACCGCAACTTGACATTTCTTCAGCTTCCAGTTTACAAGTGTATGTGATTAACATGTCATGATACAATTTGTTTGCACAGCATATGTTTCCCTTGCATCAATGATTTCTACTTGGTGGTTTGTTCTTTCACTGAACTTTGTTTGGGAAGAAAGCAGTTTCCTTTTTCTCTTTAAGTCACCTCCTTCTGACTTGCATCACATTCATTTTCACTTTTATTTTAAAGAAATGAAAATGTATATTTTTAAAAATTTTCAGATTGCTTGCCAACGCATCAACTGTATCTCACAGCCTTTTGTCATTTGCTCAATCTGTGCAGGCACACTTGCTTGTGATCACAAGAGTCCAAAAGAAAAAAAATAATTTAAATTTGAGAAACTTATCAACACGGTTTACATCGTCTAATTGCTCTTTGTTTATTTTTCTAAATAGGGCACTTGGAGGAGATTAATCGTTTACAGCGAGTAATGCATTTGTGCTGAATTTATCACGAATTGGTACCTGCCACTGGTTCCTCATTTTCTATAAAAATTCTAATACCTCGACATTTACTTACACAAGGTATTAGCTACTCTTTTTTGACAGAGGTTTACAACCAGTTGTTTAAATATTTTAGGGTATATAAACATTTGTCACATAGTGGCAAGAAAACACACAAAGTGAGATATCGACAGGTAAATCACCTAAGTCTCCCCAATCACGAGTAAATTCATGTTGTGCAATTGTGGCCACATCATCAGTGACATGATCTGCTAATTTATGGATACACTCACCTGCTTCTCCATGCAGCAAGACAATGATGGTTGAAACCAATCACTTATGTAATTGAACACCACAGGTTTATTCAGACCATTTTCTATACTATTCTCCTACCTGCTTAATATGAACACATTCTGTGCTAAGTCCAAATATTATTAGCTATTGCCATCTTGTTTAAAGACCATCAGATGATAATGAGCCTCCAGTTACCACAATAAATAATTTGAAAAAAATATTTTAATAGTTAAGTTTTATCAGATTAAAACTATTGTATAAATGCAAGTTGTAGGGCTCTTGCAGTGCAATGGTAATGTCCCTAACTCTGAGCCAGAAGACCATGGTTCAAGTCGCATCTACCTCATTCATGTGTCAGGACAGAGTGAATGAAAGCAAAATACTACAGACACTGAAAATCTAAACAGACACAGAGAATGCTGGAGGAACTCAGCTGGGGGTGTGGTAGTATTTGTGGAGATAGAAACAGAGTTAACACTTTGAGTGTAGGATGGCATTTCTTTTGAAGTATTAACCGTTTTTCTCTATTGACAGATATTACCAGACCTGCTGAGCTTCTCCAGCATTCCAAATATGTGTGTCATAACATACCTGAACAAGTTGATTAAAACAATTACAAATGTAAGTTGTAAGGAAAGATATCTCATAGATACATCTGACTTGTAAGTGCAAAAATTTCAAAGTTACTTCCAGCATCAAAGCCTCAGAACCTTTCCTTTTTAGTTTCTTTCGGTCAAAACCATGTTTTAATTTTTTAAGGGAAAGTAATTAGGATGGTTAAGAAGGCATATGTCATGGTTGCTTGTATTGGTCGGGGAATTGAGTACGGGGTCAGGTTATCATGTTGCAGCTTTGTAAGACTTTGGATAGGCTACATATAGAGTACTGTGTTCAATTCAGGTTGCCACGTTACAGGAAGAATGTAGAGGCTGTGGAGAGGGTGCAGAAGAAGTTTACTAGGATGCTGCTTGGATTAGGGGGTATGAACCAGAAGGAGAGGCTAGAAAAACTCGGGTTGTTTTCTCTGGAGCAGCAAGACTAAGGGGAGACTTCGTATACCTTTATAAAATCATGAGATGCACAGATAGGGTTTACGCTCAGAATCATTTTTCCCATAGTTGAACTGTCTAAAACTAGGAGGCATGTATTTAAGGAGAGAGGAAAAGCTACAAAGGAGATGTGCAGGGCAGGTTTTTTTCTTATACAGAGAGTGGTAGGAGTATGGTACACACTGCTAGGGGTGATGTTGGAGGCAAACCTGATAGGGGCATTTAAGAAACTTTTAGATAAGTACGTGATTATGCAAGGAATGGAGGGATATGAACTGAGGGCAGGTAGAAGGGATTAGTTTAATTTGGCAACATGTTTGGCACAACATAGAGGTGAAAGAGCCTTTTCCTGTGCAATGCAGTTCGATGTTCTATGTTCTTGCTCTTAATCTACAGAAATCACTCTGCTTGTAGAAATAGCCCAGTCTGGAAATGGGTTTCCAATTTTACACAGATAACCATGTATAATGGAGGAAACGCAAGACCCTGGTGCACGGTGGCACAGTGGTTAGCACTGCTGCCTCACAGCGCCTGTAGACCCGGGTTCAATTCCCGACTCAGGCGACTGACTGTGTGGAGTTTGCACGTTCTCCCCGTGTCTGCGTGGGTTTCCTCCGGGTGCTCCGGTTTCCTCCCACAGTCACAAAGATGTGCGGGTCAGGTGAATTGGCCATGCTAAATTGCCCATAGTGTTAGGTAAGGGGTAAATGTAGGGGTATGGGTGGGTTGCGCTTCGGCGGGTCGGTGTGGACTTGTTGGGCCGAAGGGCCTGTTTCCACACTGTATGTCTAATCTAATCTAATACCAGCAACTGGAATGTATTGAATCTGTCGTGAAATGAGAATCAATTGCAAACCTTTCCTATTCCTCTTTTCTAATCCCAAATTAATTCACTTCCAAAAATGATAGCCTGAAGCATTTAACCTTGGCAATAACTCTGCTGAACTTCTTTATCTCTTATATCCAATGCGCCAAAGGAATACATGTCAAGTCCCATTACATCTTACCATGCTAGTGCATCACACTTGATCATTTACTTTCTCACTCCCAAGGACCAGATCAGAAATGTCCAATACTGGAGGTTTGCTTCTTGCCTTCTATTAAATTCAGTACTGGAAATGCATTGTCCATAAACATAATGATGCTGATATGACTGAACATCATGGTTAACTTGAAGATGCTACTCACCTGAAAATACTAAATGAAAATGAGGGAAATGGAAGAGAGGAAATAAATATAATAACTATAAATAGAGAAAGTGCAAGGAAATAGTGCTAAAGACCAAGTCGCCCCCAGACCTGATGGGATGAATCCTCAGATATTAAGGGAAACAGCTATGGAGATAGTGGAATCACTAAAGTCCCAGAATATTGGAAAACCACAAGATAACACTTTTACTTAAAAAGGGAAGGAAACAAACAATAGGCACTTATAGTGTAGTTAGCTTAATATCTGGGAAAATTTAGGGTCTTTTGTAAAGAATGTTATCACAAAGCATTTAGAAATACATAATATGATCAAGCAGAGTCACCGTGGCTTCACATATGGATAATCATGCCTGACAAAGTTACTAGAATTCTCTGAAGAGGTAACAAGATTGAGAGATAAAGGAAAGCAGTGGTTGGAATATATTTCGATTTCCAGGAGATGATAGGTAAGGCACTGCATGTACATAGGAAAACAAGAGTCCACAGTTTCAGAGGTAGTAAATGAATAAAGGATTGGCTAACTAATACAAGACAAAGAATTGGCATAAAATGAGGAATTACCAGGATGTCAACCTGTAACTAATGGAACACCTCAAAGATCAGTGCTGGGGTCACTATTATTTGCAATATTTCATTCCTGATGAAGAGCTTATGCTCGAAACATCGACTTTCCTGCTCCTCGGACGCTGCCTGACTGGCTGTGCTTTTCCAACACCACACTTTTTGACTATGAATATACATTAACCATTTGGATAAGGAAAGTGAATGCACAATAGCGAAGCTTGCATATGACACAAAAATAGGTGGGAAGGCAAGTCATGAGGATGACCCAAAGAGTCTACAGAGGGATGTAGACTGGTTTTGTAAATGGGCAAAAGCTTGTCAGATGGGCATAATATGAAGAAATGGAGCATTATTCATGATAGAGGTGCTGAATATTCCTTATATGGAATATTCCTCAGCACTGTTATAAGCAAATGGCGGTGCTATAACGCACATTATACAATAACTACCTGTATTGACTTAATGATAAACTAAACAGCAGAAAAGCCTTGAGTCATCAAAAGTGCTCTCAAACAAGATGCATTCTCCAATAACTTATTCATTGATGCTGAGTTGATATTCAATTGCTCTATAATCACTGAAGCGACACGTTATCAACAAGCTGGTGTACAGCATTGACCAGAAACAGAACTGCACTGGTTACATGAATGCTGTGGCTATTAGAGCACATTCAGGGCTGGGTAATGTGTGGCAACTCATGGATCTACAAATCCATTCCACCACCTATAATACATCAATCCATGGAATTAACTGGTTCGGTCCAAACATAGCAAGGTTCAAAATGTTCAACACCCTGGACAAAATAAGCTGTATCATCCGTATGTCACTTCCAACCTCAACATTCATCCATTTCATCACTGGCAAACCCTAGCTCCAGAAACTCAGCGAGATTAAATCATCAGCACTTTCCAAACCATATGGGTTAAGAGCAGGAGGTGAAAAAAAAAGGTTGCCTTTGCTTAAGGGCATTTTCAAGAAGTTTTCTTCCAGCCTGTATAGCCATTACTTTAATAATGCTCATCAGCTCTATACTTCACTCCATTGTAGAAGTACCTCCAACTTGCTCATTGTTGATTTGATGGCAACCTATCACTTGCTTTTCAAGGTCAATCAGTGACTACACTCTAGAAATTATTTTTTAAAAGCTGTTATTTGATATAACCTTTTGATTAGAGCTCTCTCCCCTCTGAGGCAGAGCATTTTGTATTCAAGTCTCGTTCCTGAGAGTTAAGCTTATAATCCATGTTGAAATTTTAGTAAATCACTGCAGGAGTGCTATGCTTCCAAAATTAGTCTTTCAAAAGACCTCATCAGTTCTCTCAGGTAGACATAACACATTTCAAAGGGTAGGGGAGTTTTTTACTGTCACAGCCAGAATTTACCCTTTAAGTAACATCATTAAAAGAAATTAACAGTTATTTCAGTGCTGTTTGTGAGATCTTAAAGCTATACATTTCTATGAAATAGAAGTGACTACTCTTCATAAAGTGCCTTACTTGTTGTGAAAGAGTTTGGTGCTATCAAAGCATTATGTAAGTACATGTTACTTACCATACATTTTACTCTGTAAATTATGATATGGGTGTAACAGTCTGTCACAGAAGTGATTTTGAGTCTTTTGATCCAGTTTTATCTCTGAATCTAAAATTGTTTTCTCTTATCAATAGTACGTCAAATACAAGGATAGCAATAATGTACTTACACAACTGACCACAAAAATTGTGTTTAGTTTTAGTTCAATATTATCTGGGGCACATTGATATAATGTTGACACAATAAGCAAAGTGACCTATGTTTTTAAAACAATATCCAAGCAGGATATTAAAATTTAACAAGGGTGAATTCAGTTGCAAGGTGGGTAAGTATTGCAAGATTCCTTTGCTTTTATGAGCTGCCAGGAAACTTTATATCAATACTGAAGAACATATATTCACTTAGTAAAACTAAGGTAGAATGGGGAGGGGGGTGTGGTTGGGATATGATTGGAGAAGTTTATTAAGCCTTTAGCTCAGGATAATTTCTAATGCGTTAATTAGAGCCAGAACAGCACAATGTAGTATGTGCTGATTTTTTGGTTCATCAAATGGTACTTCTGTAGCCTAACTCCATATACCTGCCTTTGGCTGATATCCCTTAGCACATTTGCTGAACAAAAACCTCTCAATCTGAGATTTAAAATTAACAACTGATCCACATCTACTACCATTTGTGAAACAGAGTTCTAGATATCTACCACTCTTTGTATATAGAAGTGCTTCCTAACATCCTCCTGAATAGACTTAACTCTAAGATTATTCGCTTGTTTCAGAATCCCCAACCAATGGAAATAGTTTATCTTTATCCGCCCTGTCTTTTCCTGTTACTGTCTTGAAGACTTCAAACCGACCACCACTTAACTATCTAAATTCTAGAGAAAACAGGCCTAATTTGTATAATCCCACTTCATATCTTAACCCCGGAGGTTCAGATATCATTCTTGTCAACCTATGTTGTACTCTCTCCTTGGCCAATAAATCCTTCTTTATGGTGCCTAGAACTGCTCGCAGTATTCAAGTGGCATCTAACTAGAGTTGTGTATAATTGCAGCATAACTTGTGCATTTTCATTTCAAAGTCACATTCTGCATCCTTAAACTCCTCTAAATATAAAGATTTACATTCCTTTAGGTTTCTTGATTATTTGCTGCTTCTGTTTGTGACATTTTCAAGATCCATGCTGCTGAATCCCCAAATCTCTTTTGACATCCACCATCTAGAAGGTATCCTCATCTATCCTTTTCTGGTCCAAAATGGGTAACCTTACACTTGCTTACATCAAATACAATCTGCCACAGTTTTGATCATTCAACTATGTTATCGATATTCCTTTGTAATTTTATGCTATCTACATTGTCTACAATGCCGCCGAACTTTGTGTCATCAGCAAATTTGGATGTATGACTTTCTATGCCATTCTACAAGTCATTAACAAATAATGTGATTAACTGAGGCACTAACCCAGATCTTTATGGGCCACAAATTTGTCTAATCCTGCCAATTTGAGTACCCACATATTATTTATATTTTCTATCCACATATACCCACTTTCAGAAATTGCATGTACAATCAATGGTCCAAAGTACACTGAGAACACAGTTTGGCCAGCTCAAATTAAATAACTAAATAGTGTGCACATTTTAACATAAGACTTTAGCAGAAGGGACAAATCTCATGATAACTTTATCGGATTATCCTGGAGGAGCTAAATTGGCAAAACTTAATGATGTTAAAGTTGCGCATTTTCATTTCAAAGTCACATTAGTAATGTTTTGTTTGTTCAAAGTCATGTTGGGTCAGAGTAAGAAGGCAAAACAAGTATTGCCAACAGTCCATTCACAGAATATATGACATTCCTTCTTTCCCAATTCCCCAAATCAACCAGAGAGCAGAGAGTCAAAGAGTCATTCAGCATGGAAATAGACATTTCAGCCAACTCAGTCATGTCGACCAAGTTTCCCAAACTAAACCAGTCCCATTTGCCAGCACTTGGCCCAAATCCCTCTAAACCTTTCTTATTCGTGTGCTATCCAAATGTCTTTTAATTGTTGTAACTGTACCTCCTCTACCGCTTCCTTGGGCAGTTCATTCCACTTATGAACCATGCTCTATGTGAAAAGTTGTCCTTCAGATCCTTTTTAAATCTTTTTCTTCTCACTTTGAAAATATGCCCTCGAGTTTTGAACTCCCCTACTCTAGGGAAGAGACCTTTGTTATTTACCTTATTTATGCCCTTCAAGAGTCACTTAAAACCATCATAGCTTTTATACGAATGGTACATAAATGAGAAAACCTATCTGTCATGATCTAGTGGACAAATTGGACACTGTAACATTTGTAGATCAAGAGCAGCAATGTTCTCCTCCATCTCATACACCATCTTGACTTTGACAGATATTTCCTACCATTCACCATCAGTGGTTAAAATGTCACAGATACTTACTCAATACTATTCTGGCAGCCATCATGCAGCAGTTCAAGGAGGAAGCTCATCACCACATTCTCAGGGTAATTTCTAATTGGCTACAATGATGGTCTTACCACTGTCACCCATGCCTAACAACAAAGTAAGAACTCACCCAGTAAAATGATGAATAGCAAAAGAAGAAACAATATCACACAGAATTACAGTGCACTTCAAAGCAAGACCCTTCACCTGATGATGGTCTAAAACCTTAGCAAATCAAACAGCATTTGAAAGAGAATGATGAGTTAACATTTTAGGTGTGAGCCTGCATCAGAAATTAAAATTAATTCAAGGAGACAGTGTTGTTTACCCAGTCAGTCGTTCTACTATTTTAATGTAGTTGCTTCATATTTCAAACAACGTAATTTCTCATTTTGTCTCTAATTTTAAATAATGGGGAAGTCTCCTGATGTATGTGACCATCAGTTCAGGCTTCCTGTTAGCCAAAAGAGTTCAGAACGTCAGCCCTGGTGGTGATTCATTTGTTATCTATTCTCATCAACTGAGCTGATGGAGTGCTTTAATGGCATTGTTTTGCCATTAAAAAAAATACAAATGTGGAGTCTCAATTTTTTGCGTTTCAATTGCTGGAAATCTGTATCTAAGTGCTCTTCTCTCTCACTACACTTGACAAAGGGACTGCACTCCAAACATTTGTGATTTCACATAAACCTATTGGATTATAACCTGGTGCCGTGTAACTTCTGACTTTAAAAATTTTTTTAAATCTTACATGTAACATTTAATTTTTTTTGTGGTTTCTTTTTCTCTTTTTTTTCCAATCTGTACTTTCCTCTGTTTGTCTCCCTCCTTATTCTTGATCTGTCTTTGCACACATCCATTTAAGCGTTCTTCTTGAACCTTGCACTACTGATTTCATAATGTTTCAAGCTTTTGGTTAAGGAGTAATAGTTGCTTACACATTTCACCCAGATCCCAAATGCTCTCTGCCCCTCACTGTACTATGTTCAGTTCATATTCTGAGCAAGTTTCCATGCAAAAATGTTTTTAAAAACCTAAACATGCAGGGAAGTCTAAGTAATTAAATGTTTAAATGTCTGAATACTGTACTTTGTGAACAATATTACATTTCCTTTCCCCCCGCCAGACTAAAAGATTGCACATCACCATTCAGAGGCAAATTATTAGCACTAAAGGAAATGGAGTGAATTTACTCAAAATTGCCACTCTATCAGTAAAATAGTTGCCTCAAAACATCAAGAACATTGGACCAATTTTCATTTGATGTCAACTTTGAACATTTAGGAAGCAGATCTAAATCTGAATTGGCTGCAAAGAATAAATGTGAAGATTTCCCAAATAGACACAATACTAATCTTGAAATTTTATATCTGGTAGTCTTCCATATTGTGAAACCATGGTTTGCATCAACGTTGTGATAAACCTCATTGGATACAAGCGGCTCAGGAGTCCCATTCTGGTATGGCAGTTTCTGCTGCACATGCTGCAGATGAGAACATTGGGTGTAATATGGAGGATTCATAATCCTCTGTTTTCCTGAACACTTTCCTCATCCAACACGGCTTTCAGCTTCTCCTCACCACTTCTACTACCTCTTTCAAATTGTCAGTCTCAGGAGGTCCCAGCCATTGGTGACAAACTCTTAGCTGTACATATTGATATCCACCACCTGTAAAGCTCATTTTCAGGTGTCCTCATTGAAAATGCATGGTCATCTAGCAGAGAGTGACAATTTACCAGCAACAAACCCTGCAACATCCTCTGGTTTTCAGATGAGTAGTAATTGGTCAAGTCTGCAGTGAGCAAATAGCTGCATTTTCTGTTGAACTTAACAAATTAAGCCGCAATTCGTTGATCATCTTCCATACAGCTAGACGTCATGCTGTCTTGCTGAGAAACATTAAGCTGACAAATGACTAATCGCATATGCTATTTATCTGTGTTCAAAAGACTTAGCATTCTTATATTAGTCCATCAGTCATCAAGCACACAGACGTTTGCATTCCTGCAATGGAATGACTTCTCTTAGAGTCAACATGCTTTGAGTTTCAGCTTGAGAATTGGTAAATTTTCATGCAGATCAACATAAACGTTTTCAGGGTTGCAGAATGGAAATGCGGGTAGTTTTTGCACAAAACATCCTCATCTAGCGCTTCTAAATGAGGTATGGCATGGATCATATGCAAAAGGTAAAGCTTCTTTTACTCTATCCATTAATATGCTTCAATGCAAATGTCCCTCAAAACTGCCACCCTACAATAAAATGTCATCTAACTGAATCTATTGGGTCTATGAGCATGAACAGTTTCCTGTTGTGGATTGCCATCCACCTAAAAGCCAATGAGGTCAGCCTAAATTAGCATGGTGCGGAGACTTTCACCTTACAAAGATGAACAAAGTTTGAAACTAGATCTGAGTTGAAAGGAGTCATTTGGAACATGTTCCTTAATTGCATCCAAAATCATCAAATTAAATTCTGTCAAGAATCTGGTAAATATCCACCTGTACAGCTGATTTTGGTTTTTTTAAAAAAAAATTATTGATTATCGATGTGGGAATGACTTGATTTGAACAAATCTGTCAATCTGGAATCATGTGTCCTTCTTAACCCAAATTGAACAATTTTTAATAGTGCAACTGTTTGCATACAACATAGTCAAATGTGCTAAATGATTTTTCTATGCCCACTCTAACAACCAAATAATTTGAGAGATAAAGTGTTTGCTAGTTATTGACTTGACTGTTTCTGTTGGGGGGATGGAAGAATTACTGTTGGAATAAAGTGTGGTAATATGAGGGTACTTTAGATATGACTAGCTCAAAGCATGAGAGGTGAATTCAGTCAAAAGGTCATCTGTTTTAAATATACTCGGCTCTTAGTTCAGATTTCTTTGACTCTTTTTCCACAGTAAAGGCTTTGGAAAAGAGTTATTTACAATTAGATTTTATAAAAAGCAAATCATAAATTCCAAGGAATTTAAAAAACAGAGACAATCAGATGAATGGCAGTTAATTTTGAACATGGAAGGCGTGTTCTCTTCTCCTCAAGACTAAACAGTAAATAATTAATTAGTTTGTCAGGATATCTAGAAAAAAGTCTTTTACCCGTTCTCCTGAAAACTTTCTGATCTCTTTCTGTGAAGCAGGGGTTAAAAAGACACTTAAAAAGGAGTCAGAGAGCAGACTAACATGTAATCATTAATGAAGACAGGGAGCCTGAGAGAAATGAAATCATTCCCTGAATGTAGGGGAAGTGTGAAGGGCTAATCACGGTGTAGAGGAGGAATAGGAATTAAATTGTCCTTCAATACCAGTATTGAGAAAGGGCAATCACAGAACAGCAGTCTATTACACACCCAGCCATCTTATATTCACTGAAATCAATAGAAAAGAAAAATTGGAGTGGTCGTAAAACCAGTTGATAAACTCACTTTTCATTGTAACTGAAAACTTGCAACCTCAGGCCCTTCCAATTCTGTTTCAGTAGAACCACAAAGTGGGATGGTATCCTGACTGTTATTTCTGAATCATTTCACAATAATATTTTACCAATTAAAGTAAGGAAATCTGTGTGTATATGTCACTCTCACTGCCACAACTCAGTTGGGCTATTGCAAAAGTAGGTAGAGAGAAATCATTAAAGTGAGCAGTGGTCGCTGCCCTTGATTCGACAATTACAATTTCTCAAATTCACATATTTCTGGCCTTCACATGACTGAACAGGCTGATCCTTGACCCACAGCTCTTTGAGCACATAGGGCAAGGAATTCCATGTGATAATGAGATAGCGAGTGCACGATTTGCTTCCGGTTCTTGCTTTTCTGTTGCCACTGCCTCATTTTTCAGATATTTGGACTGAAAGTGGAGAGTGTGATGCTGGAAAAGCACAGCAGGTCAGGCAGTATCTGAGGAGCAGGAGAATCAATGTTTCAGGCATAAACCCTTCTGCTCCTTGGATGCTGCCTGACCTGCTGTGCTTTTCCAGCACTACACTCTTGTCTTTGCTTTCCAGCATCTTTTTCCCAGTTTGGGCTGAAAGCATGATACAACTTGATGGGAAAGTTCTCACCATTTTGATTGATTAGAAGCTAGCTCCTACAAGTTATTAAGGTCAATATTGTTTCATTTTAAGGAAAGCCTCTGCAGGTTTATGTAGATTTTTTCTTATCCTCTCTGGAATCCAGGCCATTCACGATTTGAGAAAATGACTGAAATTGGAGAGACACTTTTCAGCCATCCAGTACAGTTGATTTTTCAGGAGGATTGCATAAATACGTTTGAAGCTAGCTTCAAGAAGGATACCAGCATTTATTTTAATGTACTCAATTAAATCTGGAGAATGTGCAAAAACTTTAAAAGTAAGTCATTCAAATCATATACGATGCCACTGAACTCCAGATGTACATGCACCAATAATAGTGTTACACATGCAGATATTGCCATATTAAAGGTAATGGAGTTTCCCAGAGAATCTGATCACAAAGGCACATAGTATAATAACAATGTAGCTATTAAAAATTTAGCCGCTCATTACTCCCGTAGGTCAACTTGAATCCACTAGACACAAGGACGGATGAATAAAGATAGAATATACAACAGAAAGAGAAATGGAAAGAGACAATGAAATATATGAGGATAATTATTCTTACTTTCTCTATAGTTTTTAGAGACAGATACATATATAAGCTCAACATATGACGTTATTTTTAGAAAATAAGATCAAAACCTGGTTGGCAAAAATTGTTTAAATTGCTATTAGGAAAAGGCTAATGAAAAATATGTACCCCTGTTTTTAAAACATACATTCTTCTATATTGACTGTGCACTATTATTTATATCGTATGATGTTTACTCTACAGTTTTGATACTCTATTTAATTTTTATGATCAAAAAACTTTAAGAGGATAAACAAAATGGTAACTATGTCCTTTTCATACTTCTATGTATATATTTTAGTTAAAAAAGAACTGCAGAAGTTAATGCGATCAATGACTGCATCATTGTTCATATAGTAGTCTCATAACTATGATTAAACAAGATAAAATTTTGGAAAATATTTACCACACTATGCTCACTATCCTCCCAGTACTATGTATGGGAAATTGTCTTTTAGCACAAATGTCAAAGAAATTAAGAAGTGAATGCTCAATTAATGCAAACCAGACTGATTTCCCAATGGATTCTTCTTGCCTTTAATCAAGCATTAAAAGAAAAGTGAAGAAAGTACAAATAATTATTTATCAGTAAACAAGCTGACCTTTCCTATGCGCAGTCTTCTCCACAAGGTATAGTTCTAGATTTTCCCTCCCATACTAGTATCACAAACAAAATCACAGGAAAAAGCTAAGTTATCCTATCACCTATTGCTTTATAGTTCAACTACATTAGTTTGTTTAGCAATAAGCATTTGAAAGATTAAATATTGCCAGTTAATGTGCCCTTTTTCATTCGGGCATGGGATGTGGACATCGCTGGCAATGCCAATATTCATTTCTCCCTCCCTCTTTGCCACAGGGACACTAGGAACAGAATTCCAGGATTTTGAACCAGTTATAGAGAACCATGCGTGACAGAATTTCCAATCAGAATGTTTGTGTGACTTGGAGGGGAATTTGCAAGCATGGTCTCACCATATACCCCTTGTGGTAGATATCATGGATTCAGAATGTGTTGTCAAAGAACCTTGTTGAGCTGCTGCAATGTAGCTTTGGCTACCATTATCTGCCAGTGGTGTGGATAGGAGCATCTGAATATTTAACATGGTGTATAAGACCCTAAACATTGAATTCCAAGCCTCCTACCTTATGCTTGTGCTTAAAAAGTAATGTTTTCTTTCAAAACAAAATGTAGAAAGTTAGCTAGCTCTAAATATCCACTAATTCCAAAGAGAATAATGCCATCCCCTCATATTAGTAAAGGCCCAAATACTAGAATGCAGTAGACATATGTAAATTAGCTGTCTCAAATATATTTAAAAACGTATATATAGGCTAAATGGTAGTCCCTAAAGAGACAGCTTGTTGAGCTGTCGGCAAAACAAGTTAAACATATTCATGAAGCCACAATGAGTACCTTTGTTCCTCCTAACTGCAATTGTTATGTCCTCCCAATCAGCTCTGATCATCCCAGCAACTGATTCCCACCACTGCCCAGAACAATCATTCCATTAGCCATCAATCCTGATGCCATCTACCAAAAGTGAAGGCAACAATTTTGCAAACAACAGTAGAAATTCAATCACTATGTGGAAGTATTAATTCTCAGTTTCACATTCAGTATGGAATAAACTAACCAACCAAGGAATAACCTGCAGGTAACAAGTGAAAGCATCTTCAAGACCTTGATATTATTGCACATTTTAACTCCATATCTAATTGGCTTCTGAAGGGTAGTCATGAATATTAACCATACTAAAAGGACTTGCAGATCTTTGATGTGTAATTTTCAGATCTTAGTCTGTACTGAATCCATTTTACTAAAATATACCAGTATGCAGGAGACTTCTTTAGAACTCAGCAAGCACAAATGTATAATCCTCCTACCCTGCCAATGTAGTTTTTATAATGCTGATCTTCTTCGTAAAATTTCTAGTTACAATTTTACACAGCAACCCAAGAGAATCAGAGACCATTGCAGCATCTATATACAAGATGTGTCTGCCTTATTATTAATAATGTACAAAGATTATACTGACAAAACATAATTAAAACCATTCTGAATATTTGCATGTAGATTGTGGGTATGCTTATAGGAATTCTGCAAGTGCAGAGATGGATGGAACTACCACAATAAAGCAAATAGCTCTGTAAATTGTGTGATTAAAGCTTTATTGAGCATGTGTGCCAATTCATTGGTATATTAGTGTGGAACAATTACTGTTAATACATTTTAAATGGTTATGATGTGCCAATGTATGTGTATGTTTCTGAATCAATCCATTATGCAGCAATTTACCCAAGCAATGCTTTAAAGATATCAGGGTCAGTTCTGTGTCCATTCCTAGAGTAAAGTTGACACAAGAAAAAGTCGACATATATGATGGAATTTACATAACCTCAGGATATCCCAAAACCTTTCACTATCAGTTAAAATCATGATAATTTGATCAACTACTTCTACGTCCTTACGTTCAGCAAATTCTACTGATTCACTAAAATTCCTTAAATTCCTGAGGTCTCACCATCTTATTTCTCACCTAACTTTTCTCAGTCCCTCTCCAAGCTTATCTTGTTCAGGAGATTCACCTCTTACTCCCTGGACTCTATTTTCACTTCACTGATGACCACACAATGTCTACTCCTGGTCCCGAAGCAAGCTGCTATGTTAAAGCTTCTCACTCTTCAAAAGCTTTCACTCTATCTTCTTAAATTAGCTGCCACCAAACCCACTCCTAAAAAACTCAAGTCTTGACCACACCAACCTTGCAAATCTTTATCCTACATCCTACTGTTTTCCAAAGACTTTGAAAATATGTCACCTTCCAAACCCAAGCTCATTTTTCCCAATTTTCCTCCATGTTTGAATCTCTCCAATTAGATTCTATTTTCTCTATCTAATCATACACAGAGTATTACTTACAATGGGTCTTATCTCACTTTCACACCGTTACCTCTAGTATCCCCAAGGGGCGGCACGGTGACTCAGTTGTTAGCACTGCTGCCTCACAGCACCAGGGTCCCAGGTTCGATTCCAGCCTCGTGTCTATGTGGAGCTTGCATGTTCTCCCTGTGTCTGCATGGGTTTCCCCCAGGTGCTCCAGTTTCTTCACATAGTCCAAAGGTGTGCAGGTCAGGTGAACTGGCCATGTTAAATTGCCCATAGCGTTAGGTGCATTAGTCAGAGGTAGATGGGTTACTCTTCGGAGGGTCGGTGTGGACATGTTGGGCCGAAGGGCCTGTTTCCGCACTGTAGGTAACCTAATCTAAAAAAAAACCTCTTTTTTGCTCCCTCCTTTTTTTAATTCAAATTCTGCCCTTTTGACAACATAATCCATAAGCACAAAATTTTCTTGTGCATGTTAAACTGTGAGATTTTTATCTGTTTTAAATATTATTTATTGTAAGCTTCTGTTTCTGGCTTTTGAGATAGTAACTGGTGGTTTTTCTGGTGTGTTTGAAGTTAAACTTGCAAGTATTACTGTAGCTTTGGTGGTTTCTTTAAAAAACACAATTTTTGCGGCCCAGCCTCAGCGAGAATGAGTTTTGTGTACACTTAATGAATTGTTGCTTATTTTAGATTGTTTTGTAATCCAGCAAGTTAAATAATAAGTTTTCAGGTTTGTTAGAGATGGCAGGCACTTTTTTTAAGCCTAAGCGAAACACCCATAGCTAAGAGAAGGAGTCATGGATTTTAGCTTTTGCTTTGAGTGGGGCAGTCCCATGAAGCCCTGAGAATAGGATGAGATTATACTGTTACTGAGTGTTTACAAATCTTTGAATTTGGATGATATGTAAATGGTTTGGTTCAGTGTATTTTATCTTCATTCCTTTTGTAAATAAACTCCTGTTTTATTATTAAAGCAACATCTGCAACATGGGTGCTTATATTTCAGCAAGATACAACTTTGTTAAAACTAAAATAAATCAAAATGGGATCTATTAAGCCCAGGCTCCTGCCTGGGATCTGATTTGCCAAGTAATAACATCAGCTGGGATTGTAACAATACTGATGTCAGTTAGTTCTAATTCCAAATTATCTCTCTGATTTCTCCACTGTAACTAAATAGCCAGACTAGGGAAGATGGTGTTGTAATGGTAATGTCATTAGACTAGTAATTCAGAGGCCCTAGCAAATGCTGTGGGGACATCTCAACTTTGTAGCTGCTGCAATTTAAATTCAATCAGTAATATCTGGAACTGACAGTTTCATTGTCACCATTATTGAGACAACCATCAGTTGTTGGAAAACAACTCATCTGGACCACTAATGTCCTTTAAGAAAGCAAATCTGTTATTCTTACTGGTCTGATCTATATCTGAATCCAGATACATAGTGATGTAATTGACTCTTTGGTGCCTTCTGAAATGGCTGTTCAGTTTAAGGGATGGCCAACAAATTTTGCCTTGCCAGTGATTCTCTTATCCTACGAAAGAATGTGAATAAATATAAAAAGACCACTTAACTGACATATGAATCAGTAACGAATGAGCAGAAATTTCCACCAATTAAATATTAGGAAGACTCAAAGTTTGGAAGAAGATTTGTAGCTCGGGTGCTCGTTGTTGTGGTTCTGTTCGCCGAGCTGGGAGTTTTTGTTGCAAACATTTCGTCCCCTTTCTAGGTGACATTCTCAGTGCTTGGGAGCCTCCTATGAAGCGCTTCTGTCATGTTTCCTTCGGCATTTATAGTGACTTGTCTCTGCCGCTTCCGGTCGTCAGTTGCTGTCCGCTGCAGTGGCCGATATATTGGGTCCAGGTCGATGTGTTTGTTGATAGAATCAGTGGATGAATGCCATGCCTCTAGGAATTCCCTGGCTGTTCTCTGTTTGGCTTGCGCTATAATAGTAGTGTTGTCCCAGTCGAATTCATGTTGTTTGTCATCTGTGTGTGTGGCTACTAAGGATAGCTGGTCGTGTCATTTCATGGCTAGTTGGTGTTCGTGGATGCGGGTTGCTAGCTGTCTTCCTGTTTGTCCTACGTAGTGTTTTGTGCAGTCCTTGCATGGGATTTTGTACACTACGTTGGTTTTGCCATTGCCTTTGTTTCCTGTTCCCTGCCTGCTGACTCCATCCTTCTCCCATGTAATGTTCTGACACTGTGCTTGAGAGTTCACAAACTTAATATCATACTTGAAGCTAAAGTAACATGCCAACTTCATATTTACACAATAAATAAGATCACCTATGTCTCCCTCAGTAACCTTTGCCAGCTTCAGCTAACCTGTGACTGGAACCTGATGAAGGGCTTATGCCCGAAACGTCGAATTTCCTGTTCCTTGGATGCTCCCTGACCTGCTGTGCTTTAACCAGCAACACATTTTCAGCTCTGATCTCCAGCATCTGCAGACCTCACTTTTTACTGGAACCTCTCACCCTATCTTTGTTACTGCTGGACTTGACTATACCACATTCATTATCATTGTGTTGATTTTCCTTCCACAGTCTATCCCCCATAAACCTGAGATCACCCTGAGCTCTGCTGGCTAACAGTAAGTCCCATTCATCTGTCATCCCTTTGCTTCCTAGCTGACATTGGCTCCTAGTCTAACAATGCTTTGGTTTTAAAATTCTCTCATTTGTTTTCAAACCATTCATGACCTTACCCTCCCCTATCTCTGTAATCTCATCCAGTTCCACAACCCTCTGAAAAATTAGCACTGTGGATTGTTGAGAGTTTCTGATTTCAATCATTTTACCAATTGTGATGGAGCCTTCTGCTGTCTGGTTCCTGTGCTCTGTAATTTATTCCCTCAGATCTCTGTCTATCTCCTTCCCTTTCTGCTTCTCAAGTACTCCCTCAAAGTTAAAAATCACACAACACCAGATTATAGTCCAACAGGTTTAATTGGAAGCGCACTAGCTTTCGGAGTGACACTCCTTCATCAGGTGGTAGCTGTTCAATCAAGATTTTGTCCTCATATCATTTATGTCTCTCAATGTCTAATTTTGCTTCATAATGATTCTCTGGAGCACGTGGGAGCATTTTATGCACTGTCAGTACATTATAAACATAAACTGTTGTTGAAATAATTCTGCAGTGTAAATACTATTATAACACAGGGAAATGTAACAACCAAGCATTGCACACAAAAATCTCAAACATTATAAGCAATACAAATCAATTGTTCTAATGCTGGTTGACAGAATAATATTGGGAAGAAAGTCAGGACTCCATTTCTGTTCTTTGAATTGTGCCCTCTGATATTTTAAGTCCATTTAATGGGCAGATATGAATTTATTTTACTGTCATTCAAAAGAAAGCATCTCCAGCATTACAAAACTGTAGTGCAGATGCATCAGTCTAAATAATGTGTTCAAGCTCTGGAGTGAGGTCCAAACCCATGATCTCCTAACACAGAAGCAAAAAAATGTCAGCATGGCATCAGTCGCACTCCAGATCATATCTAGATGAATGTATCAGGTGTAAAATCATCCAGGGGCTGCAATCAGTGAAATTAGTAACTTGAATATGGAGAAGACCATAAATCGACAAGTTTTGAGAAGATTTGTAACTCAGGTTGAGGTTTTGGATGTAGATTTGCTCGCTGAACTGTATGGTTCATTTCCAGACGTTTCCTCACCCTACTAGGTAACATCTTCAGTGGACCTCAGGTGAAGCAATGCTGAAAATTCCTGCTTTCTGTTTGGGCATCATGGTCGCCCACAAACCCACCAACACACTAAAACAGCAGCTAGTGAACTTGAAAGACCCTATATAGACAACGATATTATTTACAAAATACCATGTAAGGACTGTAACAAACACGACATTGGACAAACAGGCAGAAAACTAGCCACCAGGATACATGAACACCAACTAGCCACAAAAAGACATGACCCTTTCTCGCAAGTATCCTTACTACAGATAAGGAAGGACACCACTTCGACTGGAACAATGCATCCATCCTAGGACAAGCAAAACAAAGACACGCATGAGAATTCCTAGAAGCACGGCATTCCAACTGGAACTCTATCAACAAACACATCGAGTTAGACCCATCTACCATCCACTGACAAAAGGAACAGGAAGTGATTTCACCACAGGAAATAACATCACCACCGGAAATAATATCACCAACCCGAAGAAACCCAAATATATAAATAGAAAGCAGGAATTTTCAGCATTGTTTCATCTGAGGCCCACTGAAGATGTTACTTAGTAGGGTAACAAAATATCTGGAAATGAACCTTGCAGCTCAGCGAGCAAACCTACGTTCAAAACCATAAATCAACCTCAATAAGTTTTGTCCCCAGTTAAAGAGAATGTTCTCCTGTTAAGGGTGACTTTGCAGCAAAAGCAGTAAATGCCACCAGCTGTTGTGGTAGAATGTGAACCCATATCCCTTGGGACTTAATCCATGCCCCTTTGAGTTACCCGTGATCTGCAATGATAATACCACAATGACTATACCACTATCTTACATCAAAACCAAAGTCCCCTGAGTCAAGCCAGTACATTAGAATGCCAAGATATCCAAACCAATGTTCATTTTCTTAGATGAGGTTTCTGCTGTCAAAGTGTCAGTCATTTTCTCCACTGTCTTTTTTAAAAAAGGGGAATAAAGGGATAAAGATCCATAAATCATAAAGGGACAATGAATTGTTCAGTAACAGTCATGCACAAAAGCATATCTATCACTTTTCACCATCCTTAGAAAATAATGTTTCCATTTGATATTGGACTCTTTCATAATTAGAAACTAAATTAAAATCTATTTATTGCCTCAAACAAAGGAAATCAAAATCATAACAATTCTAGGAACTGCGCACAAACTGTTACTGGCACATGGAGTAGTTTCTTTATGATACAACTTCCTGTCTGTGGTATCACACCGCTTCAATCCTGCAACAAACATGTAGTTCAAAGCCAGCTTTATGGGACTTTTGTAGGAAATGCACGGTTTTTAGTAGAACCTGTATATTTTTAAAACCTAACCATTAAATGCTTGCTCTGTTGCCACATGATCAAAGTTCTTAAAACTTCATATTTATTTCACATCTTCAAAAGGACTGTTTAGTTGGTCTCTGTATTTCTTCACAGCTATATGCAAGGAAACAGAATGATACTCATGTATCTATGCCTGTAACTTGAATGGCCCATGAAATAGCATGGGGATTTACCAGTTTCTTGACATAGTGTTTACAGAAAACAATAGAAAATGCGTCACTGCTTCTTCAGCATCACTGAGTCAAAATCCTGAAATTCCCTCTTTAATGGTCCTGCGGCTCTACCTACAATCTAAGGACTGCATAGATTCAAGAAGACAGCTCACCACTACCTTCCCAGGGGCAACTAGGAATGGACATAATCAGTGGCCCAGCCAGTGACACCTGTAATGATTGTAACAAGGTCAGCCAGGTGGACCTCGTAGAATATGAATTCCCAGATTGGACTGTTAACCTGGTCCTACGAGGGAACCCTGGCTGACAGATATAAACAGGAGGATCAAACATCCAGATCACTCTGAGAGCTAGCACTAAGGCAGTTGGATCAGTGTCAAGAACTCTCCATGTATAAATAAAGGGTGACCTGGCGACGGGATACCAGCCTCTGTAGAGTTATTTCAACACCTACATCTCACAAGTGGATTATAAAAATTCAGAAAATGGTTATATTACTTCCTCACATTCTTGTTGCCTTGAGTTGTGTGAAACCTCCATTAACTTCTTCTGTGGCAAATGTTAGGGCAGGATACAAGTCTGGGCTGGGAGAACAGAAACTATTGCACTGAGAGCTGTCATTACGAGGCCTCATTTCGACCACAACCCAATGTTCCAGCAATGGGCTAAGAGAGGTGAGGTATGTTGGTCTGTACATTTGTACAAGCATTGATTTCCAGTGTAGTCTATGCCTACCTTGCCCTAAACCCACAAAGAGGATTATTTAAAAATCCTAGCTTGGCTCAGGAGTGATTCCAGGTGTTACAGGGTCAGGAAGTGGAGCTAGGCAATTACAACAATCTTCCACCTCCACCCTCCAACTCCCATGGTGTGAAGGCAGCTAGCTAAATATCCAGTGGCAAAGTACAATAATGGTCACGGCAGTGGACACAATTCAAGAGCAACTACCAGGTTGTACATCTGTGATTCTTTGGAGTCTTTATTAGGGAAATTGGGTTGGATTGTAAAGAGACTTAGGTTCAGACTAGTCCTATACTGACTGATTACAGAACTCTCTTGATTCTCGCAACTCTTCCAACAACACAGCTGTGGCTTACATCTTTTGTACTTTAATTGGAAATGAGAATCTAAGACCTTAATTCTAATGGACAGAACATTTTCCAGTTCATGACTAAAAAGACCATGCATCCTGTGAACATGGGTGAAATGCGTACCGGCACTGCAACACTGTTTTGACAGAATCTTGTCAAAACAGGTTGTACACAGTTGCAGCTGTGCCTCTGCCATCATGATCGATATGCACTGAATTCCTATCCTTTTTCTGTGACTACCCATGTGATAGCTGTCACTTCACCTGGATTGTGAGAACTGATTTGAGAATCCATCAAACAACTGAAATAACATTCAGAGCCTGGGAGGAAAACAATTTTTTTATTGAATTTTTCTTTCACTGACAGCAAGGTTCAAATACCTATAGCCCTGAACTATGCAAACTGCTTTACACAGTCACAACTCTCTCAGAGATTTGATTGAATCAAATTACAGGATGAATTGAGTAGTTTGAGATGTAGATTTATAGCTATTTTCCAGATTTCCTTCTCTGACACAAGCCTTAACTGAACATTTACTCAAGTCTTTTCCTCAAATCTGATCAAATGGCATCCCAATTTGAAAACATTAACAATATACTGTATGTCTAACAAGAGCTTAATGTTTTGAAGTATTATCAAAGCATCAGGTTTAACAGAATGGGAGGTGCAGTGCTCGTTAGGAAGCACAGTCCGTAAAATTGTATTGCAGTCTACTCTGCTTTAACAAAGATAATAGTGAACTCAGTTCAGAGACTTTCAAATTCACGTGATTTTGACACATCATATGCAGGACTTTATGCAGTAATAATGGTTCAGTTACATGTTGAGATACCTCACTACAGGGAGAAAATGAAAGGTCTTGGGTGATAAATTGTTACATCTTGTTGTTTTGACTGGCTACCCTCAAGTAACATTCAATGGACAGTGGCATTCATTTCTTTAAAAACGAGTCAGTTAGAGTTTTGCCGTGTGCACATTGCATTGTGTGAAACATATCTATAGCAACAGAAGGGAAATTGGCTAAAATACTGTACCATTAAACTTCCGATAAACATTATGCAGTGCTTTTATTGTGTCAAAGGCTCCAGGCTAAAGACACCCAAGGGTAAATACTTCATGTGTGCTCTGTTCCTCTGCAAGCTGGCTGAGGGAATTACTCAGTAAACTGCCCTGAGCATGTTGCTCTAATTACAACAGCTGCTTCAACCCAATATTCATAATTTTCTAAATGTTAGATAAGCTAACAATTCTTCATTCATAATGACTGCTTTTACTGTACCAAATTCCTGTTTCTTTTAAATTTATATATTTCAAACCTTTTGGACCTTATTTCATCGATAAATTGATTAAAGAAAACGAATGCTTGCCTTTCTTCTTGCTTGACACAACGTGATTTGTATTCTCACATTGGTAATTATTCTTTTAAAAATCTCCATTTATTTCACAACCACATCAGAGCAATTCAAACAGGCAATAAATGCTGGCCTTGCCAGAACTGCTCACATCTATGTATGAATTAATAAAACGAAATGAAAATGTAATTCTGCCTTTCCTTACATTCTTTGCTTTATGTTATATATATTGTGGAGAAACTCATGAGAGTCACGCAGAGATCGATCAATAGTTGAGATAACCAAAGATTTTTTGGGGAACAGAGTCATGATCATGCTACAGTAGGTCTTAATATGAACTGGCAAATTTTAACTTTCATCATCTTATTGTTATACCTGGCACCTTTCATCAACTGAACAGATATTTAAAAAAAGACACATCCTGTTATAAATGGCTGCCATCATCAGCCGACCATAGGTTGAGGCAAGTCTAGGACACCCATCAAGAATGAATAAAACTGACTGCACTGAAGTTATCATTTTATCTCAAAACATTTAAACTAGGCAACTGAGTTTGGGTTAAAAAATTTGCACCTCCTGTTAGGTCACACTCAAGTGATACTTTGACATATTGGAAGATTAAAGGATTGCTTGCAATTAGCCAGCTTTGAAAGACAGTGTAGCCCGACTCAGAAATACACACAGCAAAAATTTCAAGTAATTCTTCCATAAAGCAGGATGGAGAAATAGCGTAGATTTGCAACAGCAAGAACCAAAAGATCATCTCTCCTCAGTATCTTATCATCTCATAAGACAGCACTTGGTGAAAAAGTCCATATCCATCCAAACCTTTCCTATTTTTCTATGTATCTAAACGTTGCAACTGTACCCACATCCATCACTTCCTCAGGAAGTTCATTCCACACATGAACCACTCTCCGTGTAAAAAAAAAGGAAGATTTAAATCATTATATTTTCAAATCTAAATGATCACCAGTGACCTTCCCTTTAATTGAATCTGTTTTAGTGTTTGAACGATCCATGACTTTCTCCAGTCTCTTTTATTTCACCTCGTGACCTTGATAAGCTCAGTGTTTATGAGTCCAAGCTTCTTTCTCTCAACCCAATTCCCATTAAGCTGCTTGGCACCCAACCTATCCTCCTGGATTCCATACTCATTGATATTGTAAAGGGCATTCCAATTAGTTACTGTTCCATTTCTTTGAAACAGATCATCATCCAAACACAACCTCCCCAAGCCAAAACTCACCTTTATTCTTTTATCTTTGGTAATTATCATCTCAACCTTCATCTTATCCCTCTTCAAAGTCTTTGAGTCTGTTGCTGCTTTCCACATCTGTGCAATCTTTCAAACTCCACGTTTACCATATTCCAGAAGTGAAAGGCACTTACCAAAGTTAAATATGATATTTTCTCTGAGCATGGTGCACCATTCAACATGATCTTTTTGACATCTCTGCAACCTTTGGCACAACTGACTTTAACATCCTCCATCATTATCCTCCATCTTCATTGTCCACTTAATTCAAACTGCCACATATTCTTATTATCCTAATCAGCCAAGAGTCCAGCAATGGCTTCTTTTCATGTATCCATGCCTCTTGAGCTCAAAAAGGATTGCCCTTTCACTTCCTCCTCTTCATTATTTATCTTCCGTCCCTTGGCAATACCATTGCATGAAATGATCAAGTCACACATGTAGGCAAATTACTCTTAGATTCTACATTCCATTATCTTTCGCTAGTCCTCCATCCTCCCTGTGTTTCCAGCCTGTTTGTCAGATATCCAATCCAAAATATTTCATTTAATTGTATAAACGGAAGCCCAAAACGATCACCTTTGTTCCAGCCAAAAGCTCTCCACCCTCATTCCATTTCCTCCTAGCTATTTTATTTAGTTTAAGATAACCATTCACAATTCCAGTAGCCTGTTTAACTTTGAGCTGATCTTCTGACCCCATAACTCTCTTTATCTCAAAAATAGACTACTTTGACAGCCCTAGCCTGTCTACTCTTTAAAGCCTCATTTAATTGTTTGCTATATTTAGGTTCCAATGCTACTTTGAAGGGCTTCCTAGCTTTAATTATTAGAGATTAACCAGAACTCTTCTGTCCTATCCTATTCCTCAAAATGTTCAGCTCAGCCATTGTTCCCATGCCTCTTGATCAAATTTGACTCTATGATCTCTAAAAGCCTCTAATTTAATACCCTACAAGGGTTCAATTCCATCCATTGCTCACTCACCCAATGCCTCTATCCTTGTCCAGTCCCAAAATCATCTGAGAATTCCGTGTTTCTCCAACTCCATCCCATTGATACTACTCTACTCCCACTTCTCAACAATTACCCTTCACTGTTGCTTCAGCTTACTAAGACCCAAAGTTTTACAATTTCCTCCCTAACCTCCAGCACAGTTCTTAAGGCATTCCTTAAAACATATCTCTTTGGCAAACTACTAGTCAAGATCTAAAGTTCTTTCTTTTGTTAGATGCCAATTTTTTTCTCTAATGATGCTTCTGTGGAACCCCTTGTGTGTATTTTGTCTACTTCAAAGGAACAAATCCATATTGCAAAATTTGTGGATCCTGCAAGCCATCGTCAGACCCTGAGTTTTACAAAGCATTGAAGACCCTTTCTGCCTATGGCAGATGCCTTTCCTGTGAACAAAACAGCAGGACACAGCTCAACATTATTTTAACCACCAATCTGCATTGTTCTTGCCAGACAAGAAAGGTTACAAGAAAGACTCAACAAGAGTCAGTCTCTTCATAACAATTTCCTGCTTAAATTGAATTATGATTTAATGTTGCATGTTTATGAACAGGAAGAGTAGTTGTTGAGTATTTGACAGACATTGACTCTGACTCCAAATTCCAT
This sequence comes from Hemiscyllium ocellatum, assembly GCF_020745735.1. Classification (NCBI taxonomy): domain Eukaryota; kingdom Metazoa; phylum Chordata; class Chondrichthyes; order Orectolobiformes; family Hemiscylliidae; genus Hemiscyllium; species Hemiscyllium ocellatum. Next base: position 60,897,758 of record NC_083402.1, read on the forward strand.
TAAACATTAATCTGCAGCATATTCATTTCCACCTGTCTCTTCCAAGATTGCTAAAATAAAAATGGGTTTGTACTATTGGGCTTTGCCCATTATTAAAAAGGGATTGAGACTGTCCTAACTAATTTCATTAAAGGCCTTAAAGTGATGCTTCATTCCATTAGGCTGCATTTCTCAATCGTGACAGAATGCAGCCTTTTCATTTTCAGAGTTAGAGATTTTATCAGTAGATTTTGATGTGGGATCAGCAGTTTGGTTCAATATATTGCCTAGCTTTACCAATGTATTCAGTCACTCAATTCACATTTCTGATTATATCTTTAATCATTTTAAAAAATGTTAGAAATTCTATGAGACAAGGAAAGAAAGATTTATTTAATCAAAGCAAAAATTACTCTTTTGGCATGTCTTTAGAGGTTTACATCCCAGGCAATTGATAGTACTTGCATAGGAAGAGAACCCAGTAATATTTAGTATACAAGAGTAAACAACAACAATTTGTACTTCCATAATGCCTCTGACATAATAAAATGTTTCAATGCAATTTAGAAAATGATTTTGAAGCAAACTTTGATACCAAGCCATATAAGGAAATAATTTGATGTCACATTAGAACAGAAATCTTAAGACAGGTAACCAAAAGATTTGTCAATAGGTAAGATTTCAGAAATCTTTTAAAAGAGAAGAGAAGTCATAAGAAGTCATAAGATAAAAAGGACATTGAGAGTTTAGGGCCCGGCAATGCAGGCCAAGCTATCAATAGAAAAGCCATTAAAACAGGGAAATGTTCAACAGACTAGATCAGAGATGCAGAGATATTTAGGAGAAGTGTGGAGCTAGAAAAGATTACAAACATTGGGAGAGGCAAGACCATGGAGGGTTTAAAACTAAGGATGCGAATGTTTAAAGTAAGGTGCCATTATAAAATATAACTAATTATAAGTCAGTAACCTCACTGGTTTTGAGTTAATCAGTCTTAGGAGGAGTAAGGACATAGAAGCCAGAGTCTTGAAATAAGATGGCTGTATGTTCGAAGCTGGCCATGGTATGGGCAAAGGTTCCAGCAGATTGAATGGAGACATATGATGTTATGCAATTGAGCATAGCATAAATGTAGATGATTGGTAAATCAGCACAGGGTCAAATACAACACCAAAATTGTCAACCATATTAGATTCAAAATGTTAACTTTGTTTCTCTCTCCACAGATACTGACAGGCCTACTGAGCCTACCCAGCATTTAATTTTTATTTAAGATCTCCAGTATTTGCAGTACTTTATTGTCAACAGTGGGTTCACATTCTGACTGTGCCTGGGAGAAGAATGCAGTCAATTGCTGCAAATGGAATTTATAATGGGTACTGACTAGGCAATGATGCAACTGAAAGCTATTACTGTGTTTTCAGATAATATCACCAGAGACACCATTAAAATGAAAAATAGGAGGGGACCAAGGAGTGAACTTTGGGAAGACCAGAGAAAATGATACATAAGTGGGAGGAGAAACCATTGCAAATAATTGTCTGGCTATGATTAAATAGCTACAAATGGAACTAGGCAATTGGAGTCCTGCCCAGTGAAAAGACAGTGGAGATGGTGTGTTTGATTAGTGTCAAACTCTGCACAGAGATCAACTAAAGTGAGCTAAAATAGTTTGCCTTTGTCACAAACCCATAGGGTGTATCTTCTTAAGAGCTGTTTCCGATGTTGTTGTGGGATTAAAGCATGATTGGCTGGGGGATAGGGGTGGGTGGGTGGGGAGGGTGCGGTGTTCAGCATGGATTTTGAAGTTGACAGGAGGTTCAAAGATTTTGGAGAGAAAAAAAAAGTACATTTAGCTGATCTGACACTAGTTGAAAGGTTCAACTTTATGACATTGTCCTATAGGAAATGAATAATTAATTATTTTATTAGAAGTTACATCTATTTTATTTACCATTTGTATAGGTACTGGCTCACAGAGTCTAAAGATGGGTTTGGTTAAATTGTGATATATGTATATTGGTTTAAAAGTTTACTCTGCAAATCTTGAACCAAGAACAATGGGTTATATCTTTCATGCTGATCTGTGTTTCATGGACCTTACACTTTCAATAGCTGCAGTCAGAAACATTGAGGTGGATGAAGGCTGATTAGCATTTTTGCAATTTTTAAAAATCACATATTATCATAAAGAAAGCCTTTGAGCTTATGACTTCAAATTACCTCAGGACATCCCAAATTACCTCACAATCAGTGAAATATTCTTATAGTGTTGTCACTATTGTAATAGGGCAAATTAGGCATATAGCATGATGTAAACAATCTGCTTTAGGTATTGGTTGAGGGATTAAGATTGATCTGGACACCAAGCTGAACTATTCTATTCTTCTTGAATAGTGCTATGCAATTTATCACTTCCATCTGAGAAGTGGACCTTCAGTTTAACTTCTAATCTGGATGACAGTACCTGCCCTAACATAGCACTGAAGTATCAGCCGAAAGCAGTGCTCCTAAAATATCTTCCCAGTGTAATCTCAATTTGATGCCTTTGACTTTACATGAGTCTGTAGAGGGAAGTGGAGTGGAGGTCGTTGCTTAGGTTTGTTGACCAGGAAAGCAGTGGGGTGTGACAATTAAGTCATGGCTACTGACAAAAAAAACACAAACGTTTAAGCAGCCCTTGCAGCTGTCAAAACTCAGTCTGAGTTCCTTACAAGCTTACTGCTGCCTTGGTACTCAACTCCAAAATCTTACCCTGCAACCTCACTGGTTGACAAGTTGGGAACTTTTGGTTTTAATCATAAATCATAGATTCTGGCCTCTGGAAAAGGAGTTGACCTTCTGGTTTAGAGGTGAAAGCACTAGCAATAGAAGAAAATACTTAAGTTTCTTCGGACAGTGTGAGGATTTCAGTTAAAATCACTTTACTCGGACAATAATCTTTGTGATTGAATGTGACCGAAGTCTGTCAATTATTGCAAGTTCACAAATAGTTTCAAAAGTACCTGAGAGGTTTTGTCTTTCTGCCTCTATCAATAATGCCAATGATACACTGACCCTGCCTTGTGCAGTTACTTTTGTCAGAATAATCCTAGCAATTTATTTATACCAATTAAGAGACTGTGTTACTATCTGAGTGACATTCTCACAGATCATTGCTAACAGTGAAATAAAGTTAATAATAGTGAAACTCTGCATTATACAGAATAATTACATACAAGATAATCAGTTGAAATGAAAACACTGCTGAATAATAGAATGAATTAAATGTTAAGTGAATGAAATTTATAGTGAAGCATAGAGTTATTTTGATCCTAAAACTCGTGAAAAAGTAAATAATCTAATCAAGGGAATCAAATAGTAAACAACTATGGATTGCAGTGGAGTCAGAGCAGAATTTTAATGAAAGTAGTTGGAGCTGTCATATGCCACAGGCCTGAAACATGTCTGGCATTTAGCCATACATATTTCATCACCTTAACCTCAAAAGAACTCAAAAGTTAGTGGGTGGCACTGCTGCCTCACAGCGCCAGAGACCCGGGTTCAATTCCCGCCTCAGGCGACTGACTGTGTGGAGTTTGCACACTCTCCCTGTGTCTGCGTGGGTTTCCTCCCGCAATCCTGCCTAGCTCCTTTTCCACCTATCCACACCACCCTCTCCTCCCTGACCTATCACCTTCATCCCCTCCCCCACTCACCCATTGTACTCTATGCTACTTTCTCCCCACTCCCACCCTCCTCTAGCTTATCTCTCCACGCTTCAGGCTCACTGCCTTTATTCCTGATGAAAGAATTTTGCCCGAAACGTCGATTTCGCTGCACTTTGGATGCTGCCTGAACTGCTGTGCTCTTCCAGCACCACTAATCCAGAATCTGGTTTCCAGCATCTGCAGTCATTGTTTTTACCTAGTTTTTTTTATATGGGCTGAAAATGTGTTGCTGGTTAAAGCGCAGCAGGTCAGGCAGCATCCAAGGAACAGGAAATTCGACGTTTCGGGCAAAAGCCCTTCATCAGGAATGAGGAAAGTGTGTCCAGCAGGCTAAGATAAAAGGTAGGGAGGAGGGACTTGGGGGAAGGGCGATGGAGATGTGATAGTTGGAAAGAGGTCAAGGTGAGGGTGATAGGCTGGAGTGGGGTGGGGGCGGAGAGGTCAGGAAGGCGGTGCTGAGTTCGAGGGAATCGACTGAGACAAGGTGGGGGGAGGGGAAATGAGGAAACTGGAGAAATCTGAGTTCATCCCTTGCGGTTGGAGGGTTCCCAGGTGGAAGATGAGGCGCTCTTCCTCCAACCGTCGTGTTGTTATGTTCTGGCAATGGAGGAGTCCAAGGACCTGCATGTCCTTGGTGGAGTGGGAGGGAGAGTTAAAGTGTTGAGCCACGGGGTGGTTGGGTTGGTTGGTCCGAGCGTCCCAGAGGTGTTCCCTGAAGCGTTCCGCAAGTAGGCGGCCCGTCTCCCCAATATAGAGGAGCCCACATCGAGTGCAGCGGATGCAATAGAAGATGTGTGTGCAGGTGAATTTGTGGCGGATATGGAAGGATCCCTTGGGGCCTTGGAGAGAGGTAAGGGAGGAGGTGTGGGCGCAAGCTTTGCATTTCCTGCGGTTGCAGGGGAAGGTGCCGGGAATGGAGGTTGGGTTGGCAGGGGGTGTGGACCTGATGAGGGAGTCACGAAGGGAGTGGTCTTTGCGGAAGGAGGCCATCTGGGCTGTGCGGTGTTGGAACTGATCCTCCTGGGAGCAGATGCGGTGGAGACAAAGGAATTGGAAATATGGGATGGTGTTTTTACAGGGGGCAGGGTGGGAGGAGGTGTAGTCCAGGTAGCTGTGGGAGTCAGTCAGTTTATAGTAGATGTCTGTGTTGAGTCGGTCGCCCAAGATAGAAATGGAAAGGTCTAGGAAGGGGAGGGAGGAGTCTGAGACAGTCCAGGTGAACTTGAGGTCGGGATGGAAGGTGTTGGTAAAGTTGATGAACTGTTCAACCTCCTCGTGGGAGCACGAGGCAGCGCCGATACAGTCATCGATGTAGCAGAGGAAAAGGTGGGGGGTGGTGCCAGTGTAGTTGCGGAAGATGGACTGTTCCACTTATCCTACGAAGAGACAGGCATAGCTGGAGCCATGCGGGTGCCCATGGCAACTCCTTTGGTTTGGAGGAAGTGGGAGGATTGGAAAGAGAAGTTGTTCAGGGTGAGGACCAGTTCAGTCAGTCGAAGTAGGGTGTCGGTGGAAGGGTACTGGTTGGTGCGACGGGAAAGGAAGAAGCGGAGGGCTTTGAGTCCTTCATGATGGGGGATGGAGGTGTACAGGGACTGGATGTCCATCGTGAAGATAAGGCGTTGGGGACCAGGGAAGAGAAAATCATGGAGGAGGTGGAGGGCGTGGGTGGTGTCCCGAACGTAGGTGGGGAGTTCTTGGACTAAGGGGGACAGAACCGTGTCGAGGTATGCGGAGATGAGTTCGGAGGGGCAGGAGCAGGCTGAGACAGAGTATTTATATTTTTATATGGGACAGGCTATTTGAAATTTGACACATAATTTAGAACAATTATTGATATTTGAGAGCCTGTGATGCTGATTGTGGATGTTTATTTGTTTAATTAAAACACATCACTCCAACTCTTATTTTTTCCAAGGATTAGCATTTCTACATATAGAGTGTCGGGAATTGTCACAAATAAAGCCAGTTACCATACACAACAGGGAACATCGCCTTATCTCAATAAAGCAGCTGCAAAGCAGCAATTAAACTGCTACACACGACAGCCAACAGACAAGCTTCAGAACATATAAAACCAAAATACAATGAATACTAAAACCCTAAAATAAACAGAAACTACTGGTATGCTCATCAGTATGCTCTAGTTCTAATGAGTTAATCTGAAACATTGTTGTGAATTTCATAGTGGGCATCAGGGTCCTAATAGCGGGCGAAACGTCAGATCCCAAACTTGCCCTTCCCGAAAGCAGAACCTGCTCAACGTTTTTATCACCAATAGTCTCATGACTGGGCTCTCCAAACCTAATCACAGGGCTGGTAGCCCTGACGCCTCAGCAATGACATGGAAAGTGGTGGTCACTGCTGAAGAATTGTGACAGACTCTGGACATACAGCAAGTCAGTGAAGAAAATATTTTAAAATTTCATGAGACTAAGGTCAGGGAGGAAACTCTTTCAAAGAGCTGCTTGCAGCAGTGGGGCTGCCTTCCCTTCCCACTGCCCTTTCTCTGGCCCATCTGCTCTTTCCTGCTGGGCTCTGCTCATAGGACACCTCTATTGAACTGGCAGCTTGCCACATTGCAAGAAGCCCCTGAACCATTGGACAAATGTCAATGGCAACATAAACTGGGCCTTAATTGGAGTCTTTATATGCCTTCCACATGTCTGACCCTGCTAGTATAATCATGACTGATAATTCTGTTTATTTCTTCATTGTTGCTGCAAGACTGGCTGTGTACTGTCAGATCTTTTTATTCTTGCTTGGGAACATTCCTTGTAAGGAAAATAACAGTTTTTTTAAAACTTTCTTTTAGTAATTTTTTGGTTACATGGAATTTACTTGGGAATAAACAGTAAATGAATACACTCATAGTGAGATACTCTGGAATCAACTTAAAGTTTTCTGCGTTTGGTTTGCACATAACAAACAACGGGGAAAAGTTGCATCTGATTGCTAGTACTGAAGTACTGCTGTCAAACTTATATGTTTCTTTTGGACTCCACTCACTTCTTGCGAAATGGTCAAATCGGTTCAAATTGACAACCTCCTTTTGTTTCATTGCTGTCAAACAACCTTGGAACTGAAATGGTGATTGAAAGTTTAAAAGAAAAGCTGACAACTGTTACGCATTCACGAAAGAAAGATAGACAACTTCCTCATTATCAAGGGGAGGCAAATTTGTCATCAAACCCATTTCACCATTCAATTACCTTATTGTTAATCTGAACCTTGACTTCACTTTACTCCTCATTCAGTCAGCTTTGAGGAACAAGTTAGCTAAAAGGTTACTGAGAAAATTAAGTTGCTGCTCTGGCTCCCACCAATAAACAAAAGGGCAATTAAGTCAAGAGATAATAGCACCTGAAATGCTATCTTGTTCATTCCTGCAAGTTTAAATAAAATTCATATTTAAAAAAGAACGAAAATATTTAATGCATTTTCTATTAAAACTGACAAAATATGGAGTAATTTTACATAGATGTCAATTACATAATATGTACATTTTCCGTTACATCTAATTTTGTTCTCCTAATGGAAATCTTTTCTGATTTATGTTGGTACTACGTTCAATGAATATTGTCTGTTATTAGGAGAAAAAGATAGAGTCCATTATAAAGGATATAATAGCAGCACATTTTGAGATGTATAATGTGAACATGTAGAGTCAGCATGGCTTCACAAAGTAGAAACCAAGTCTGACAAATTTAAACAGAATTCTTTGAAGAGGTAACAAGCAGGATAGAGAAAGGAGAGTAGAGATTGTCATATATAGTTGGATTTTCAGAAGGTATTTGATAAGGTACCACGTTTGGCTACTTAATAATGTTGAAGCCTATGGTGTTGGATATAATGTATTAGCATGAATAGACAATTGGTTAACTATTAGATGACACAATTAGGATAAGTCAGTATTAGCTGGATGGCAACCTATAATTAGTGAAGTGCCACAGGGATCACTGCTGGGGACACAGTTATTTACAATATATATTAATGACTTGGATGAAAAAAGTGAACGTACTACAGCCAAGTTTGTGGATGGCACAAAAATAGGTGGGAGGGCAAGTCATGAAGATGAGACAAAAGGTCTGCTGTGGGATATATTAAGCAAATGGACAAAAAAATTGGCACAAGGAAGAAGGTTGTACATTTTGGCAGGAAGAATTGAAGAGCTGGATTCATAGCATCCCTAGAGTGCAGAAAGAGGCCATTTTGGCCCATGGAATTTGCACTGACCCTCCAAAGAGTATCCCACAAATACCTATCCCATCCCCTGCATTTCCCATGTCAAACCCATCTAGCTTGCACATCCCTGAACACTATGGGGAAATTTAGCATGGCCAATCCCTCTAACCTAAATATCTTTGAACTGTGAGAGGAAACCAGAGCACTGGGTAGAAACCTACACAGACAAAGGTAAAACACACAAACCCTGCACAGACAGTAACCCAAGGCTAGAATCGAACCCAGGTCTCTGGCACTGTGAGGCAACAATGTCAACCATTGCACTATTGGCACCTAAATGTTATTTAAATAGAGAAAGACTGCAGAAAGCTGCAGCACAAGGGATTTAGGAGTCTCATGCATAAATCACAAAAGGCTATCATACAATTTCAGCATGTAGCAGAGAAGAAAGCTGGACTATTGGCTTTTACTTCAAAGGGAATGCTAAAAAAAAGGAAGGTTTTCTAAAACTAAACAAGATACTAATCAGGCCACAGCTTGAATACTGTGAACAGTTTTGGACCCTTATTTAAGGAAAATTATATTGGAATTGGAGGCAGTGCAAAGAAGGTTCACTGGTCCAGGATATGGAGGGACTTTTCTATGAGGAGGGGTTGACTACATAGAGCCTGTACTCATTGGAGTTTAGAAGAATAAGGTACATACAAGATTCTGAGAACATTTGATAGTGTCATGCAGAACAGTTGTTTTTGCCTTGTGGGAGAGTCTAACACCATAGAACATAACCTCAGAATAAAGAGTCACCCTTTTACCACAGAGCTGAGGAGGAATTTCTTTTCTCAGAGGATAGCGAATTTGTGGAATTCTTTACTGTAGAGGACTGTTGAGGTATGGTTGATAAGTACTTTCAAGACTGGAATAGACAGATGTTTAAACAGTAAGGGAATCAAGGGACATGGGAAAAGAATAAAGCCAAGTTGAGGATTATTAGATCTGATATGATCTCATTGGATGGTGAAGCAGAGTCAGTGGACTGAATGGCCTGCTTTTGGCTCTATCTTCTGGTCTATTGAATCCATTGCCTTCTATTATGGTTTCACAATCTTATCGAAAGGAAACTTTGAGATGGTTGTGAACTTCATTTTGAAAACATATTTGGGCACAAACTCAAACAAGTTGCTAACACACTGAATTTGTCCTGTGGAACAAGATCTTGCCAGGCACATATTTTTGCCACGTATCTTTCAAACTTTGTTTAAGATTTTAGATGAGTTGTATTCAAATGCTACCGCTGTACCATCAAGAAATAAAGGCTACGTCAGAATGTTTTTTTGTATTGCAACACCACTTCCAAAATCCTTTTTGTTCTAATTGATCTGATATGTTGAAGAGCTCTTGTCTTTTAGGAGATAGAAGCCATTTAGTAATGAGCTCTTTCACAGCCTTGTTATCTATAAACAGAACTCAGCAACTGTGTATTGCTGATTGTGGTACTAATGTCACCAATATACATAATAACTTAATTGTTCCCTTATTTTCAAAAGTCACTGAAGGAACTTCTTTGTATCAACACTGAAACAGTCAACTAAGAACAAATCTAAAACCACTTAACAAATTAAAGGAGAACAAGTGTATGCCATTCAGCCTTTCAAGCTTGCACCATCACACATTTTAAAAATCATTCATGGGATGTAGGTACTGCTGGCTACATAAGTATTTGTTGCTTATCTTTAATTATTGTAATTAATGTGGTGATTAGCTGCCTTCTTGATTTTGTCCCAGAAACAGTGAAAGAATAGTCATGTATTTCCAAGTCAGGATGGTTTGTGTCTTGGAGGAGAACATACAGGTGGTGGGGTTCCCATTGATCTGCTTCCCTTGTCCTCCTAGATGGTAGGGATTGTGGATTTGGAATGCATTGTCAAAGGAGCCTTTGTGAATTACTACAGTGCTTCTAGTAGATGGTACAGACTGCTGCCCCTGTGAGATTGTGGTGAAGAGCTTGAAAGCTGAAGGTGGTAGGTACAATGCAAATCAAATAGGTTGCTTTGTTATGAATGGTGTAAACCCTCTGAGTGTTGGGGGAGCTATACTCACCTTGACAAGTAGAGGGTATCTTATCACACTCCTGACTTGGGTCTTGTAGAGGTAGACCACCATTGAGAAGACCGGAGGAGAGTATCACACCATAAAATTCCTAGCTTCCAATTTGCTCTTGTAACTATAGTACTTACAAGTCTGGTCTACTTCAATGTTTAGTTAATGGTAACCTCCAGAATATTGATAGTGGAGGATTCAGCAATGATAATACTATTGAACATCATGAATTAAAAATTAAAAGATTCTCTTTTGTTTTTGTTGGCATGAATTTTGTTTGCCACTTATTAGCCCAGCCTAGATCTTGTCCAAACCTTGCTGTATATGTCCATATGGGTTTAGCTGTTTGGTTCATTCTTGCAAGTGCTCAGCTATTCTATTTTCAATAATAAATGCTAATAACTTCAATACAGATATTAGTCTAATATGCTTACATTCTTCTAGTTTTCTCCCTTGCCCTTCACAATACAGTGATAATATAGGTAATAGATACAACAAAGGTGTCTTTGATGACTCTGAGAAATAGAAAACTTGTTTATTGACACATTATACTAACAACCTTTCATGCAACAGTTACCTTTAAAGGAAAAGCAACTTTATTTAAAACGTTGCTACATGTGTTTTGAAATGCATTGTGGAAGTGTTTGGATTAATATTCTTGGATACCTGTTAAAGTATTTTTATCATTTTTAAATTTATATTTACGTAGAATCATTCAGCAAATCATTAGATTCAAATCTCATACATTTGGAGAGTTAGATTCAGGCCCATTATATTTTGGGGAACAAAACTAGAACTGTAAGAAAGCTAGCTCATTTTTTTTTAATCTCACTATTAAAGTCCATAAATAGGCAATGACAAACACATGAAACAAAAAAATTGAAAATGTGAAATAAAAATCATTGGAACACACAGCAAGTGAATCATGCATCAGGCGAAGAGAACTGAGAAGTTTAGGATTCTGCCACCCCCACTGATATTTCCAGCACTGTCTGTTTTTCTTTTTTTCCAAAGGGAGTGTTTTATTCAACAGACTGTGTTTAATAATTGAACAACCAGTAATAGTTTACTCATTGACATGACTTTCTATGACACTTGTAATAGATTTTTAGGACAACCAGATTTTCCTTTCTTCCCAGAGGAACCAGCTTACACCAACCTTACATTGTTGGTGTAAGGACATGCTGATATTACGATTGGAGGTGCTAAATACTGGTGCTTCACATAAATATAGAAAATTCCCCAATTCTTAACTATCATTCTTCACCATCAAAATTACAAAATATATTGCACAAAACTTCCAAATTACTTCAACTTTCCAATTCATACTGGAGCCTTCTATTTGTCCAGCTTTGCCTGTAGTTAAATGCCCAAATAGATAACATTCTGCAAAATGTCATTCTGACCCTCTGTAAGCCTCAGCTTACCAAGTTGACATTAGGACCCAGGTTATTTAAATGTAAAATTACATTCCAGAAATGGCTTTCCCATGTTTCAAGTACAAAGGACGTATAATTTGTCTGCCTTGTTTAAAGACTGATCCTCATAACATTTAGTCCTGTTCTTGTGTGTTACGATAGCTTGGTGGATCACACTGACCTTAAATTCAGCAAAGCCAACAGTTCAAGCCTCCCTCTGAGTTGAGTACACACTTGATATGAACATTTAAATCCAGGTGTGCTAATATCCCCTGAGGTTCAATCATTTGTATATGTTAAAAATGTCTGTTCAAAGATGCATACAAATTCTCCCTGTGTTCACGCCAACAACCAACATCAAAACTGATTACTTAGCCACCTACCTCATTTGTTACTTATGTATGTTTAGTGGCACAAAATGATTTGCTTTTTCCACGTAAAGAAATAATTAATTTCATTCACACTGAATAACTTTGGAACTATGAGAAAGTAAAAGATGCAACATTAATACAAATTCTCATTCTTTTTCTTTATCAAAATTTAAAAGTATTTTGTTTAGTACAAATTATTAACTGGAATCTCTTCATAAATCTGTGGTAATACATCAGTTGTTAAGCTTGTTGTGTCTTGTTAGTTTTTGTACTCATGCCCTCTTACTGCTATTTCAGGGCTTAGTTATAACTGGTTTGTTTCTCGATTAATGATATTTCTAAGCATTTTGAACCATGGTTCCCTTTTTAATAGAAAGTTCAGATACACTAAGTCAGCACTTCTGAAAAAGTTTGACACCGAATACTCCTCCATCATACAATGTGTTTATTTTCTAAAAGAGCAATTTTTCTGTTCTTGTTTGTTGTTATTTCATTCCCAGAAAATCCAGGAGGTTACAAACTTAGAGCCGAATATGAAATCAACTGAGGTGAATGTGGCAATGCTGATATTATTTCTTGTAACATAAGAAACTGGGCATGACTGGTATCTTGGTATTCATCCACAGACATTTATTACAACTAATAATTATTCACAAACATTACATTTTTCAAGCATAGAGGTGTCTGGGTGATACATAAGCTGTTAGGTGCAACCGAGTGTCAAAAATAATTATAAAGATTTTTGCCTGGACTCTGCAATGTAATGGAGGAGAGTATGTGCAGCACGCACAATCAGCTTGCATTGTGAAGGTCAACCTGCTGAAATTAAACCTGTCAGTAAATTTTCACAAGTACAGCTTCTGCCAAATCGGGAGTACGAATGGGATAGTGAGCTTCACCCTGCTACTTTATGGCTGTACTGCCCTTTCCTTGCCCAAGAGCATGGGGAAAAATCTCTTAATTTTCTTACAATCTGCCTGTAGCTTCTCCAATGTGGAAGTGGTGAACGTGTTTTTGTCAGTGATGAAGTGTGTCTGCAAGGCAGATTACTCATATACAAAACGGAAGCATGAGTAGACAATTCAGTCTCTCACATCTGCTCCACCTTTTACTAAGATCATGCCTGATCTGAGTACAGCCTCAACTCCATATTCCTATCTACCCCAATCTGAATAGGAAAAGTTCAGAGGGATAGGGGCCAAATGCAGGGAAAGCTAATCGACATGATGCCCATGATGATGCTGCTGCTGTAACACATCTCATTACATTGGGGGCCCAACTTCCCATTGCCTGTTTGGTCAACTTCAGCTTGTAAAAACCCGAACAGTTAACAAGACTGCACCCAAAATGTACATAAGACATATAAATAGCCTGAAGCAGAAAGATTATATCATCTCATTCTTAGTAAAGGACTTAGTGAGCATCAATTGAGAAAAACCTGCATTAACATGTTTTCAGCATCAGAATGTCTGGGTTAGTTGTGCGTTAGGTTGTTAAAACTGAGGCTTTATTGCAACTAAATGAGTAATTCATCACTAGACCTTTCTCTAACAACTGGCAAATTGAGGAAGTTGCCATTAATACAACTAGTAATACATATTATTAGCAAAGATAAATCTTCATTCTCAAACTTAGACATTAAGCCATTGCATAGAAATATTTATAAATCTGAGACAATTTTTCATTTGTTTTTTCTGGTAATTAAAACCAAGCACAAGTTTCAACTAAAATGTTGTTTCATTACAGGGGATTAATGGGGCAATGTGATCCAATTTTGTATGATATTTTGATTATTTCATTTTTCATCGAAATAATATTGTTAAATCACCACATTTACTGAAATGTGGGAAATAGAGAAGTACAGTTGGGTGGAGCAATCGCTTGCTAAATCTATCTCCTTCCCAAAACACTCAAACAGAACTGCCCAGACAGATCCACTGTTTTACATTATTCCTGCCCGACTGTATTTAATTTTCTCTACCCTGGCTCAATTTTAACTCCTTGCGTCCAGTCCTTTCCAACTTACATCTATGATTCATCTAATGCTTCACATTAGTTTCAAAATTTCCAATTTGCTTACATTAGCTGCCTCCTCTTCACCATAGGCATGTGATCCCTCTAACATAAATCTCCCATTGGGATAGTCTGATAGCTGTCCGCCTCTTCCTTGAGAGAAGGCTTGAACTGTCCCCATAGAGTACCACCCTCCTGCAACTGGCTGAGCTTGTCCTCACTTAAACTTGCCTTTAATCCTCTCACTTTTTTCAGATTAAAAGTGGCCATGACTCCTCCCTTCCCTTCCTCTTCATTTGTTTCCACCGCTGGGGATAGGCTGGCCACCAATATCCACTACAAATTCACCAACTCCCTCAGTTACCTCAACTATATATCCTTACAATCTGCTTCCTTTAAAGACTCCATTCCATTCTCCCAGTTTCTCCATCTCCATTGCATCTGTACTGATGATACTACCTTCCACAGTTTCCTGGCCAACATCTCAGTCTCAGGCCTGCTACCAAGCTCCAGAGAGGTTCAATGCAAGCTGGAAGAACACCAAGCAGGGGGCTTCAGAAATGTTTACTTTTTTCCTTAACCAAGGAATTCCCCACCACCATAGTTGACAGAACCCTTAGCCATGTCTGAACCATTTCCTGCACTTCTGCCCTCATCCTTTCCCTTCCCTCCCACAATAACAATAGGGTCTTCCTGGTGATGACTTATCACCTCACCAACCTCCATTTCAAAAGAATCATAAGCTGCCACCTCAGCGGCATACATATGCACATCTCCTTCTCAGCATTCCTCCAGGACTATTCCCTCTGAGACAATCTGGTCCACTCCTTCTCCACTCCCAACACCACCTCACAACCCCACAGCACCTTCCAATGCAATCACAGAAGATGCAACATTTGGCCACTTACTTTCTCCCACCTCACATCCAGACACACCTAAAGTGTTGCCCTTGCCTTTGACACAACCTTCCCTCTTCCCTGCAACTCCAATCCTGCCTTCACTCAACTTTGGCCCCAGCACCCTTGTTGACCCTGAGCCTTTGGTAACTGAATTGCAGTAACTACAAGCTCTGTCTGTATTGGAGTACCACCAGCCTCTAACTGACAGCAGTTCACATTGGCGCAGGGATCCATTCCTATATCCCCTTTTCCAAATCACTTAAACTCAGGGAAGATGTAACATTGACCAATTAAATGCATTTTGCACAAGTAAAGGGTGGGTCTTCCTCAACCAAACTGGGGCTGTCGCCAACTCTCCAACTCGTGGGTCAGACTCTCATCAACTGGATTAAATTCTGTCCACTGACCTTCCCTATTTTGTTTGTACCAATGATTTTCAATCGCAGATGGTTGAATCAGCGAAATGAAGCACTTTCAAAGCACGATCAGATACAAGTATTATTGCACAAATGTTAAACACTGATGTATCAATTTGGCTGAGTTGACACTGAGAATGTTCTGTGTTCGAGCTCCAAGCCAGCGCTTGAATACATTTACTAAGCTGACACTCCACAGAATATTGCAGTATCAGAATGGTATTAAAATACTTCTGAGAGATGTAATAAGATGCTAAGTAAGTTGATTAAATAAGTACACTTTCGTTATCCGTGCTCACCTCACACTTCTGTTGTTCTACCAGTAACATGCTAAGACTCTTGAATACATGCTTTTACTCAAGAGCTTTCATCAAAAAACACTAACAGGACTAGTACTAATTTTGTTTGCGTATGTCAGTCAATCATATATAATCATGATCACTATTGTCCAGCCAGAAGATTCCATACCATTTGCCTGAATGAATTATTTTTCCATGAAAGCACATTGAAAAAGGATTTAAATAGGTTTTTTTTTGCATACTGAGCTCCACTGCCCTTTGATCCTATTTTTCCTTGATCTATTTTTCAATGTATTCATTTTTACTAGAATAAATGGTTAGGCAGCTGTTCTTCAGCACTTAGCACATTGATTGCTTCCTGTGTGATGAGGCAAAGCCAAAGCAACATTAACATGCTGAAGTACTGTGTTTAACTGCATGACTAATTCCAGTGATATGTTCCGAATTTTCAACGCCCCAGCGTACATCATAAAATAAAATTTTGGTTTTTAGTTAAATACATTTTATCAAAACTAGAAGGGATCTAAATATTTGGTTGTGGATAGCACAATTATTCATCTTGTTTTACTATTTACTCTGAAGCATGCAGATCACAAGTGAAAGGACATCACATATTAGGTATAATGTTCCAAACTGTAATTTAAACTATTATTGCCAACCATATTCAAATTTGATGAACCACTTTTCATTCTGTACTCAGTAGAACAGTAGAAAATAAAAATGTCTATTCAGTCCATAATATCTGTGCTAGGGGTTATTGTTTTCAACTGGAGCTACCCATTCCATTTCAATCTTTTTTTTATTTTAATAAGGTTTACATTCTTCAGTTCAAAATAGTTCTCCAGTTCTCTACAAAGTGTATTGATATATTTTCTCTGGAAATGAATGACAGTGACACATTCACCTTTAATGCCTACCCTGATGAAAGATAATAACCTTCAGTTTCATTTCAATTATTTGTATAAAAAGGGTGGCTTACTAAGTCATGTCAACAAGCATTATCACACGTCATCGTTGGAAAATCAATTTTGCTTTACTTATTTTTGTGTGGACATCAATTGCTGAACCACCCTATTTGGAAACGTTGCTTCACAGTCAGGGTAGTGATGGATAGCCTTGTTCTTCTACTGCCCAATAAGGGGCCTTGTTGTTGTCCAGTCAACATTGTCCTGGTTTTCTCACTGTTGATAACAGATCAACCTTGAAACCATTGCACTCAAGACTGGAGGGCATATCTTGAAGCACATACAAGTTTTCAGCTGGTAAGATGATGTGGTCTGTGAAATCCAGGTTTATTCATCAGCCATGATGCAATGAGATGCCAAGGTGTGTGCTCATCATCTTCCTAATGACAAAACTAGTAACCAAGAAGTAAAGAAAAGTCTACATCTGTGCTGTTGTATGTCAATGGTCCCCATACTGGTCTTAATGCAGCTAGTGTGATTGCCTAAATCTTTGAAGATGTTACTATGCTGCCCAGGTTGAACACTGTGGTATGACATACCAGAGTGATGGATGTAATTGAAAATACTCTTGAAATCAAAGAAATTGCAAACAAGTGGCTTCTGATACTCAATGTTCTGTTTTATGATATTTCTGATAGTAAAAATCTGCTTGGAATATGATCTACCTGTTTTCAATATGTTGAGGAGTACAATGTGCATCCAAAATCATTAGCTTAACAATTTTTAAGTTACAATTCTACAATCCAGTATAGTACCTACCACTATCTATGAATTGCAGATATGGAAGAGAACAGCAAAGATGACATGTAAGTTGAACATCTTTCACCACCACTTCTTTTGAATGATCCACTTGGAGAGACAATGTCACCAATAAAGAAGTGCTCAGAGGACTGATCAGAGATGCCTACAGAACATTTTGACAGAAAGAAGACTGACACTAGCACGACAGGTGTTTTGAATCCTGGACAGATGCCCACCAGAATGAGGGTAAAATCAGCACAACAAAATTGCAATTAGAAGATGGGATGAGCCAAAGAAGATTTAGTGAAGAATATATTTAAGGAAGACCTTCAACAGGGGATGTTACCTGGCCTGAATAAAAGTAACTGTGAAGGATTGGTTCAGAGTCTGAGGCTTGCTGCCCATTTAATTGCATAGAACCAAGGAACTGACTCTAAACTGAAGTCAGATGTAGGCCAGATCAGACAGATCAATTTGTGTAAGGGTTTTAGGACCGTGGAGCAACCTTGCAATGATGTTACAATGATGCTACTCCACACTGGGCATAGGTAGCAGAGTGTGGGAAGAATAAAGATAGAAAAGAGAAACACGCGGAGAGCTAGACAGAAGCCTGAAATCTAGCCATCTGAATGTTGGAAATCCATGCAAGAAATCACATGGGGTAGACAGAGTTACATTAGGCAGATTGGTTTATGGAGTAGTGTAACAGTAAAATGAAAACATGGTATATCGCTCAATATTATGTTCGTAGTATTTAGTTTTAATATTTACTAAACAATGGTGTAAAGCAGCCAAGCCTAAGAACCATTATTGACCTTGCCTTCTCTCTGATATTCCTCTCTCCACCCTCAAGGCTCCCAGCCTCATTCCTGATGAAGCGCTTTCGTCCGAAACAACATCGATTTTCCTGATCCTCAGATGCTGCCTGACCTGCTGTGCTTTTCCAGCACCACTCTAATCTTGACTCTAATCTCCAGCATCTGCAGTACTCACTTTCACATAATTGATTTTCTCCCTGACAGACCTGACTTGAACCTAAACTCAAATGTAGTACAAAACCATACAACAAAAGAATTATGAAGGATAACAGTGAACCAGTTAGGTTTCAACAGCAGGTTTTCAACTTTCAGTCATTTTCTGGTGCTATCCCAGAGACTAATAGATTTCAATTCACATTCTCAAATAACAACTAAAGCATCTGCTCTTATAAATATAAATAGTAAAATTATATTTATTGAACTTGTGAACTATAGCCATGAAACTAATACTACCAAGCACTATATATAACATTTAAAGTTGCTGCCTCATAAGCTGTATGGTAAAATAGTCCATCCTCTAATGATTCTGATGTGCAAATATGTTTGGATCTTTCCTTTTATTTCTTCAGTAATAGTCTTCAATCTGTCCCATGTTCCCAGTTTAAAATCCCGACCACAAGTTTAAAAATTGGCTAAACTCTATGAAAATTGTAGATTCAGACATGTCTATCACTATATTGTAGCCAGCCAAATCAGAAGTGCCTGGTTGATGACCTGAATCAACCAACGTCCTTAAGGAAACACCAGAAAAGTCAGAAAGCCCAGTAATGAGGTCAGGAATCCTGGAACTGTGACCAACACACCATTATAAAGAGCTCTCAAGTCACCTCGACTATGTGAAAATCCAGGTTAATTGGTACAAGAATTCTATATAAAATGAATAGTAAATTATATTCATTTATATTTATGTCACATCTGAGTTTAAGGTTCAAGTCAGGCCTAACAGGGAGAAGGCAAGATCAAGAACTGTCCTCAAGCTAGGACTTCTTTACACCACTATTTATGAAATATTAAAAACTAAATGCTGCAGCACAGTATTCAGCAATATACCAGACTCTAATATTACTGTCATTTTTGTTTTAGGTTTGTTCAATTTTAGCTTTGGGGATATTGTGATCATATCCTATCATATCATATCCTAACAGGAAAATAGAGACAGTTTGGCCTACTGGCTAATGACAAATCCCACAAAGGTTTCCTGCAAAAACACTACTGAGGTGTTGCCTAGACCGAACTTTGGCTGCTATTTGTAACCACTCGGCTGTTGACAGCTGGAACGAATCATGGGGGTTTAGTTCTTGGACACTCTCCATCCCACTGTTCCAGCTCATCAGTTTGAGAGGGAGAAAAAAAAAACAAACTGAAAATAACTGAAGAAATATAATGAACAAAGCAATTTAATATTAATGCAATGGAACTTATAAATAATGTAGAGGTAAAAAGAAAAGAAATGTTAAATGAAAAAGCCGAGGATAAAGTAATTATGAAGTCTTCTATTTCTGACAGGAAATTTGGCACACATCATCCAAAAATTTCTTGTTATTGAAGAGCTTTCTGTGACTGGTTACATAGAGATGTTGTCCCCATTTTTCTTTCTTCATCTGAAAAATCACAGACCAATCTGATGTCAATAATGGGTAAAGTTTTGTAAAAAAAATCTATTGAAGAGAAGCAATAAAATCATAAAAGAACTTCTTGATCTAACTGAAAGATTTTCCTTATGGGTATAACAAAGGAGTTGTATAGGAATAAAGTGGATAAGGACTTACTTTGGATTTCAAAAAGCCTTTGATATTAACAGCTGGTTTTGAAAATGAAAGCAGGAGACGATGGAAATAACTTATCACAGATATATAATTGGATGACCATTAAAGCCTCAAACATGATAGTTCAAGAATGTCAATAGCCAAAAATAACATGACCCAGTGGGATTCCACAATGTTCTGTTTTGGCTTCTAATCTGTTTAAAATGATCATAAATGATCAGGCGGTACATGTCACAAATATAAAAGTCAAATCACAAAGAAGACTAAGCTAGTGAAGGAAGAGGTCTCTAAAAGTGAATGGTATATGCTACACATGGAGCTAAATGTGTTTAGGAATTGGGCAGGTTGGCAAAAAAAAATTAATGAGATTTAATGAATAAAATTGGAGTACTTTTCAAGGGGAAAAATAATCCAGGAAGGCTCTTGATATAAAATTATAAGAAAATTATGTGCACAAAAAAAAACCAAAGGAATCTAAGCATCCTGATTCCTGTTTTGGTTTCTCTTTGGGCTTTTCCTTCAGCAGGACTGAATGGTAAGGTCCTAGGGAGTGTTGCTGAACAAAGACCTTGGAGGGGCAGGTTCGTAGCTCTTTGAAAGTAGAGTCACAGGTAGATAGGATAGTGAAGAAGTCGTTTGGTATGATTTCCTTTTATTGGTTCAAGTATTGAGTACAGGAGTTGGGAGGTCATGTTGTGGCTATACAGGACATTGGTTAGGTCACTTTTGGAATATTGCGTACAATTCTGGTCTCCTTCCTATTGGAAAGGTGTTGTGAAACTTGAAAGGGTTCAGAAAAGATTTCCAAGGATGTTGCCAGGTTTGGAGGATTTGAGCTGTAGGCAGAGGCTGAACAGGCTGGGGCTGTTTTCCCTGGAGTGTCAGAGGCTGAAGGGTGACCTTATAGAGGTTTACAAAATTATGAGGGGCATGATAGGATAAATAGACAATGTCTTTTCTCTGGGGTCAGGGAGTCCAGAACTAGAGGGCATGGTTTTAGGGTGAGAGGAGATAGATGTGCAGGTTAGGTAAATTGGCCATGCTGAATTGCCCATAGTGTAAGGTGTAGGGGAATGGGTCTGGGTGGGTTGCTCTTCGGAGGGTCGCTCTTCGGAGGGTCGGTGTGGACTTGTTGGGCTGAAGGGCCTGTTTCCACACTGTAAGTAATCTAATCTTAAAAAAAGTATGAGACCTAAGGGGCAACATTTTCACACAGAGGGTGGTATGTGTATGGAATGAGCTGCCAGAGAAAGTAGTGGTGGCTTGTACAATTGCAACATTTAAAAGGCATCTGGATGAGTACAAAAAAATAGGAAGGGTTTGGAGGGAAATGGGCCAGGTACTGGCAGGTAGGACTAGATTGGGTTGGGATATCTGGTCGGCATGGATGGATTGGACCAAAGGGTCTGTTTCCGTGCCGTACATCTCTATGACTCTGTTCCATGTATTTCCCACGTGCTGATTGATCACCTTCATATTAATCTTCACTTTTGCAATTGTTGAGTTTTTTTTTAAAGAGGTGGATGTTGTTCCTGCCATTCATCCTCCCCATATATCCAGCTGGGGACCAGTACTGATATAGATGGCTGGCCTCTGCCAATGGCTGGTTTATCTAATAGACTTGATTACACAACATGAGTACTGCTGCCTCACAGCACCAGGAACCCAGGTTTGATTTGAGCCTCTGTTGACTGCATGGGTTTCCTCCGGGTGCTCTGGTTTCCTCCCACAGTCCAAAGATGTGCAGGTTAGGTGGAATGGCCATGCTAAATTGCCCACAGTGTCCAAGGATGTGCAGGCGAGGTGAATTAGCTGTGGGAAATGCAGGGTTAGAGGGAAGGGGTAGGGAGTGAATCTAGTTGGGATGGTCTTTGGAGGGTTGGTGAGACTCGATGGGCTGAATGGCCTGGTTCCACACTGTAGGGTTTCTATGATTAATATTATATGAAAGTTCTCATAATTGCTCAGTGGCAGCAAGTAATGCTGTATCGAAAGACCAGATGTTAAAATATAAATTAAAAGGCCAATACAGAACCAAAATATTGACATAATTGTGTCATTTAGAAGTGTAATGGTAATGTTCCTAACTGAGCCAGTAGGTAGAGGTTCAAATTCCACCTGGTTATAACACGTCCAAATGGAGAGTTTGATTTAAATATCATTTCTAAATCAAGAAAAAGATTGTGTACAGTCCTGGTCACCACTATAAAGAGGTTATTGCAGTTATTGAAAAGACAAATAAGAACAAAATGATTAAGGCGATGAAGGAGTGAAGAGTTTCACTCAAGAAAACAGAAGCTTGTAAGCTGATATAAGTGATGTTTCTCTAAACAGACTGGATAATGTGGGCCTCAACAAGCTATTTCACCTTGCGCAGCACCAGAGGACACAGCCTACAATTAAGATGGAGGTAAATCTATAAGTAATTAGAACATAGAAAAGTACAGCGCAGAACAGGCCCTTAGGCCCACGATGTTGTGCCGAGACGAAATCCTAATGTAAAATATAGTAACTTAACTTACACATCCCTCAACTCACTGCTATCCATGTGCATGTCCAGCAGTCATTTAAATGTCCCCAATGACTTCGCTTCAACCACCTCAGCTGGCAAGGCATTCCATGCATTCACAACTCTCTGCATAAAGAACCTACCTCTGATGTCTCCTTTATACCTTCCTCCTAATATCTTCAAACTATGACTTCTCGTACCAGTTGATCCTGCCCTGGGGAAAAGTCTCTGGCTATTGACTCTATCTATTCCTCTCATTATTTTGTACACCTCTATCAAGTCTCCTCTCTTCCTCCTTCTCTCCAGAGAGAAAAGTCTGAGCTTATTCATCCTTTCTTCAAAAGGAAAGCCCTCCAGTCCAGGCGGCATCCTGGTAAGCCTTCTTTGCACCCTCTCTGAAGCCTCTATCTTTCCTATAGTAGGGCAACCAGAACTGGACACAATATTCCAAGTGTGGTCTCACCAGGGACAAGTAGAGCTGCAGCAAAACCTCACGGCTCTTAAACTCTATGCCCCTGTTAATGAAAGCCAAAACACCATATGCTTTCTTAACATCTCTATCCACTTGGGTGGCAACTTGCACACCCAGATCCTTCTGTTCCTCCACACTGCCAAGAATCCTGTCTTTAATCCTGTATTCAGCATTCGAGTTCAACCTTCCAAAATGCATCACTTCGCATTTACCCAGGTTGAACTCCAGCTGCCATTTCTCAGCCCAGCTCTGCATTCTGTCTATGTCGCGCTGCAGCCTGCAGTAGCCCTCTGTACAATCGATGACACCTCCAACCTTTTGTCATCTGCAAATTTACTAAACCACCCCTCCACCTCCTCATCCAAGTCATTTATAAAAACTACAAACAGCAGAGGCCCAAGAACAGAGCCCTGTGGGACCCCACTCAACACTGTCTTCCAGGCAGAATACTTTCCATCTACAACCATACTCTGCCTTCTGTCAGCCGACCAATTCTGAATCCAGATGGCCGAATCTCCCAGTATTCCATACCTCCTGACTTTTTGAATGAGCCTACCATGGAGAACCCCATCAAATGCCTTGCTGAAGTCCATATACACCATTTCCACTGCTTGACCTTTGTCACCTCCTCAAAGAACTCAATAAGATTTGCAAGGCGTGACCTGCCCCTCTCAAAGCCATGCTGACTGCCTTTAATCACA
The DNA here is from genome assembly GCF_020745735.1 of Hemiscyllium ocellatum. Classification (NCBI taxonomy): domain Eukaryota; kingdom Metazoa; phylum Chordata; class Chondrichthyes; order Orectolobiformes; family Hemiscylliidae; genus Hemiscyllium; species Hemiscyllium ocellatum. Next base: position 60,921,117 of record NC_083402.1, read on the forward strand.
CTATGCTTCGCCAAATAGTCATAAATCCTATCCCTAAGAATTCTTCCCACAACTTTGCTGACCATAGACATGAGACTGACTGGTTGGCAATTGCCAGGGATTTCCCTATTACCCTTCTTGAAAAGCGGAACAACATTCGCCTCCTTCCAATCCTCCGGTACGACTCCCGTGGAGAGTGAGGAGGCAAAGGTCCTCGCCAACGACTTAGCAACCTCCTTTCTCACTTCCCAGAGCAGCCTAGGATAAATCTGATCTGGCCCTGGGGACTTATCAATCTTAATGTTTTCCAAAATTTCTAGCACATCGTCTTCATCAATCTTGATCTGGTCAAGACTGTATCCCAGTTCCTCTAAGTTTTCATTTACAGCAAGTTCCCTCTCCTCGGTGAAAACTGAAGACAAAACTCATTCAGGGCTTCCCCATCTGCTCAGACTCCATGAACGAGTTCCCTCTACTATCCCTGATCGGCCCTACCTTTTCCCTGATCATTCTCTTATTCCTCACATATGAGTAAAACGCCTTTGGGTTCCCCCTAATCCTTCTTGCCAAGCCATTTTTCTGCCCCCTCCTGGCTCTCCTCAGTCTATTTCTGTGCTCCCTTCTAGCAAGTCTGTAATCCTCAAAAGCTGTGCTAGATCCTTGCTTCCTCCACCTTACATAAGCTGCCTTCTTCCTTTTGACAAGAAGCTCCTCTGTTCTCATCATCCAAGGTTCCTTAATCTTGCCTCTTCTTACCTGCCTCAGTGGAAAAAATTTGTGCATCACTCGCAACAACTGCTCCTTAAATAGTCTCCACATGTCCGCTGTGCCCTTTCTGTGGAACAACTGCTCCCAGTTTGTACTTCCCAACTCCTGTCTAACAGCATCATAATTTCCTTTTCCCCAGTTAAATATCTTCCCTCGGTAACTGCACCTTTCACTCTCCAAGGCTATGCTAAATGTGAGGCAGTGCCACTAAAGTGCTCTCCCACCACGATATCTGACACCTGTCCTGGCTTGTTGCCGAGCACCAAATCCAAAATGGCCTCTCCGCTCGTCGGTCTGTCGACATTCCAAGTAAGGAAACCCTCCTGAACAAACCTGACAAAAACTGCTCCATCCAAACCATCTGCACTTAGGAGGTTCCAGTCGATATTGGGAAAGTTGAAATCTCCCATAACAACAACCCTACTACTTTTGCATTTTTCCAGAATATTTCCGCCTATGGGATCTTCAATCTCTCTACTGCTATTAGGTGGTCTATAGAAAACCCCAATTCAGTGGCTGTTCCCTTGCTGTTCCTACCTTCCACCCATACTGACTCAATAGACAAAACTTCCTCAACAACCTTCATTTCTGTAGCTGTGATGCACTCTCTGATTAGCAATGCTACACCCCCTCCTCTTTTTCCACCCTCTCAGTTCTTTTTTAAATGTTCTATTCCCTGGAACACCAAGCAGCCATCCCTGCCCCTGTGAAACCCATGTCACCGTTATGGCCACAACATCATAGCCCCAAGTACTGATCCATTCTCTAAGTTTGTCACTCTTATTCCGGACACCCCTTGCATTAAAGCAGACACACTTTAACTGACCCCTTTGTTTAATCGCATGAGAAACCTTCCTGATTGATTCAATATATCCTGTCACTGTCCTGTCTGCAACTGACCCCCTCTCAAACATGTAATTGTAGAATCACAAAATCATAGAATACAAAAGCGATTCTTTGACTCTTCAAGTCTGTACCACCAAAAATACACAACTCCCAACACTAGTCCCACTCTCTCGCACTAGGCCCATAGCCTTGATTATAATGAGGCTTCAAGTGCTCATTCAAGTACTTCTCAAAGATTGAGATTTCTCGCCTCAACTACCCTCCTGCATTCCAGATACCCATCACCCTCTGGGTGGAAACATATTTCTTCAAATCCCCTCCAAATCTCCTGCCCTTCATTAAAATTATGCCCTTTCCAGTTGACTCTTCAACTAAGTAGAACAACTGCTTTCAATTCACTAGATCCCTGCTCCTCAATCTTATACACTCCATCAAGTTCTCCTGCAACCTTCTCTGCTCCAAAAGAAAACAATCTGAGGCTATTCAGTCTCTCTTCTTAGCTAAAATGCTCCATCCCAGGCAATATCCTGGTGAATAAAATAAAGAACTGTGGATAGTGGAGATCTGAAACAAAAACCAAAACTGTTGGCAAAACTCAACAGGTCTGGCAGCAAATGTAGGAAGAAAGCAGAGTGAACATTTTAAATCCAGTGACTCTTTACCAGTACTGACAGCAACTAGGAAAATTTGGTAGCTTGGTGAATCTCCTTTGCACCCCCTCCAATGCAATCACATCCTTCCTACAGTGCGGTGACCAGAACTGCACACAGTACTCCAGCTGTGACATAACCAAAATTTTGTACAGCTTTAACATGACATCACTGCTCTTATAGTATTTGTCATAACTGATAAAGGCAAGTACCTTCTATGCCTTCTTAACTGCCCTTTTAACCTGTCCTGTCACAATCAGGGATGTCGAGACAAGCACCTCAAATTCCCTCTGAGCTTCCTAGTGTTCTGCCATTCACAAAGTATTACTTTGTCTTCTTTTATCTTCCAAAGTTCATAACCTCACATTTATCAGGGTTAAATTCCATTTTCTGCCAATCTGCCCATCTGATCAATCCATTTCTCTCCTCCTGTAACCTAACACCTTCCTCTTCACCATCAACCACCAGCCAATCTTTGTATCATTCGCAAATTTACTTATCACCACCATTCCCACCCTCCACCCCCAAATTCTCATCATTTTTGAACATTATAAACAAGAAGGGATCCAGCCTTCAACCTTTACCCTCTGTCTTCAGTCACCAAACCAATTTTGGATCCAACTTTTATGTTCTTTATCAATTTCCCATGTGGGACTTTGTAAAAGGCCTTGCTCGAATCTACTAGACACTGACATCAATCTTATCTCAGTAGTGGGCGGCACGGTGGCACAGTGGTTAGCACTGCTGCCTCACAGCGCCTGAGACCCGGGTTCATTTCCCCACTCAGGCGACTGACTGTGTGGAATTTGCACGTTCTCCCCGTGTCTGCGTGGGTTTCCTCCGGGTGCTCCGGTTTCCTCCCACAGTCCAAAGATGTGCGGGTCAGGTGAATTGGTCATGCTAAATTGCCCATAGTGTTAGGTAAGGGGTAAATGTAGGGGTATGGGTGGGTTACGCTTCGGCGGGTTGGCGTGGACTTGTTGGGCCGAAGGGCCTGTTTCCACACTGTAATGTAATGTAATCTAATCACAGAAGAGGAGGCCATTTTTTCCAATCCTATTGAATTTAATGACAGAACCTCCTCACTGTATTTTACATATATTTCCTGGGTGTAGCCAAACACCTGCTGGCTTTCAGATGGATAGAATGTCAACCTCAGAATATAGCTGACGTTTAGAGAGGAGAAAACTGGGAGGAAGATGAAGAGTCAGACAAGACATCAAAAGTCGGAGGTGGGGAAAGATAGGGTTGCAGAGCAGAGCAGAGGGATCAAGGAAAGACTGGAAGGTTCAGACCATTGTTCAATTATAGTGGAATACCTGATGCCAGTAGACTGGATCCAGCAGATAACTGGTGGAAATCAAATCAGCTGGGAATTAATTATTAAGTGGTGGCTCATTTAGAGGTAGGCTGCCTCATAACAGTAGGTAAGTGATCAAACTGCCCGCTTCGAGCTGTTTGATTGCCAATCATACCTCACTTTCAATAAAATTAAATGTGGAAGGCACAATGTTGAATAATCCCACTTTAATCAGGCACACCCATTTTCAAAGTTGAAAATGTCCTTTCATTTGAGTGAGGACTGGTCAACCTGTGGAACTGCCTCCCAGGTGAGATAATAGAATTAGTTATCATTTAGTAGTGCTGAAAATGTGTTGCTGGTTGAAGCACAGCAGGTTAGGCAACATCCAAGGAACAGGAAATTCCAGCATCCAAGGAACAGGAAATTTAGCCATTCAAGTACAAATTAGATAAATATTCCTTTTCCAGAAAACTGTACTTGAGCAATTAAAAGTACAATATATGATAAGCTTGCGAAAAACAGTTATCTTTAGTTCCAATAGTTCCTAACTTCCCCATCACGGTTCTGATGATGAGTCACCGGGCTTGAAATGTTAACTCTGTTTTCTCCCCACAGATGTTGCCAGACCTGCTGCATTTAACCAGCAATTTCTGTTCTTGTTTGCATTTAATTAGTTGGCGAATATTTTCTTAATGTGCTATTTACAAGTTACTTCAACAGGATGGCTTCAAATATTTGTGTAGCAGCTTCCTTTTATAAAATAAAGTCTCTAAGAACCCCCATTGAGTTGTCACTGTTGGTGTGCAATGTGACTGGTCACTATAATATCTCACTTACACCACTAAAGTAAAATCCCAGAAGATTTAAACACTTCCTGGAAGAGAAATAACTGTATAAACAGTTGGATTTTATGCTCCAAATATTAACATGTAAAAGTGAAAGTTATCCAAATAGCTGATCTGATTTCCTTCTCCACCCCCAACTGAAACCATAATAGTACATGCAACATTTAAAATTTTTAATTCAATCCTGGAAAAAACACAGCTTTATAAAGTTTCTGAAACACTGACAGGATACATACTCTGAAGAGCAATATTGCAAAAAGATAGCTTAACAGTAATGAAAGGAATAAAAGGTTTTGTATTTTTGTTGTCTTTTATGACTTCAGGACATCTCACTTAGTATCTACACTTCAAAAATATCTATCATAATGTTATCTTTGCCAACAGAACAGTATTGGTGGTCATAACATTTCTGTGAATCTATGATTCTACACTTCACAAATAACTCAACTGATTCTGGATAATTCTTAAGCGTCCTGAAGATGTGATGCAAATTCAGAAAAGCTAACTGTAACATGCAAATATTTTAAACAAAACTTGGTTTTTATTGTATTTTTCAGTTTGACTAAAGATCGGAATGTGGAAAAGTGATGTCTGGAAGAATCAGCATCCTCTTCAGTGAAGGCAAATACATATTATTCATTTTCTTCTTTCTTTTTGAGTTATTCACAAAACATTTTTTATTAAAAAGTTAGTCATTTGATCCAAAAGATTCGTATCTCTATTGTGTCTTTTATGACTTCAGGATGTCCCAAATATTTCAGACAGTTAGACACTTTTGTTCCAAATGACTGTTAATTTTCTTGAAAATTGTATCTTCCTGGAGTCTAATGAAGAACTGTAGACAATAGTAATTGTGAAAATTGTCAATTAATCTCGTACTAGCAACAATTATGTTCACTAGAGACAACACAAGTCAGTTATCAGTACCCAATTCAAGTATTCTTCTTTGGACATAGGAGTTGTGATTCAGCTAATTATCCAATTGAAAGTCATGGTTCTTGTTTACTACATTAATACTTCTCAGCCCAGACTTTGTTGCTAGTTAGACTTCTTTGTGCACATTTCTGTATCATCACTTTGCGTGGCTAGTTGCTGAAAGTGCAAGATGATCCTTTCGGAGCGAGGGAAATGGGCGTCCTGAGTGAATAACCTGAGTACCTCCCTAACTAATTAGATCAATAGATTGACAAATTATAAGGAATGATGGAGAGGGAATTGGAAATTAGGCTGGATGCATTTAACATCAAATCAGGTAGAGGAAAATAAACAAGCAAGGAAAATAAAGAATAGATGGAAAAAAAAGAGATAGAGATGAAAAGTAAAAATAAATTAAAGTTGACTTTGCTTACACATCCAACATTAATTCTTCTGCAGAAATAGACTACTCAGTTGTAGTCATTAATTTTCAGTGCCGTAGAGATTATACAGCATTAATTTACACTTGTCACCTTATTAGAAGAGTATTAACTCTTATAATGATACTGAACCTCATTTTGGTGAGCTTAGTCCAAACTCATCATGCAATATAGCACCTGCATGATATTCAACACCCTTCAGTAGTGACGCAGACAGCAAAACACTGTTTTCACATTGCTGAGTCAGAAGTCAGCTTTTGGGGTTTGGCATTTAACGTGTCCTCTGATACAATGGCCATAACAAGTGTTTTGCTCCACTAATTAAACAGTTACCATTTATGGATAAAATAGTAGCAAGCACCATTAGCCTGACCATTATTTTGATATCAGTCAATTAAAATGATAATGTATGCATTTATGAATCAGATTTGTATATTAATATAAGCATACTAAGTTGCACTGTCACGTTCCTGAAGTAGCTCTATTTGCAGACAAATCCCGATAAAAAAAGGGAAGTGCTAACAAGTGTACCATTTTTCTGAGAAATGATATACAGTAGCATATATTCAGGACATTTACCATATGTAATTTGTAAATTTAATTCCAAAGCAATGTTAGATTCAATTGTCAAAGAAAACAAGTTTTCAGTTTAACTGTTAAATAAAAAGGAGAAAAAGAGAAACTGAAACATTTGACCATACATCTTCATTGTAGGGTTGTGGTCTGTTGTACCAATCTGTAAGCATAAATATCTAGAATTATTTAATGAATAGGAGAATTCCACTTAATGTAAGTACACTATTATCAGAACTAGAATTCATGATCTTCACAAAGGAGAATCATGTTTAAGCCAGAAATGTCGTTTGATGACTGGCAAATAAAGGGCCAAATTTCTACCTTGGCTTGGGAATACCTGGCCTGTGTGTGTTTGCAGCTTGCAAAATGACCAATTTAGGATTGTAGACATTTTCCACACAGGTGTCAGGTTTGCATTACGTTTTGCGAGCAATAGTGAAGCATGTAAGGAGCGTGCTGTAGATATGGGCCAGTTAGAATAATGTACCGAAACTACTCCACAGAAACAGAAGAAATAAACAACTTCAGATACATAGGATGTCTGATGTAGTACTATGCAGCTTTTTATCCCCAATCTGGTTTACATTTAGCATGAAGAGGCAACATTACAGAGTGATGTTCATCTTATTTGAACAAATTACTATGGGCTAACTCATCTTGCTGTTTCGACACAGCAGTCCAGCTCTCAACATTACTTAAAGTCCCCCTAAAACTAACTACTCATCACTGCACTCCAATCCATTCCCATGCTCCTCCAAACATCTACACCACCTATGTGCCCCCATGCATATCATGCTATTTCACATCCCTCAACCCATCTCATGAGCTATGCAGTGGCAATGAAATTATTTTAAAATCATTAAAAAAATCCATGACACCCTCTAAAAACCAAAGAAAACCCTGAATTCAAATTCATTACCATTAACACTGAACCAATAAACCCAAAGGAAAAAGAATGCAATCCTTGAAGTTTCTGTTAGTTTGCAAACAACCAGAACTCCACACGAATAACTTATTCTAATAAGGCTCCAATTTTTCATTAGCTTATGGGTCAAGAAGTCTAGCTGTTGGTCAAAGCTTTTGAAATCAAAACAAGCTATCTCATTAGATCATCGGTCATAACAAAAGAGTTTTGCTCCACTAATCAAACAGTTACCATTCCCATTTTAAAGCTAGGAATGAACTGTGGATGGTGGTGGGGGTACAGGTGCAAGTCATTTTTTTCTACTTTCATAAGCAGTTATTTTCACAAACAGCAAAATTTGCCAGTCTGGCTCACTCCAAGGACATGCCTTATGTTTTTAATACCTTATAGTACTTTATCCCTTGGAAGGAATACTGTAATAGACCTGAACAATTAGACAATCATGATCAATGTAAAACCAAGTTACCATTCCAGGACAGATCTCCATGATAGATCACTGAATTAAAAACACATTGACGTAGAATACAGCACCAAATAGTGACAATTGAATGTGTGAAAGCATGTTACGCTCAAATTTTAAAATATTCCTAGCTCCGCGGTAGACTTTCCAGTTTGTTCACAAGCTATCAAGTGTAGTCTGCGTTTAGTGATCTTTCAAAACCAGCACTGTCAGATGAAGGCGTTTGCAAAAGGAAATCAGATTCTGATCCCCCATTTAGAATTGAAAACCTAAGGTTAATGGGGATGGGTGTTTGAACATTATATGTTCATATCCTGCATGGGAAAAATCAGATTTCCTCCAAATAGTATCTAAATGTGACCTTTTGTTTACTGAAATATGCTTCTACTCCCAAAATAAAATTCAGACTGAGGTTAGAATAATATACCCAAAACTATTCCATAGAAACAGAACTAATAAACAACTTCTGACACACATCATGTCTGGTGTAGTGCTATGCAAATAGGTATATCCAGGTTAAAAAAAAAAGCAGCTTTTGTCCCCAATCTGGCTTACATTTGACATGAAGAAGCTACATTACAGAGTGATGTTCATCTCATTAAAATAAATTACTGAGCTAGGTCATATTCATACTGCTGACACTTCATATTTATATCAATGAAGGTTCTTATATAAAAACGGGATGAGGAACAGACTTAGATAAATTTATTTGAATCAACAATGAGAAAGGTGACTAACTGTTACAAACAAAGGTACAGATTAATCTGGGATAATCGGCATTGATTTTTTTTTAAAAAGGAAGGTCATGTATTATTAACACAATTTATGTTATTTTGAAGAAGTAACAGGGAAGATTGAGGATTTTGCAGTGGATGTTGTTTGTATGGATTTTGACAAGACATTTGAAAAGATCTCACATGGCATTGTGATCAGAAAAATAAAAGCCCATGGAATACAGGGAAATGTGGTGAGTTAGATCCAAAATTGGCTCACTGACAGGAAACAAAGGGTACTTGGGCAACAAAATGTGCAAATAGAAAATGGTTTCCAGTGATCATTGCCAAGGCTCAGTGTTTGCTGTTTAAGGTTTAGATTGATGATTTACATTTGTATGTGGGAGGCATGATTGGGAAATTTGCTAGTGACACACAAACTGGCTGTGCAGTTGACTGTGAAGAAGCTGGCTGTCAACTGCAAGTATCCATGGTGTGAATGTGTGGGTGGAAAAGTGACAAATGGAATTCAGCCTGGAAAAGTATAAAGTCACAAATGTAATGAGGACAAAAGAAAAAGAATACACTATAAATGAAAGATACTGAGAGGCACAGGAAGTGACGTGAAAATGGGGGATAGTATATTCAACCAATGCTGATGCAATGTACATAAATGTTCTGCTGTGACTTCTGCTATTCTCTCGTCTTATATGCAGATGTACACTTTATAACAGCAAGGTTGTTTCAAGTCTCTGTCACTTTGAGATGTGTAGCAGAAAATCTTAACGAATTGGCTCAATATGGCTTCTAAACCCTCACTCAATATTTACATTATTAAGGACCTGTCGTTAGATGTTTGGAAGTGTACTTACATGTATTGTGTAAGTGTACACAGTGTTTTCTACCATATCCTGGATTATATGCATGTGAATGAAACAGTAACATTGTAACCAAATGCAAGATCAAGAGCAATTTCTATTTTCAACAATCCAAAAACATGAGTTGTACATTTCTTTTGTGTTAGCCAGACACTTCCACGAAGTTTCAAGAACTATACCATATCATATTCCACGTGTACCATTAATCTGAATTCTGACAAAGTCATCAATCTGTAAGCATTCGATTTGGTTTTCTCTCCAAAGATACTGCCTGACCTGCTGAGTATTTCCAGCAGTTTCCATTTTTACTGCTAATTTGATCCAGTTCTGCTGCTGTTCTATATTCTGCAGTTTCACTCTGTTCATATTCAAAGTGGCAGCAAGAAATAATGGAACTGGTAAAAATCAGAAACTGAGTATTTCTAACCAGAATTTCTAGCAAAATAGTAGCCACTGTCAAATTGAGCAAATAGGAAATAAAATCAGATCAGTAATATTAGGTAACTCGTGGCAGGGAAAAAAGAAAAACGTGTATTTTCACATATTTTCCCTCCATTTTCAATCAAAACATTTTCTGAGTCTTTTGATCACTTGACTTGATGCTTTTCACTCCATACAGCAGATTAATTATTTATGAAGACAAATATCTGGACTGTTTGTCTGAAAATAGCATTCAGGTTAATCTATTTAGTCTGAATTAAATAAGGTTTTTAGGAAATGATTGGAATGATCAATGAAGCTGAAACCTATAGACTAAAACCAGTTCCAACAGAGTTGGTGAGGTGTTTAATTAACACCAGGGAATCACTGACACAGTCATCTCATTAGTGAAAATGGTTCTCTGTTTATGAATATTAAGGTCAAAGGGATTCAAAAGTTCACTGTTTAGTTTTTTTTCTCACATGGTAATGATTTTAGGAATTCGCAAGCTGCAGCTCTTCTACACTGCAGACTGCATTGTAAATCCTTCACAACCTGGAATGTAAATTCTAGATCTTCACAAAACATGACAAAATCCAAATATGAATTTCCCTCAAGTCTGATCTGAAGGAAAAAGATGAAAACCAAATCTTCAACTCTCACAACAGTGTTTGATTTAGAATGAAGTTAGCACTTCAGTGTGAATAAGAATCCAATCAGATACCCTTTAAGAAATGTATCCTCTGTGTTCACATAACTATCCTGAAATAAGCTGTTTTTGGCTTCAAATTAACAACAATAGAACATTTCAATCGTCTGGAAACGGAGCGTAAAATGCCAATGCACAAAATGTCCTGGCTCAAAAGCTCCCAGCAAATATGTGCACCGCACCAGCATGGCTCAATTTTTCCTTCAGAATAATCCATCAGTGCAACATTGTATTGTGGTGTACAGTTCTTACTAGTTGGTTTTTTCCTCCCACAAGGTTTTCCCTACAGGCTGCTATTCGAGTCACAGCTTCATGATCTCCTGCATTTGGGGCAGCACAATGGTTCAGTGGTTAGCACTGCTGCCTCAGAGTACTAGGGACCCGGGTTTCATTCCTGCATCGGGTGACTCTGTAACTCCACAGACATTCTCTGTGTCTGTGCGGGTTTGCTCTGGGTTTCTCTCTGTCCAAAGATGTGCAAGTCAGGTGAATTAGCCATGCTAAATTGCCAAATCAGGGTTAAATATAGGGTAGGGAAATGGGTCTGCATGGGTTACTTTTCAGAGAGTCGGTATGGACTTGTTGGGCCAAAGGGCCTGTTTCTATACTGTAGGTAATCTAATCATTTCCACTGTCCAGTAACTGTTTCTCTCCCCATGTTATATTTGAGCTACTCAGGGTCCAGTTCTGAGAGAAATAAACAACAACAATTCTTGTTGTGGATCTGTTCGCTGAGCTGGGAATTTGTGTTGCAGACGTTTCGTCCCCTGTCTAGGTGACATCCTCAGTGCTTGGGAGCTTCTTGTGAAGAGCTTCTGTGATGTTTCCTCCGGCATTTATAGTGATTTATAGATCACTACAAATGCCGGAGGAAACATCACAGAAGTGCTTCACAGGAGGCTCCCAAGCACTGAGGATGTCACCTAGACAGGGGACGAAACGTCTGCAACACAAATTCCCAGCTCGGCGAACAGAACCACAACAACTAGCACCCGAGCTACAAATCTTCTCCCAAACTTTGAACAACAATTCTGCCACCTTAGCCTTCGCCCTCGAGTTAATGATGTTTGTTGTGTTACACTATCTGTTGAATTGTCAGGTTATTTTGCAGGCTGACTTAGCTGAGTGATAGGAAACAGGAAAGTATTTTCGTGTGTAGGCTGGAGAAAGTCTAGAAGTAGAGCTTTTTGGGATTGGGGCCTTTGGCTTTTCTTGATGTGAATGATCTAGACATTGGCATACAGGGAACAATTTTCAAGATAGTGGATGACACAAAATCTGGAAACTTTGTAAACTGTCAGGAGGACAGTTTAGAACTACAAAAGAACATTGACAAGTTGGTGAAATGGGCCGATAGGTGGTGGATGAAGTTCAACGCAGAGAAGTGTGAGGTGATATATAGAGAGAATATAGAGACACAATATAAATGGCACTACCTTACAGTCAAGGTCTGTTCCCTAAGGTTGGGAGTCCAGAGCTAGAGGGCATAGGTTTAAGGTGAAAGGGGAAAGATTGAAAAGGGAGCAAAGGGGCAACTTTTTTAACATCGTGGTACGTGTACAGAATGAGCTGCCAGAGAAAGCGGTAGAGGCTGGTACAATTACAACATTTAAAAGGCATTTAGATGGGTATGTGAATAGGAAAGGTTTGGAGGGATATGGGCCAAATGCTGGCAAATGAGATGATATTAATTTAGGATATCTGGTCAGCATGGACGAGTTGGACCAAAGGGTCTGTTTCTGTACTCTACATCTCAATGAATTTCTGTCACTGTCATACTTTCTTTACCTAACTAACTAATATATGACATCTTAACTGCTGTTGCCAGTTAAACTGTCAGAAAATTCCTAGTAGTCAACTGCCTATGACCGTGATCACAATTTATGATCATTGTAACTGTGATCACAACACACACCCCTCCTCCCACCCAAATCAACAGTAGCTTGTGAAATTAACCCCTGTGTATCTGTTCATAAATTATGCCTCAAAAATCATATCAATAGCAATGGCATCAAAACTTCTGAGGGGCACAGTTGAACTTGAACTTGAATGGATTTGATTTAGTTATTCACTGCCAGATCTGTCTGGATGAGGTATATCTTTATCAGGTCATGTTCTGCGAAACTATTCACTCCTACAAAACCATCCTGGAATACACAAATAACTCATTGCTTTTTTTTTCTCTCTACTCCAGACTCTATCATCCCGTTTCCTTCGCCATCATTTCCAAGCAGAAGTGCATAGACTTCTTGGTCTTCTTTATCTCTAAGATCAAAGCTATCTGGTCAGCTGTTCCACTAGTTAACCAAACTTCCTTTTAACAGTCCCCTGACCTAAAATGTTATCTTTCTTTCATTTCTTACCTAACTCCTCTCATGTCCTCTCAGAAAACATTTGGCCCCTCAGACTTTCTTCCTGTTCCCTTGATCCTGTTCCAACTAAACTGCTGAACAACTAACCTCCCTTCCTGGTTCCTGTGTTGGCTGATATTATCATAACTTCTCCCTCCTTGAGTATTTTCAATTTCTGCTTTCTATCAACCATCACTGAATGATGGAACCACAGAATTTGCAGTATGGAAGGAGGTCATTCGACATCAAGACTGTACTGGTTCCTCACCTCGCTTCCCAAAGAAACCTTTGTCCTTGCAAACTACCCTTCACATTTCCAACTCCCCTTTCAACCTCAAAGCCCTTGAATTTGTTGTGACCTCCCAAATTTATCATCTTTCCCAGGATTTCATCTTACCCACCAAATCTCAGTCTCTGCCTTAGGACCAAAATAGCTGTTACCTAAATCATAACTGATGTCCTACTGATACCTAAATTATTAGACTGCTTGACCAATACAGTTTGAACAGAAATTTGCTCCATTTTTGAAATGCCAATGCCATTGCTTTTGGCCCAATACAAACTCAGTTTTCTCAATACCATCTCCATTCCTCCCTCGTTATGACTGAACCAGACTACTTGTAATCTAGGGGTCATATTTGTCCCAGAGATCAGCTTCTGACCATTTATTTGTGACATCACCAGTGCTGCTATGTTTCATCACATAAATACTGCAGAAGTGTCAGCCTTGACTGAGCTCATCTGTTACAGATATCACTATTCACAACTTAGTTATCTTTGGACCTCACTCTTGCCCAGGCACTACATTCTGCTCTGCATTAATTTGAGATCATCCACAATTCTGCTGCCCATGTCCTTACTTGAACTAAGTTCAATTCACCTATCACCCCTGTGCTTACTGCCCTGCATTGGCTTCTGGCCCAGCAAATCCCTCCATGGCTTCACACCTCTCATTCTCAGTGATTCATCCAGATCACATTCCCTCCAGGATATCTGCACTTCTGATTCTAGCCTCTTGTGTTTCTCCTGGTTCAAATGGCATCTTCATATTTCTGAACTCTAAACTGTGGAATTTACACCCTACTGATCTCCACATCTCTGTCAAACACTTCCAATTTAGTTATGATGAAACTATTTTCCTATTAAGTTCCTTTGTACAGCAACCAAAATAAATTTGAGACAGCAAAGACTCGAGCCATTTGAAAGTTCCTCTTCAAGCTGCACACCATCCTCACTTGAAATTATAATCACTGTTTCTTCACTGTTGCTAGGAAAAGAAAGCTGGAATTTTCTTCCTATTGAGTGGCCCATACCCCAATGACAGCAATGTTTTAGAAGGCTGCATACCACCAGCTTCTCCAGAGCAGTGATGGATGGGCAGTAAATGCTGGCCTAGCCACTGATATCCACAACCTTTGAGTGAAGTGAGAAAAACACAATGGCTTTGGATAAAACAAGTTCTCATTTGGCTTTCTCAGAGGGATGTATGATATCCCATGGCACTATCTGAAGAGCAATGGGAATTCTCCCAGTGTTCTGGTAAACATCTGTTCCTCGGCTGGAATCACTAAAACTACCTGACTACCAACAAAAATGGAAGTTGCTGAGAAAGCTCAGCAGGTATGGCAGCATCTGTGGAGAGAAATCAGAGTTAGCTCTCCAGAATTGTTGCCAGACCTACTCAAATTTTCCAGCAATTTCTCTTTTTGTTTCTGATATACAGCATCCGCAGTTCTTTCAGTGACTACTAATATATTGCTGTTAATTGGACTTTGCTTTACACAGACTGGTTTGCTATGCTTATCTACATCCTTCAAAAGTAAGGAATTGGCGAGATAGCTCTTTGAGATGTACTGCAGATGTGAAAGGCTATCTTATTACTGAAAATTGTTTGTTTATGCCACAACTTGACATAGCTCTTTCATTTCAAAATAGATCTTTTCTTGCATTGCATTGCCTTATGTGGAAAAACAGCAGAATTAGCAACAAAAAGATATTTTTAAAGCACTTTGTTCATTTACTCCATGGAATATTCTTCAGCCTTGAAGTTAAGCTGCTTGAAGATTGCCATTAAGGAAAATAAATGTATTTGCAATTCCACTGTCTGTAATATAAACATGAACAAGCTCATTTTACTTAAAATATTTGCTTCCTATATATTTTTGCCTTCTCACAGAAAACCATTAAGACAAGTTTCAGGATGACAAAACATATATATTTTAGGCAAGAACTCATGGATTTTCAGATTTTGAAGATGAATTCAGCTGGAACTGCCCAAGGCAAAATTTAACAGTCAAATTTAGGACAGTCTGAGCTGAAAAGGGAACAAAATAGCCAATTACCCTTATCTTCATTCAGCTGAATATCCAGCCAGCATCTTTCCAATGACTGAAATATATTGTTTTATTCTGGGCAGGACTGAGAGGAAAGGGAAGCATTCACATTCTATGTCTTGGAAGTGTGACAATAATGCAATTATAAATGAGGTTTTAACAATAAAAACTTTCAATAGTCTTTCCACTACCCAAAGTCTGGGAAATAAAAAAAATAATGAATGTACCTCTGAATACAGGCAGTCAAGGCATAGTGACAAATAATATTAGCTCTTCCATCAGCACTGATTGACATCAATCTTATAAGAAAAGCGCAAAATGAAAGCAGATTTAGAAAGATAATATGCTTTCAATCATTAGTCATGTAAATTGAGCTGCGTTTTCCGGGGGACCTTGAAGGCCAGCTGTTGAGATCACAAGTGGAAGACATAGATCTATGTCTGCCTAAGTCACTGCTGGGCCAGTATTTAGTGCTCGTCCCTAGTTGTCCTTGAGAAGGTGGTGGTGAGCTGTCTTCTTGAAATGCTGCTGTGCATTTGATTTAGGTACACCCACAAAGTCATTAGGGAGGGAGTTCCACCTTTTGGATCAAGCTGCAGTGAATAAAACATATTTTCAAGTCAAAAAGGTGTATGCTTGTCCTTCTAGATGTTTGTGGCCATGGGCTTGGAAGGTGCTACAAAAGGAACCTTGGTGAATTTCTGGAGTAAATCTTCTAGATGATACACACTGCTATTACGGTGCATTGATGGTGGAGGGAGTGGTTGACTGTTGATGTGGTGACAATCAAGTGTGCTGCTTTGTCCTGGATGGTGTCAAGCCTCTCAAATTCTGCTGGAGCTGCACCCATCCAGGCAAATGGGGAGTATTGCTTCACAATCCTGACTAGTGCCTTTCTATATAGAGAATGGTCAGAAGGTAAGTTATTGAATGCAATATTTCTAGATTCTGGCCTGCTCTTCCATCTATTGAGTTTATATAACAAGTCGAGTTCAGTTCCTAGTCAATGGTAATCTCCAGGAATTTGACAATGCAGTATTCAGTGATGGTAATACCATTAAATGTCAATGGGCATTGGTTAGATTGTCTGTCTCTTGTTGCAGTTGGTCATTGCCTGGTGTGTGTGTGGCATGAATGTCATTTGCCTCTTGTCAGCCCAAGCTGAATATTGTCCAGACCTTGCTACATTTGGAATAGACAGCTTCAGGAATCACAAAAGGTGCTAAATATTGTGCAATCATCAGCGACAATCCCCACTTCTAACCTTATGAAGGGAAGGTCGTTGATGAAGCCGCTGAAGATGGGATGAGCCTATCCAAAGGAACTCATGTCCTAGTGATGACTGACCTTCAACAACAACCACTTTCCTATGTGCCAGGTATGACTTCAACCAGTTCGAGTTCAAGCCAGAAGGGCAGGTCTGAGTGACAAAAGTTGTACTTGCTTCAGAAGACACTCCACCACAGGAAAAATGCTCTCAGAGGAAAGGATATGGTATTAGTTAGCAACTTAATTGACTCAACAGCTGCCTGGTGAGTGGTCAGGCCATCAAGCTCTCGGTTACTAATAGCATATCATGGTGGCAGGAACACTTCAGTGCAAGTAAGGAAGAAGAACCAGACTAGGATGGCTCTCTCAAGATTCCTCAAGTAGTGGTTGAGCTACAGGAAGTGATATCATTGCTGGAGACATTTGAGCTGTGTTTGCATTGGGAATGATGGAACAGGGAAATGGTGGTGTAATGGTAATGTCAAGAACCTCAGGCTAATATTTTGGGGACATGGTTTCAAAAACAACATTGCCAATGATGATATCTGAATTCAATGATTTGTTTTTAAAATCTGGAGCTAAGAACTAGCTTAATGGCGACCACATTGATTGTTGTAAAAAAGCCCATTTGGTGCACGAATCCCCTTTGGTGAAGGAAATTCTTATCTTTACCTGGTCTGGCCTGTATGTGAGCTACACTCTTAACTGCCCTTTCAGCAAAAGGGATTGGCAATAAATGCTGCCTCAGCCAGTGATGCCTATATCCCATGAATAAATAATAATAAAACAAAAATCCTATGCAATTAGGCAACAAAGATGTCAGGAAAGGAGAAAATTGGTTCTTGGTGTAAAATACTGCACTTTGTCAACGGAAATAAGAAAATGTCATGTACCATCATCACGGTCTTCACATGATGTAGTTTGTTACTTGGAATAGTGATGATTCAGTGTAGAGACAAAAACAAAACTTCTGTATTTGATAAGTTTCAATGTCTCGTTGCAGATTATGTGGAAATAGAAGGCAACAACCTTGGCCTCCCTTGACTAGTTAAAAAAGTGGGGCAACTGTTGGTAAGGACAGAGGAGTCAATGATAGGCTCTTTGAAAATTTGAGTGATGGATTATTCAGTCTGGAGGAGTGGAAACTATAGCTGACAGAGAGGGTGATAAGCCATTTAATAGGAATGGGTCAACTACAGCATGGAAATTGGTCACATCAACAATCTAGCTTCATAAAAGGCTTGAGGATGCATAGAAGAGAAATTAGAACTAACTGTGATTCAGAGCTAGACCGAGGTGGAGCTGAGGGGAGATTTGTTTGTTGGGCATGGGGAGTTGGGGATATGAAGCAGAAGCAGATAACGGCCCATCTCAATCTCTCGAAGATTTTCATGAACTCCTCACAAGTAATGTTGAAAGTATGGGCAGTGGTAACAAGAGAGAATGGCTTACAAATACGGTTGGTAGTAGAGGTAGAAAATTGGCAATGTTTCTAAATCAATGAACAAGTTTGCTCGAGGGGACAAACTGCAATAGCTTTCAATTGTATCCAGCTTGATTTCGCAATTAATAGCTAAATACATTTGTGTGTCAGACATTTCAAAATCTATGCAGCTGACTTCAGAGAGCCATACTACTGTGGCAGAGAAGAAAGGTTGTATCTGAGACACTATATCAAATGTGGTGATAAGAGTGTTATTGAACATACTAACAGCTGCAGTAATATTATGGCATATGGAAGAAATTTGAAAGTGTAGCTGTCAATGATGTGGGGAATGTTATTTTCCAAGACTTGTGCAGAAAGAAACATGGATGGAAGGAAATGGACAAGAAAAATGGCTTGGTAGAGATAAAGAGTAGAAATGGCAAGTTTGAGTAAATAGATTCCAATGGGAAAATTTTATGTGATGGGAAACCCTAAAGGGTGGCAGGATAGCTATGAAATTAGAGGAGGAAAAGGATGTGAATTTAGATGGATATTGAATCAAGAAGAGCAGCACAGTGCAAAGACTGGGGAGAAAAGCAGGAAGGGTATCTGTTAGAAGTTCAGTACTGTTGGGGAGAGATAGAACAGCTGAATTTTCAACGAGTCATTAAAATGAATAAATGAGCAAGAAAGAACAAGGTGTCTTTACTGTTGATGGGGCTGCTAGTCTTGATGGCATCTATCAATAGAAAGTTGCATTGATAAAAGCCCTACCGACGAGGCTCATGTTTATATTTTCATGGGCACTGGAGTCAGGGATTGTTCCTATCAACTTAGGCAGGTCAAGTCACCTGCATTTTAAAACCAACAATGTATCAAAACAATCACATTTTTAACCAGTTAATCTTCCTACAACCCAAGTCAAGTTTTTAGAAGAGATTACTATCGATGCTCAGCTTAGCTAGAATTTTTTTTATATAACTACAATAGTTAAGTGGGAGAGAGAGACATAGGCATTGTAGTACTTAATGAATCGCATAAGTCTGCAGTAAAGGCCAATATAATGCTGGGTGTTAATGCATGGACAATCCAATCTAAAAACAGAAAGCACCAACTTTCATAGTTTTAAGCTGGTTGGAGGAAAGTATAGAGGGAATGTCAGAGGCGGGTTCTTTACACAGAGTTGTGAGAGCATGGACTGTGTTGCCAGCAGCATTTGTGGAAGCAAGGTCACTGGGGACATTTAAGAGACTCCTGGATATGCATATGGTCACAGAAATTTGAGGGTGCATACATGAGGATCAGTGGTCAGCACAACATCGTGGGCTGAAGGGCCTGTTCTGTGCTGTAACGTTCTATGTTCTAACTTGTTCTTGTACAAATCCTCAGTTTGGCTTTATCTCGAATATTGCATCCAGTTTTGAGCCCTGGACATTGTGAAAAGTATCAAGTTACCAGGAAAGGTACAAAGGAAGGTCACTAGAATGATACCTAAAGGATGTTACTTTCTACAAAAGGTTTGAGGATCTGGAGATTTTACTCTCAAAGACTTTGGAAAGATTTAATTGAAGGATTCAAAATAATGTCAGAATGAGACCCTAATGAACTGAATGAGATAATTCAGAAAGGACAAAGAGAGTGAATATAAAATACCAAAGTACAGTTTTCATCGTAACTTCAAAGCTCCAAGGCCAAAACATTGAGCCCACCTATCAAAGAAGTCTCACCAGATCAACTGACTTGATGGAGTATGAATCTCCTACATATTAGGAAGACTGCCAGATAATCAGCAGGAGATCAACTGAGTAGAGACAAACCATTAAGATAGAATCATTTGGTAAATGGGACTCAGGCTATGAAAGGAATTGTCTAAACCATGTAGGCTATATAATCCGTTATCCACTTTATCACATCGATATTTGGGGTAACTGTGCAGATGGAGCAAGAGGGTAACGTGACAAGCCAGCTAACACTTTGTGTCTGAGCAGCTGTTTTTGTCTGCAAACCAGCACAGGTGCACAAGACACTGAAAAAGATAATTCTTTAAATGGGTCCTTCTCCAGATGACCTACAATTTCAAAACTTCTGTTTCTTGACTCTCAATGTGCTGCAGATTGACTCTGACTCTGAGATTCATTTTATAAAATTCAACATAGCAGCTGCTATCTGCAGCAAAAATTAAATTGTCCATTTATATCTTTAAACTGCCTCAAATTGAACTGAAGAACCATTGAGCTCAACCTGAAGCTAGTCAAAAATATAATCTTCAAGAACTATAAACCCATTCATTTCACTAGATTTTAAATGTTTTAATTTATCTTCCAACTCTGAAATTTAGTTATGTGTGAACTTTGAGAGGTCTATAAAAGTCAGAACATTCTTAACTGATTTTTCTTAAGTACACTAAAAAAGCTGTTTTTCATTTCATAACTCAACAAGATTTGGCTGTGTGTGCCTATTATAGGTACAGCACCTAAACAGTTCAATATTCAACACATTGGCAAGCACATTCATTTTAAAATAAAATGAAATATCCTTCCGAAGAACATGCCTGAGGAAAAACAACTTCTGTAACAGTGGGAACTATGTCCTTGAGATCCAGGATTGCAAATATGATCCTAGTATTGCAATTTGTGTGTTTGTTAGAATTTATTCTTCTGAAGAGGTGTCATATTGAACTTGAAACATTATCTTGGTTTCTGACAGATGCTGCCATACCTCCTGAGCCTTTCTAGCACTTTCTACAGCAGAAACCCTGCTCATCTGGAGGCTTGATTTTTCAGTGCATTTTCAGCAAAGTTATAGAAGTGGATTCTGACAGTTCTGAGCAAATTCACAGTATGTATATTCTGAGACAGCCTATAAATTCAAGTATTTCTTCAATGCACAAAACATCTTAAGTCTCCCCGAAGGAGGTCTGATGTATTATAGAAAGTATGGAAAGACATAAATTACTTAGTCTGAAGTTCCAGCTACCGCTTATCTTCCAAAAAGCCTGTCTGTATAGATCACCAACATAGGTGTTAAGTGTATTCCCTGTATCTTATCATTCTCTCCTCAGCAAAGAATTGGAGAAATAAATATCTATACAATGTGGGTAAAAATAATTGGAGGTGGGTATTTCTGTTTGCCTGTGTGAATTGGACTCAATGAGCTCAATAGCCTACTTCTTATAGCATTGTTTTATCAGATCATTTTTGATTGAAAGTACTATCTAAATGGCTGCTGTAACTTTGGCTTATGTCGCTGGCAGCCATTGCTTCAGACTAGATGCATATCCCTCAGCTTTTCTCAAAACTCAGCGATGAGCATTTTTCTTTTGCTTTAAATAGTTTTGCTGTAATGTAGCTATGTGGTTATAAATGCAGCTAAAACTTATTTTGTTTCTTTTTACATTAAGAAAGTTGTAATGGAAATCTTAAGAAAAATGACTGCATGCATTACTGTTGACAATATGCTCCTTGAATGATTTGTTCATTTGTTTTAAGTTCAGGTGGCCTTCGCTATTTTTTCAAAATTTTTGAAAAGTCTTGCACAATATGAACTGAAGCTGTATTTAAAAAGGATGCTGTTAAATGGAACACATCTTTCACCCTACATTTGTCAAAGCCATGTTGATAAATGAGCAATTGAATACCAAAGAAATATTTCCTTTGTTTTGTAAGAAAATAATGCTGAAAGGGATAATGTTAGACACTGCATTGAATCTAACGATGTCATCCAGACTACTGAAACTAAGGCAGAACAGCTGAGGATCTTATAAAGTGCAGATCTATGTCTTTAATATCTTCATACTCTTAGTAACAATGTCCAACATACTTGTGAGCTTGTAGTTTATTACAAATTAGCAATCAGATACATTTTTTTTATGACAGGAGGCGCCTCTTATTAAGATTCACTCCTTGTTTTTCTCTACCACACTAATTCAGTAGGCTCTCGGACCTAATCAAGGAAAAATGATGGCAGAGGCAATCTGCTTCAACCACAAATTAATGGTTAGTATCACCACATATACAAAACTCTTTACTTCATAGAGTCACAATTTTAACAACACAATGGGAAGCAAAATGGCTCTGTTTATAATCAGCAGTCACAAGTACAAAAACAAACAGTTAATTCCATTATCCTTTCCTCAGACAGTTTTTTAAAATTTCACTTTCTGCATCAAACATTTATTTACTTCAATTTAAAAGTTGTTGTGAATTCTGTTTTCAGTATCATTTCTTGGAGGAGATGCTGACTTCTTCCTCGTGTATCGTGCCATGGGTGCCAGATATCCTCCAATATTGTACTCAAGTAGCCAACTTTCATGTACAAGCATTGACAATGCATTTTGTAAGCTATTCAACCCACATTCTGTCAACATCCCTGCAGGCCCTCCACAGGATCAGCTGGTTCAGTAGAATCTAACAATCCAGCCTGCCATCCTGATTATCTCTACACTTCAGCTATTTGCTGGAAAGAAAATCTGATCCAGTGGAACAGCTAAATTGTTTTAACAGCATTTTACAAGGAGCAGGGGCTTCTGGTATTCTGCTGTTCAAACTGCCATGTCGTTTTCCTATTGCATGCACATACAGATTGATTATCTCTATTTTAACTGCTGGGAACATCTAACAAAACATTCCATTGAACAAAACTCAGCTCATGTTAAAGATCATATGATCAGCCAGTTCTATATACTTCAGAAACTGATCCAGTGAGCCCAAAGTACAGCCAGAAGTGATTTATATTTGCAAAAGTGGAAGAATTGTGTTTGTAATTTTAAAAGAGATTGCCCTGGCATTGTAACATACATCTGTATTATATGCTCCATCACACGGAATATGAAAACACAGAGCCAGTGAAGGGTTGTTCCCTTCTCCAAGCTGCAAGAGATTTGCTCCAACACACCATGGGACTGAAACACAGAAATAGATGCAGAGATCACAATGTGCGATTAACCCACACCGTTAGGATATAATAAATACAGCTCACCATGGTTCCTTGCATCAATGGGGGACCAAAACTGATACTCATGAGGACAATTTAAAAATTAATTCATGGCCTGTGAATATCACTGTAAAGACTGACATTTATTGTCTAATTACCCTTGAGAAAGGAATAATGAGTTGCCTTCTTGAAAAGCTGCAATCCGTGCTGTGTAGGAACATAGGAGCAGATCATTCAACCCATCAAACCTCCCATCAAACTTCCTCTGCCATTCAATGTGACCATTGTTGATATTCTACTTCACTGCTTTTTGTTTTCTCCCCGTATCCATTTACGTCAATGGTATTTGGAAACCAATCTACTTTAAAACATACTGAAGAACTGAGCTTATGCAGCTCTCTGGGGTACAGTCCTCTGAATAAAAAAGGCCCTCACCTTGAAGGCTGAATGGGGAAGCATGAACACCTCTGCTATCCCCACCCAACAATTTCGAAAATTCCATATTTTTTTTCAGGGAGCATCTCAATTTTAAGGCACTCTTGGAGTCTCCTGCCCACCTCAGCAAGACAAATCTTTCCCCATTTTAAGACCCGAATACTATAAGATCATAAGAAATTTGGCTCAGGCAACCATTAAGGGCCTTCCAATTGGATTGGCCAGTTGCAAAGTCAACTCACTGGTATGAATTGAATGGGATTCTCAGACGCAGCTTCTTAATTTACTGGAGCGATCATAGTGAATGATCACACAATACAACTTCTAGGTTCTTGATACAGAGTTTAGTTTGACTTTGGATCACAACCCAACCTGGAAAATACAGCCCACTAGCATGACCTTCCTCTGCACGGATGCAGCCAAACATGTGTGTATTTCCAGCATTTTCTGCTTTTGTTTACCTTTCTCGGCCTTCCAAAATTGGTTGAATAAAAATTCTGGGGCCATTCTTGAACTTGGATCTGCCGTAATTCATTTTGATCAATGGGTCAGCTGAAGCAGTCAGATATGGACCTGATGCAATTTTCCCAGAAATGAGAACCATATCCCATTGATTATCACTATGTAAGAACAACCGGATGCAAAGTAAAACAATGATGTGATCCATGTCACTCTTTCATATCTCTGGTAAATATTGGTGCTTTGGAATAGTCTGAGAGCTGGTTTCTTGATTTTGTTTTGTAGGATATGTTGAAAGACCATAGAGCATGGAAACAACAGAGCTAAATAATTTCTAAAGCAAGCTTGAGAGGACATGGGGATTGTTGGTCATTTCAGAATCTCTCAGAAACAGAGATACTAGTAAGTGGAAAATACTTTTGCATTTATTTTTCTAAAATTTGCTAAAAATAATCATGCATATATTACTGTCCTCAAATTATTCTAATCTTCATATTATATGCTAATTGATATTGTATGAGGTTGTTAAGAATTTTAAGCACAAGAATAAATGTTCCATCACTTTTGATAAAGGAAGGTAAAGTGAAAAACAATGAAAACCTGTAGATCGAATAAGTCTCTTTCAGTCTTAGTTAAGTCATAAAGTTAGTTCTTCATTATATTAGCAGTCTCAAACAGAGATTGTAGAAACCTCACGACAAAACTGTTGTGTCAAATTTGCCCAGTAGGTGTTTATATTACACTAAGACAAGTTAATTTCCAGGAAAGGGTGCGAGACCTGGAATGGTGTGAGTTGCTCACTGAGTCAGCAGAGCTAAATGCACAGACAAACTCGTTGTAAGCCTGGGTGGAGTTAGTTTGCACTGCTCAATGCTTATCATATAACGTATAAAGTGGAATTTCCCAATGACATGAAAAACATTCCCATGTTACAATTTTTTTTTACTTCCAGTCTTCAACATCCGTTGAGGTTTGTGCTAACAGTTCTGTGCAGTGCTAAAATAAATGTAGCTAAAATGAAGCATTACTGTTTATTCAACGGTTCTCATTGATCTTTATTTGTAAATGGTAACGTCTGTAGCTACTCTTGAAACTAAAGTACTAAATTCACAGACCATAGCAATCAGAAGCAGTGAAAGTAGTCTGAATAGTCCATGACTACACTCTTATCATTGTGCAGACTTGTGTGACATGCCACTTCCCACATCTTACAATGGGAAATGGAGTTAATTAAAATTAATTTTTTCATGTAGTAGCAGCAGCACTTTATATAGATTCTAATCTGTAGCCAGACAACCAGTAGGACTAACCTCCACCCCACCAACCTTCTCCACCTCTCATGCACCTGAAGATCCCCTTCAAGGATTTATGTAAGATTGATATGTAGTTCCTAGACGTCAATTATGTCATTTGGGAATCATGAGCTGACAACAGAGGAAAAATGGCAAAATCATCTAAAGGTCAGTATGCAACACCATGATAACCAGTGACTACAGTAGATATGCTACAAAAATCTGTGCTGGAAATGGTAGTTCCATGTGTAATGCTTGTGGCAGAACCTTTCTGTCAATGTTCGGCCTCACTCACAAATATCAGCAAATGTGCTCTGCATCAAAACACTTCATTGAAAATTGATCGTTCGCTGCAGGTCCATCACCTTTCACAGATGGATTGTGCCAGAACTGACCGGAATCTGAAACTAGAATGTGCTGAATATTTTAGACAGATAGTATTTACAATTAACCATTTGAGTGTCCAGTAAACTTCAACAAAGACATAAAATTATATTGCTTCCCTACTTCTACATTATAGCATCAACTCTATTTTGACATAATAACTAGTACTGGAATAAATTTTATCCTAAGCTACAGGCTGAGGCTGTTTTCCCTGGAGCATTGGAGGCTGAGGGGTGATCTTAGAGGTTTACAAAATTATGAGGGGCATGGATAGGATAAATAGACAAAGTCTTTTCCCTGGGGTCAGGGAGTCCAGAACTAGAGGGCATAGGTTTAGGGTGAGAGGGGAAAGATACAAAAGGACCTAAGGGGCAACTTTTGCACGCAGAATCTCAGTCCTTGACAGTAGGACCCCTCAAGCTATCTGAAATTGCCATAGTCACTTGAGTCCCAGAGGCTTGCTTGCTCATTGGAGAGGATATAACCAGTGGTGGTCTACCTGCAGGGTTACCATATCTCAGGCAAGAGGAGAGATTGAGAAAGTTGAACCTTTATGGTAACCTCAGTCAGTACAAGAATTGAACCCACACTGCTAGCATCAATCTACACCAGAAATCAGCTATCCAGCAAATTGAGCTAATAGGTCATTATGTCATTGTAAGGCTGTACAGTGGACTTTGGAACACTAGCATCTGACATCAAATTCTTCTGAGGAGACAAGAGGCGAGAACAGAAGAGAGGCACGGAATTACACTGATGTTTTGGAGTCAGAGGAATGCTCTTATTTCTACTTACTCACCATGAATCTAACTTTAACAAAGTATATATAATTTATTTCTTAGTGACAACCTTGTCCCTTTAAGAACTGGTGGTCGACTGCAGAACTAACCACAAACAAAGTCAGTACTGCCAAATCACTGTGAGCTGTTCTGAAGTGTATATTTGGACCTTTGTTAACATATGCTTGTTTTAGCAGATGTCATCCCACTATGTAGGAAGGAAGTGAGAGAGAAAACATAGAAATACAGACCTGTTAGTCTTACATTAGTAGCAGGGAAATGCTAGAATGTATTATGATGGATGGGATAAGTCGACACCTGGTTGCAGCATTTATGCTAAGTTCTTTTTCTTCTGCACAGACCTCCAAAGTCCAATCATGGCAGCAATATCTGGAACTGCAAGTCAATGCTGCAAATGGTGTCAGCACACCAATCAGTGCAAACCGCCTTGGAGCAGCTGGGTACATGCAGCCTGGAGAGAACGTTGCCTTATTGATAGTCTGATTAAACATGGTCACCATAGATTTGAGAGCAGGAAATCATGTTTGACAGACTTGTTAGAGTTTTTGAAGATGTTACAAAGTTGATAAAGGAGAGCTTTAGTCTACTTTGATTTTCAGACTGATAAAGCACGCCATGGAAGGCCAGTTCGATAAAGTAAAGCACATGGAGGTAATTTATTGCCATGAATTGGATTGGCTAACAAACAGAAAACAGGAAGTAGAAATAAATGGGCCATCTTCAGATTGATAGGCTGTGACTAATAGGGTACTACAAGGATCAAGGAATTGGGCCTCCGCTGTTCACAAAATATGTCAATGATTTAGGCATGAGGGCCAAAAGTAATATTTTTAAAGTTGCATTTGATACAAATCTGTGAGGAAGATGTGAAGCAGCTTTATGAGAATTTGGATAGATCCAATCAATGGGCTAGAATATAGGAGATAGAATATAATGTGGAAAGATGAGAAATTATCCACTTCAGTAGAAGAAACAGATGTACAGAATTTGTCTTAACGGTAAGAGTTTGAAAGCGTAGACGTACAAAGGGATTTAGGTATTCTTGTGGATGTACATTCAGCAAGCTATTAGGAACACAAACGGAATCTTAGTCTTTAATTCATGAGTATTTGAATACAGGATTAGTGATGTCTTGCTTCAATTTGTTAAGAGCTTGATTAGACTGCACAAGATGTCTGTGTGCAATTTTGGTCTCCCTATCTCAAAAAGGATATTATTGTCATAGAGAGAGGGTAACGGAGATTCACCAGACTTGTTCCTGGGATGGTGGGACAGTCCTATGAAGTGAGTTTGGACAAAGTGGGCCTGTACTCTCTGGAGTTTAAAAGAATGAGAGGTAATTTCATTGAAAGATACATAAAGGGGTAGGTAAGGTAGATGCAAGTAAGATATTTCCCCTGGTTGGGGAATCTATAACCAGGCCTCACAATCTAAAAATTTAGAGTGATGGCACGCAGATCCAGGATGAGGAAAAATATTTTTATTCAAAAGGACGTAAACTCTTGAAATTCTCTACCACAAAGAATCATGGAAGCACAATCTTCATGCATGTTTACGGTAGAGATTGATGAATCTCTGATTACCAGCACATGCATAGCTTTGGAAACGGGTGAGTAAAATGTTTGAAGTATTGAATGGCGGGGTAGGCTCGACAGGCTGAAGGGCCAACTCATGTTCCCATGTTCCTATGTTTTAGGAATCGCTAGGGAGGATTTGGTACTATGATCTGATATGACACCAAACATATTTTAGATAACCTTGTTGACCAAGAGTTTTTATTCTTCACCAAAAGGCGGGCACAATAGGATACAGTTCTCCCCCATTAAAATAACGAGGGAGAGAATAAGGCCCCTCAAAAATCAGCAAGGTGGCCTTTGTGTGGAGCCACAGAAAATGGGGGAGATACTAAATGAATATTTTGCATCAGTATTTACTGTGGAAAAGGATATGGAAGATATAGACTGTCAGGAAATAGATGGTGACACCTTGCAAAATGTCCAGATTACAGAGGAAGTGCTAGATGTCTTGAAACGGTTAAAGGTGGATAAATCCCCAGGACCTGATCAGGTGTACCCGAGAATTCTGTGGGAAGCTAGAGAAGAGATATTTGTATCATCGATAGTCACAGGTGAGGTGCCGGAAGACTGGAGGTTGGCAAACGTGGTGCCACTGTTTAAGAAGGGTGGTAAAGACAAGCCAGGGAAGTATAGACCGGTGAGCCTGACCTCGGTGGTGGGCAAGTTGTTGGAGGGAATCCTGAGGGACAGGATGTACATGTATTTGGAAAGGCAAGGACTGATTCGGGATAGTCAACATGGGTTTGTGCATGGGAAATCATGTCTGACATGATTTTTGAGTTTTTTGAAGAAGTAACAAAGACGATTGATGAGGGCAGAGCAGTAGATGTGATCTATATGGACTTCAGTAAGGTGTTTGACATGGTTCCCCATGGGAGACTGATTAGCAAGGTTAGATCTCATGGAATACAGGGAAAACAGAATTTGGATACAGAACTGGCGCAAAGGTAGAAGACAGAGGGTGGTGGTGGAGGGTTGTTTTTCAGACTGGAGGCCTGTGACCAGTGGAGTGCCACAAGGATCGGTGCTGGGCCCTCTACTTTTTGTCATTTACATAAATGATTTGGATGCGAGCATAAGGGGTACAGTTAGTAAGTTTGCAAATAATACCAAAATTGGAGGTGTAGTGGACAGAGAAGAGGGTTACCTCAGATTACAACAGGATCTGGACCAGATGGGCCAATGGGCTGAGAAGTGGCAGATGGAGTTTAATTCAGATAAATGCAAGTTGCTGCATTTTGGGAAAGCAAATCTTAGCAGGACTTATACACTTAATGGGAAGGTCCTATGGAGTGTTGCTGAACAAAGAGACCTTGGAGTGCAGGTTCATAGCTCCTTGAAAGTGGAGTCACAGGTAGATACGATAGTGAAGGCGGCGTTTGGTATGATTTCCTTTTATTGGTTCAAGTATTGAGTACAGGAGTTGGGAGGTCATGTTGTGGCTGTACAGGACATTGGTTAGTTCACTTTTGGAATATTGCATGCAATTCTGGTCTCCTTCCTATCGGAAAGGTGTTGTGAAACTTGAAAGGGTTCAGAAAAGATTTACAAGGATGTTGCCAGGGTTGGAGGATTTGAGCTACAGGGAGAGGCTGACCAGGCTGGGGCTGTTTTCCCTGGAGTGTCAGAGGCTGAGGGGTGACCTTCTAGAGGTTTACAAAATTATGAGGGGCATGGATAGGATAAATAGACAAAGTCTTTTCCCTGGGGTGGGGGAGTCCAGAACTAGAGGGCATAGGTTTAGGGTGAGAGGGGAAAGATATGAAAGAGACCTCAGGGGCAACTTTTTAACGCAGAGGGTCGTATAGAAGGAGTTAGGGTTAGGGTGCATGGAATGAGTTGTCAGAGGAAATGGTGGAGACTGGTACAATTTCAACATTTAAAAAGGCATTTGGATGGGTATATGAATAGGAAGGGTTTGGAGGGATACGGGTAGATTGCTGGCAGGTGGGACTAGATTGGGTTGGGATATCTGGTCGGCATGGATGGGTTGGACCGAAGTGTCTGTTTCCATGCTGTACATCTCTATGACTCTAAATAAGCTTTAATAATTGCTGAAAATCTCAACAGTAGAAGAAATGGTGGAATCTGTTCTCTGCTGAGCCCAAAGGTTTCCAAAGTTAAAGTAAATTAAATTTTCTGTGTGATGAAGTAGTATAGATAGTGCATGAGAATAATGTGTTCAAAATAGATTGTGAATAAATAAGAAACATCAAATATGAGTAAAGAAGCTAATCTCAAAATGTCATTCAGATTCATTTTGGACTGCTTCTGTTACTACCACACAACTTAGCAACAATTTGTAGTATTCATCACAGTTTGAACACTAAAATTAATTTCATTAGTTTTTATTTGAATACAAAGAAAATATTGGTAAGTAGGAAATCAGTGTTACATCAAAACATACAATGTAATAAAATGAGGAACTCCTTTATGCCATGGTCCTTTTTTTTTGAGAAGTCTGTTGTTGAACACCTTTATATTTATCTTAGCTTACCCATTAACGTTTCCCTCGGCCAGTATATTTCAGACTATACTTTCTTCTTCAGCATGACAAAGTCGAATTAAGAGAAGCCACAGAGTTTGCTACTAACACAGTGTGGTGAACAGAAAAAAAATCAGATCAGTACTTTACTCTTAGTATGTCCAAAGGGCTCACCCCAGCAACCTACTTCAGCCAAAGCAGCATGAATATATTTCTAAATGTTTACTTTTTAACAGCAGCACTGAAGAAGTGTGCACTTTGTCCTCTGAGTGATAGTTAATTAAAGCTGTATTATTAAAGTCATTTTGATTTTACAGAAGATGTGATATACTAAACTTTTGAAACTGATCAATTCATTTTATGTTGTGCGCAATACGCTGCTGTGAAATGAACTTGTTCCGTCCTGTCAAGCTGTGAGCTGACAATCATACATTGTAACAAGTAACAAAACGTATGAAGAATAAATGTAAAATAATTAGCAAAATGAATATAACAATGAGTATTTCAGAAGTCAGCCAATAAACATCATCATACTATTATCCTGTTACATCCATCACCTCAGCCACATACACCTCAGTCCATGAGGGTCTCTCCATCACGTTCTCTCCAATAAGTAATGATTTATCAGTTTCAAAATGAGAATTCAGATATGTTTCTTTGACACCCATAGATGAATCAATACCTACTTTTAGATTAACCTTATACTGTGCTAATACTTCCAGAGCACAGCTGGCATTAACTCACTGATAAAGTTTGCAGAGTCTGCAACAATTTGTTAAGAAAAAGGTAAAGACCTTTTTTTTTCCAAACAGAAATCTAAATAGTTCTTGATATCTTTTTATGTTATTACATATACAAACAAGTACAGCAATACCAAGAATGAAACATTTGGAAGATCAATTTAAATTCCAACTTAAGGGACAGTGTAGACCTGATTGGAAAAGCACTGTGAAAGACAAAAGAAACTGGGGGTGGGGGAGAAACAGAGGCAGAGATCAGGGGCAAGAGTCCTTGGTACCTGATTGGGGTACCAGCAACAGCAGCAGGTCATGAGTGCAATCCTTGCCAGTATATTCCAAAAAGAAGCAATGAGTGACATTGTGTTTTGGAAGGTATTCATTTACCAACCAGGAAATTAAACATTTCAATCAGGCTAATGTGAATTAATATGAGAAATGGCAAAAAGATCCAGAAGCATTACTTAAAATTAAGAATTTTAAACAAAGTACTATTTAACTTCTGAAAAAAAAGTGGAGATTTTCTTCTAGATTATGAACAGACAGCTGAGCCCTGTTGCTTGCAATTCCTGCATCATGCAGCAACTTCAGGGTGTTTCACCGGCTTTGCAGACCATAGGTGTACAAACTTTCTCCAGCTGCTGAGCTCAAGATCAGATTTGCGATCTGGAGTCACTGCAGATCGTTGCAGAGGGCTGGTGTTTTCCTGGGTTGCGTGCTCTCACAGGTGGCTACCCCCGAGGCAGTAAGATTTCAGGATAGCAGATCATTGTCTGTCTAAAAGAGTATAAAGTGTCTGGAAGTACTCGAATTTTCAGGCTTTCAAACAGGCATTCAGAACTGGAGACCATTTTGGGAGCAATAATATTTAGAAGGATTGTTAATCAGATGATAATCAAACAAACATATTACAAAAGAAGGGATGCTGGATGTCTTGAAATGATAAAAGTCGATAAATCCTCAGGACCTGATCAGGTGCACCCTAAAACTCTGTGGGAAGCTAGGGAAGTGATTGCTGGGCCCCTTGCTGATATACTTGTATTATCGATAGTCACAAGTGAGGTGCCAGAAGACTGGAGGTTGGTAAAGTTGTCGCTCTTTAAAAAGGTGGTAAAGAAAAGACAGGAAACTATACACCAGTCAGCCTGACATAGGTGGTGGGCAAGTTGTTGGAGGGAATCCTAACGTACAGGATTTATATATATTTGGAAAGGCAAGGACTGATTAGGGATAGTCAACATGGCTTTGTACGTGGGAAATCATTTCTCACGAACTTGATTGAGTTTTTTGAAGAAGTAACAAAGAGGATTGATGAGGGAAGAGATCTATATGGACTTCAGTAAGGTGTTCGAAAAGGTTCCTCATGGAAGCTAGTTAGCAAGGTTAGACCTCATAGAAAATAGGGAGAACTAGCCATTTAGATAAGAACTGCCTTGATGGTAGAAAACAGTCGCTGGTGCTGGACAGTTGCTTTTCAGACTGGAGGCCTGTGACCAACAATGTGCCACAAGGATCAGTGCTGGGTCCACTACTTTTCTTTGTTTCTATAAATGATTTGGATATGAACATAGGAGGTATCATTACTAAGTTTGCAGATTATACCAAAATTGGAGATGTACTGGACAGCGAAGATGGTTAACTCAGAGTACAACAGAATCTCAATCAGATGGGCCAATGGGCTGAGGAGTGGCAGATGGACTTTAATTCAAATAAATGCGAGGTGCTACATTTTGGAAAAGCAAACCAGAGCAGCGAATACACACATGATGGTAAGCTATTGGGGAGTGTTGCTAGACAAATAGACCTTGACCTTGAAGTACAGATTCATAGCTCCTTGAAAGTAGAATTGCAGGTAGATAGGAATAGTGAAGGCGGCATTTGGTATGCTTCATTTTTTGGTCAGAGCATTGAGCAAAGGAGTTGGAAGGTCATGTGCGGCTATACAGGACAATGGTTAGGCCACTTTTTGAATATTATGTGCAATTGTGGTCTCCTTCCTATCAGAGGGATGTTATAAAATTTGAAAAGGTTCAGGAAAGATTTATGAGGATGTTGTCAGGATTGGAGGGTTTGAGCTGTAGGGAGACGCTGAATAGGCTGGGACTGTATTCCCTCGAGTGTCGGAGGCTTAGGGGTGACCTTAGAGGTTTATAAAACCATGAGGGACATGGATAGGATAAATAGACAAAGTCTTTTCCCTGGGGTAGGGGAATCAAGAACTAGAGGGCATAGGTTTATGGTAAGAGGGGAAAGATATAAAAGGAACCTACGGAGCAACTTTTTCGCACACAGAGTGGTACAAGCTGCAAGAGGAAGTTGTGGAGCTGGTACAATTACAGGATTTAAAAGGCATCTGGATCGGTATATGAATAGGAAGAGTTTCGAGGGATATGGCCAAATGCTGGCAAATGGAACTAGATTAGGTTAGGATATGTGGTCAGTATGGGCGAGTCGGACAAAAGGGTTTGTGTCCATTCTGTACATTTCAATGACTTTATGACTCTATGACAGACAGCAAACAGCAGAAATGCAATCATTATGGAATATTCCAAAGTCAGGGGAAAAGCATGCACTCTATAACCATCATTGTGAATCCTGTATGGCATATTGCTGGAGGAAAGGACATCATAGGGAGGATACATGATGTTCTGTGGGAAGAAGGGAATAATGCAGATGTTTGTGATATACATTAGTACCCTCTGCAATCTCTTAGTTCTTTATCACAACTTACTTTCTTGCCTGTGTTTGTGCCATCAACAAAACTAACAAACATCCCTTCCATCCCTTGTCATAAATTGTAAATACTCAAGTTCCCAAGGCCAATCCCTATCTAATCATAGCCCGTCAAAAAGTTAAGCCTTAATGAGCAGCCCAATGAATCACTCCTACATAGGAAATCCAAAGTACAGAAACACACCCCATTATTATTGGGCTAAAATCTGCAGTCTCTTCCTCATAAATAAACCCATCTGTCAGCATCATTAATTTCAAGACACAGCTCTGTGTATGAGCATTTTTCTTCTGACAAGCCTTTTAGAAAGTTAATTGTTTATGTGAGAAAGTTTAATAACTTAAGACAGATTAGCCCAGGGACTGAAGCATTTACATAAGTTTACCATTTTAGAGGCTTAAAAAATGGTTAAAAGGAATACTGAGAAGTAACTTCACCGAGCATTCAATTTAAGAAGTTGTGGTGAAGAATGTTCCACTGTGTTAATACTGTGTGTTAGAATGCTCACTCATTTTTCATTTTTTTTTAAAACCATTTTTGATTTGAAGCTATGAAGTATGAGCTGAGAGCTGAACGTCACCTTTACAATGGGAGCAGCAGCTTTTTCTAAAAACAGCAATCAAGCAGTCTGATATTTGCTTATGAGGTCAGGCTTGGGAGTTAATTGCAGATGGATTCTTGTTCAAAGAACACTCTAGATATTTTGGAGATGCATTTTTCTTCAGCAGATGTTATATGTTAGCTTGGGCCTCCTAGGGAGACAACCAGTCTAACAAAGAGAAATCAAATTTAAACTATGTTTAATTCAGAAGGATTGTGCCTGTGAAAACTAGAGGACTGGGGTTTGGTTGCTCCTTGGTTGTCCTCCCATTATCAACTTATCGAAAGTTCAAAGAATAGAATCTCAATTATAAGTATTTAGTGAATATTCCTCAGAAGTGACTGAAAGTTATTTGCATGCACTGGTGTCTTCAGAAGCCAAGCGAGATACAATCCCATGTGCCTGTGAGATTATGGATCATGGAGTCTCATTTATTTTCTTTCTGTTGATTGATCCCTTAGCTGTATCTGATATCTGTCTACCTTTGTGTGAGTGGGTGCTTAAATCAAAGAAGATTGGATTTAAAAATAGACATTAATTAGGCTGTCTTGTTGCTTGACTTTGCTCTGCCAAAGTTATTGTATTATTAGTGAGTTTTGAGAAGATTTGTAGCTCAGGTTGAGGTTCTGGATGTAGGTTTGCTCGTTGAGCTGGTAGGTTCATTCCCAGATATTTCATCAACCTACTAGGTAACATCGTCAGTGGGCCTCTTGGTGAAGCACTGTTGATAATTTCTGTTTTCTTTTGATATGTTTGGGTTGCTTTGGGCTGGTGATGTCATTTCCTGTGGTGATGTCATTTCCTGTTGTTTTTTTTAAGGGGATGGTAGATGGGATCTAACTCGATGGGTTTGTTGATAGAGTTCTGATGAGAGAAAGTCATGCCGTTTTGGGACTAGTTGATGTTCATGTATCCTGGTGGCTAGTTTTCTGCCTGTTTGTCCAATGTAGTGTTTGTTAAAGACATGACCTATTCTCACTAGTATCCTTACATACAAATGAGGAAGGACACCACTTTGACTGCAGCAACACATCCATCCTAGGACAAGCCAACAGAGACATGCACAAATCATGGCATTCCAAACAGAACTCTATCAACAAACATATTGAATTAGACCCCATCTACAAACCCCTGAGAAGAACAGGAAATGAAATCACCATAGGAAATGATGTCACCACAGGAAATGACGTCACCATGGGAAATAACATCACTAACCCAAAGAAACACAAACATATAAATAGAAAGCAGGAATTATCAACAGTTCTTCACCCAGAGGCCCACTGATGATGTTATCTAGTAGGGTGATGAAACATCTGGAAATGGACCTTCCAGCTGAGCGATCAAACTTACTGTATTATTAATAAATTGTTCATTAATTTATTTAAACTATAAACTGTATGTGTCTGGTATTGCTTATTTACAAAGTCCAGTACTGGTTATTCCAAAAGTCTGGTTGAGAACCAATGGCATCAATCTTGATGGTCACTGAATGTTTTAATTTTACTATGTTGTGAATAGAGGGACAGGGAGGCCAATTTGATATGACTATCAGTCTTTATGTGTAACAGTGGCTGTCAAGGTCTGGTCCTGGATCAGCCTCCAGGCTGTTCATTAATGTACAATGTCACGGCTGTGGCCTAACAAGGAAACAGGCCTAACTGCAACCTAACCATCAGGCTAAAGTTAAACAATTAGAGTGCCACAAGCATTGGAAAAGTAATTGCGTGCATTGACTTAGATTACAGATAGTGGGGAAATAGGCCCTTCATCCCAACAAGTCCACACTAACCCGCTGAAGCACAACCCCCCCCCCCCATACCTTTATATTTACCCCTTTCACCTAACACTATGGACAATTTAGCATGCTAAATGCATGTGGACTGTAGGAGGAAACCCACACAGACATGGGGAGAATATGCAAACTCCACACAGTCAATCACCTGAAGCAGGAATTGAACCCGGGTCTCTGGCACTGTGAGGCAGCAGTGCTAACCACTATGCCACCAACAAGTCAGAGCTTTTACAGAAGAGAAAAGGCCCTCCAGCCCATTGAGTCCAGGCAGTCATCAAGCATCCACCCATCCTAATCTCATTTTCCAGTACTTGGTCCCCATAGCCTTGTATATCATGTCATTCGAAGTATTCATCTAAGCATTTCTTAAATGTTTTCAGGACTCTTCCTTCTCCCTTTTTAGACAGTGAATTTCAGATAAACACAATCCTCTGGGCAATAACATTTTTCCTCAAATTCCTTTAAATATCCTGCTCGTTACAATAAAACTGTGCCCCCTGGTATTGACCACTATACTAAGCCCCTCAGAACTTGCTCTCAGGTCAATCAGATCCCCCCCCATCAACCTATCTCTGCTCTTGGAAAAACAACCCCAGCCTATCTAACCTTTCTTCACAGCAGAATTGTTCCAGCCCAGGCAACAAGCTGGTGAATCTCTTCAGCACCCTTCATTAGCCAGGACATAGAATTTAGGAGCAAAGAATTCTTATTACAACTTTTTAAAACATTGGTTAGACCACAGTTGGAATACTGCGTGCACTTCTGGTTACTATACCATCAGAAGAACATGATTGCATTGGACAGGGTATAGAGGAGATTCACCAGGATACTGCCTGGGATGGCAAGTCTCAATTATGAGGAGAGACTGGATCGGCATGGTTTGTTTTCCTTGAAGCAGATGAGACAAAGGGGGCATCTGATTAATTGAGGTACACAGAATTATGACAGGCTTAGACAATGTAGACTGAGAATCTTTTCCCCATAACAAACATGCCTAAGACCAGATGGCACAACTTTAAGGTG
The DNA here is from genome assembly GCF_020745735.1 of Hemiscyllium ocellatum. Classification (NCBI taxonomy): domain Eukaryota; kingdom Metazoa; phylum Chordata; class Chondrichthyes; order Orectolobiformes; family Hemiscylliidae; genus Hemiscyllium; species Hemiscyllium ocellatum. The sequence goes on from NC_083402.1 coordinate 60,958,171, forward strand.
AGGGGTAAATGGTTTAGAGGAGATCAGAGAAAAGAAAATGTTACCCAGTGGAGGGTACAATATGTGGAACATGCTGCCTGACAGGGTAGCAAAGGCAAACACTCTCACAGCATTAAAGTAGTATCTAGAATTTAGTTATTTGAAAATGTGTTTGTTGTGCATTTGACTGCACTTCAGCATACACTGTGGAGGTGCAGAGGAGTATGGGTAGACCCAGAGGACCTCCCCATGGATGTACTTCCTGGCTCAGCCAGGCAGGCTTTATGTGTGTCTAGGCAGCAGGCTGTGGAGGAGTTCATCTCTGACACCTTTTCTGGAATTATGTTTGTGTAATTACGTTTCTTTGGAGAAGAAGCATGTGGTACCCATCAATGCTGTCAATGCCTCTAGAGAGAGATGGGCACAATGGGGATACAGTGCCTTATTTCTCCCTCTAACTCCATTTGATTTAGTCCTTCCCACGTTTTCCCCCACCCCCACCCCTCTCACCTTTGATGGTTTGTATTGGCAATAACGGGCTTTGCTTTTAAATACAAAATTGATTACACCAGTGTTTTTAATGGTGATAGTTATTTAAAAAAAAACAAAGAAGCCACTAGATGAGTACTTAAAATGCCAGGGCTGTGGACCAAGTGCTGGTAAATGGGACGAGTGTAGTTTGGTGTTAGTTGGTCAACATAGACATCGTGGAAGAAGGGCCTGTTTCTCTGTTATATGACTCAGACTCTAAAATGTGAGATGGTTCAATTTGGAACCCAGTGTGAGTCTTAAGCTCTCAAGCTTGGAAACAGACATTGATATCTCATCAAAATCGGTGCCATTCTTCCCATTAATTCTCCTGACTTTCTGGTGCTTAGAAAAAACAGCAGATTACGATTGGTGGGCGAGCCATTAATATTTGCTCTGCTCAGTTGTGCATGAACAAAAGAGTTTGAGAAACACCAACGTGCAACATTTTCTTAAAGTAGCTGACAGAGAGAAACAGTATGGAATTTATTTGAATGTTAATCCAATACTTCGATAAAATGTGACGACGGCACCAATGTGACAGCCTCCTCCACTGATAAATCCAAGCCACCTGATGAATGGAGGAAGAACACCTCATCTTCCACCTTGGGACTCTTCAACCACACAACATCGATATCAACATCAACTTCACTAGTTTCCTAATCTTCCTTTCCCCCAGGTCATCCCAGACCTAAACCTCCAACTCAACACTGCCCTACCTGTCCATCTTCCCTCCCATCTATCCATTCCTCCATTCTCTCCAACCTATCACTATCATCCCTCACCTCCATCTACCTATCACCTTCCCAGCTACTTACCCCCACCCTCCTATTTATCTCTCTTTCCATTACCTCTCCCCATTGTACCCCACCCCACATTCCTGATGAAGGGCTTGTGCCTGAAATGTTGACTCTCTTGCTCCTCAGAGACTGCCTGACTTGCTGTACTTTTCCAGCACTATACTTAGTTAGACACCTTTCAAATCAATGAAGGATCTTATCATTGAGAAAAAGAAATTCCTAGGACTGACTTCCATACCCACATAAATAAGAAGATGAGTAAGATTACTTTTTCGGCAATCAGCTAAAATACTAAGAAGACAAAAGCTTTCAGCAAAACTCCACGTTTTTGAACTCAAATCACTATTTGAATACATTGTGGTTAGGAGAAGAATGAATTCTTTCTTAATTATATAGATAGGAGTCTATAGTTCATGATGTAGATTCTATGTGGTATGTATTAGAAAGATTAGCCTGCCTCGGTTAACAAAATGACAGAAAACATTTTAAAGGGAAACTAGAGCTATTCCAGCATAAAAATTGGCAATAGTAATAAAACAATAGCAAACTGATATAAGGAAGAGGATCATAAAATGGGGAAACTGCACCAAAGATGACCTGGAGCATTCCAGTGCACTCTGAGGAAAATATTTCAAACATAACAGCGCCTGTAGACCCGGGTTCAATTCCCGACTCAGGCGACTGACTGTGTGGAGTTTGCACGTTCTCCCCGTGTCAGCGTGGGTTTCCTCCGGGTGCTCCGGTTTCCTCCCACAGTCACAAAGATGTGCGGGTCAGGTGAATTGGCCAAGCTAAATTGCCCATAGTGTTAGGTAAAGGGGTAAATGTAGGGGTATGGGTGGGTTGCGCTTCGGCGGGTCGGTGTGGACTTGTTGGGCCGAAGGGCCTGTTTCCACACTGTAAGTCTAATCTAAAATAAAAACATATTGTGTTGCACAACTTCAGTACTGTTAACATTTGTGCTGGTTTCAACAATGTCAACCTTGGCAAACTTGATCTGCTAAATCATTTAGGGTATTGTGCCCTTCAGGATTTGGAGAACTGGAAGGAAGCTAACACTCATCCTGTTGAAGTGACACCGACATGTCTTTCTCCATCTCTCATTCTTCCTTATGCTGCTTCTTTTCTTTAGTAGCTTTTTGTACCTCATCCCCACATTTTCACACATTTCCAGTGCATTCTTATTAACATTCTCACAAGAGTGATGAGGCATGAGAGAACTAAATCTAATATCTCCAAATCTGTAGATGGCATAAAGCTGGTGGGAGGAGGAGTTGTCAAGGTGCAGAGATGCATCACTGTGATTGGACAAGTTGAGCTAGTGGGCAAATGCATGGCAGGTGCAGTCTAATGCAGATAATGTGAGATCATCCATTTTGGTAACAAAAACAGAAAGGCAAGTTATCATAATGGCTATAAATTGAGAGAGGGGATCGTGTAACGTGACCGAGGTGTCCTCGTACATTGGTGTACTAGGCAATAAAGAAGGCAAATAGCATGTTGGCCTTCATAGCAAGAGGATTTGAGTACTTGAATAGGCATGTCTTGCTGCAATTACACAGGGTGTTAGTGAGACTACACCTGGAATATTGAGGGAGGTTTTGGTCTCTATATCTGAGGAAGGATGTTATTGCTACAGAGGGAGTGCAGTAAAGTTTTATAGGAGGATTGACAAATAAGAGCAGATTGAGTCAGTAAGGATGCATTTGCTTAAGGTCATCAAAATGAGGAGAATCTCAAAGAAATTTATAAAATTCTAACAGAACTGGAGGCTAGATGCAGGAAAGATGTCCCCAATGATGGGGGGGGAGGAGGGTTCCAGAAGCAGGCATCACTGTCTTTCTGGACTGTCATTGTTTATAGAATAACGTTTTTAGAGCTGGAATGAGGAGAAATTTCAGTCAGTGAAGAATTATGAGTCTGGAATTCACTACAACAGAAAGGGGCCCAGACAAAAACATTGCATGGTTTCAAGGAATTGGGTACCCCGTTGGGGCCAATGGGATCAAAGGGTATGGGAGAAAAAACAGGAACAAGCTCTTGAGTTGGATGATCAGTCATGATCATAATGAATGGAGGAGAATGCTCAAAGGCTTGACCGGTTTACTTCTGAGTGTATTTTCTACTTTTCTCCATGTGAAGTGAAAACAATTGGCCTCCTCTGATAGTTCAATTGGTACGAACACTATCCAGTGCGAAATGGAGTCAGACTGAACGTGTATTTATAATCAGGTAAGCACAGAGATAGAGTTTAAGAGAGTTATGTGATGGTATCTGTTTGAAATCATGCCAGGTGATATCCTTGTGTATCTAAGTTAATAGGCTTCAGCCGGCACTGTACAGATGCCTTTGATAGAATTGTAATGTATTTAGTTGCTCAGTGAATAAAAATTCTGATTCTTGTTTTCAATAAGAGGTCCATCTCAGTGTTCAAGCTACCAGAGTTAGCGAGACCACAAGACTATAAGATATGGGAAAAGAGGCAGGCTATCTAACCCATCAAGCCTGCTCCATCATTGGATAATGGCTGATCTGATAATCAACAACTCCATTTTCTTGCTTCATCCCCGTAACCCTGATTCCCTTATAGATTAAAAATCTCAGCCTTGAATATACAAATGACAGCTTCTGGAGTCCCCTGTGGTAAATATTTCTGTAAATTCATTCACCCTCTCCCCTGCCTTGGGAGAAGAAATTCCTCTTCCTCTCTATTTTATATGGGTGACCCTTATTCTGAGTTTATGCCCTCTGGTCCTTGACACTCCCACAAGGGGAAACAAACTTCCCCATATCAGTAGTTACAAGCAGCAACAGCATAGAATAAATGGACCATGAACCCATTCACTGTACTTCTCAGAGTATAATAATAATGAATTGTGTTTAACTTTGATAACAAAGGTCCGTTTTACTCTCTTAATTGGGTCCTTTTCCTCCAGAGTAATTCATTGCATAATTTGGGTTGAATGAAAGGTTAACTTTTGACAAAGTTGGGGATAAGAAAAAGTGAAACTGGTTTTACACAATGTGTGTTGTGTTATGGACAAACTGAGTGAATTACTGAGATGTCTGATGACAGTGAAGTGATCTAATCAAACTGAGTAGCATGTTAATTGCTCAGATCTGACCTCTTCTATGATAATTTATAAAACTTCACAAATAATGTAATCAATGTGAATGGGTTTGACTGAATTAAATTCAGACACAACATTATGTCCTCATCATAAAAGCAAAATCTGGAGGTATGATTTTTTTAAAAATGTTGGATATACTCAAAATCAGGCAGCATACATGGATGAAAATACAGTGAACTTTTCAGGTTGATGATTCTCAATTCAAACAGAAGGAAGATTGATGCATGTCTCTATCACTGGCAAGGGCAGGATTTTCTAACACTGTTAATTGATTTTGAGAAGGTGATGAAGAAATTCTGGAATGGTTCCTCGACCATTTCAGAGAGCAGTTAAGAGTTATTAGAATCCCTACAGTGTGGAAACAGGCCATTTGGCATAACAAGTCCACACCCACCCTCAGAACAATATCCCACCCAGACCCATTCCCTTACACCTATTACTCAACATTTCCCCTCACCAATTCACCTAGCCTACACATCCTGAATTATAAGGGTAATTTAGCACGGCCAATTCACCTAACCTGCACATCTTTGGATTGTGGGAGGAAACCGGAGCACCCAGAGGAAACCCATACAGACATGGGGAGAATGTGCAAACTCCACACAGACAGTCGCCCGAGGCTGGAATCAAAACCGGGTCCCCGGTGCTGTGATTGAAACACATTGCTGAATTCACATGTCAATCAGATGCATTAAGGACAGCATATCTCTTGTTTAGTCCCTAAAGGGCATGCATGAACCAAGTTGATTTATATGACAATCTAGTGCTTTCATTAAATATACTAGCTTTTAAATTCTATATTTATTGAACTAATTAAATTTTAACCATCCGACTCTCATGCTGGGATTAAATTCATGTCTCTGATCATTGGTATCCTCTTTGAGAAATAAAAGCTGATGGAAATGCAAATCAGACAGATGGCAATTTACAATAATCATGTTATTTTGACCAGTTTTACAGAATATGTTTTGAAGTAGTAATGCTGTCTGTTAAAAAGACAAGCCACCACAAAGGTTGTGAAGAAAATCAACCACAGAGTACTTCGAAAAAAATGTAGGTCATGGAGAAAAAGGAAACTGAAATAAAATGCTGGGAACAGATGAGAAAGAACAACTAAGACATAAAGGAAAAAAGAACTAGAATATGGAAAAGAAATTGATAAAATCATGAGCAATACTATCATCTTTACGGTGCACTGTAGGATATAGTATTGACAGAATTTCAGGTAGAGTGGTTGGACAAAAATGCAAATTAGAAATAATGGGCACAACTCTCCCAGCCCCGAATGACATGGGCAATGATGAGAAAATATGGAGAGACTGGAAAAAATGAGATTATTAACATCAAGACGACAAAAGTCCAATTTTGCCTGAAAAGTTTGAACAGTGAGTCAAGAATCTTGCAACAGAGTGGTGAGAGGGCTATTGACGTCCATTAACATCTCATTATTTCCTCGTCTCATCACCACCTTCTCTAGGGCAACTAGGGATAGGCAGAAAATGCTAGCCAGCCAGGGATGCCCATGTTCCACGAGTGAATTTAAAGGAAAATTATATGCAGTTTACCTTTCGCCAATGTAATGAAGAAAAACTGGATGGCAAGACTTCCTGTCACAAACCTCAGAGTGGGTACCTGGCAGCTCTACCTCACCTCTTGGTTCTCCTTCGACATCAAACAGTCACCAGCATCTCAGGGCACATTCTATGGGCAGCAACGACATGCATTCTTCATCCATGGGAGGTAGGTATCAGACACACGCCAGTCTCACTACATCATCATGGCATGTATCCAATCCATTTAGAAAACAGGCATCTATTACAACACTGAACTTGGGAATGTACCAACACCTTGCATTTAATATCAGGCCATTTTGCATCCAGGGATAGCATGGATCAGGTTGCATCTCAGGACTCACAGCTTGCTATCTTAGCAGTCGCTCATTTCATACTTTTTTGAATGCTCACAGCACCTTTGCCTTGACTTGCATTTTTTACACTTCACCATTTCATTCAGAACTTACAGGTTCACAGCCCCTCTGTCTTACCTTGCTTTTTACTGTGGATCCAATGTCAGACAACCTGCTATGGTTGTCAGTAGTGATCAGTCAAATGGATGGACATGTTATTATATGGCACCGTGCAACATCAATCTCTCACTACAGCAAACGCGGCAAACAAACTGCATCTGCTTAAGTTAAATGGCCCCATCTCAAAATCTAGGGATAACTAGTCTTTTGCCCGATCAAGAGGAATTGTCTTTAGTTCGGCAATCCTGGCGCAATAAGACAAGATCATCATTCACTATCAATCAGGGATTTACACACAATCATTCAGGTGCTTAGGCTGGTCATCTTGAACTTTAAGCTTTTCCCAACATGCTCTCACATGTAATGTTGGCTTTTCTTGGGTGATGAAGGAGTTGAAGGTGTTTGGGGTGGAAGATTGAATAGTCCCACCACCCTTACAATTTTGTATTTGTGTGACATACCTTGTGCTGCATATATCAGAGTAAGGTTCCTTTGTCAAAGATCCATGAAGAGGCATTCCAAGGCCTTCTCTGTCAGCGATCTCCAGTTCCTACTGTATCAAGGACTATGCTAAACTGTCATATGTGTGTGATACAAATGCTGACTGCTCATATTACTAAGGATCTGTTCTGTATATGATATTCCACACACAAATTCACTGGCTGGATCCATTGGTCATCGTTCTACAATAGGGGTCATTATCAATGTGGTCTGGGTGCAACACAGGCAAAGAAATTGAGGAGGAAAAGCTGTAACCCCAGGACCAGCAATAACCTCCAGCAGCTGCCAAATAGCCTCACCATGAAGAGGTTGTAATTGAGGGTCCCCTCAGGATGGGGAGGAGGTACAAGGAGGCCCACAGACTATCATCTATGCCATTTCCTCCAGATGAGTGAGGCACACTGCCACCACAGGTTGGCGATATCCTGGGATACTGTCACAGAACTGTGTTATCTGCTGGAACCTGAAGGAATGGGTGGCCATCCCATCCTGGTGGCCTTCAAGGTGACAATTGCACTAAACCTTGATAAAACTGGCTCTTGCCCCTTCCCCCATTTGGGGTCCTATGTGAGGGCTTAATAGCCCTTCCCTACAAATGAATCTAAGCTGTTACCAGATCACATTTCTTCTATTTGTTTCCCCGCAACAAGGTTAGTGCTTCAGACTTCCTGTAGGTGCAGGATGCGATAGACTGTGCACAGCACACTGAGAGCACCATGTCATAGTGAAGCTGAGTTCATCAACAGAAAATACTTTGATTCTATCAATGTGCCAGTCATCTGTGATCATCAGTACCACATGCATCAGGTACCCTGGAAGTTGCCATGATGCCCACATTGTTGACAAGTTCAAGGTTCCTGCTTCATTTCAAAGACTGGATGCCTTACGAGGATATTGCTGGAAGATAATAGCTACTTTTTGCAGCTATGGCTGATGATTCCAATATAAAACTCCTTGAGATCAAGTACAATACAATGTTGCGTATTCTTCCATCAGAACGATGATAGAGCAAATGTCAGGCCACTGTAATATGATATTTGATGCACAAATCAGAATGAGGGGGCTTAGAGCATGATCCAGACAGAATGACATGCCTAATTCTTGAATGCAGTGTTTTGTATAAATGGAGCAGTCAAAGAGAGGATATGATGGTGTCTGATGAGCTGGGAGAGTGGCAGGAGTCTTCCAGGGAAGAAGATGAGGATATTAAACAGGAAGAACTTCACCTACCCAGGTGTAGCATAGTGTAAAACAAGCCAGAGAGGATTTAGCTGACAAAGGCCTGAGTAGTGTGAAGTAACCCCACATTGACTAAGTTTGTTGCTGTTCAAAAGAAAAAAAAACCCTGCTGAGTTCCAGAATGTTGCTTCTTTGTTTTGCAACCGATGTTGTTCAATTTTAAGGTGACATTTTCAACAGTTTGAAGGCCTTCTACCAAGAGCTGCACCCACATTGAACAATTACAAGATATTATGCAATGTTGCACATGAAAGGACTTCCTAATGCGGGGTTCCAACATGGTATGGTGCTAAGGACAGGCAACCTGTGTAGCTTCATTCCTGTAGTTGCAGTTACAATGATGGCCAGACAGGTGATTATGTAAGGCAATACTCATGCAAATATGATGTTTTGTTCCAATGAAGTTTCACCCATGCCACTTATGTTCTGTTTCCTTCATACTAAGTGCACTGTGGGATCTGCGTGTGTGGCCAGCAGCAATCATGTGGTGAACAGCTGGCTGTCAAATATAGCATTAGTGGCAAATATTCCAGGAAGTCTTGGCAGTGGTGAACTGGGGAGTGCGCAATGATGCAGTGCCACAGAGGCATGGTGTGTACATAATGAGGTGAGCAACAGAGTATTGCGTGAGATTATTTGCTAGAGCTCACAGAGAAAAACCTTCTTCAAAACTCCCTGAAATTGACACTTAGTCAATTTTGCTCAAATTCAGCCCAATGTCTTCAATGGCTGTCCAGACTGGTGTGAAATGGAGAAGTTGAGCTTATAAAGGACAGTCAAAAAACATGCAAAACTTCATGCACTAGTGTGATAGAAATGAGTTAAAGTAATAACTACCTGCAATCATTACACTACATATAGTTCCACAGTGAATCATTAAATATTGGTTTTAACTTTAAATGCTAATCATTGTTGTTAGGACTTTGACTTATTTTGAACGGCAGTTCATGCATATCACAATTTAAAGCTATCTCTTCAACGATTTTGTTCAAAGCAACTGATGTCTATTTTTCCATTTCACTTTTACAATTCATATTCAAATAATGAGTTACTGCATATTGTGGATTGGGTTCTTCACTGGTTTGATCAGAGTTTGAGAGGTGTGTTTGAAAAGCTTCAAAACAATTCAACCACATTAGAGGTGATGAGTATTTAATTTCTACCAACTGTTACGGGAGGTAACCACATTGGATACTCTGGGTATAATTGGAGTTAGGAAAATAGGCATAATATGAACTGGAAAATCACACTTGTATTTTTCACTTTATTAATCTTGTGGAATCAGTACTCCAAAGGAGACTGAAGGCATACATGAAAGATTAAACATGAAAATTATTACTTCAATGATTGTATAAAACAACTAGTGCTGGGCTGTTCCATTTTGAGGCTAAAGTACTGCACTGAGCACTTCAAATGAGCCAAAATCTAAGGCAACGTATCTCATGTGATCATGTGCTCCTCAACTCATTACCTATGCAATTGAGACATTGCATGAATTAGTCATCAAATGACATAGCAGGCAGTTTCTGGCACCATATTTAAAAGCCATCTGGTCAGCACTTCATCCACGGCAATCCCGGAGCTTCTATTCAGTTGTGGTGACCTTTCCTAGAACGCAGAGAAGACTCCTAAGAGGTAAAAGCTGGCTCCCCGGTTCACCAATGCTGTCGTCAAGACATTGCTGGGCAAGCTCAACAACAGATGGGACATCCTCTTTCTGGGTTACTGCACTAGGGGACTACCTCATCAAATCTATCCCGGCTGAGCTGAGATTGCATTTAGTGCCAATGGCTCAAGCCAATGGACAGGAAAGAAAGATCAACGATCCTTCCTGTGCTCCACAAAGGTAAGTGGCACCATCTGTTATCTTGGAGAAAGTGAGGGCTGTAGATACTGGAGATCAGAGTCAAAACGCGGCGCTAGAAAAACACAGCGGGTCAGGCAGTATCCGAGGAGCAACAGAATTGACGTTTGGAGAGCTTATGCTCAAAACATTGACTCTCCTGCTCCTCAGATGCTGCCTGACCAGCTGCCCTTTTCCAGAGCCACACGTTTTGATCCCCACTCTGCTAACTTCTTTTCAGGGGGCATCACTCAGACTGACTCTGCCATCTCATGAGCATTGCATATAGCCTGAGCCTGCAAACCTCAGCATCAGGTGCACACAAGAACTTGCACAGGTCTCATCTTTCTCAAGCTATTAGCCTTTCCTGCCAGTTGAGTTTTCTTCTCACTTCCAGGACATGTCTCACCACCTCACATTGTTGTGTACATTCACAAACTGGTCCTGCACCTATTCACATATGATCACACAACCAGGAGCAGGAATAGGCCATTCAGTCCCTTGACCCTGTTCTGCCCTTCAATAAGATCAGATTGATCTGATTGCAAATCAAATCTTCACTTCAGCTAACTCTGATCTTCTTTTACTCCCTTGCTTAGCTGGAATCTATCCACTTCAAAATCATCAGCGTTTTGCTTCCACCAACCATTCAGGAAGAAAGTTCCAAAGGCTCATGACACATCGAAAGGAAGAAAAAAGTTTCATTTGTTTTAAATGAGCAACCACTGATGTTTAAAGTGGTCCCTAGTCCCTAATCACACAAAATCCTTCCTCATTTCTTAATGTGGAAAAATTAGTCAAAGCCTAGTCAAGAGACGATGACTATAGTAAGGATGGATGCTGAAAATGTGTTGCTGGTTAAAGCACAGCAGGTTAGGCAGCATCCAAGGAATAGGAAATTCAACGTTTCGGGCATAAGCCCTTCATCAGGAATGAGGAGAGTGTGCCAAGCAGGCTAAGATAAAAGGTAGGGAGGAGGGACTTGGGGGAGGGGGGATAGAGATGTGATAGGTGGAAGGAGGTCAAGGTGAGGGTGATAGGCCGGAGTGGGGTGGGGGCGGAGAGGTTAGGAAGAAGATTGCAGGTTAGGAGGGCGGTGCTGAGTTGAGGGAACCGACTGAGACAAGGTGGGGGGAGGGGAAATGAGGAAACTGGAGAAATCGGAGTTCATTCCTTGTGGTTGGAGGGTTCCCAGGTGGAAGATGAGGCGCTCCTCCTCCAGCCGTCCCTCCAAGGCCCCAAGGGATCCTTCCATATCCACCACAAGTTCACCTGTACCTCCACACACATCATCTATTGCATCCGCTGCACCCGATGTGGCCTCCTCTACATTGGGGAGACGGGCCGCTTACTCGCGGAACGCTTCAGAGAACACCTCTGGGACGCCCGGACCAACCAACCCAACCACCCCGTGGCTCAACACTTTAACTCTCCCTCCCACTCCACCGAGGGCATGCAGGTCCTTGGACTTCTCCACCGGCAGAACATAACAACTCATCTTCCTCCTGGGAACCCTCCAACCACAAGAAATGATCTCAGATTTCTCCAGTTTCCTCATTTCCCCTCCCCCCACCTTGTCTCAGTCGGTTCCCTCAACTCAGCACCGCCCTCCTAACCTGCAATCTTCTTCCTGACCTCTCCGCCCCCACCCCACTCTGGCCTATCACCCTCACCTTGACCTCCTTCCACCTATCACATCTCCATCGGCCCTCCCCCAAATCCCTCCTCCCTACCTTTTATTTTAGCCTGCTTGGCACACTCTCCTCATTCCTGATGAAGGGCTTATGCCTGAAACGTTGAATTTCCTATTCCTTGGATGCTGCCTAACCTGCTGTGCTTTAACCAGCAACACATTTTCAGCTGTGATCTCCAGCATCTGCAGACCTCATTTTTTACCCTATAGTAAGGATGGATATCAAGACCCTTAGCTCCTTAAAGGAAATGGTCAGTGAGCTGATCTGGAGAGGTCAGGCCCATTCTTGTAGTGATATGGAGACATCAGTTGGTCAACAACTCAGTGAAACATCATGCTTGCTGTTCTGTTCTCAACTTCCAAAAAGACAAATACATTATTCTGCATAAGCTTTCCTGCATCTTCAACAACTAACTGACTCTTCTTTTCTACAGGCACCCACTCCACCTAGGATCACACATGGCGAAAGAGGCTGTAGCCAGAGTTCCTCTGGACCTAACTCTGAGGAGGAAAATGGTTAGACCTCAGAATATTGACTGGCAAGATATTCACTCACACTCTCCACCAGCACAGAGCCAGTCCCCTCGGTTAGGCACAGACATAACCAAGTAAGCATATCACTGACATGTGGCTGCAGCCAATAGAGGAGGAAATGCCTGATGTCTCTAATGCTCAAGTGCATAGTGATAGACTGGGCACCAGCTCAGCCCCCTGTTGAAATGTGGCCATAACTAACAAATACAACTCAGAAGTATAGATTAGAATTACCTTTGAACCTTACAATGCCCCTTTCTGTGCACATTAGTGATCCTAACCAACATTCCCTTCAAACGTAAAGAAGAAATACTGGGATCATGTTCTGGTGAGACCTGGTCTTGTGGCAAAATGCCTAAACTTCCTGCACAAACAGTTAGCATGTTAAAACTATAGTCACATGCAGTCCTAATTAACCCATCATCTGACAACAGTTATCAAATTATTCCAACAATCATGATTGATCCTACACTGCATATCATGGATCTAGTGGAAGATCTCTTCCTTGTGCAAATTATATCAAATTTGTCAATATATTGCTCCAGGATATTCTTCAGAATTTATCTATAAGTACTGCACAAAAGAAATCCCATGCCTTTTATGGAATAAACTTTTATGAATCCCTTTTGAGTTAAATTGGTATCATCATCACAGAGAATGGATCACATGCTACATTCCTCTCCTTTGAGAACAGAAATGAGCTTACAGGGAACCAATAGTCTCTATTAACCATCCTCCAGCCTTAGTTTGCTTAGTTTACTGTTCGCAACAACTCAAGATGCAGACATCGTTTTACTGGAGTATACATCATTTAGCTATGATTCACACCACGAGTTACTGTTTTTTTATAAATCTACATGGTTTCAAAGAATGAAGAATGCAGTATTCAGAGAAATAAATATCTCAACTCATCAGCCACCGTGACATGTCCTAGGAGAAAGAACTCAAAATAAAAAAAATATTGAAACACTACAAACATACTAGAAACCGGGCTCATCCCGTTTACTGAATTTGGTGAGCTATGTATTCGGGATGGCACTGGGTGGAGGCAAAATCCAAAGAGATCCTCAATCTGTGCCATTATCTCTTGTACATCAAAAGGCTATGAGACATGGTAGTAGAAACATCAAGCTTATATACACAGTCAAGGAAGATGAAATAGGATGGCAATGGGTGAAGCATTAAAGGGAGAAGGAAGCAACTTACAAGACAGAGGAGCAACAAAAAGATAAAAATTGAAACTTTGTTCAACTGTTTTGTACAAACATTTGTTAGAATACCCATGTTTGTGTCATGCAACCCAGGGCAATACCAAATTGTAGAGGTGAATCTACAGGACAGATCCAAAGGAACTTTGTGAAAGGTCACTCCTGACACATATCTCATTTTTGGTGCTGGCTGTTTTTTTTTATGTTTCCAACATTCACTGGAACTGAGTGTACTCAGTCTATGATCACAACGTTTATGTTAGAATCACACTCACTCAAGTGTTGATATCACTTGCGGAACGCTTCAGAGAACACCTCCGGGCCGCCCGAACCAACCAACCCAATCACCCCATGGCTCAACACTTTAACTCCCCCTCCCACTCCACCGAGGACATGCAGGTCCTTGGACTCCTCCACCGGCAGAACACAACTACACGACGGCTGGAGGAGGAGCGCCTCATCTTCCGCCTGGGAACCCTCCAACCACAAGGTATGAATTCAGTTTTCTCCAGCTTCCTCATTTCCCCTCCCCCCACCTTGTCTCAGTCGGTTCCCTCAACTCAGCACCGCCCTCCTAACCTGCAATCCTCTTCCTGACCTCTCTGCTCCCACCCCACTCCGGCCTATCACCCTCACCTTGACCTCCTTCCACCTATCCCACCTCCATCGCCCCTCCCCCTAGTCCCTCCTCCCTACCTTTTATCTTAGCCTGCTTGGCTCTCTCTCTCTTATTCCTGATGAAGGGCTTATGCTCGAAACGTCGAATTCTCTATTCCTGAGATGCTGCCTGGCCTGCTGTGCTTTGACCAGCAACACATTTGCAGCTGTTGATATCACTAGACAACAGAGTAGAGTGAAATCAGTAAATGCGGTGTGACCAGGTTATTAGTCCTCACTAAGGATGTACCTCAAATGTCACCTCCTCAACTTTGAAAATATCCACCATTAATGCCTCTTGTCCTGAATTATCACTTGTTGATCTCTATGAAATTATGGATAATTAATCTTGTAATCTCCAGTCCAAAGGTATCCCTACCAACACCATCTCCAAAGTGAAGAAGGGTCAGTGGACTTGAAGCTTTAACTCTGCTTTCTCTCCACAGACACTTTCAGAACTGCTAAGTTTCTCCAGCAATTTCTGTTTTTATTTCAGATTTCCAGCATCCGCAGTTCCTCATTTGCTTATCCCAGCCTACGTCACCATCTCTATCAGTACATTTGAATCTAGTCTTATCCACTGACTATCATAGTTTCTCATACTTTCATTAGAGGCGATTGCCAAGCTTAGACTAAACAGCTTCCTGCTCAATGTGGGTGGCCCAGAATTTGTTGAAAATGTTATTATAGGGGCTGCCGAGTGAGACTGGTACATAAACCTCTACTGCAATTCAAGACATGGTATAGTTTCTGCAAAAGCCTTTTATCTGCTAACTTTCCAATGAGCTACAGAATTTTAGTTTACATAACATCTAATGACAACAGTTCGACTTGAGAGAATTATGCCCCTTTGTTTCAGAGTAGGAAGCATCATGAGCCAGTGCTGTAAATTTCAACTAAGCTTTAATTCTTGAAAATGTAGTGTTCTCTCTAAGATATAGAAAAGCCAAAACTGCAAGATATGCAGATTGGCTGATGCAAGGTTTGAAAGGTTTGCACAGATATGTGCATGTCATTGTGGATCTACTTACATACCCTTGAGGATGGGGTAGGGAATTCAGATCTACAACAATCCAGAGTCTTGGACAGCATGCCCACCGGAGATCTTAGTTGGGTGTGACTGAAGTAACTGTGCACAGCATCTGCGCCTCTGCACTTGTTGACAGTCAGCAACTGGGAAGTGGAATGAGTTCACCCTGAGCAACTAACTGAAACCAGGTAAACTCCAGGTTTGAAGTTCACAGCCTCTGTTTTGGAGAAAAGTTCTTAATTTTGAGTCTGAGCATAATTCGGTTTCAAAAACAGACAACTTAAGAAGAGCAACTTCAGCATCTTTCTCACGCCGAACAACATAGAATGACATCACTGCACTACAGCAAGCCACTGAATGTTTCTAATTTCACAAACAGCTTTGGAAGAACCAAAATAAAACTGTGACATTGACATGTTGAGTGAAAAGGCTAAAACCATTTCAATAACTGCAATTGATTTCAATTGCATTTTGAATGCTTTGTTGGTTTGAATACTATTAAAAAAATGATTCTTCATTTAGGTTTTAAATATTTAACATTTCTGAACTGAATCTTGATTCATATTCAACAAACTTCACTGCATCACTTTCTAGGCAAAGCTGACAAATGTGGCTGAATATTGTCAGTCTGGCCTGTACTACATGCCTGACATAGCTCACATCTTATGCTTTCAGATGTTGCTATTTTCAACCCATGCTTAATTTCAGATTTGAAAATGAGCCCAAGCTTGATTGAACAAACTGCTTCGAGTATCAACTCTAACAATCCTGAAATAATCCAGCCAATCTACAATGGGTCTCTAAGTCTGGACTATAATTTCCACAGAGTCCTGAATAATTATCTTTGCGTCTCCTGATAAGTTAATCCAAAAACTGCTTTACCACTAAGTAATTAAGGCTCTTTTTTAGTATACTTGGTATTTTAAACAGTAAGCAAATAATCATTCCATTGTAGTATAGAACTTGAGATTGGTGACTGATGAACATCTGATAACTGTATTGCTACTGTATTGTAGCAGTATGAAACAGCTAGCTTCATCCTAGCGGCACGGTGGCACAGTGGCTAGCACTGCTGCCTCACAGCGCCAGTAAACCCAGGTTCAGTTCCCGCCTCAGGTGACTGACTGTGTGGAGTTTGCACGTTCTCCCCGTGCCTGCGTGAGTTTCCTCTGGGCGCTCCGGTTTCCTCTCACAACCCAAAGATGTGCAGGGTCAGGTGAATTGGCCATGCTAAATTGCCCCTAATCTTAGGTAAGAGGTAAATGTAGGGGTATGGGTGGGTTGCGCTTTGGTGGGTCGGTGTGGACTTATTGGGCCCAAGGGCCTGTTTCCACACTGTAAGTAATCTAATCCTGCTAGGCCAAATTTTGAGATACCCTACCCAGGTATCTAAGGTGGACTGGGCATTTTACATTATGAAAAGAGATCCCCTCCGAGCCATTCGTGAGTTGGTGTGATAAAAAGCAAGAATTGATCTGGCCACAGCAGCCATTCAAAATTGCTTTGTTGTGTGTATTTCATCATCATGATTGTCAATCAGAGTCAAGCTGCCTGAATTAATATTTAAGCAAAGCTTTGTAATGACTTGAATGAGGAAAGTGAACGTACCGTCACCGAGTTTATGGAAGACATAAAAATAGGTGAGAGGGTACATGGTGAGGATGATACAAAGAGTCTGCAGAGGAATGTAATCAGATCAAGCGGGTGGGCAAAATATTTGGCAGACTGAACATAATGTGGGGAAACTGGCAGGAAAAATATAGGAGCTGAATATTATTTAAATGGAGAAACAGTTCAGAAGCTGAAGTATTGAAGGATTTGGAAATCCTCATGCATAATTCACAGAAAGCTAGATTATATGCTCAGCAGGTAATAGGGATGGCACATGGATTGTTGACCTTTATTTCAAAGAGAATGGAGTATAAAAATCGTAAAGAGTATAGAAGGCACTTGTAAAACACCACCAAGAATTCCGTTATTCCCTTATCTAAGGAAAAGTATACTGGCATTAGAAGTATTCCAGAGAAGGCTCCCTAGATTAATCCTAGGTCTGGAGGGACTGACCTATGAGGAGAAGCTGAATAGATTGGGCCTGTAGTCATTATTTGTAAAGTAGTGTTGAGGTGAACTTAGCAAGAGAGTCTATAATCAAATTATTCATGGAATTAGGATAATTATGGAAGAATGAGAAGCAATCTTATTGAAACAGACAAAATTCTTAGTGGACTTGAAAGGGTAGATAGGGAGAGGTTGTTTCTCCTTGTGGGAGAGTCTAGGACCAGAGGGTATAATCTTAGAGTAACAGGTTGCCCATTTAAGACAGAGATGAGGAGGAACAACTTCTCTCAGAGGACAGCAAATCAGTGGAGTTCTGCAGAGGGCTGTTGAGGCCAGATCATTAAGTATATCCGAGGCAGAGGTTGACTGATTTTTAATCAGTAAAGGACCCAAGGATTATGGGAAAAAGACAGGAAAGTAGCGTTGAGGATTATCAGGTCAGCTATGATCTCTTTGAATTGAAGAGTAGACTTGATGGGCTAAATGGCCTCTTCTGTTCCTTCATCTTAAATATTGTATCCTTGTCTTCCTGAACATTGTTGAATTTTGTGAAATGTGTAACGAGTTCATCTCTGTTCAACAACAGTAATTGGGAGTGACAGAATCAAAGAGACACAAAAAAATTAGATAAAATGCCTAGTCTTTAAATTTGTAAAGCTGTTAACACTGTGAGTTAATATTCTTAAAACTTCCATTGCCATGGAGTTTGTAATTTTTGGAAGAAGTAGCAAAGAAGATTGATGAGGGCAGAGCAGTAGATGTGATCTATATGGACTTCAGTAAGGTGTTTGACAAGGTTCCCCAGGGGAGACTGATTAGCAAGGTTAGATCTCATGGAATACAGGGAGAACTGGCTCAAACGTAGAAGACAAAGGGTGGTGGTGGAGGGTTGTTTTTCAGACTGGAGGTCTGTGACCAGTGGAGCGCTACAAGGATCAGTGCTGGGCCCGCTACTTTTTGTCATTTACATAAATGATTTGGATGCGAGCATAAGAGGTATAGTAAGTAAGTTTGCAGATGACACCAAAATTGGAGGTGTAGTGGACAGAGAAGAGGGTTACCTCAGATTACAACAGGATCTGGACCTGATGGGCCAATGGCTGAGAAGTGGCAGATGGAGTTTAATTCAGATAAATGTGAGGTGTTGCATTTTGGGAAAGCAAATCTTAGCAGGACTTATACACTTAATGGTAAGGTCCCAGGGAGTGTTGCTGAACAAACAGACCTTGGAATACAGGTTCATAGCTCCTTGAAAGTAGAGTCACAGATAGACAGGATAGTGAAGGCGGCATTTGGTATGCTTTCCTTTATTGGTCAGAGTATTGAATACAGGAGTTGGGAGGTCATGTTGCGACTGTACAGGACATTGGTTAGGCCACTGTTGGAACATTGCGTGCAATTCTAGTCTCCTTCCTATCGGAAAAGGTGTTGTGAAACTTGAAAGGGTTCAGAAAAGATTTACAAGGATGTTGTCAGGCTTGGAGGATCTGAGTTATGGGGAGAGGCTGAACAGGCTGGGGCTGTTTTCCCTGGAGCTGAGGGATGACCTTATAGAGGTTTACAAAATTATGAGGGGCATGGATAGGATAAATAGATAAAGTCTTCTCCCTGGGATCAGGGAGTCCAGAACTAGAGAGCATAGGTTTAGGGTGAGAGGTGAAAAAAATAAAAAAGACCTAAGGGGCAACTTTTTCACGCAGAGGGTGGAACGTGTATGGAGTGAGCTGCCAGAGGAAGTGATGGAGGCTGGTACAATTGCAACATTTAAGAGGCATTTGGATGGGTATATGAATAGGAAGGATTTGGAGGGAGATGGGCCGGGTGCTGGCAGGTGGGACTAGATTGGGTTGGGATATCTGGTCGGCACGGATGGGTTGGACTGAAGGGTATGGTTCCATGCTGTACACCTCTATGACTCTATGACAATTGCAATGTGTTATAATTTACGCCACACGTATCTTTCTCTCAATGATTGATGTTTCTTCTAGAAATGTTATTTAAGTTATTTCTGCTGTTTCTAAATAGATGGCAGTGAAGGAAGATATAGCTTTATGAAGTGGGTGAGTAAAGCACACTGACAGGAATACAGCTGCCAAAATTGATAAACATAATTCATGTACAGGTTGGGATTGAAACAATGGCTGGTGTAGTCATAAAAATCTAGTAATGTGTCAGTGGGTTGTATTTAAATGAAAATAAGATTACATTTCAATTTGTAACTTGTTTGCAAAATTCACAGGGTGAAATCTGTTGAAAATTTGCAAAAAAAATCAATTTTATAGCAATATTACAAATTAAGGAGCTTCAGAAAATGATAATTGCAATAAACTGACTTCAATTGCAATGGATAATGAAGCATTGAAGTTGTGCTTAAACAAGCAATTAATGAATTAGTACTTGCGGAGGTAAACATTAATCAACTACACAAGTTAAAATCTTGATAACAGACTTAAGTCTGATTAAGGCTGTAA
This sequence comes from Hemiscyllium ocellatum, assembly GCF_020745735.1. Taxonomy (NCBI): domain Eukaryota; kingdom Metazoa; phylum Chordata; class Chondrichthyes; order Orectolobiformes; family Hemiscylliidae; genus Hemiscyllium; species Hemiscyllium ocellatum. The sequence goes on from NC_083402.1 coordinate 60,977,869, forward strand.
ACATTCTTAAAGTATTAACCGTTGAGTTGCTGTGTTTGTCCTGCAAATACTGGAAATCCAAAATGAAAACAGAAAATGCTGCAGGTCAGGCAACATTTATGGAGAAAAAAAAAGCAATGTTTAGATTACTTACAGTGTGGAAACAGGCCCTTCGGCCCAACAAGTCCCCACACCGACCCGCAACCCACCCATACCCCTACATCCTTACCTAACACTACAGGCAATTTAGCATGGCCAATTTACCTGACCCACATATCTTTGGACTGTGGGAGGAAACCGGAGCACCCGGAGGAAACCCACGCAGACACGGGGAGAATGTGCAAACTCCACACAGTCAGTCGCCTGAGTCGGGAATTGAACCCGGGTCTCAAGCGCTATGAGGCAGCAGTGCTAACCACTGTGCCACCGTGCTGCCCACGGTGTTGGAGGGTGGAATTTACATAACATGGAGGGATCTCACCCATCAACTGGAGAAATGGCGAGAACCCAGCATTATTTCATTCTGTCAAACCTGACACTATTCCCAGCTGATCTGTTATCTGTTTATCATCTTGATATCTGGTCAGCATGGACGGGTTGGACCAAAGGATCTGTTTCCTTGCTGTATATCTCTATAACTCTAAAATTCCTACTGCAACCAAACTCTTTGGACATATTTATTGCACATAAAAACTTTACTGCACATAAAGATTGAAAAGTTGAACGTTGTGTTTAATCAGTAACTGATGGCCAATTAAAATTAAGGCAGAGTCAGGGAATTAATGACTCTAATAAGATGTGAATCAAAAGGAGGGTGATGTAATAAACTAGCCATTTAGAAAAGTACAAACAATACATAAGATGTCTTACATCACAAAAAATGCAAGTCTTCTGTTTTCTATTTTTATCATCAAGACCAGTTTGTTTGTTGCTCTTCTATTGGATTCAATATCCAATCCCTCGAAAACAAATTTAATAACGGGAGACACAATTGAAATATATCAAGCTTCCTTCTGGCAATATTTTTAAACTCCAAGCCATCTCACATTAAAAAGAAAATAATCTGCCTCAAACTTGTGGTTCAGCTGGTAACATACTTATTCACACTTGCCTCTGGCTCTCAAAGGCACTAGATGCAAGTGCTACTCCCCACTGTCGTGGACAAAAACAAAAGGTGGCACTCCAGCATATTACCAAGGGTGTGCTGTCCTTTCAGAGGAGTTGTCTTTTGAATGAGTCATTCAAAACAGGTTCGATCTACCCTTCACAAGAAAAAAAGTCTCATTGACTTATGTTAAAGAAGAGCTGTGGTTTTATTCCTGATGCCTTGGTGAATATTTATCTCTCGGTCAACATCATACAAATCAGGTTATCACTACGCTGTTTGTGAGCTTCTGCGCATAATCTTGCAATTCAGGCCCTACTTGAACATTCTTGGCAATTGATGTCTTTTCCTCACTCTTGTTGGATTCAAAATCTAGAATTACTCACCTAACCACATTGTGGAAGCACTATAAATACAAGGACAACGTTAGTTGAAGGTGAGATTTCACTAATACCTTCTTAGGCAACAAGGGTTGGATAATAAATGTGACTTTGCAAATTGCAATTACAACCCTGAAGAAGAGTTTAAAATTAAGGATGTGGTTTTGATATATGATATATGAACAGGTCACAGATCAATACTCAAGGTGATCGTTCATGTCATTTGTCCCAACTCAAAAATGCATTTTGTTTTTAATTATCTGAAAATGATAGTGTTTAAACTTGGGTAAATAATTGTTTAAATTCTTTCTTGATATATGGGATCACTGACTAAGCCAGATCTATTTCCCATCTCTAATTGTCCTAGAGACGATGATGGTTCAAACCTTCTAAACTGTTGCAGTCGATCTGGCATAGGGACTCTCAAAATATTGTAAGGAAGAGAGTTCAAGTATTTTGACCAAGTGATAGTGAAAGAATGGAGATTTAGTTTCAAATTCGGCTGGCATGTGGCCTGGAGGGAAATTTGCTGCTGTTGGCATTCTTAGTGTCTGCTATCATTGTCTTACTGGGTGGTAGAGGTTTTGGTTTGGCAGGTACGGTCATAGGGGCCTTGATGATTTTGTGGAGTGCATGTTGTAGATAGCATAAAGATCACGTTCCATGTTATCACATTCTTGATTGGCATCTTATAGATGGTGCACAGGCTTTGGGAAGTCAGGACACAAGTTTTTCATCTCAGAATTATAGGACTCTAACCTGCTCTTAGTCATAGAGTCAGAGTTGTACAGCATAAAAAACAGACCCTTCGGTCCATTTTGTTCATGCTGACCAGATATCCTCGATAAGTTTACTCTCATTTGCCAGCATTTGGTCCATTTCCATCTAAACCCTCCCTATTCATATGCCCATCCTGAAGCCTTTTAAATGTTGTAATTGTACCAGCATCCACCACGTTCTCTGGCAGCTCATTCCATACACCACACTCTGAGTAAAATAATTGCCCCTTGGGTCTCTCTTAAATCTTTCCCCTCTCATTCTAAACCTATGCCCTCTAGTTTTGGACTGTCACATTCCAGGGAAAAGACCTTGTCTATTTACCCTATCCACGCCTCTCAAGATCTTATAATCCACAATAATCTATAATCTATAATCCTCAGCCTCCAACACTCCAGAGAAAATAGCCCCAGCCTATTCAGTCTCTCCCTTCAGCTCCAACTTTCCAACCTTTGCAACATCCTTGTCAATCTTTTCTGAACGCTTTCAAGTTTCCAACATCCTCCCTATAGCAGGGAGACCACAACTGCACACAGTATTCCAAAAATGGCTGAATTAATGTCCTGTATAGCCTCAGCATGACCTCCTAACACCTATACTCAATGAACTGACCAATTAGGGCAACCATACCAGATGCCTTCTTCACTGTCCTATCCACCTGCAACTCCATTTTTAAGGAACTATGAACTGCAGTCCAAGGTCTCTTTGTTCAGCAACACTCCCCAGGACCTTACCATTAAGTGTATAAATCCTTCTGTAATTCGCCTTTTCAAAATGCAGCACCTCACTTGTACTTACAGTATGTACACAACAAGTCCAGTTCAGTTTCAGGTCAATGGTAACAAAATGTTGACAATGGCATAATTCAGCATGTGCATATTGCCATTAAAAGTCTAGGGAAAATGTTAAATTCTCTTATAATTAAACATTAACTATTTTAAGTAGAAATGCTAATTGCTTGTCATTTAATGGTGAAAATGTTTTCCATTAAAACTTTACGAGAAGTGATGATAATTTGTGGTGGGGTGGACTGCAGTTTGAGAAAATTTGCAATATCACTGACCTAAGTTTCAAAAACATAATGCCATGCATTTCTCCTCATTAAACGCTTCAGGAGTACTGTCCCTTTGAAACACTAGAAGCAGTGGAAATTGAAAAGCATTTGTTTATACTAATTTTGACTTCAACTGAGAAAAGCTTTATACTGGTTACTAACAGATAATGCACAGTTATTTTTAAAAGGCATGATTATTTTCCACAAGAAAATTTGTCTTTCATGAAAAACATTGTAACTGAGTAAAAGGGGACCATTGGATCATACAATTTTACAGTAAAGAAGGAAGCTATTCAATCCATCATTTCTGTACTAGCTCCTAAAAGATCTACCCAGCTAGTCTCATTCTCCAGCCCTATCTGAATTCATCACTTTTAAATATTTATCCAGTTATCTTTTGAAACATTATATGGAATCCACCTCCAACACTTTTCCAGGCAATGCATTCCTAATACAGTGCTAACAATTCTCTGAATAAAGAAGTTTCTCCTCACCTCATTCCTAGCTGTCTTGCTGACAATCTTGAAACTGTGACCCCTACTGTCAAACTTCTACTTCTTCATGCACCTTTCTAGTAACGCAAGGTGATTATGCATGTTCTGACAGTAAGTGCCCACAATTAACCATAAGTACCTTTATTAATTGAATATGTCTCTTCACAATAATCCATTGGACATCTCCCCTAGATTTCCACCCTCACATACTCCATCCTTTCCTCACAATCTACAATTAAGAATCTCATCAACATTTTGGTTTTTAAACTGAGGCCATCTGTTCAGCTACCTGCGCATTCCTTTTTTTTTAAACACCACTTCTTTCAAACCAAAACAAACCGCATTCTCTGCACAGATAAGCATCATTTCCTTCCTGAGATCTTTCAGCGCTCTAATTTGTGAAACTGCTATTTAAATAAACACTAGATAATACAGTTTAAGATTTGATTAAAGAGGACTAGAAGTTGAAGCTGTTCATCTACATTGATCAGAACTGGGACATAAGAGACAGACTTTGACACCTTGTTGTACAATATGAGAAGAGGGTGCTGATTGGTTGGGCCATCATTAACATTGAGATGCAGCAAGAACAATTAACGGTCAAACTCAATGCTCATACCAGGAAGCAAGATTTTGGTTGGTCAAAGTGTTGCCATGGCTGTCTCAATTACCTTTTTACCCCAGTAAAAGATGGAATATTTGTATAAATTCCTTTTGCCTACATAAAACAGGGACCTGAATATTTTATGTACGGAGCTTTAAACACAGGCAAATGTATCACACTGTGGGCCTGACTGATAATTTAAAATTGGTTTCTGGTGAACTGTTAGCATAATCTTGACGTTTTAATAAATTATTTCCAATAGCAGAATCATATCTAAAGGTGGATATACAAGCACAGATTGGTTGAGCATGAACAGCATATTACCTGCGGTGAATGTTGTTTGATATGGTCTGCCAATCTAAATACCTGACATCACACTGGCACTGAAACTCGTATATCACATTATTCATTTGTGTGGTAAGATAAATATGTTTTTGGCTTAGCAACATCCTGATAGTGCAGAAAACCAGCCATGCATTTACTGCAAAGTGGCAGTGTGAGACAGCTAGCTTCACCTATTGTTCTAAAAGTTGAGACACCTTGCCCTTCCAGAGCAAACTAAGGTAGACTGGACACCACCCAGGATCAGAAGTGGTGGACATGGGCACTTTCATGAGTTTGATGTATGCAACAAGTAATGGTTTGCGCAGTATATTCATTATTATATCAGACAATTTTGATATATCCTATCTCATTCAGCTGAGCAGATGGCTAGGGCACTATGTAGGCAATAAAGAATGATCTTATTGGATTGGAGGGATCCCAGTGTGTACATTGACTGGTGAACATAGGTTTTCAGTAAGTAAGAGTTAAGAATCGATTTTTTGACTTCTCAACTGATGAGCCATGCGGTTGGACCCTGTCACATATTTCACCAGGCAGATTACCATTCATGTGCAAGTCTAACAAGCACCTCTGAAGCATGACTGATGGTCATGAAAACTGGCAAGTCCTGTAGTTATGAATTTGGAGCTCCCGTTGAGTACAATGTTCCTGCTATTGGAAATCATTTATTCAATCACCTGAACTGTTCCAAGAGTTACATCACAAGCCAATTTTAAATACCAGCCGGGTTTGCAGTGCGACGCATTTATGTGTGCTCAAAGCTACACACATTGGTGTGTAGTGGAATTTGTGCAAACATTGCACCTTTTTCAGAAAAAAAGGTCATTGAGCCAGCCAAACTCTGCTACATCGCCTTGACAATGCAGTGATGAGTCAGATATCAACCTGCCTGGTCTGACAATTAAGACTGACCATGAACTTTCTCATTGCATCTCTATGTCAGTGATGACCCAACCAATCAGTACCATCTCTCATGCTGGAAAAAGGGTGTCTCTTCTTTCAATCTGTTTCTTATGTCCTAGTTCTGATGCCTACAAGAGAAAATGTTTCAATTCCTTGTCTCCTTCAAGTTACTGCCATTTATTTTCTAGCATAATCCTGCAATTTTAATGGAATTCAAAATAAATAACAATGGTTTTGTTCGAAAATCAAAAACTTCTAGTATAAAATAGCTCTGACTATGATGAACGCTGAAAATGTGTTGCTGGAAAAGTGCAGCAGGTCAGGCACTGAAAACAACACATTTTCAACACATTCCAGCAACACATTTTCAGCTCTGATCTCCAGCATCTGCAGTCCTCACTTTCTCCTGACTATGATGAAGTCAGCTTTTTCCTTTAGACCCAGAGAAAGAATAGTGAGGTCTTGCCCTTGAATAAATTCAGTCTGGATCAACTTAAGTGTATGTCAGCTATACCATGTTTCTACCACTATCCATACACAAGGTAGGTAAATGACATATCAGCTAAGTTACATGTAGCCATTGCCTCAACACATTAAATATGTACTGTACATATCCAAGTACAAAATAAGCTGATAAGAATAAACATTCTTCAGTGAAAATGAGAATGATAAAGAAAGTACTTGCCTATATAAAGTGATGAATCTCTCTTTCGAACATGGTCATCAATGTAGGAGACACCGAGTGGTTGAATTGGTGTTGCACCAGCCCCAATGATAACCTGAGCCACAATAACCAACACATACATCATGTTTGTTGTTTCTGTTTCTGCACACGTCTTGAGATTTTTCTCCTTTGCCAATTGTTGTTCTTCCAATGAAAGGTTTGCCATGCAGGTGTCCTTCAACACTGAAGTATCCACCTGCTTATATTGATACTGATGACTTAGAAACTCTGGCAGTGCACAAAACAAAGAACCAATGGCCATTATGATCCCACCACACCCTATCAGGCGTGGTCGATGTCCTTTGCCACCAAAGTAGCTCACCAATAAAATTATCATGAGGTTTCCAATCTCAAAGCTGCTTGCAATTACTCCTAGTTCGGTACTATGTAGATCGAAACGCCTCTCCAGGGTTGTTAGAATACTGACCTGTAGAAAACATGAGAAAGAACTGTAAAAATTGAAAACTGAAAAGACAATTAGAGTTAAGCTAACAACTTGGTTTAATGTTTATTTATGGTGAGACTTGAATGCTTGTTAGCACAGACATGTTGTAATACACGATCATTATATATTATATGTCTCGTGTAAGTTATATAAAAACAATTTTGCTGAAAATAGAATGAATCGTTAATGGAGTGCCATTTTATTTGTGTATGCAGTTCAGCCTTTCTTTCTTGCTATTTCTGACCATGATACTGATTGTATTCTGAGTGTACCAATAACTGGTATTACTAAAGAATATATGGCATTCCCCTGCTGGTGATTATGGATGTGTGACAGCAAATAAAATCCAGTAGAACTTCCCAGTGCATACCCACCCACGCTAATCTGTTAAAAATTTAACAGGGAATGAGGTGTGTAGGAGTTGTCAGCAGGCACATCCTACCTTGAGATTATTGAGGCCATTAATTGGTCAATTAATGGTCAGGTAATAGTCTAATCCACAGCAGTTATTATTTTATCAATGGCAAGGGAGACTTGATGTATTAGGGCATAGTTCTGAAAAAAGTTCAAGTTGTATTAGTTCCACCCAATTTTATGATGTCAAACATAGTTTTTGGATGGAGACAAGACATTCTACACTTCATTGTGAACAGATGTGTTCTGCAGAGCTCCCAAGTCTCCTTAATAAACATACCTGTCTAGTAATGTAACCTGTACTTGTTACTATTTGTTATGGAATGAACCAGCTCATTAACTAAGGATTCACCAGTGGTCTATCCCCAACACTGATAATTAGACAGACCCCAGAATAGTATAGACAAATGAGGATTAAGCCACTTGAAACACTTGCACTTGGTTGAGGTGGCAGATACAACTTGCCAACAGCAGCAGTCAGGGTAAACACCACATGGTAACAGCAGTGTGGATTCAAATTCACCTTGAGGAGAAAGTTCCAAACCAGCGAGAACAATTTCATGAAACAAAGCGCATTTAGCATTTTAAAAGCAAGAATTTGTTAAGCAGAGGTTTACTGCTTTTGGTCTCTGTACCAAAGGAAGGATATAGAAGAATGCAGCTAAGGTTCACTAGGCTAATAGCAGTAATCACAGGACTGTCCTATAAGGAGAGGTTGGTTCAACTGGGCCTATATATACTACTGTTTAGAAGGATGAGTGGAAATCTGACTGAAATATCAAGTTCTAACAGGGCTTGACAGGCTAGATGAAGAGTTTTATTTTCCCCCGGTTAGAGAGTCTAGAATAAGGGAACATAGTCTCAGGATACAGGGTAGGATTTGGGACTGAGATGAGGAAAAATAACTTCACTCAAAGGATAGTGAAGCTGTGGAATTCTCTACCACAGAAGGCTGTGGAGGCCAAGTCACTGAATATATTCAAGAAACAGTTAAATAAATATTTAGATTATATAGGCGTCACAGGGTGAGCCAAAAGCGGAAATATGGAAATAATGCAGAGTAAGGTTGAAGAGCAGAATGGTCCACTCCTGTTACTAGTTTCTATGTTTCAAATACACAGATAATCAATTTGAAGCTGAATCACAACTATCAATAGAGAGTGCAACAGCAATGGAAGCAACAACAGAGCAAATTCAGTTTCCCTTCATCAAGAAACTCTTAAACGTTGAAGTGAAAAGAGGGTAGGCTAGGAAAAGACAGAAAAGGAAAAAAAAACAAAACAGAACAAAATAGAGCAGAATGGAAAAACATGTAAGGAAGAAACTAAAGCCTTAGCAAAGGAGATTTTATCGTGAGCAAGAGATGGCTTTAGGTGTAAAGTTTCTAACCACTTCTAAATCTAATAACTTGCGGAATTACATTTTACTTTGCTCAAAAACTGCATTAATCCATGTAAGAATCTGTAACTCCGTTTTTTAGATTAGATTCAGTCTAACCGATGTGGCACAGACAGACAGTCTCACACAGAGCAGCTCATGCCTTAAATACACGATCTGGGACAACATGACACCAATTGTCTAAGTTCAATTGAGAACGTAACTTCTAAAAACGTTTTGCAATTTACATCTGAAAGAACTGAAACCAACATGGTCATTCTAAAAGATGAGAGACTTATCAAACAATCCAGGTCTTTTTCAATATATAATTTCAATCGCATCACACTTTTGCTATAAATTCTGTGTCTTACGATCTTATACTCCACAACCACCTGATGAAGGAGCAGTGCTCCAAAAGCTAGCGCTTCCAAATAAACCTGTTGGACTATAACCTGGTGTTGTGTGATTTTTAACTTTGTACACCCCAGTCCAACACTGGCATCTCCAAATCATAAATCTATTGGAAGAGTCTTACCAAGATTTACAGAGGCTGGGACTCTGTAATTAAACTGCAATTTCAAGGGGAAGCTTTATAAAGAATGCAGTTAGATAACTTTATTTTAAAATTTGTGTGGAAGAAAGTGGAAAACTGGAAAAGGCAGAGATCTATTGATTTTTCTCAGGAGAGAGAGGGTAATTCCATCATAGCTACAGAATCTGAGGAAGGTGGGAAGCTACCACCTTGATCACAAAAAGGTGAGAAAACCCCAAAAAAAGTTGGAAATCCCTCAGCAGAATGGAGGCACAGTATTACAAAGAAACAGAATTTTGAACCTTGAAAACACTTGATCACTACAGAACAACTAGTAACACAACTTAAAGCTTTACTGAACAATTTTATACAATATCGCAATAATGTAGTATTTAAAAACACAAGCAAACATCACAGAGAGCCTTGCAAGCTCTGCAGTAATTCAGTTTAGAACAGAATACAAGAATATAAGCTTAAAGAACAGTAGATTAAATGCAGCATGGAAATGATACAGACTAAAATGGTTTCACAGTTCTAATAATTAATAAGCACATTGAGAAGAAATGGAAAGTGACATAATACTTCTTCAAAGATTGCAGGTCAGAGATGAACCATATAGAACACAAGATTGGATTTCCTGGAAAAAGACTTTTCCCAAGATATGGAATGGCTTCAAAATTGAAAACAATGCCTGAAGTTCACCAAGTGAATACAGCATTGCGGTCAGCGGGTCTCACTGTGGTGGTATTATTAATTCTCAAAATATTAAAAGAGAGTACAGATACTTTTGAAGATGCTACATTGATAAAAAAACTTCTATTTGAGAACAATGACAATTCTTGAAAAAGCAACTTTCAGGGGAACCCAATGACAACGTTATCACTCACCTCCAAGATCAGTGGAAAACTGAGTATGGGATTCAGATAAAACTCATAGGAGATAGAAGTATTGTTGGAAGTATTGATGGAGATTGTCAGATTTCCTTCAGTCCAAAGAATACATGAAGCATGAAGTTATTCAGATCATGCTGGAAGCAAAGCCCAAAGGATTCACAGACTGATCCTGAGAGGAGAGTATCATTCCGAGTGCAGGGGAACAACAGAGTTTATTCACTTTGTAAAATATGGGCATTCAAACCAACATAGAAAAAGAGCCAAGCACTAGATATTAAGAACCTGGATCAGCACTGTGGGACAACAATGCCTACTATGACCTAAGAATGACGCAAAGCTGTAGGTCATTTTCAAGAGACACGAAAAATTAAGATAAAGTTTCAGAATGGCAGAAACATTGGCGATCAGGCATGAGAAAAGTTCAATACTCTGCAACACCTAACACCATTAATAAAAATACGTGCATTAGATTAAGCATGTCCATTTGGAGGTATTCCTAGCAGAACCTGCAGATCCAGATGAACCAGAACACATAGAACATATTTATGTTGATTAGCATTCAATTAATTTTATGTTGTTACAGGAGCAATTGTTACTGTTGAATCATATTAAGATACTATGGCTAAAAAAACATAATTAATAGCTACAGAAATGAGACTATATCTGGAATAGTTGTGGAATATACAGTCGAATAATTGTCAAGAACATAGACATTATACAGATTACATCAAAATGCAATGCATAGAAGAGAAATGAAAATGTACATATTGTACCCAATCAAAAAATTCATTTCTGAGTCTGCACACATGTCACTGGAAATTTGGAGGAGATTGATCACCTCCCAGAGAATAATTGGTCCATGAACAAATCATTATTGATCATTTAGTTAAGGGGCAACTGGGAGAAGACTTAATTAGGTTTCTTTGACTCATGGTAGGACTCAAACAGATGAAAGAATTCCCAGAGATTACCTATGTTGGCATAAGAGCACTCTTCAGCATTGTGCACACAAAGGAAGTCACAAACTATACTGGACTAAAAGAAACGTTCAATCCTCTACTTTCCAACCTGAAAAATTAATGCCAGTAACAAAGCATCTGTTGAATTGGCAGTCATCTGCAATAATATGATTGAAGTCTGGAAAATTCTACTTACGTAATCAATCAACAACAGAGTGCAATAGAAGATATCCAACTTGAATAACAAATTGAGGGAGATGGGTTCTATTCAACTCCATGTGAACCAGACCAGTGCCTTCAGATACAGAATATGGTCAAACAGAATAAAAGTTCTTGTCTAAGCATCCAGGATGATGCATGCTAGGAAGTTAGCATAAGAGTGCTGTTTCACATTGTCCACAATGTTAACACATGGTCAACAGAGCATCCATCTTCTATGATGGACATTCATGAGTGCAAATGTTCCCCAGATAATACTATGGGACAACGATCTGAGTTAGCAGAGAAGATTTCCTATGCAAAGGCAATTCAAGAGATTAACGATTCTTCAGATAAGGAAATTGACCTATAATTGCCTACAAGAAACAACATCCTCTGCAGGTGACATTAAAGAGATAAAGGTTCCTTCAGCAGGGATATGTTCTACAGATGTAACCCAGGGTCAATAGTCTTTAAGCAGGAGAACAACCCAATCTTTACAAATCAGAAAATAATATGTTCTGGGAAAACTTTTGAAATACTCAGACCACCTGCATTTGTGAAATCAGGGAAGGTGAAGTAGCTGTAAAAGTAAAATAGTAATATACATGTCTAATACAATATGATAAAGTTATGAGAAAAATAATAAAAAATACAAACATTTAAAAAAGCATTAGTGACAATAAATTACTGTTACTATTATTATTATTAGTGGGAGATGTTACATATAGACAGAAAAAGAGTATGAAGGCAGTACAGGTGTCCTCTGCGGTCATCTCCCTCCAAAACAGTTATACCATTTTAGATACTGTTGGGGGAGATGGCTCACCAGGGGAGGGCAGCAGTTGTCAACATCATGGCACCATGGCAGGCACTGCTATTCAGAAGGGCGGGAAAAAGACTTGTAGGGCCATAGTTATAGGGGATTCTATTGTGAGGGGAGTAGATAGGCGGTTCTGTGGCCGAAAACGGGACTCCCGGATGGTATATTGCCTTCCAGGTGCTCGGATCAGGGATGTCACTGATCGGCTGCAGAGCATTCTAAAAGGGGAGGGTGAACAGCCAGTTGTCTTGGTGCATATAGACACCAACGATATAAGTAGAAAGCAAGATGACGTCCTGAAAGAAGAATTCAGGGAGCTTGGAGAGAAGTTAAAGGAGAGGACCTCAAAGGTAATGATCTCGGGATTACTATCTGTGCCACGTGCTAGCCTGTGTAGAAATGAAAAAATAGGTAGGATGAACACGTGGCTTGAGAGATGGTGTAGGAGGGAGGGATTCAGATTTGTTGGACATTGGGACCGCTGCTGGGGAAAGTGGGACTATTACAAAAGGGATGGTCTACATCTGAACCAGTCCGGAACCAATGTCCTTGAGGGAGTTTTTGCTACTGCTGTTGGGGAGGTTTTAAACTAATATGGCAGGGGACCGGGAACCAGAAGAGAAAACAAGTAGGCAGCGAGGTGGAGACTGTATGAATTATGAAGAATAGCACTAATAAAGGGAAGAATAGGCAGAGAGCAGGTGAGCGCAAAAGAACTGGTGGCCTGAAATGCGTCTACTTTAATGCAAGGAATATAGTATGTAAGGCAGATGAACTTAGGGTTTGGAGCGGTGCCTGGGAGTATGATATTATTGCCATCACAGAGACTTGGTTGAAGAAAGGGCATGATGATTAGCAACTGAATGTTCCAGGATATAGACATTTCTGACAGGACAGGGAGGGAAGTAAAAGAGGGGGTGGAGTTGCATTGCTAGTCAGGGCCGATATCACGGCTGTGCTAAAGAAGGACACTATGCTGGTCTTGGGTAGTGAGGCATTATGGGTGGAGCTGAGAAATATGAAGGGTGCAGTTACATTGTTGGGGCACTATTATAGACCTCCCAACAGCGAGCGTGAGGTAGAAGAACAAATAGGTAAACAGATTATGAATCGATGTAGAGGCAATAGGGTAATGGTGATGGGAGATTTTAATTTTCCCAACGTTGACTGGGATACACTTAGCATCAGAGTCTGGATGGAGTAGAATTTGCACGAAGTGTCCAAGAGAGTTTTCTAGAGCATTATGTCAATAGCCTGACAAGGGAAGGGGCCATACTGGACCTGGTACTGGGAAACGAGCCAGGACAGGTGGTAGAAGTTGCGGTGGGGGATTTCTTTGCAAACAGTGACCGCAATTCTGTAAGTTTTATAATACTCATAGATAAAGAAGAGAGTGGTTCTAAGGGAAGAGTACTAAACTGGGCCAAGGCCAATTATATCAAAATTAGGCAGGAGCTGGGAAATGTGCATTGGACACAGCTATTTGAAGGGAAGTTCACATTTGAGATGTGGGACGCTTTCAAAGTTAGGTTAACGGCAGTGCAGGATAGGCATAACTCATTGAAGGCAAAGGATAGGAACGGCAAGATTCGTGAACCGTGGATGACAGGAGAAATTGTACGACGAGCCAAGAGGAAAAGGGAAGCGTACTTAAAGTCTAGGCAGCTAAGAACAGAACAGGCCCTGGAGGAGTATCGGAAGAGTAGGACAAGTCTTAAACAAGGAATCAAGGAGGCTAAAAGGGGTCATGAAATAGCTTTAGTTAGCAGAATTAAGGAAAATCCCAAAGCATTTTATTCTTATTTAAGAAGCAAGAGGGTAACTAGAGAAAGGATTGGTCCACTAAAAGATAATAAAGGAAGGTTGTATGCCGAACCTAAGAGAATGGGTGAGATTCTGAATGATTACTTTGTATCAGTGTTCACTGAGGAGAGGAACATGATGAATCTTGAGATTAGAGATAGAAGTTTGATTAGTCTGGATCATGTTGACATAAGTAGGGAAGATGTGGTGGGTATGCTAGAGGTTATTAAGGTGGAAAAATCCCCAGGACCGGATGGGATCTATCCCAGGTTGCTGAGGGAGGCGAGAGAGGAAGTAGCTGGGGCCCTGACAGATGTCTTTGTGGCATCCTTAAATGCAGGTGAGGTGCCGGAGGACTGGAAGGTTGCTTATGTTGACCCCCTGTACAAGAAGGGTAGTATGGATATTCCGAGTAACTACAGACCAGTGAGCTTAACGTTAGTAGTGGGGAAGTTGCTGGAGAGGGTACTAAGAGACAGGATCTATTTATATTTGGAAAGGAATGAGCTTTTCGGTGATGGGCAACATGGTTTTATGCGGGGAAGATCGTGCCTTACCAACTTGATAGAGTTCTTCGAGGAAGTGACCAAGTTGTTAGATGAAAGAAGGGCTGTTGATATCATATACATGGACTTTAGTAAGGCGTTTGATAAGGTTCCCATTGTAAACTAATGGAGAAAGTGAAGTCACATGGTGTGCAGGGTGTTCTAGCTAGGTGGATAAAGAACTGGTTGAGCAACAGGAGACAGAGAGTAGTAGTTGAAGGGAATTTCTCGAAATGGAGAAAGGTGACCAATGGTCCACAGGGTTCAGTGTTGGGGCCACTGTTGTTTGTGATATACATAAATGATCTGGAAGAGGGCACTGTTGGTATGTTCAGCAAGTTTACAGATGACACAAAGATTGGTGGAGTAGCAGAAAGCATAAGGGACTGTCAGAGAACACAGGAGGATATAGATAGACTGTAAAGTTGGGCGGAAAAGTGGCAGATGGCTTTCAATCCAGACAAATGTGAAGTGATGCATTTAGACAAGTATAATTCTAGAGCAAATTATACAATTAATGGAAGAGCCTTGGGAAAGGTTGATGAACAGATAGATCTGTGAGTGCAGGTCCATTGTACCCTGAAGGTTGCTGCACAGGTGGATAGAGTGGTCAAGAAGGCATATAGTATGCTTGCCTTCATCGAACTGGGTGTTGAGTATAAGAGCTGGCAAGTCATGTTAAAATTGTACACAACATTGGTTCTGCCGCATTTAGAATACTGTGTACAGTTCTGGGTGCCACTTTACCAAAAGGATGTGGATGCTTTGGAGAGGGCGCAGAGAAGGTTTACGAGGATGTTTCCTGGCATGTAAGGTGTTACCTATGAAGAGAGGTTGAGTAGGTTAGGTTTATTTTCATTAGGCAAAAGGAGATTGAGGGGGGACCTGATTGAGGTTTACAAAATCATGAAGGGTATAGACAGGGTGGATAGAGACAAGCTTTTTCCCCAGGGTGAAGGACTCAATAAAGAGAGGTCATCTTTCAGGGTGAGAGGTGGAAAGTTTAAGGGGGATACACGTGATAAGTACCTCACACAGAGGGGGGTGGGCATCTGGACCGCATTGCCAGCAGAGGTGGTAGAGGCAGGCACAGTAGATTCATTTAAGATGTATCTGAATAGATGCATGAGTAGGTGGGGAGCAGAGGGATACAGATGCTTAGGAATTGACCGCCAGGTTTAGACAATACATTTGGATCGGCTCAGGCTTGGAGGGCCAAAGGGCCTGTTCCTGGGCTGTAAATTTTCTTTGTTCTTTGTTCTCTTTTAATGAAACTTCAATATTAAAGTTTCATTAGCTCCACCCAATTTGTTGATGTCACACAGTCTTTGGATGGAGATAAGGAGTACAACATTTGGCTTCATAGGGAGAAGATGTATTCTGTAAAGTTCCAACAGTCCTTAGTAACTATACCTGACTAGCAATATAAACACATATTGCCATCATGAAATATGCCACCTTGTTAACCAAAATAAGAGGTCTTTTTTAGACTTATCAGAACTCACTCCTCTTTCACTGATAATGATACAAATCTTAGATTTAGCATAATCAAAGGCTTATACGTGGCAGCAAACTACCTCAAACCTTTATCCTCTGCCATATAGCAGTAGTGGTGACAGATAAAAGCACTGCAATCAAGGGAAACACAATGCTAGAATACTGGCAGTTTTACACCTTCTTTATGGGGCCTTTCAGCCTATCAGATACAGCTCCAACAAAATTATTCCCCTCTTTCACTGTATTTTTCAGTTACCAGTTATTGTTATCAATCACAACCCTACTATCAGCTGTGTATTACAGAGCCTGCTGAAGGTGGGGAACCTTGTAATAGGACAAGTGCCCTTGCCTCTGCCTTCCTGCTCACCCCAATCTGCTGAACTGCCTCACACATTATGGTGGGTGGGGAAGCCACAAAAAAAACTGCACCTTTTCACTTTTTCTCCATGGAGCTCATTGTAAAAAAAATCTTTCACTACTAACCAAATACAAAACTATTCCTTTGGAGACAGCATTCTGAACAGGAAAAAAGAGATGGGCTTGTTCTTTCGCATCACTTGGAATAAATGCAAATATAACTAAGGTGATTAAAATTAAGTTTAAGATTAAATTAAAATGATATATTATTATGATATTGCTAATGAACGAGAATAAATAAATCCAAGTTTGTATGAACATGAACAATATTATTTTACTACAGACAGTGATTCTGAATCAGGAGCTGGAAAAGCACCATCTGTCTCTATTGGGATCCTAGGGATTAATTAAGGGTTAGCGTTACATTGAAAGTAGGTTACATTGTTTGGATGACTCCCTTCCCAATCTCTCTTACCCTTCCACACTATGAAATTTCAGTAATGTCAGTCATCTTTCATGACATAGTATTTCAATTCTTACACCATTGTGTAAAGCCGAGTGTAGAGTCATAGAGTCATACAGTATGGAAACAGACAATTCCGTCCAATCCATCTAAACTGACCAAGTTTCCCAAACTAGTTAGTGTCACATGCCTTCATTTGGCCCATATCCCTCTCAACCTCTTCTGTTCATGTACCTGCCAAAGTTTATTTTGAATGTTCTAACTGTAGAATAGAATAGAACAGTCATTCATTGTCACATGTACCTCTTACAAAGAAAATACAGTATGAAGTGTTTAAGTCACCATACCACAGTATGTTAGTGATAGCAGGCATAGATAAGAAAAAACATTTTAAAAAGTTAAAACAAAGTCCATCTTAATTCAATTCCTAGGCTCCTGGTTTCGGGAAGACAGTACCGCTGTAAGATTGCCATGGCAGACTGCTGGAATACCAGGCTGCAAGACTTTATGGAAGCCACCACAAGGACCATGTCATTGCCAATCCTGCGAAGGAAGGTGTCGCAAAAGCCACCCAAAGGATTCCAGGACTGCCAGATGCCAGGCCGAAACCACCTCAACACCAAAGCTGCCATCAGTCCTGCCAACGTAGCAGCCAATACCAGTTATCCAGTCCCGCTTGGGACACACCAGCTGCCTCACCGCTGTTCTCCAGGTCCCGCTCCAGGGTCATCAGCTCCATCTATCACTTCCTCTGGCAGTTCATTCCACATACGAATCACCCTCTGTGTGAAAACGTTGCCCTCAGGTTCCTTTTCAATCTTTCTCCACTCAACTTAAAAATTGCCCTACCCTAGGGAAAAGATCTTTGCTATTCATCTTATCCATGCCCCTTATGATTTTATAAACCTTTATAAGGTCATCCCTCAACCTCCAAAGTCCCAGTCTATTCAGTGTCTCCTAATAACTCAAACCCTCTATTCCTGGCAACACCCTTGTAAATTTTTTCTGAATTCTCTCTGATTTAACAATATCCTTCCTATAACAGTCTATTATTTTTGTGCTTTTTAAAATTGTGGTCTGAAATGAAGAAGTACTATTTGAAGCCAGTGTATTCCTAGGATTATTGTTTGGTTTGAAAGCAAGTAATTTGTAATCATTGTGAACATGTATGAGCATGTAAATATAGCTGTAGGCAAGAGCAGTATTTGCAGATGAACTGGAGCTGAGATAGAGCTTTGATTGGAAGAAGTTGATTGGCCTATGGACTAGAGACTAGTAATCAATGTCAAAGATCTTTTGTCTGGCAATAACTGTATAATTGATTTTCAGGTAAATGAACAACTTGGGCTGGGAACACGATTCAGAAAGAAGTGATCAGATCTCCATCAGCTCAGGAACTATCTCTCTCTGTATTCTGCAGTCAAAACCAACTTTAAACATGAAGAAATCCAGGTTATCTTTCTTTCAGTAGTTCTTCTAAGCTGTAATTATTGATATACGATTCAGAGAACTTTGCAGAAAAGGAAGTAGAAGAGGAAACCTTTTCATTACTTAGAAACAACTCAACAGATCTTGTGAACAAAGACTACTGAATTACTTTTCTAGTTTCCCTCTGCCCATCTGCTTTTTCCTTGTCTATGACCACTGTCCATGTGTGTGAAAAGGAAGTATATAAGGGGATCAAGTTTTGATTAGTAGTGTTATATACCGATGGTTTATAACTGTTTACCTGTAGCTAGAGTCTAACTACTTGAAGAAATAGTCAAAAGTCACACCACATCATGTTATAGTCCAACCGCTTTATTTGAAACCACAAGCTTTCAGAACATCCACTCCTTCCTCAGGCAGTTCTGAAAGATTTGTGGTTTCAAATAAACCTATTGGACTATAACCTGGTGTCATGTGATTTTTTTACTTTGTCCACCCCAGTCCAACACCAGTATCTCCACATCATGTAAGAAATAGTAATTCCAGAGACCTTGTCCATGCTTTCTATTAACTTCAGTCTAAAAATCAGGTAAACTGGAGAATCATCATGTAGTTTTTAAACATCTTTAACTTTTGTGATAATCCTGTGAATAACGCAGCTTGATTTTCAGCGTGCTTAGTGAATCCCTAACAATTATAGACTTGCCTTATTTAAAAAAAATACTGCTTTTGATCATAGCATAACTCAGATCCAAACAAAGTTTGTATTTTTTTCAAATTCTCCAAATTCCACTTTGTTTCTCCTCAAGAGATCATTCAGTTCTCCTAAGCAAGTCATGTCACAGCAACACCACTTCTAGATTTGTTCTAATAGATTTTGGTGGTGTCAAAATATTCAAAGATATACCGCAACACTTCTGAATCCAGTCACAGTATAATAATTTGCTGGAGATATGATGCAGGTCAGTTGCATTTAAAAAGAAGTTGCTGTAGATGAGATACCGGGTGTTCTAATTCAAGGTTCAACACTGGAATTTTTTTTATTTCTGCTTTTTGTGAATTGTCAATATTTTCATTCTACTTTCAGTTTTGCAGTGTTGGTGTCTTTCATAGAATCTCTACAGTTGGCCCAACTAGTCCACACCCACCCTCAGAACAATATCCCACCCAGACCCATTCCCCTACCCTATTACTCTACATTTATCCCTCACCAATTCACCTAGCCTACACATCCTGAGCACTATGGGTAATTTAGCATGGCCAATTCACCTAACCTGCACATCTTTGGATTGTGGGAGAAAACCAGCGCACCCAGAGGAAACCCACACAGACAAGGGGAGAGCGTGCAAACCCCACACAGACAGTTACTGAGGCCAGAATTGAACACGGGTCTCTAGTGTTAGGGGCAGCAGCGCCAACTACTGAGCCACTGCGCAGTATACAAAACTAACTTCTGATATGAAGCCACATTTTCAGGAAGGGTGGTTCTGATAATCAGCCCACAATGCTTTAGTTCCATTTCTGACCTATATTTCTTGTAAATGCAGTTTATGTACTGGGGTGAATGATGACTCTCAATATTCCACTGGTTGAAAACTGGGCTTAAGAAAGCATTTTCAGTTTCAGTATTTTAAATTCAGAAAATCTGCCCAAGGTGCTTTATAATGTCAGTTTGTTTCCAATGTTACCACTGGAAATATAATTTTAGTTTGCACTGGCATTCTCCACAAGCATCATAAATGTCAATGTAAACTCAAAATACAATTAGGTTTCTATCAATATTATATAATAATGTAAAATATCTGGCATACCTGCCAAGGATATTTGTTTATTATAGTGATTCTTCCCTTCTGTCCCAACATTAACAATGGTAATTGCATCTTCAGTTCTAAACTGGGCATATTTACCTAAATTACACCAGATAAAAATGTTTGACGAGGTGTTCATTTCATCTTTGCCAATTCAGCATGCCCATTCATCAAATCAACTAGTTCATTTACCACTGCGAACTGTAAAAGGATGCATCCTCTTTTTTCCATAACAAACATGGGAATAAAACATCTGTGTGGCCTGTACTACATCAGGAATGTAGCCATATATATGTATGTATAAACAGAAGAAGCAAAATCTGAAACAAATAATATTCTGATATTCAGAGAGGAATTTAGCAGTTTGTTTTTTTGTCTCAATTTGGCTGATAATAAACCATCACTACAGGTATTAATGTTTCAGAGATGGTGCTGAAAAACCATTTGAGTTGCGCAGTTTTATAGTTTTCAGTGTTGAGATATTAATCTCTGATGCTTTGTAAGAGGACAGTGTGCATAATATTGAACATGTTAAATAATATAGACATTGTTGAGGTACCACCACTCTATGGATCACTGTCAAGGAGGTAATGACAATCTGATAAATAGATGATTCATTAGCCTTTGCTAAAAAGAAACAACAGAAATAGCTCTGTCATTCCTGCTTTTGTTGCTGGATTTAATCATGCTTTAAGTTTCATCCATAAAAAATTATTTTGCTATTTAATCCAAGAGCTCAATATTAGTTTTAGTGACTGATTTAACTATTGGCCTGTCCTGTTTTTCTCCAGGAAAGGGAAATTAATACAATTAATAGAATGCAAAATTTTATGCATGGTTTAACTTAGGGCCTATATGATGATATTACAACTGCGGAGGGCGCACATCCAGTCACAGTGCCTGTATTAATGATATAGACCACATACCACAACATACCACATTGTACATGCCTTGCTTAATTTTAATAGTCCTTCATATTCAGATCCAGAGTTGCACAATGGCTTCCCAGCACCTTCCACCAAGCATGGTGCATCCACTGGAGTAGTAGTGCAAGCAGCACCAAGCAGGGCAAAGGCAGGCACTAACGGAATGCAAAATGTGGAACAGTTCAGTTTTGTTCTTAATATTAGAAATTATGTTAAATAAAGTTATTATGGAATATTTTTGGGAGGTTGTTCATGCTTTGGCAAGGACACTGTGATGGCCCTTATCTCAGAGGTGGAAAGGTGGCAGCTAACTCTGTCTCCACAGCTGTCATCAGAACAGAAACACAAATAGATATTTAAAAATTCTATTTGATCATATGGATGATATGGGCCAACGGGCGGAGAAGTGGCAGATGCAGTTTAATTCAGATAAATGAGAGGTGCTGCATTTTGGGAAAGCAAATCTTAGCAGGACTTATATATTTAATGGTAAGGTCTTAGGGAGTGTTGCTGAACAAAGAAACCTTGGAGTACAGGTTCATAGCTCCTTGAAACAGGAGTCGCAGGTAGATAGGATAGTGAAGGTGGTGTTTGGTGTGTTTTCCTTTATTGGTCAGAATATTGAGTACAGGAGTTGGGAGGCCATGTTGCGGCTGTATAGGATTGGTTAAGCCATTGTTGGAATATTGCGTGCAATTCTGGTCTCCTTCCTATCGGAAAGATGTTGTGAAACTTGAAATGTTCAGAAAAGATTTACAAGGATGTTGCCTGGGTTGGAGAATTTGAGCTATAGGGAGAGGCAAAACAGGTTGAGGCTTTTTTCCCTGGAGCATCAGAGGTTGAGGGGTGACCTTATGAAGGTTTATAAAATTATGAGGGACATGGATAGGGTAAAAGACGAAGTCTTTTCCCTGGGGTCGTGGAGTCCAAAACTAGAGGGCATAGGTTTAGGGTGTATGGAATGAGCTGCCAGAGGAAGTGTTGGAGGCTGGTGCAATTACAACATTTAAGAGGCATTTGGATTTATGAATAGGAAGGGTTTGGAAGAATATGGGTCGGGTGCTGGCAGATGGGGCTAGATTGGGTTGGGATATCTGGTCGGCATGGACGGGTTGGACCGAAGGGTCTGTTTTCATGCTGTAGATATCTATGACTCTATGACCAGCTACTCACTTAAGTATAGGGAAATTCACTTAAATGTTTTACTTAACCACAAGGTTGAGGGATGACCTTACGGAAGTTTATAACATCATGAGGGCCATAGATAAAGTGATTGGGAAGGTCTTTTCTCTGGTGTAGGGGAGTTCAAAACTAGAGGGTATCATTTTGAAATGAGAAGAGAAAGATTTAAAAGGGACCTGAGGGGCAGCTTTTTCACACAGAGGGTGGTTCATGTGTGGAATGAACTGCTAGGGTAAGTGGTAGATGCAGGTACAGTTATAATATTTAAAAGACATTTGGACACATGCAATAATAAGATAGTTTAGAGGAATATGGGCAACACAAGCAAATGGGATTACTTTAGTTTGGGAAAACTGGTCAGTATGTACAAGTTGGAACAAAGGAACTGTTTCCATGGCTGTATAACTCTATGACCCCATGAAACAGTGATGAACTGAAGTTTAATTAATTGCTCGCATAGTAATGGGGTGACGGATATTTCCTCACTTTCTCCTCCTCTTGCTCCGCAGGGTCGTCCACCAAAAAGCAGCTGACAAGGGCTACGCCTTCATGAGAGTTAGATCATGCAACACACAGTACACCATTATGAATTTAGGGACATGATCTAGTTAAGATCGTTTTCCAAGCAATCCAGAAAGTGGGGTCATTGTTCTAGAATTCTAGCTGCTTGTTTCATGATGATTTTTGGTGGAAATATGGTTTCCCCAATACAAATATTATCCACATATGTTCAGCTGGCAGAGGGAGTCAGAAGCCATGCATTATGCAGGCATTCCTTGTCACATGAAGTTCAGAGATAGCTGCAAACCAGCTGTATGCCAAGAGAACAGTATGCTTGCAGTTCTGGTCTACCTCCCCATTGTGAAGTGCTACCCTCAGAGCCACTTCCATATAATTGAAAGCTCTCTGCACCATTGGAAATTCTACTAAACTGTCAAAGTCAAATGTCCATTCCCCCTGCTTCTCTCCACTTAGAAATCCAGGTCATAAAATCCCTCTTCTGGCACATAGGCCCAGTGCTGCAATGCAAGACAAATTGTGAGATGATAACATTGTTGCTGGCTCCAGTCTGAAAGGATTTACTGGAATAGAAACCGAGGGCACCAGTGCTGATCATTGGGACTGCAACACTAACATTGTCCTGCCGTGTGGTGATAGATCAGCATAGAGGAGGTCATATTGTTTAGTGACCATCTCCTGGTGATCTGTTGTCTCAGATGCTATTGTTGTCTGACTTAGCAGTTGGATAGTGCTACTTGAAGACCCAGATGGGTAGAATCTTTAGTTGAGGCTCGTATCCTACTCTCTCCAGCTGTCCTTCTCAGCTGCTTGAGCTCCATATCTCTACTGTTCCACAGCACATGAGGGATTGCAACAATGGCCTCCATTAGTGATAGAAGGCCTTCTAACTTCAAACTCCACTGAACTCCTGGGAAAAGCCCAGCAACATGGCCTTGTCTCTCCAACAAAGTTTCAAAATTCCTCCAACAACGGAGTACTTCGAGTAGCAAGTCAAAAGCAAAGAGTTTCTCATGGATTTCTTTTGAACAATGCTAGTGTCGGGGAAGGTCCCTCACGCAACTGTTAGACTTTAAAAGAAGGTGTTAACAGGATCTGTGACATCTAAGTTGAGAGCTCACTGCCAAATCAGTGTTCGATGCTGAGTAAAATGACAATCTGATTATTCCGCATGCTTGCAACATGTGCACAACACACCTTTGGTTGTATTTTCACAATTATGATGCATCATCGCATTGCCACAGAGGGAGACCAGAAACATTGCAGCAATCAATTTCAGGATTCACTTTCCTGTTGTATCAATACCAGTAGTGCTACCACGCTCACTTTTGCAACCCCAGACTTTTAGATGACTGATGCAATACTGGAATGCACTATTAAAAAATGCAGATCAAAGGATGCACCAGCATTGATCCTAGCAGGTGTGTGTGCTTTGATGTAGACTGAACTGATGGTATTTAAAATAAAAAAAAGGGAAATAGCCTCAGATGTATTTGCACCTGGGATTCTGTGAAGTCACAGCAAATAAATGGTACAAGAGTTTCAGGCATTTCATTAAAGTTTCCCACTGCTATTCTTAGTGGCGACCCATATTGCACATTTTACTTTCAGGGAGCTAGTTCTTATCTCGTCATCATCTTCATTTGTCTATGCAAATAAGGTTAAACACTTCATTCAGTGCTCGCTAATTACAAACAGGATGTTCTTCAATGGGTGTGTGCTTCAGCTGTCCTGCACAACAACATTCCGGCCTACACTCAGATCGTGAAAATAAATATCTCTGTATATTATTTTCTTCAATTACGCATTAACATCACAGTTAATGTAACAACTAACATTAAAGTCCAACTTCTATTCCTTTGTTCATAACATTTGTTTGAATATTTCCAATCTCCTTTTGTCTTGTCTGAACATCTTTGTCTAATCAGCAAATTGCTGTCATATTGTACATGACAGTGCAAGACAAGAAGGAGCCCAGGCTGTGAGTTAATGATCCTTGACATGACTATTTCCATTTACCCATCTTCTGTGATCGACATCCAAACTAGATTTGATTTTAATTATCTGATGCTGCATTAATTTCACAATCATTAGTCTTCTTTAATATATAGGACTTAATAATATGTAGGACTTCTTCAAATAAACTAAAGTCCACCTAAACAGTAAACTTCCAATTGCTGAGTTATCTTCATAGAATTTCAGTAGCTATATAGGGCATGACCTCCTGTAAGCTGAACACTCATTTTGGCGACTGTGTCTTTTAGACCAGTATTAATAGCACTCCAAAACATATACTCAAGCATTTTCACTGCTTAGAATGTTTGATTAGTGTAGGCATTTCAAATTTACACTTTTACTTTTTGGAATGTTAGGGTACCTTCCCATAGAAAGGTACAATGGCATATTTGTGGAATCTATACTTTTTTGGTAAAGCATAATGCTATGTTATTTACTTTTTAGCTAAATTCACGAGCTTCAAGAGATGAGAACATTTAAAATCTACAAATCGATGAAGAAAACAGAAGCTGAATTCTAATCATCCTCAATTTCTGGTCAGAGGTTTCACAAGGCATCAAAATATTCAATAATGAATCCACTCTACGTTCTCGAAACAATCTTGCCCCACTCTTATACAGAATCACAGAATCATATAGTTCAGCCCATTTGTACTGCCAAAGCTCCACTAAATCGACACTTGTCCCATCTTCCAGCTTTAGGCCCAAAGCCTTGAATTTTATGACTTTTCAAATGTATATAAACTGCATCTAATCCTGAATCTGACACAAATATCTGCAGGAAAATACCATGTCATTTTGGGAACAAAACAATTTAAAATGAGCATTACTTTTGTTTTGACCTCTGAATAATTGTTTGTCCTTCATTTTATTTTGTTGCCAGGGAGTGCACAATAATGTTAAAGATCTGACCATTCTGCGACTCTATATATGCCTATGTGTAGGACATGGATGGCAGACATACCAATCCTTTTTCATTCATTCACAAGATGTGGGTGTCTTTGGCTAGACCAGCATTTATTGACCATCCCTAATTGCCCAGAGAGCAGTAAAGTGTCAACCACATTGCTGTGGGTCATGTGTCATATATTGGCCAGACCAAGTAAAGATGACAGATTTCCTTCCCTGAATAGCATCAATGAACCAGATGGGTTTTACAATAATCGACAGTGGTTACGTAGTCACTATTAAGCAAGCATTAAGTCTGATCTGGATACCCTGGGGATCCAAATTTGCCAGCACCATCCCTTTTCTTTGTACGGAGATGTTACATGGTGCCTGTAGAATCTTGCTTTCAGTGCCTCCCATTTATTTGCCACTGGCTTTCCTCGAAGTAGATGTAACCACTTTTGACATACCATCTCTTAGGTTTGTGACATTTGCCTTCCCCTAATTTAGAACTTTTGCTCCTGTTATGTCCTTATTACACATATTTTGATCACTGTCTCTAAAATGGTCACCCACTGCTACTTCATCCAGCTGCCTAGCTTCATTTCCTAAGCCTAAATATCGTATAGCACTCTCTGGTTTTTGGGCTTGTTATATGCTGGCTAAAAAAGTTCTCTTGAATACAGTTCAATAATTTTATGTCCTCTATGCCTTTTATACTGTTTGTTTCCCAGGGATATCTGAGTAGTTGAAGTCCCCAACTATTATCACCGAGATCCCCAACTATTTGCACTGAGAAATGTGTCTGCATGTTTGCTCCTCTAACTCTCTTCCACTATTTAGGAGTCAATAGCATACACCCAACACCGTGACAGCTCCCTTTTCCTTTTTAAGCTCCACCCATATGGCTTCATTTGTTGTTCTATTAGCTTATCATCCATCTTCAAATCTGTGTTTGATTCTTTAGTCAGTAAATCTATGCTCCCAAGTCTGCTATAGTACTGTCATGTGTCTACCTGTGCCCTCAGCTCATTAGTTTTATTCACTATATGCCTAGTGTTTCCATATTAAACTTTTAATAATGCCAAATTCCTGTCCTGTATGCTCCTTAACCCCTCCTTCCTCTGTCTTTTAGAGTTACTTGCTCAATTTCTGACTCCTGTTCCCTGCTCTGAATTTGCTTTCAAGTTTCCATTCTCCTGCCAACCTTGGTGAAATTTCCTTAACAGCACTAGCAGATCTCCTTTTGAAGATATTTATCATTCAGGTGGAGACCATCCAGTTTGTACAGATCACATCTTCCCCAGAACTGGTCCCAATTTACCTGATGCAAACCCTTCTACACCAGCCTGCCAGCATGTGTTTAATCACTTAATTCTTCATGTCTTATGCTCATTGGCATGTGGGACTGGGAGTAATACTGAGACTACTGAGTTCCTGCCTTTCTACCCCCTACTTAGCGCCTTTAAATGTACTTTCATGATCTTATCCTCAGTGCTATCTAAGTAATTGGGAGCAACATGGACCATAACCTCTGGGTGATCACCCTCACCCAGAAGATCCTTTAGGCTCTGTAATATCCTTCACCCTAGCTGTACTACACTCGTATTGACAACCACAGGAACAACTGTCTAATCTTCCAACTCTGGAATGTCCACCCAGCCTCTACAGCTGAGTCACTTCTGGTGCCACCAACTTATCTTTGCCTGCACACTCCTCAGGGACCATCACTCCCACCAGCATCCAAAATGGGATACCGATCAACAAACATAATACACTCCGGGAACTTCTGCAACACCAATATGATTTCCTTCGATAATCTGTTGCTCATCAATTGTCTCTCTGCCACCATCTTGCAATGTCACCACCTTGATAGTTGTACTATCCACATAGTAGATGCTTAACAGAGGCTACAGTCACTGTACAAGTTCTGAAACCTGGAATTCAAGCTTATGCAGCCATTGTCATTTCCTGCCAATGTATTCACCTTGGACACATGATGTATCAATGACATACTGAGGGATGAACACTCCAATTGGCTAAGCTTAGCTGCCATCAAAAACATCAAAGCTATTTATTAAAATGCAAATAGTAGAATAATTTGCCTGCATTCACCAATCAGCTTCTTCCCCTGATCTGAAGATAAAGTCATTTGTCGGGAGCTAGTAGAATAAAGGAACACTTCATACCCACACCAACCATCCCACCCACTGAATTCAGTCCAACTCACTAAAATCCAACATTACAGTCTGTACAAATAAAACAGCTCTCAGTGCAGACAGGACAGCACTGAGGAAGGTCTATATGCTTCTTGAAAACAATTAACTCAAGGTTCAAAAAACAGTCTTAAATGAGGCAGTACCTAACTAAATATAGCTTCTCATAGAGCTTTTTTAACCCTGATATAAAACTGCAGTAAAACTTAACTTCTCTTATGCTTGTAAATGTTTCTCATTAATTGTTAAATTAAAGAAAAATACTTGACCTTAGATAAAAATTATCCCTTAAGACTTTGCCTGACCAGCTCCCAGAGCAGACCCATAGCTGTGGTGCCACTTTGTGTCTCTTTCTTTCTCCTTCTCTCTACATTCAATACACAAAATTAAACAGCCCCTAGCTCCTTCTCCCTCTTGCAAATGAGATATCAAGAGTAACTATTAATTCTCAGAGAGGTTACCTCATGGAAACTGTACTGCAAATTTCCTAAACTGATTTAAGTAGCTCCTAAATATGCTTAATTCCAACAATCCACTATAAGAATGTGGCTATCAAGAATGTTTGAAAGATAAGCATTATAACAGACTTGTTAAACAAAACTGACATCCACAGGTATAAAAAGGTAATGTCTGTAACAATAAGAACTTGGCTAAGGGACAACCCTAAGTAGTAGTGAGCTGAAGGACAATGATTTAAGTGTGGGTTCCTTCAAGTCTGAAATGGTTTAGTGTGAGTTAGGATATTAACCATTCTGGTCTAACGACAAGAGTTTTGGTGAGTAAACAATATGAAGTTTATTGCATTACTACAGCTATTGACAGATTATATGAATATGAGCTGTTTTACTCCAGAGACTGTCAGTATACTTGCCCAAGGTCAATCTGCCATTTCACTTTGGCCAAGTCTCCATGACATTATTATAGTTGATGGGGCTTACTGAACTCATAAAGTCATAGAGTTGTACAACACAGAAACAGACCAATTCATCCATGTCGACCAGATATCCTAAATAAATCTAGTCCCATTTGCCAGCATATCTCACTAAACCCTTCCCATTCATAGACCCATCCAGATGCCTTTTAAATGTTGTAACTGTACCAGCCTCCACCACTTCCTCTGGCAGCTCATTCCATAAATGTGCCAGCTTCTGTGTGAAAAAATTGCCCCTTATGTTCCTTTTAAATCTTTCCACTCTCACCCTAAACCTACACCTTCTGGTTTTGGACTCCTCACTCAATCAAGTATTAACCTTTCCAGACTCATACACCAACACAACTTAACAGACATTGATGAAAGGGACTACTGTTGGTTTTGAAATATGTATTAATGACTTGCACTCGGATATGACAGGGAGGTTTTGAGGTGACATGTAAACTAGAAATGTAATAAACATCAAGTAACAATATCAAGAGGAAAGACAGTCTGATGAAATAAGCAGACGTATGGTAGACAAATTTTAATGTAGAGAAGTGTGAAGTGATTAATTTTGTTCAGAAGAATATAAACTGCCTGGTACAATTTTAAAATGGATGCAAGAAGAAGCATATCTGTTGGTGAATGCAGACAAGTCTTTTTCAATTGGCAAGAAAAGAAGGCATTTAAAAAGGCAGATCCTCAAATATATAAATAGAGGCAAAGAGTGAAAATAAAAGGAAGGATATTATTCTAAACATTTACAAACACTGGTTGGGCTGCAGTTGTAGTATCAAGACCACCTCTGGATGCAACAATTTAGGAAAGATGCCAAATTTCAGAGAGACAGCCTAAGATTTACTAGAATGCTACTAAGGAAGGAGGTCTTCAATAATATAGAGACATCATGAAAAATAGCATTGGGAAGAGTTAAGGGGAGATTGGAGAGAGTTTTGTGCTCAAAATCATAATCTGTTTTGCTTGAGTAAATAAGGAGGTGCTGCTTCCAGTGACAGAAGGGCCAGCAATTAAGATCCAGATTTATGATAATTGGCAAAAGAACAAGATTAAAAAAAAGAACTGATACAGAAAATTGTACTCATCTGAAATGCACTGCCTGAAAGGCAGCACATTCAGAAAGAGCTTTCAAAATGTAGCTGGATAAATCCTTGAAAGCAAAATATTTACAGAGTTACAGAGTGCGAGCAAGATACTGCAACTGACTGTATAGCTCAACCAAAGGGCTAGTAAAATAATGATGGTCCCAATAGCCTCCTTATGTGTTGTGTCATATAATAATTCTAAATTATACTTCACAATGGAGATAAAGGCAAGTTAAGCCCTCTCCAGGTGCCAAAGCTTTTATCTTTAAAATATAGCGATGAAAGATATATCATTTTTATATATATTAATAACATTTTCAGAATTTGGATTTCAACATACAGGCAGATGGATATTGATTACTTCTGTGAGTAATTCACTTTTATTAAAAAAAAAGGTCAGAGTTCTTTCTGAACAGTTACTTAAATTCAGCACACATTAAAGCAGAGGACTATGGACCTTTGTGGAGTTATTGGCAAGATGTTAAACTGTTCTTATACTTAAGGTAAAATTTGTGGTCATTCACTTTATTTCCAGTTCAGAAGACATCAGGGTTGATTTTAAAAGCAAGATTAGTTTCTTTTCTAGAAGGGGTTCAGGGATGGTTAAGGAAATTTGTCACCTTAACATAAGGATTTGTCTTGTGAAATTTCGAAATCGGGAAAAAGTAGGTTGATATTTACAGGTTATGCAAACTGAGAAAGTTTAGGCCCCTCAGATTTGTGAAAAAGTTCACATAGATTTAGAAAGGATTCATTGAATTGTCCAGAGTCCCTGGCAAAGAAACTGTAAGGAGTCAATAACTAGGAATTCTAAAGAGTTGAGAGCAGTGTGCAATTCTTTGTACTTCAATTGCTTTAATGGAGAGTTTGGGGAAATAGGTTGAAGCTTTGTTTTGCTGCATGCTTTTGATCTTGCTAACAGCCTTCTGTATTTAGGTAACTTGATTTGCACATTTCTTCTTTCGTATAATAAGCTTCTGTTTAGTTGTTAAAGCAAGTTTACAGCCTCGTGTGAATATATTTTAGTTATGAACCATTATATTGACAAACTAAATTAAAAAAAATCAACTAAACCAGATATCATTCTGGGATCAGACTTGTCATTTATATCACCTGCTGGGATCATACAACAATCATTGCTTTCTATCTCAGGTTTCAGGGCTACCTAAATATTCAATTAGGACAAATCCCAGCAAAAATTGAACCCTCTTGACTGTATAATTGCCAGGATTAAAAGAAAAGTAATTTTCAGAGTCCACCTAAAAAACCCTGGAAATATTGATTCCATTGGACCTTAAGGAAGCACTATCAACTGTGTTGTGTGCAGGTATGCAAATATAATGTTGAACCAAATGTGAATTTGACAATTCGTAAGTGAGCAATGCATCTATCTCTTTGCTGTGGATGGGGATCACTGCAAACAGGTTCTACTGTTTTGTATAGCCTGATGTGTTGTGGAATCCTTTATAAAAGAGTTGAATGGGTATAGCTTGACTAAATCGTGTTGATAGTTTTTTTTTAGTTAGCTTGTTTTCATTTCAGGTTTCTTTTTACACAACTGAAAAATATTTTAAAAATACTCAAAAAGAAACTGGAAGTCAGATAGAATTTTAAAAGATAAGAGCCTGGTAATGATTAGGCAAAACTCTTCATTTGAGGCTGACTGATATCAAGTAGTGCCCTAAGTTTTTTTCTCAGTCGATAACGAATTGATAATTTCTGAGTCCTCTCTGATAGTGGGCACTTGGAAATCACTTCTCCTTGGGACATCTTGAAAAATGTCCATTTTACTGTGGAGACGGTGCTAAATGTCTTACAATGCATAACAGAATATAAATCTCCAGGTCCTGATTAGGTGTACCCTCAAACTCTGTGGGAAGTTAGGGAAGTGATTGTTGGGCTCTTTGCTGATATACTTGGATCATCGTTAGTCACAGAAGATTGCAGGTTGGCTAATGTGGTGCCACTATTTAAGAAAGGTGGAAAGGAACATGAACTATATGGAATTCAGTAAGGAGACTGGTTAGCAAGGTTAGATCACATGGAATACAGGGAGAACTAGTCATTCGGATACAGAACTGGCTTAAAGGTAGAAGACAGACGGTGGTAGTGGAGGGTTGTTTTTCAGACTGGAGATCTCTGGCCAGTGGAGTGCTACGAGGATCTTTGCTGAGTCAACTGCTTTTTGTCATTTATATAAATGATTTGGATGTGAACATAGGAGGTATAGTTAGTAAGTTTGCAGATGACACCAAAATTGGAGGTGTAGTGGACAGCAAAAAAGGTTACCTCAAATTACAACGGGATCTTGATCAGATGGGCCAATGGGCTGAGGAGTAGCAGATGGAGTTTAATTTAGATAAATGTGAGATGCTGCATTTTGGTAAGGCAAATCAGGGCAGGACTTTTACACTTAATAGTAAGATCCTTGGTAGTGTTGCTGAACAAACAGACCATGAAGTGCAGGTTCATAGTTCCTTGACGGTGGAGTCGCAGGAAGATAGGACAGTGAAGATGGTGTTTGGTATGCTTTCCTTTATTGGTCAGAACATCG
The DNA here is from genome assembly GCF_020745735.1 of Hemiscyllium ocellatum. NCBI lineage: Eukaryota > Metazoa > Chordata > Chondrichthyes > Orectolobiformes > Hemiscylliidae > Hemiscyllium > Hemiscyllium ocellatum. The sequence goes on from NC_083402.1 coordinate 61,010,092, forward strand.
AGTACAGTGAGGTCATGTTGTGGCTGTATAGGACATTGGTTAGGTCACTTTTCGAATATTGCTTGTAAGGATATTACTGGAATATTACTGGAAGGATGTTGTGAAACTTGAAAGGGTTCAGAAAAGAATTACAACAATATTGCCAAGGTTGTAGGGTTTGAGCTATAGGGGGAGGCTTAATAGGTTGGGACTGATTTCCCTTGAGTGTCAAAGGCTGAGGGGTGACATTATGGAGGTTTATAAAATCATGAGGGGCATGGATAGGATAAATAGACAAGGTCTTTTACCTGGGGTGGGGAAGTCCAAAAATAGAGGGCATAGGTTCAAGGTGAAAGGGGAAAGATTTAAAAGACCCTAACGGCCATTTTTTTCAGCCAGAGGGTGGTGCCTGTATGGAATGATCTGCCAGAGGAAGTTGTGGAGGCTGGTACAATTACAACATTTAAAAGGCATCCGGATGAGTATATTAATAGGATGGATATAGAGGGATATGGACCAAATGCTGGCAAATGGGATGAGATTAGTTTAGGATATCTGGTCAGCATGTATGAATTGGACTGAAGAGTCTGTTTCCATGCTGTATTAACTCTATGACAGTGGAAACTATTCATGAAGGATTCAGAACACTAAATTCTCACTGGCAAGAACCAATGGGTCACAATCTCAAGTTAGTTAAGGGTCAAAAGTAGATAAGATGTTCGGATGTATTTCTTTTCTGAGATAAAAGTGGACCTCTGGAAGTCATCTAGTTGATTTGTTATTTCAAGCAAGAGTCTTCCTAGCCTCTGGTTGGAGCAGCAATCATCCCTTGTAAAAAAATTAATAATGTTTATAACATTGTTCAAGGCCAGAGCGGTCTCCTGGATTAGCTTTAATTGCACATCAGAATCAAGCAGAAATATTCCAAATTTTTCTTCCCAAGTGGCCTGAATTTTTACTGGCTTTTCCATTTTATCCAAATGTTAGTTGGATTTCAGACTAGTTTGGAATTGTAGGTCCTGAAGTACAAGACATCACAGTTATGTGGGACAGAGGGTCTGTTCCTGTCTGTCATTCATTGTATGTTTGCAAACTTTCCTAATTTTCCAATTCTTTGCTCACCTGTGACAATAATACACATTTTTCTTTTGAGTTGCACACCAACCAAAATACACTCAGCAACAGAGTATTCAAACCTTATACGCTGGATGTGATGACATTTAAAAACACGAGCATGTATCATATAATCAAATGTCATGGCATCAGCCTTCTAAGAATACATCCAAATCATTTTACAACACTAGCCATCATAGCCTTCTGACTAGTGGATTAAAGTTAGCTAACTCAGTGAAGATTAGGGGTTGAGTCTGGGCTCTTCGTCATCTTTATGGTTAAATAATTCAGTAGATAATCTCAGTGAACCAAGAACAGACACAGATGGACTTATTTCACCAATTCTACCATATTTATTCATCTCAAGCTATCCCTATATTACAACCTGCCAATCATGTTGACAAGAATTATGTTCCCCTCCTTGTTACTATTCTTCTTAAGTGGCTGTGCCTCAACTTCTTTTGCTGGGAGTCTGTTCCACTTAGGTGAAAGTGAGGACTGAAGATGCTGGAGATCAGAGTCAAGATTGATGAAGGGTTCTTGCCTGAATCTTTGATTTTCCTGCTCCTCAGATAACACCTGACCTGCTGTGATGTTCCAGCACCACTCTAACCTTGAGTCTGTTCCACTCAATCTACTATGATATTGCTGAGAAAAAAATGCCTTTGTAATCTCTAACCTAATTAAAAACTTAGCTTAAAACCATGTTTTCTAGTTTAGCTCTAATAATCCAATTATGTCAAGTCATCTGTATCTTGTGAATGAATCATGGTTTTCCTTTCCAACTGCCTACTAGATGAATAGTAGAACAGCAATATGAAAAATAAATATCTTTTTCAAATGAGTTATGAATAAGCAACTCAATAACAGAGGCACAGAATTATTTATAGACTATATGCACAAAACTAGAGATGCTTGAGCACTGTCAAAATAATTGCCTCGTTACTCACAGTTATAGAGTCCATTAGGTTAGATAACGTTCCCATTCCAAAATGAAACACCAGTCCATTCACACAAAACTTTCTTCGCTTCATAGGTTCTATGTTTGAGTCACCTCACTAGTGACCATATCTTTCCTATCAAGGCTTGAAAGAGTTATCTGCCTGCTGTTTAGTGTGACTGAGAACATGACATCAATCTAGATGGAAAACATTTTACTTTGAAGTCTTCAATTTCCACTTTCTAGTGGGAGACCATAAGTAGCGCATGTCATAAAAATGTATCTGTCATTATTTATGAACAGCACAAACTCAAGACTAAATCTGTACTATCCCTCAATTATATTTCTAACAGGAGCTGGCTGAAAAAGACCAAACAAAGAGTATCTTTCCTTCTGCTATAACTATTTATTCTGAAGAAAATAAAACATTTCACATCAGAAAGTTGCAGCCTCATATACATGTTCATCACTCTGATCTCTACTCATTTTCTCGATTTGGGAATCTGACAGCTTTTTTAAAATCCAAGTTTCTTCTTCTCTTGCTTTGTCTAAAGGTGTTGACTCATCCTGTTGTCTAAAACCTCAAATACCTTCGTAACTTACCCAGCTGAACAATTCTTTTTGTGTGAGTCTCAACTGCAGGTTCTAGTAAATAATTCAGTCATGGGGGAGGGAGAGGGAAAGGAAAGCTACACCACAGGGGAACCAGATGAACACACGATCATTTTCCACCACCAAGAAAAAAGAGATAAAATATTCATACAGTACTTTTCAATAAGCAGATAATCTTGCTTGTGTTTGTTGGTGAAGTGATACTGGCCAGGCATCAAAAGAATTCCTCTGTTCTTCTTCAAATAGTGCATAGGATCACCTCAGAGAACAAGGCAAGGCCTTAGTTTAATCTCCTATCAACCTAACTAGTCAGCAATCAGATGCTGGAACCCTGGCCAACAAAATTGAGGTCAACTGAAGCACTCAGCTGAAATGAACTGAATCAGTGCAGACTAGAAATTCTACATGTGACTTTTCCAGCTTTTATGGTTCAATTCCATATTGCACATTGAACTTACCAGCTGAGCCATCATCCCCCTGGGATCTGGTTATGTTATTGCTATAAAAAGCCCAAGCTGACAAGTAGAAGACCAGAGGTATAAACCCATTACCCGCAGATTCCTCAAACTGATTTTTCTAAAAACATAAACATTTTCAAAATAATAATGTTCGATAAGGAAACAAAAATCTCTATTAAATAGGCAGATCAACTTTGCCTTCAAAGACAGTGTCACAACATAGTTCGGGACAGCCGTTCTAAGTACAAAACAAGGAGCACAACTGCAGCACCAGTTGTATGCACTTTAAATAAAACCTTATTTTTAACAGCTCAGATTAAAATTGGACAGCAGAAAATAAAAGACAAAATATACTGCCATTATATCATCAATACAGTGCAATGATGTATCATGTTCACACTAGTGGCGCATGAATAAAATGGTGTTTTCCTTTTATTTTCCCACTGAAAAGGGAGTGAGGATTCAATTTCATTACTTTGGAAGTACAGCCAATGTGCTGTTTGCCATGCAGCACATACAGTGTTCACATGTCTGACCAGTATTTCTTTCTAAGATTCTGTGCCACTACTCAATAGCATCAATAATAATTTGCATTTATACAAAACCCATTACGCAAAATTATTTGGCATTTTGGAAACAAATTAAAGTCTATGGTGGGAGAGACTAACATGGCAAAGTGTGATGAGAAAAATCTAGAGTTAGAGGTGTATAACAGAAGAAATGAGGAAGCGCAGGTGTTTACAGGGGAAGTTATAGTGGAGGTTACATTTTTCAGCATCAATAGTGAAACAAATAGATGGGGAGGGAAGGATACTATCCAAAAGTTACTGGATTAAAGAATATATTTAAAGGATAACAAGATGATGGAAGATACAGAGCTAGGATAGGGAAAATTGAGAAATAGAAGCAAATCAAGATTGTAAAATTTAAAGTTTATACATTGAGTAAAAAGAAGCCAGTGTAGATCAGCTAGTGGAAACCTAATTGATGATGGGTTTCAGCGGATATTGGCAATATGCAGGATATAGACAATTTCAATCTGGACAAATGGATGCTTTCCACAGATGGATAATTGGCCAATAGTGAACACCAGTGATGTGATGACAAAAGTAAGCTTAAGGGATTCATCAGAAAAAAAAAGCTTGATATGAAGTAGAGATGCACAGCATTCTGCAAATGTAAGTGGGCAGTTTTGATGATGTGGGGTTTGAAGCTCTGCTCAGAATGCCAAGGTTTCACTCTGTCAGAGTGACTCGCGAAGGAGGGGGTGGAATCACTGGCAAGCTGCCTAAAGCCTTAGATGTCTTGGTGTTCACTGGGAGAGAGCTGGGGCTGAAATGACATCCTGTCAGACAGGCAGCTGAGCTGCACTGAGGCGGCTGACAACTCCAGAAAACTGATGGGCCACGAGGGCGGGGCCATCAACAAGTGAAGTCGACGCTGCTTTATGTGGATACATCGACAGCATGTTTTACTCTCAGTAAACAATGTTAGGGACAGGTATCACAGACACGAGCCCAATCTCACCCCAACTGTCCAGCCACTGAGCTAACTTCATCCGAGAAGCAGAAACGAGGCTATCCAGACAATCTAAACTTCAGTAAAATCCCCAAGAGGGAACAGGCACAGTAACTTTCAAACTACGATCGTGGCACCTATAGCTACGGCTGAAATAAGCAATGACTCAGTCCAACTGTCAGACTTTCATAAACTGCTCCAGATGTGGTCAATGATGAAACTCTGAGAGAATAAAGTGAGTCTTTTCCCGTTGCTCCTGTGCGCTGACAGCTCTCCCATCCACTGGGCAGGCAGGCAGGCACACAGTGGGAGGGTGGGCTGCTCCCTCAGCTCAGGACATCTTTCAACTATGTGCGGTCGGTTTAAACACTAAAATAAGTGTTCCGTCTGAGGACGGCGCTGGCTAACGGAAAGGAATGCACGTTATTGCCAGAGCAATTTGGTGGGAGCTGCTTCGCACAGAAAACAAAAGCAAAGGTAGATGAGGTGTTTTGGCCCCGACTGATTTTCCGATCAAAGCAAACCCCATCCCCAGTCTGGCCGGGGCTGAGGAGGGAGGGGAGGCGGGGGAACACGCTGCCGCTCCTTACTTACTAAGTAAGCGCCGCTAATGCCCTGGGTCAGCATCAGCAAACACTCGGCGATCAGAAAGGTTCGGATATCAGAGAAGTAGGAGTCCCGGGGAGCCGCTGGCACCGCCCGCCTGTTGTCCTCCTGACTGCCCATCCCGGAGAGGTGCTGCTGACGGTGTCAACTCAACAGAAAGGCCCGCGGAGTTGAGAGAGTTTTCTCAATGCGTTAGAAGAAGGCTCCTTGTCTGTTCGAGAATGCCACACCCACCGGCCCTGGCTGGGTGGGGACCGACCGCTGACTGTGGCAGAGAGAGAGAGAGAGAGAGAGGCTGCTGCTAGATAGAGGGAGACTGTCAGTATCCAGAGAGAGAGACGGGCAGAGAATGTGGGGGTGATTGAAGGGAAGCAGAGAATGTGGGGGTGATTGAAGGGAAGCAGAGAATGTGGGGGTGATTGAGGGAGAAGGGAACAGATAACGTGGATCTGAGTGGGGAGGCAGAGATAGTGAGTGCAAAGGAGACTGAATTAAGGGGGGGGTTGAAATTGTGAGATAGACTCTCAAAGTGAGATTGCAACAGAGACGGGTGTGGGAGAGACACTTTGTTAGTTCTGCATCTAAATAAACTGGAGCGGGAGAGAAATACTTCAAAGGCGAACGACTGTGAAATAGAGAGAAACTACAGTAGACTGACACAGACTGTGAAGAGACTGGAACAGAGAGACTGAGGATATGAAAGCTGGGACAGAGACTGTATGGGAGAGAGAGATACTCTGGGTTCGAGAGGCAAGGGGACTGTAGACGTGGGAAAGAGAGAGGCGTTTGGTATGACACTCGGCAGAGGCGGTGACATAAACTGAGAGGGAGATTGCGGCAAAGATTGTGGCAGAGAGAGAGATTTTGTGGGAAAGAGGGACTGTCTTCCAGAGTGAGAGAGAGAGACTTAGAGGAGGGTGTGAATAGTCAGTGTGGGTGGGGGGAGAGTCTAGTTGGAAGAGGATGAAACTGAGAGGAAGAGGCAGCGAGAGGGTGTGCGTAATAGATTGTGCGAAAGGTGGAGTTTAAGACGAACACAGAAAGAGGGAGATAGTGGATGAGAGAGATTGCATGTAAAGCTGTGAGACAGCAAGTCACTGGGGGCGGGGGGTGGTGAGGGGGGGAGAGAGACCGGAAGAAAACAACAAAAAGAGCTTGGAAAACTTATTTCAGATTTTCAGCATGTGTAGTATTTTGCTTTAGCATTGTGTGAGAGAGAAAGTAAGGTATTGTGTATGTGAGAGGGGAAGATTGTATGGACAACTGTTAGAAACTGTGCGAGAGATATGTGAGAACTGTAGTGGAAATTATGTGTGAGATTGTGACTAAAACTGGGAGAGACTGAGAGCCCGTGCAGTGTGGAAAGCTGTGTTACTGTGGGCCAGGCTGAATGTGAAACACTGACAGTGTAAGAATGTTTCAACGTGTCCACTCCTTCAAGAATGTCAGTTAGAGCGAGCTGGCAGAAATAAAGATTGAAGTCCTTTCAGACGGCTTTGAGCACTGCGGATCGCACCAGAAGGAGAGCAGGATTTGACTCAAAAAGGGGGCGTTTTACTTTTCTTTTCAAAAGCACCAGCCGCCGCCAAAATGACGCGTGTTGTTCCTTGACAGTTCTCGGTTCAGGTCATTCGTGCGAACAGCTGTCAATCGTGGCTCTCTGAGCAGACGCTGGGCAATCGTTTCCCCCTGATCTCCGCCAGTAAATCTCCCTCTGCAACACCGACTCCGATCCAGGGTAATGCAAGCGGGGCGATCGGGAAAATACACTTCTATTGGATCGTGTCCAAACCGCTCTGTTGCTCCAAACTTAGCTCAGCGCGAAATAAAACTTTGTTCGCGTTCGACTCGGCGTTAATTGCCCGAATTCTCGCCAATCAATTTAGATCACAGCCAGCACCAACATCTCTTGTGCCCTGAAACTCATTTATTTCACATCTCCCACTCTCTTGGTGGGTGTCAGGATTTAAGACAACTTCCGTCCTCGCTGTTGGAGTTTTGCAGGCTGCTCTTTCTGCCTTCCCCTCCCCAAACAGCTATTTTTGGCTGCTCTGGGACATGCTAACGTGCGCCCTGGCGTGTGCTGTACTCAGAAACCGCAGAAGGCAATGGAACAACATTGTAACTTCCTCTTAGACTGCTATGTGGAGGCGGAGATTTCACTGAAAGTGAAACATCAGCCAACCATTTGATCTGTTCTCGTCCATTGGCCGCCTGTAAACAGCGCCATCCTGTGGCCCCCACGTCTGTTCAAATCGGTGAATGGGACAGGCCCATCTCCAGAATCATTGTGGGTGAAAAGAAGACTATTCTGAAACTTTGGTGCATAATACACACTATTTACAAAGTATTGCTACTTGCACTCTATATGGACTGATTTTCTTAAAAGCTCCAAATTAGAGCTAAATCCCAGCACCTCCCTAATATTAATTGCCTGAGGCATCAACGTTCGAATAATACAGGAGTCGCAATTAAAGTCAGTCATGAATGGACCTGTCAACATAAAATGTTAGCTACCTCAAAAACAAAGTCATTTTCAGTGGGGGAGCGTTGTGGTATGGAAAGTGAATCTGAAGGATCTCCAAGAATAACAAAGCAACTGAATCAAGAGGGAGTGTGAGCGTTAGGGACTGTGGTTAAAAAAAAATTACTCAATTTCCTACCAGTGCAGAAGACGATGCTGGTTAGTGAGCAGCTAGTGATTTCGTTTTAGAAGTTTTTAATAAGGCCTTCGTTTAAATATAAGCTGAACTATCCTATAAATAAAAGCAGCTGAAAATGTGTTGCTGGTTAATTTTCAGCTCTGATCTCCAGCATCTGCAGACCTCACTTTTTACTCGAATATAAACAAAAGCACAACAGGGTGCCTGTCCAGTGGAATGTATATGTGCAGGTTCTGGGATCTCTATATGCTTCTTCACCTCTTAGATGCTGGACAGCCACATGCACAGGATAGATCACCAGCTTGGAAATCTCAAACTCTGGATCATTGCTGTGCAATTTTGAGGTTGAGAATTGTATTTTGACTGATGGTCAGTCACACCACAATCAGGAGTGTGCAGTCATAGAGAAAATGAATCATCAAACAAAATCAGGTAGGTAAATGTAAGTCTGTCACGATGGTATGTTGCCTGCTAGATGTTTTGTGAACATATAAATTAAGAAAAGAGTGGGCCTTCTAGCCCTCTATCCTGCTCTGCCATTCAATAAAATCATGACTCATCTTATGGTAGCTTCAATTCCATTCTTCTTGCTGCACCCAATAAACTTTGACTCCCTTCTTAGTCAATAATCTACCACTACCTTGAAAACACTTAATGACTCTGCACCACAGCTGAGTGGGGAAGAGAGTTCCAAGAGTCATGGCCTTCTTAGAGAAAAATAAAGCTTAATCTGTCTTAAATAGCAAAACCCTAGTTCTAGGTTCTCTAGAAGGTGAAACATCCTTTCAGCATACTATGAATCAAATCCCTTTAATGCCTTAAATGTTTCAATAAGAATACCTCAGTCTTCTCAACTCCAGCTGACATAGGGCCAGCCAATGAATCCCTATTCCTATCCCAGTTGTCAGTTCAGTGAACCTCCCCTGAATTGCTTTTAATACATCTGCATCCTTTCTTAAATAAAGAGGCCAAACTACATACTGTACCCCACATGTGGCCTCATAATTCTCTATACAAATGCAGCAATGCATCCTTATTTTTATATTTCACTTCTCTTGCAATAACTGATAACTTCTCATTTGCCTTCCTAAACACTTCCTGTGCCTGCATAATAACTTGTAGTGGTTTATGTAGTAGGACACCTAGATATTTCAATGCCTTAGAATTTTGCAATCTCTGTCCATTTAAATAATATGCCTTTTGTATTCTTCCTGCCAAAGTGGAGACATTTCACATTTCCCCACATGATATTCCATCTGACATCTTTTGCCCACTCACTTAACCTTTTTATGTCCTCTTCACAACTTACATTCTTGTCTTTGTATCACCAACAAATTTACTAACCAGATACTTGGTCTCTGTATCAAAGTCATTTATAGAGTTGACAAATAATTGTGGCCTCAACACTGAACTCAGTCACATTGTACGACCCCAAGAATGAGCCTACACTCTGCTTCCTATTAGTCAATGAATCATCTATCCATGCTAACAGTTACTGCCTAAACCATGAGCTCTTATTATGCACAGTGATATTTTATCTGGCACTTTGTCAAAATTCTTCAGAAAATCCAGGTTCCATGTAGCCACTAGTTCTATTTTAACTATGTTGCTTCTTACTTCATCAAAGACTTATAATAATTTAGGTAAAACCATTTTTCTTTTAAAAACCATGTCAACTTTGCTTACCTGTATAAACATTTTCTAAGTGCCCCCTGAAAATTTCCTTACAATGGATTCCAACATTTTCCCTCTGAGGGATATTATGGATGGGTTGGACCGAAAGGTCTGTTTCCATGCTGAACATCTCCATGACTCTATGATAACTTGCTGTAGTTTCCTGCTTTCTGTCTTCCTTCCTTTCTGAATAAGGAGTACATTTGCTATTTTCCAAATTGATATGACCTTCCCAGAATTTGGAGAATTTTGGAAAATGAAAACCTACTATCTCAGCAATTTCTTTTAAGTTCCTAAAATGAAGTCCTTCAAGGCCAGGGTATTTGTTAGATTTCAGTTCTCATAATTTTCTAAGTATCCTTTCCCTAGTGATTTTAATTGTTTTACGTTTTTAAGAGTCATCAAGTCATACTGCATGAAAATAGGCCTTTTGGTGCAACAAGTCTATGCAGGACATAAACCTAAACTAAACTAGCCCCACCTACCTGTTCCTGGCCATATCCCTCCAAACCGTTCCTATTCATGTACATATCTAAATGTCTTTTAAACATTGTAACTGTGCCCATATTCACCAAGTAGAAAGTTCATTCTACACACGAACCACCTTCTGTGTAAAAAAAAATTACTGCTCATGTCTTTTTTAAAATCTCTCTCCTCTCTGCATTTGCAGTCCTCACTTTCTCCTAGGTAGATAAGATGGCCAGGAAGGATGTAGAATACTTTCCTTTATTGGCTAAAGCTGGGGGAATAGGAGTGAGGAGTTATGTTTGAACTGAATAAAGCACTAATTAAAGCGCACCACCCGTTTTGGCCACTTAGTGAGTTACAGCAGCATATCTTGTAGATGGTGCACACTCATGCCAGTGCATATCGGGAGAGAATGTTGTAGGTAATGATTGAATGCTGATCAAACAAGCTGTTTTGTCCTGAATGGTATTGAGCTTCTAGAGTGCTGCTCAAGCTTTACCTTAAAAATCTATGTTGGAAATTGGATCTCATTTAACTGTGCTACAGTGGTAATTGGTCTTCCACAAGTCAAAGTATTTATAGGGTTCTACACCACCTTATTATGAGTGCAATGTTTTTAGAAATAGATATCTTCTTCTCTTATTCGACCCCTAAAATGCATCACCTTGCACTCTTGGAATTGAATTCCATCTGCTATTGTTTTTCCCAATTTATCAGCTGATCAATAACAGACTGTATCCTCCACACTATCAATAACGCCACTAACTCCTGTGTCATCTGCAAACTCTCTAATTAAACATTCTGCAATCACATCCAAGTGTTCATTCTACTGTGTCTCATCTCACCTGCCTCTCACCTTTGGAGAATTATATGCTTTTTCTTTCAGCTCGATACATTTTTAATTTCCTTAGTTAGCCACAGATGGTGCATCCTGTGTTTTGAATTTATCTTTGTCAATCAAAGGGCCAATATCAAGATGTTCACTGAGAAGCTACAGGCATTCTGAGGTAGCAGAAGCAAAGAATGTGGTTCATATTGATACCTATGACATGGGTAGAAAGAGGGTGAGTATAAAAATAACAGGATTGTGCAGCTAAACATGCAGCTGGAGAAACAATGTTAGCTGTATGAGACTTATAAAGACTCAAGATTCCTGGGAAATTTGGATTAGTTTTGGGTAGCTTTGCTTAAAATGTTGGTGAGAGTTTAAACAGCTTGACAAGTGGATGGGAATGTGAGTGTAGGCTTGGAGGGAAAAGAAGCAAACTGGAAATAGAGGAACAAAAATAAGTAAATAAATGACAAAGACTAAGGAAGCAAAGGCTAAAAAATAAATAACAAAAAAGTTGTTCATTAAGTAGTGGTATTTGCTTCCATGTAAATAATCTAGTGAATAATACAGAGGAGCTGAGGGTCTAGATAGAAACTTGAATGTATAATGTAGCTATTACTGAAATCTGGCTTATAAACTGACAAGGGCAGCTGGTGAACATTACTGTGCTTTCAGGGCACCAAGAGTGAGATAAAAAGGGAGTATAGTGTTTGCAATTTTAGTTGAAGGAACAATCACAGTTGTGAGGAGGATGGATATGCTAGGTGGAGTATCAAATAATGCCAAGTGGGTTAAACTGAGGAAGAAAAAGAGAGACAATAGCATTGCAAGTAGGCTACCAAAGAATCCTCAGCAGTCAGAGGAAGAAACAGGAACAGGTATGTTGGCAAATTTCTGATAAGTGCATAAAACATGGAGCAGTGGTAAAAGGGATTTTCAACCACTCTAGTATTAGCTGAGATAAATTCAATACAAAAGGTATGCTGAACACAAAATGCTTAACATGCATTCAGGAAATCTTTACATTTAGTGTGGCAAGCCCAAGAAATGGAGAAAGTGAGGACTGCAGATGCTGGAGATCAGAGCTGAAAAATGTGAAGAAGGGCTTATGCCCGAAATGTCGATTCTTCTGCTCCTTGGATGCTGCCTGACCTGCTGCGCTTTTCCAGCAACATATTTTTCAAGCCCAAAAAGTGGTCAGTTCTGGGAAGTTAAGTTTTACAGGAGGAATCTGGGCAGTTGAAGGGGAAGTATTTCAGTGCTAGCTTTAGAATTGTTGTCGCATAGTTAAAGATTGATTAAAAGTAAAAGTTTTAAATTGAGGAAATTCTTTTTGACTAAGTTGAGGTGTGGCATGAAATAGGTGGACAGTTATTTGAGGATAAATCAGTACCAAGCCTATGAAAGGCATATAAAAAGGGGCTAATGAGTTGAAATTAAAAAGGAAATTACAAAAGCAGAGTGTAAATTAAAAAATATTGACATGTAAAATCAAAGAGAAACCAAAAATGTTTATAAACACATAAGGCTTCAAAGGATAGCTAAAGAAACAGTAAGTTCTATTAAAGATCCAAAAGATAACGCCTATGTGGAGGTGGTTATTAATGAATACTTTACGTTATTTTCACAAAAGAGAGAGACATTGTAGTTAAAGAGCAGGGTGTGTGAAATATTGGATTCAATAAACATAGCAAGGGTGGAAATATCTAATTAGATAGTCTGCTCAACTTGAAAGAGGACAATTCATTAGGCTAGACTGAAATGCTTCCCAGAGTGTTAAAGGAAACAAGGTTTAAATCAAAGACTTAATCATAATTTTTCAATCCTTTCTGCATAAAGGCAGCATGTTGGATGAGCGCTAATTTTGTACCACTGTTTAAAAAGGAAGGGTTAGCCCAAATAATTATAGGCCAGTCAGGCTCACTTCAGTAGTGTTCAGATCATTGGAAATAATTCTGGACATCTGCATAAGTCACAATTTATAAAGTCACAAGTCAGTCAAGAACAGGTCAGGCATATTTTGTTTGAATAACTTGATTGAATATTTTGAGGAAGTAACAAGGAAGATCAATGAGGCAACATGCTAGATGTAGACTTTATGGATTTTTGGAAGGTTATTAATGAAATCTCAGTTGGCAAACTGCATAGAAATATGGTGTCCAAGGGAAAGTGGCAAGTTGGATATAAAGTTGGTTCAAAGGTAAGAAGCAAAAAATAATAGCCAAATGATGTCTGTGTGACTGGAAGGCTCTTTCCTATGAGAGCATTGCAGGACTCATTGCTGGGTAATTTGGTGATTTGCTGTTCATATCATTTGTTAATGATCTAGATTTAAATAAAGGGCTAGTAGTATTTAGGCAGAGGAAACAAAAAATAGCAACACTTGATCATGAGGAAGTAAACTGTAGACTGCAGGAAGTTATCAATGGAATAGTCATCTGTGGAAAGAGTGTCAGATTTAATAGATTTAGAGACAACACAGAAGGCAATAGAATACACAGTAATTGATACAGAGGAATAGGGAAAAAGTAGGACTTGCCTGTCTTCAATTGCTAAAGTTAGCAAGACAGGTAGATAAGATGAAAATGTGTTGCTGGAAAAGCACAGCAGGTCAGGCAGCATCCAAGGAGCAGGAGAATCGACGTTTCAGGCATGAGCCCTCCTTCAGGATTTTAACCAACTGCGAATCCTCTTGCAAGGATGCCTTTCTTGAAGAAGCTCTCTTCCTCCCTCTAATTCCTGAAGAAGGGCTCATGCCCAAATGTCAATTCTCCTGCTCCTTGGATGCTGCCTGACCTGCTGTGCCTTTCCAGCAACACATTTTCAGCTCTGAACTCCAGCATCTGCAGTTCTCACTTTCTCCTAGGTAGATAAGATGGCCAGGAAGGATGTAGAATACTTTCCTTTATGACTGAAGCTGGGGGAATAGGAGTGAGGAGTTATGTTTGAATGGAGAAAGCACTAATTAAAGCTGACCACCCGTTTTGGCCACTTAGTTACAGCAGCATATCTTGTAGATGGTGCACACTCATGCCAGTGCATATCGGGAGAGAATGTTGGAGGTAATGATTGTATGCTGATCAAGCAAGCTGTTTTGTCCTGAATGGTATTGAACTTCTTGAGTGTTCCTAGAGCTTTACATATTCAGGCAAATAGAGAGTCTTTGATCTTACTGTTTGTGCCTTCCAGATGATGCACAAGCTTCGCAGAGTCATGAGGTAAGTTCTTTGCCACAGAATTCCATTTCCACTGACGTGGTGTCATAGCCAGTTTTTGGTCAATGCTATTACCCAGGCTGTTGATGTTGGGGGTTAAATGATAGTAATGCCATTGAATATCAAGGTGAGATGGTTATATACTGTCTTGGAGATAGTCATTTGCTGGCACTTGTGTGAAATGAATGTTACTTGCTACTTATCAGGTGCTGCTGCGTACTGACAATGAATTCTTCAGTATCTGAGGAGTTGGAAATGGTGCTGAACAATGTCCAATCGTCAATAATTATCTGCACCTCTAACCTTATGATAGAGGGATACAAGTATGTGACAGCAGAAGATGGTTGGTCCAAGGGTGTCGGATCAGGAGTGCCCCTGCCCCTTGAGTTTGTAGGGAAGCCATTAGCTTTTACTGCATTTCTTCTGACATGTACCCCACCCCATCCCCCAGCCCATGTCACACGCTGCCAAGTGCACCACTGGTGGAAATCCAGTTGCAGGGGATGGAGATTATTAATTGCCCTTAATTTGGCTACTTCAGGGCATCAATTACCCTCTGGGTGGGAAAGCTACCCATGAAAGGCACCCTTTCTTCAAGAAAGGCATCCTTGCAAGAGGATTCGCAGTAGGTTAAAATCCTGAAGAAGGGCTCATTGCCCTCACTGAATTGGTGAGTGGGATAGGGATGGGATTGGTTGAGGGAGTTGGGGAGGGTATTCAGTCAAGAAGGTGATGGACATTCCTGCCTCCCTCCCTTTCCCGCACCCGTTCCCACACCGCCCCCCTCTCTGCCCACTACCATGGGGGGAACTACATTTTGGCCTTTAACTTTTGACCTTCTTACTTCTATCTCACCCTCCACAGCTACCTTGCAGTTATTTTCACGAACACTTATCTCTCTGATTTCCCTAGGGCCAGCTCTTGTCCCTCTTTCATTTCAGATGTTGTAAATGTGGCGACGCATCTTTTACTTCAGGAAGATACACAGTTGCTAAGAGCTGAAAATGTGTTGCTGGTTAAAGCACAGCAGGTTAGGCAGCATCCAAGGAACAGGAAATTCGATGTTTCGGGCCAGAGCCCTTCATCCTGATGAAGGGCTCTGGCCCGAAACGTCGAATTTCCTGTTCCTTGGATGCTGCCTAACCTGCTGTGCTTTAACCAGCAACACATTTTCAGCTCTGATCTCCAGCATCTACAGACCTCACTTTTTACCCACACAGTTGCTTAAGGCCAGTTTAAATATTGGTGCACTGCATATCTTAGAGGCACGGCTAAAAGTGGGATTTTTATATGATGGATCTCTGATTGGGCATTGACCTGGGATACCATAGTTGCTGTTTTCCAGAGGGTGACATCACTTGCTATTCCTACTTTTGCAGTGTTGGGGGTAGCCTTTAAGAGCCTTGTTACAGCTTCCTTCTGTGGGAGAAGAACACTGATGTCCCCCTTGAATTGTATATGATTCAGTAGTTTTATGGCAGATATTGAAGGAGGAATTTGCTCAAGTCACTTTATGGAACTCAGATGAGAAGGAAGTTAGTTTTGCTTTTGCAGTATCAAGCTAAAGTCAATTTTGAAAATTTGACAGCGCCAGGATGCACTGATCAAAAAGGGTGTGGTGCCTCTTGTGTTAAATTTATAGCGGCAAAACCAATTAAAAGCAGTAACCAACACCAGGTAACTCGAACCATTGCAATTTTCAAACAGAAAGGGAGTCAACATTGTTATTAAATAATTTATCACCAATGCTGTTAGCAAGCTGCTAGCTTCAAATCTACTGCAGGTTGTGAATCCTGATATTTAATAGGGTTCCATTTCATTCTCCCCCTCCGACTTCAGTATTTTTAGTCACATTAACAACAGTGTGGACTGTTGTATTTCCTGAGATAAAGCAGTCTTCAATCAACACTTAACCAACAGGAAGGAAGATGTAATGACATCATATGACAATTTATAAAACAAAGTATTCATTGCCATTCTTCAGATTTATGTCTCTGCATTTTCTACTGTCTTTGTGTACAGGCATACAGCCGAACATATGTCAAAATAGAAATGGAAACATCGTATATTAATTCTAAAGAATAAAACATTTTATAACTTTCTTAGTGTTGATGTGAATGGAGTTCAAATATAACGTGCTTATGAAGAGTAAATATAATTTCTACAAAAAAGATGCTTTCCTCCTCCCACAATGTGTATAAGTCAGCAGAGGTGACAGTTTTGACTCAGTGATAGCACTGTTGCCTGTGAGTACAAAACGTCAAGTTCAACCCAGACCTCCCAGAAACATGAGTACTCAAGACCATCACTCCTGTGCAGTAATAAAAGAGCATTGCACCAGGGAAGTACTTTTTTGGATGAGACATTAAACCAAAGCTTGTGGTTTGTTCATGTAAACAATCACCCTTGACAATGTTGTCTGGAAAATGATAAGTTGAAAAGATATTTAGTGCTCTGAGCATTGTTTCTGCTATTATAGTGTGGAGCCTGGAAGCTTCTAACTACTTTGAATAATATTGCACAATGATCAAGAACACTTCTCCTCTAGATTCAAAGTGACCTAGTCTCAACATTTACTAAGGCCTGTCTGGAAAAGTAGATGGTAATAAAGGTTCTGCTGCTATTGGCTATTTATTGCACAAGTATTTGCTATACTTAACTATTCCCAAATAACCACCATGGAATCCAAGAAAAGGTTTCTCCCTCATTGCCTTAAGTAATGACAATTTTTGGTTTAGGACTGGAAGACTATACAATATTTGTTGGATGCTTCTTCTGATCAGGGTAATTCCTTAAGAGCTACTTGCTGAGCTATATCATGACCAACCGTCTTAGCAAAGTTCTCACATCTGGGTACACTCAACATCTTCCATTTGTGCTTTCTGATTTCTTATTGTCTTTCTCACAAACTGGTAGGTCCTGATGAAAATACTTCCACTTCTGTAATAAGCGCTACATCTTGAGTTTCAGCTTGATCAATTGTGTCTCTGGAGAATGTGTGATCAAATATTTTAAGAAATATGAAGAAGGATATGGAATCAGGAATATGGAAGCATATGGAATCAATTGCGTTCCCACTTCACTCACAATGGAAAGACTGGGAGAAGAGGGAAATCCATTAAAATGCGAATGACTTAGAATCATTATTGGGACTTAACCATGGCAGACTTAAATGGTCATGGATTTTCACCAGCTGCATAGCATATGAGCTGAAGGTCAAATACTCAAATTCCATTGTTGAAGCAGAAACTGAAGCTAAACGTTACTTCAGATGAGCATGAGAATGTAAGACATGTAGAAAACTAACAAACAGAAAAACAGAAGTATTGATATAACTGCAAACATAGAGTGAATACTTTTGTAACATTAGTACCTGGTCAAAAAGCTATGGATCAAAGATCAAAAATCTGCAGAACTTAACAATCACAATTCTATCTCAGTAAAACCCCATTTTGAATGATCAGCAGAAATTTTCTAATATTATTGGAGACTGAAAGAAGAAAAGACTACATCAAAATCATTTCACAATGGTGATTGATTCAAGAAACCAGTTGAAGATGAGATTGATAGATTTCTATATATTAAAACAGCATGTGATATGAGGATTATGGTCATAGTCTTAGAGTCATACAGAATGGAACAGATGCTTCAGTCCAACCAGTCCATGCTGAATATGTTCCTAACGAAACTAATCCCACCTATCTATATTTGGCCCACATCCCTCCAAACTTTCCTTTTTATGTACTTAGCCAAATGTCTCTTAAATGTTGTAACTGTACCTGCATCCATCAGTACCTCTGGCAGTTCATTCCACACACAAACCACTCTCTGTGTAAAAACATTGTCCCCGCAAGACCTTTCTGAACTTTTCTCTTTACACTTTAAAAATATGCTCCCTCGTTTTGAATTCCCCACCTTTGCTATTCACCTTATCTATTCCCCTCATGATTTTATAAACCTCTATAAGGTCACCCCTCAACCTCCTATGCTCCAGTGAAAAAAGTTACAGCCTATCCAGCCTATTTCTTTTTATAATTCAAACCCTCTATTCCTGCCAATCTCCTGGTAAATCCCTTCTGAACTATCTCCAATTTAATAATATCCTTCCTATAACAGAATGCCCAGAACTGCACACACTACTTCAGAAGGGGCCTCACCAATGTCCTGCACAACCTCAACATAATGTCCCAACTCCTATACTTAAAGATCTGAGCAATGAAGGCAAGCACAATAAATGCCTGTCTACCTATGACACAAATTTCAAAGAATTATGTACATGATCCCCTAGGCCTCACTGTTCTCCAACATTACCTGGAGCCTTACTACTAATTGTACAAGTCCCTCTCTTATTTGTTTTACCAAAATGCAATATCTCGCATTTAACCAAATTAAACTCCATCTGCCATTGGCCCAATAAGATCAACAATGATTTATAGGAATAGTGAAGTGGGTTTGTTGGGCTAAATACCCTTCTCCCAGTTCTTATATCCATATGCACTTAGATCATCACTTCCAAAAAAAACATCAATGAGAACAAAATCAGGGAGAGTTGTAAAGGCACTATGAAGATTTAAACTTTCTGATGCTGGGGGGAAATGATGGGAATTCAAATGATTCAAGGAAATAGTTTAAGAAAATGGTTTAAGAATGTTATTTAAAAATTAAGATTATATTTAGGGGGAGATACACAGTAATGTGATAGCAATGTGTATGATGAAGGAACAGTGACAGCAGCAGTTGGGAGCTAGAGTTTGTATCAGAGAGAAAGATGTAATACCTATAAATGTAGACTGGAGTGTAGAGTATAAAAAGGAATTATGAAGAAACCTACCAGAGTCAAATCTTAGTCACTCACTGGGAGACGAAACCCTTGCTACAATAGAACAGGTTACAAGTTAATTACCTGAAGAAATATCTAAATATTATTCAATGTGGGCAAAAAGCATAAACCAATATCCACTGATTAGGGTTTTAAGGGGTATCCCAATTTTAGCAATATGATATACCTGCTTCACAAAAGGCATCATGACCAAAATCTGTCAATGCTTTAGCCACTGTTGCAACATCAAAGTAATATCAAGTAATGGTTGAGTCCACAACATTTGTCCTAAAAATTGCTTTAAAAATTGACTTTTGCACAGTATATATGGTATCAACTTTCATCATATTTTTCTGTCCTCCTGATGTAAAGAAGAGCACTTTTCCAAGATCTGAAAATACAGATTTTCCCTCCAAACATAGATTTACCAAAGATTTTGTGCTGTGTATCAAAATACCCATTGGTCTTAAATCTTGTCTACCTGAAATGTTGGCATATCCGACAAATATATAAAGTAAGGGAAGCCATTCCACTCCAACAGAAATACATAAGGGGAAAGTGATTGATTTACTTTCCAATAATAGACATCAAAGTGTCAGTTTCCAGCTTTTAGTGAACTGCCTGAAGCTAAAGCAGAATGAAAGATGCCTTTCATATATTTTCATGAGCTTTATTAACTGTAACGTATTTATCACAATGAATGTCATCTCCCACCAGCAGCTTCAATTTAAAACTTCTTCAAATCAAAATTGGCCTTTATGTTGCACAATATACAGGTAACTCCAGCTCCTGGTACTTTGGTCTCATATTGCAGCCTGCAGGCCAATAGTTGTCTTACCAACTGGATAAATTTAATGGAGTCTTCCTGGTAACAGTGTTTACAATGTACTGATGGGTCGCAGTTGGCTGCAGAAGACTTCAGTTTAATATCTTCTAACCAAATTGATTTTCTGGGCCTTATGAGTTTTCTTCATTTTCCTATAAAAGCCATTTTATGGAATAATTTTTGAAGAACTTGTGCAATAAAATGTGAGCGCATTTCCTTGTTATTATATAAGCTTCAATTACAGCACTGTAAATGAGTTACAGAACTCACACACATCTGAAGTTTGAATATTAGAAAGTAGACAGTGACAAAAAAAGACAAGCCCCTCAATCAAGAATAGCACATGAGCAATGCAGATGAGTTCACAGAATATCTGTCCATCCTCGAGTATGTAGTAGTTCCAGGCAGAGTCTGCAGTCCAGACCCAATGTCCCAATCGAACATGATAACTTTCAGTTTTGTACAGTTTTGTATGCTATGATTTTGCTTTATTCATTCATAGGATGAGGGTGTCACTGGCTAGGTCAGCACCCAGGTGGCAGTTAAGAGTCAATTACATTGCTATGGGTCGAGGCTCACAAGTAGGCCAGATCAGGTAGGGATGGCAGTTTCCCCAAAGGACATTAGCGAACCAAATAGTTTTTTTCTAACAATTGATAATGGATTCATGAGTACCACAATAGAATACCTTCGACTTCTTTACCTTCATAAATTTAATTCATATGCTTGGATTTATTTTCCTGCTGGAGTGACCATGTTAAGCCATTGCTGAGTACTAGCCATATAGGAATGTCCTTAAGTTGTATTGCTATCAGGATTGCAAGACATAAATGCTCTAAATCATCTTCCTCGGGTACCTGTTCATAAAGCAGGAAGGAAACGGGACCACTGAGGGTCCTTATATAATCTTGTTGGTTTTACACTGGCAATTACTTGCCATGAAACGAGGGCTAACTCAATTTTCTTACAAAAGTCTGCAGTATAGAGTAGACTGGAATCCTGGTTTCAAATCCCATTTTATGATGACATTGGATGTAATGGGATTAAAGTCATTTACCAATCTGACTGTGAATTGTTTTGTGACTTCCAAGAAAAGTCACATTGAACTCAAAACATTAACTCTGTTTCTCTCTCCACAGGTTTTGCCAGACTTGTTTTTTCTCCAGTACTTTAAGATTTTTTTAATTTAAAATCTTTTTACCATTCCAAACAATTTATTAAGAGAGTAAATGATGTGAGGATTTCCAAAAGAGAGTGCGATTCACAAAAATCTGTAAAATAAGTGTATCTGCTGATGTGAACCAGAGTAGTAACAATTGAGTGTCTTTTTTTCTGCCTTCAGTCCATGTCTTTATGTATAGTCAGTTCTGCTATCACGCAGTAGTTCAGTTCTTGTGCAATCCCGTGTTATAAGAAAATTGTACAATAGCAACACCATTTAAACTAATGGGGTCAGAGTCGTGTCATAACCAATACACATTTTAAAAGTTTGCATGATAGAAACAGTGTCCCCAAATCATCATTTGCATTATAGTAAATTTACGTTAACAAAACGCGCATTATAGCAGAACGACCTATGTTTTACCTTGCAGCAAAATGCATTTAATTTTGCTTATCCAGTGTATAAGGAGTCATGCAAGTTAGAGCAAAATTTGAAAACTAATTTTAAAATACAATAAAAAGTAAATTAAAAAGTGATAAATACTGTAGACTGAAATGTGGTTTGAGCTGCAGTGTGTGTGAATTTGTGGACACTGCAATTGGCCTGAGAAAATATATTTACAGGCAATTTATCCATCTCAGAATCATTGAGTTAGAGTGTACATTAGAAACAATGCAGCACATCAATGATGAAAAGTAGTATCTCATAAATATCTGCAACTTCAGAAAAGGTTTGGTGTTACCAAGTGTATACAATGGAAAGAGAAGCAGTGAGAGAGAGAAATCAAGGATGCACAGAACCTATTTCTATTCAACAAACTTTAAAAAATTAATTCAATTATATAGTTCTTTAAAAAATATGACAACCCAGCCCAATAAAATTTTCAGTCAACTTGACTTTTCACAAATCAATAGCACAAAGTAGAACCACATGACACCACCTTATATGTAAATAAAATTGTAAAGTTGACAAACTGTAATTGAAGCAAAAAGAGTAGATACATAGACCCTAAAAATGTCATGAACAGATACATGAAATTATCAAAATGACTAATGGAATGTTAGTCTTTACATCTAGGGACTAGAATACAAATGATTCAAATTCACACTTGAGATGTACAAAGTTAAACCTCACCTGGGCTACTATAAGCAATTCTGACAACTGCATCCTAAAATATTATATTGGCTTGGTCAGCATAGCATCACTTGAATAATACCTGGAGTCCAAAGGTTAAATTATGAGAGAGATTACACAAATTTGAATTTTGTTTCTGGACTTCAAAAGTTTAAAGAGATTGCAGTTTTCAGCAAATTAGGGGGAACAGAGAGAGTGAATAGAAATGATTTCTTCTGTGTGCATGGAGTCTACTGCGAGGACAAATTGGTCCAGAATTAGAACCTCAAACTGAATTCGAAAAGTTTCAGTCATGAAGTTAGGAAACACTCCTGTATGCAAAGGGTGGCAGAATGGCCTCTTCCTGCTTTTGATTCATGTGTTCATACGTTTGTTCATAAGAATTCTAAATCTTTTCAGGGTATATATCAATATAAGTATTTTTTCTCCACCCTGATTTAGCCTGTTTAGTCACATAAAGTGGACTTTCTCCCCATTGTGGCAGATTATATGTGGGTCACAATTGAGAGATTAGCTTTTTCACTAAAGATGTGTTAAAGTCTGGTAGTATCCACCATTCCTTGTACTTTTCATACCCTAATCTAGGAAATGTCAAGTCTGTTTAGAATTCAAAGTGGAGGATGACTCTTAACCTGGCAATAGTACAGTCAGGAAAAGTCGTAATTTCTGATTGAAATTTGTGATTGTTTTTAAGAACGTTTGAAAAGGTCTTTTTAAATTTGCATCATGTAGAGGATTTTTTTAGTTACTCGTGGGACATAGTTTTCATTGGGTGGGCCAGCATTTTATTGCCCATCTGCAGTTGACCTTGAGAAGATGGTGATGAGCTACCTTCTTGAACTGCTACAGTTCGTCTGCTGTAGGTAGACTCACAATACTGTTAGGAAAGGAATTCAAGGATATTGACAGTGACAGTGAAGGAACAGTGATATATTTCAAGTCAGGATGGTGATTGGCTTGGAGGTGGTGATGTTCCCATGTAGCTGCTGTCCTTGTCCTTCGAGATGGTAATGATTATGGGTTTGGAAAGTACTTTATAAGGAGAATTGGCTAATTTCTGCAGTGTATCTTGTAGAGAGTGTACACACTGACCAAGGAACTCATGCAAAAATCTTTCTCAGCAAACCAAAATCATTTCTGCAGTTTGGAAGAAGACAATGTGTGAAAATGTATGGAAATCTGTGTGAACAGCTCAGCAACAGTAAAAAACTGGATTCTCTTTTTTCTCGAAGTTACCAAATGAACTTCAAAAAGCTACATCCTCAGAATTCTCATGACCCGGGAAATTGTGCCTAGCTGAAGATACGAATACCAATAAGGGGCGGCAGAGTGGCTCAGTGGTTAGCACTGCTGCCTCACAGCACCAGGGTCCCAGGTTTGATTCCTCCCTCAGGTAACTGTATATGTGGAGTTTGCACATTCTCCCTGTGTCTGTGCGGGATTCCTCCGGGTGCTCTGGTTTCCTCCCACAGCCAAAGATGGACAGGTCAGCTAAATTGTCCCGTAGTATTAGGTGCATTAGTCAGAGGGAACTGGGTCTGGGTGAGTTAACCTTCGGAGGGTCGGTGTGGACTGGTTGGGCTGAAGGGCCTGTTTCCACACTGTAGGAAATCTAATCGTTGAAACTTTGCAGTGAAAGTGATTTCCAAGTAGGACTCCTGATCTACCCTGCGTGAATATAGAACAACAAATTGTTGAAGTGTTTGGTACATCATGGCATAAATGCTGAAGGGGAATGCTTGTGGTTGTTACCTTGCCAACTTGAAGTGAAATTTATCATTTTATTTTAAATCACATTTGCCAGTTAGCTCATTTTTACTGTGTATTGGTTCTGCTCTGAGTAAAGTAAAAGCTACAAAATATGAAACTTGCCGATAATTCCCTCATTTGTGGATCACTTGGTAAATTTGGTTATTTTGGTTGACGGTTTCCTCACAGGGATCATAAACAGGTGCATGTGAAAGTTATCGAATATGCACATTGTATCATTATAAACCACACACTTAAAATTCTTAATCCTAATCTGTTAAACAAATGTCAAGTATTAAAATATTAGTAATACTTTCTTTTATTATTTATATTGTTTATAGGATTTTATGCTCAATAAGATGAGAAATGTCTTTTAGAACTTTTTTCATTTTCATTACACATTGACATTTAAAAGTGACAAATGTGTTGCTGGTCAAAGCACAGCAGGTTAGGCAGCATCTCAGGAATAGAGAATTCAACGTTTCGAGCATAAGCCCTTCATCAGGAATAAGAGAGAGAGAGCCAAGCAGGCTGAGATAAAAGGTAGGGAGGAGGGACTAGGGGGAGGGGCGATGGAGGTGGGATATGTGGAAGGAGGTCAAGGTGAGGGTGATAGGCCGGAGTGGGGTGGGGGCGGAGAGGTCAGGAAGAGGATTGCAGGTTAGGAGGGCGGTGCTGAGTTGAGGGAACCGACTGAGACAAGGTGGGGGGAGGGGAAATGAGGAAGCTGGAGAAATCTGAATTCATACCTTGTGGTTGGAGGGTTCCCAGGCGGAAGATGAGGCGCTCCTCCTCCAGCCGTCGTGTAGTTGTGTTCTGCCGGTGGAGGAGTCCAAGGACCTGCATGTCCTCGGTGGAGTGGGAGGGGGAGTTAAAGTGTTGCGCCACGGGGTGATTGGGTTGGTTGGTTCGGGCGGCCCAGAGGTGTTCTCTGAAGCGTTCCGCAAGTAAGCGGCCTGTCTCACCAATATAGAGGAGGCCACATCGGGTGCAGCGGATGCAATAGATGATGTGTGTGGAGGTACAGGTGAACTTGTGGCGGATATGGAAGGATCCCTTGGGGCCTTGGAGGGAAGTGAGTGTGGAGGTGTGGGCGCAAGTTTTACATTTCCTGCGGTTGCAGGGGAAGGTGCCGGGGGTGGAGGTTGGGTTGGTGGGGGGTGTGGATCTGACAAGGGAGTCACGAAGGGAGTGGTCCTTGCGGAACGCTGATAGGGGAGGGGAGGGAAATATATCCTTGGTGGTGGGGTCCGTTTGGAGGTGGCGGAAATGGCGGCGGATGATACGTTGTATGCGCAGGTTGGTGGGGTGGTAGGTGAGAACCAGTGGGGTCTGTCTTGGTGGCGGTTGGAGGAGCGGGGCTCAAGGGCAGAGGAGCGGGAAGTGGAGGAGATGCGGTGGAGGGCATCGTCGATCACGTCTGGGGGGAATCTGCGGTCCTTGAAGAAGGAGGCCATCTGGGCTGTGCGGTGTTGGAATTGGTCCTCCTGGGAGCAGATGCGGCGGAGACGAAGGAATTGGGAATATGGGATGGCGTTTTTACAGGGGGCAGGGTGGGAGGAGGTGTAGTCCAGGTAGCTGTGGGAGTCAGTCGGTTTATAATAGATGTCTGTGTTGAGTCGGTCGCCCAAGATAGAAATGGAAAGGTCTAGGAAGGGGAGGGAGGAGTCTGAGACAGTCCAGGTGAATTTCAGGTCGGGATGGAAGGTGTTAGTAAAGTTGATGAACTGTTCAACCTCCTCGTGGGAGCACGAGGCAGCGCCGATACAGTCATCGATGTAGCGGAGGAAAAGGTGGGGGGTGGTGCCAGTGTAGTTGCGGAAGATGGACTGCTCCTGCAGGTTAGTGATGTCAGTGGGGGCGGAAGTGGCTGCGCCGACGGCAACCGGAGGGGCGGAAATGGTTGCGGCGACGGAGGAGTGGTGGTCATTCCCGGTGGCCGCGTGGGTCGCGGGTCCGTCGGCGATCGTGGAAGCGGTTGTGTGTGTGGTGGTCACCGGGGCAGTTGTTGGGGCGGCGATCGCGGGGGCTCCGAGGTCGGTGGGGGCGGAAGTGACGTCACGGTCGGCGGCGGCCTTTGGTGCCGCGGGCGCTGTGGAGGCCACATGTGTAATGGCGTCCGACAGGCCTGTGGAAGGTTCTGGAATAGTTGAGGGGCCACGAGTGTGGGGGTAAGTACATGAAAGTTTTTGGTACTTACTGTCTTTAATCTCTGATAGGGCTAGGAAGAACTGTTTGTTGAGTTTGTGTTTAAAAGTGACACATAGCAACAAATAAAACTTCACATATAGCATCTGAACAATCTACCTAAAATCCGCTTTCAAAAGAGCAGGTTACTAATTGCTTTTTGATTTCCTACATAATACAGTTGTAGAAGAACTTGTACTCAGATAATTGCATTCAAACCTATCCCAACAGTCACTGCATCACAGGTCAGATCAATTTTCCTTTGTGTGAATCCAAGGAAAGCCATGAGACCAGACCGAGTACCAGGCCGTGAACTCAGAGCAGTCGTAGATCAACTGGCAGAGGTCTTCTCAGACATGTTCAACCTCTCCCTGCAGCAGGCCACTGTCCTTGTCTGTTTCAAGAGGGTCAACATCATCCCTGTGCCTAAGAAGGCTCATGAAGCATGTCTCAATGACTACTGCCCAGTGGCCCTAACTTCGGTGGTCATGAAGTGCTTTGAAAGGCTGGTTATGGCATTAATCAACTTCCGGCTCCCCACTACTCTTGAACCACTCCAATTTACCTGTCAGACCAACAGATCCACATCAGATGCCATATCACTTGCCGTTCACTCCTCCCTGAAAACATCTTGACACAAGAACAGCTACGTAAGAATCCTACTCATTGACTGCAGTTCAGCCTTCCACACTATTATCCCCTTGAGACTGATTGCTAAAATTAGTAATCTCAGACTAAGCCCCATTCTCTGCAACTGGATCCTCAGTTCCTGACTCACAGCCCACAAATAATGAAGAATGGGGGCAATATTTCATCCTCACTAACACTCAATACTGGAGCCCCCAGGGATGCGTACTCAGCCCCCTACTGTACTCAATGTATACCCACGACTACGTCACCAAATACCAGACTAATGCCATTTACAAGTTCGTTGATGACACCACCAGAGTCAGTCGAATCTCAGATGACAATGAAACAGACTACAGACAGGAGGTGGAATACCTGGAAGAATTGTGCATTGAGAACAACCTAACTCTCAACGCTGGCAAAACCAAGGAACTCATGATTGACTATTGGTGGGATGTTACTCATGCCCCCCTATACATTCATAGCACAGAGGTGGAACGAATGGAGAGTGTCAAGCTCCTGGACGTGGTCATCAACAACAACCTCTCTTGGACTCTTCATGTGGACGCACTGGTTACAAAGGCCCAACAACGTCTCTTCATCCCCCAGGCAGCGAGAAAATTTGGCATGATGGGTAATACCCTTGCCAATTTTTATAGGTGTGCCGTCGAGAGCATTCTGTCTGGATGTATCACTACCTGGTCTGGCAACTGTACCATTCAAGATCGGAGACAGTTACAGAGAGTGGTGAACTCGGCCCAGACAATCACAAAGGCCAACCTACCATCTATAGAATCCATCTACCAGGCCCGCTGTCAAGGAAAGGCTGCCAGCATTCTCAAAGATCCATCCCACCCTGGCAATGCTTTTCTACAACCTCTACCATCAGGGAGAAGGTACAGAAGCCTGAACACAGGCACCAGCTGGTTTTGAAAGAGTTTCTACCTTAGTGTTGTTAGACTACTGAATGGACTCACAAACTCTTAACATTCACCTGTACCTATGTTTTGATTTTTGCCGCTGTTTACTGTTATTTACTTATCTATGCTATTTAACTCTGTGATCTGCCCATATTGTTCGCAAGACAAATCTTTTCACTGTGCTCACTACATGTGACAATAAATACAATTCAATTCAATTCAGTTCAGTGTCTCATGATATCCTAAAGCAGCCATTGAATTAACCTTAAAAATGCAATGTTTAGGAAAGTATAGCAAGCAATTTAAATACATTGTTTCTGAAAATCTCACCTGATTTGTGAATAGGGTCTTTCTTTAATACATAATCAAAATAATCCTACAATGCATCACCCAACAGTACCAATATGTTAGATTGGATTATTGACCCAAAATTCCTTAGCTCCAAGAATGCATGATATGTGCCTGAGAATGGGGCATATCCAAGAATTTAGGACTGCACTTAACTCTAAAAGAATTCCAGCCTCTCTGCTGTTTCATGGAGGGGCCTGAACATGCTTCCTAATTTCTTCTGACTGGATTAGAGAGGGAATGTCAGATGGAGTTCTTGTGATGTCCCAAGAATGCAA
The DNA here is from genome assembly GCF_020745735.1 of Hemiscyllium ocellatum. NCBI lineage: Eukaryota > Metazoa > Chordata > Chondrichthyes > Orectolobiformes > Hemiscylliidae > Hemiscyllium > Hemiscyllium ocellatum. The sequence continues at coordinate 61,038,220 of NC_083402.1, forward strand.
CATTTACATCCATGAAGGTAGAGTAGGAGCAGTTGTTCTCAAATGATTTCTTGAGTCAAGGTCCTATATTTTTGCTTTAGTGGATATACAAATGCATATTCCAGACATATCCTGCAGAGGTCTATTTGAAGACCCTATAAATTCTCAAATAAAGGTCATATCCTATTGCTGCAGGAAAAGGATGAGAGTTGGCCCTAGAATGTCAAGACATTATGTTCATCCTGACTTTGGCATTGAGTTCATAATCAGCTGATTCAAAAATATGAACAAAATGAACTGCATCAAGATCATACTCAGCTCTGGGTTATTTGAGTTATATTAATTAGTATTATATACTGGATAAATTTTGTGCTGTCTAATTTCACCTATGAAGAGTTAGACTGAAATAAATAGTTTAGCAAAGCCAACTTGTTTTTGACACTTCACACCTACCATTAGTGCTCGCTTTGCAATCTATGTCTTTCTTCTACTCCCATTAGCTCTTTCTTTGTCTTTGCTCTGGGCACCATCACCACCTGTTCCCTTCCCTTCTTCTCCCCCATTATTAACAGCATAAAAATCATTATTTTCCAGCCATCTTCACTTCTGGAGAAGAGGGATATTGGACACAAAATGTTAACACTATTTCTCTCTCCACAGATGATCCAGATCTGCAGAATTTCTCCAGTACTTTCTGTTTTCCACTTCAGAGCTCCAGCATCTGCAATAATTTGCTTTTTAACAGTTGGACTGAGGCGGCTATAATTAATTTCACTTAATATCTATGAAGCCGAGGAAGAGAGTATAATTCCAGTTTTAATCTGCCCTGAATTTGAACTCAGATCTATAGAAATGAAGGGACTATGCAAAAAGTTCTATACAGCATATTTTGTCAAAGAATGTGACTTACGTTTGTCTTCCCAATTTTTCTTTGTATTTTGAGAGTAGGTTGGAATGTTTTAACATGTTGAAGATATTACGTAAACTAAAGTTGGTATTGTTCTCTTTGATGTTCTAATTTTTCATTGAAAAAGATTAAATGCCTATTGGTAAGGTAATCAAATAAGTAATTTTACTTTCTTCTTTCATAACAATTAGATCCACTTACTCCCACTAAATTTATGTTCATAGAATTGGAGCACCTGTTCATATTTTCTTCAGGCTCAGATGTTGCCTACTCGTACCACTAGAGGGCAACAGATGTTTCCTTGCTGTGTGTTGTCAGTTGGTTAATCCAAAAATAATTTTATGTTGGTGTTGATATAAACAACAATTGATTTCTAAGTAGGCAACAATCCCGAAACTATCATATATTTTAGTGTCCATAACCTGATCAGTGTACATTCTCAATTCCCACCATGCCATTTTTATTATCCTTCTAACAATATCGTGTCTCCTCTAATGTATTCACAATACTAATTTGATTTTATATGATAAAATATAAAAAGCTAAAATAATCTTGTTCATGAAAAAGCACTGTATATCATAAGCAAGTTGGTTTGTAATAACATTAGAAGAACTTATACTCAAAGTTTTTTTTTATAAAGAAACAACTTGTTATTTGTTAGGCTTTTCATGACCTCAAGATGTCTTGACATGTGCTAGGACCACATGGAGTGCTTTAGAGGTGAATTACTTCATCAAAATGCACACAACAAAATCTCACAACCAGCCATCAGCTTTTTCACAAATAATCTACTTTCCCATGGTGTTGATGGATATAATGGATAAATGTTGCTTAGAGCATAAGATAAACTTGATTTCTGCTCTTCAAATAAATCATAGAAACTCTACAGCTATCTCAGAGGGGAGGTAAGGCCTTGGTTTAATATCACGTTGAAAAATTTGCACTCTAAGGTTGCAACATTGCTTCAGGACACCAATGATGAGCCAGTCTAGATTATAGGAAAGAGGCTTGGCCTACAAGTGCTATGGCTAAGCCAAATCTGACACCTGCTGGCAAAAATGAAATGGCTCTGTCATTGTTTTAAATGCAAGGGAAGAATGACTTTAATCAGCTTTTTTCTGAACTCAATGCACCTTACATCTCAATACAAACCTATCAGAAATTGCATGTTTCAAAATAATGATTTACTAATCTTGCATTTAATTTTGAAAAAGAAACATGCATATTTCACTGGCTTGATTGTTGTTTTTGTAATGTTTAGTATTGAGTGAATTTGTCAAATAGTTGAAATGTGCATGAACTATTAATTACTTTAATTAATGGTGATCATGTCACATTAATGAAGGGCTTTTGCCCAAAACATCAATTTCCCTGCTCCTCGGATGCTGCCTGACCTGCTGTGTATTTCCAGCACCACTCTGATCTAAACTCTGATTTCCAGCATCTTCAGTCCTCACTTTCGCCTACACTAATAGTTAGTATCTTGCACACAACATATTTTCCCAATTGGACTCTGGGTTCAACTCCCATCTGCCGTGAGGTGTGACATAGCATGTTCAGATAGGGTGATTTATAAAGTTGTTTCTTTATACCATTTGTAGTTTTATAAGATTTTGTCAGCATATTATGGTGAATAAAATCACAGCCAAACTCCTCTGAAGAAGTTGAGCCGCATAAAAAAACTAAATGGACATAATTGTGAATGTTTAAGAAGCAGTTTTTTTATTTTGCATTAAAGTTAGGATGTAGAATTTATAGCAGCAAATACAATCAGCAGCATATTATCATTGGAACACAGCAATTTATAGTGTCCTTGGAAAGTATCTCAGAATATATCCTGTTAAGAATATTCCTTTTGACATTCCCTTTCTTTTTCTTGTAGTTTAATAATTTACCCATCTGCACTGTTCTTTCACATATATTTCTCAGCAATTCAGCCATATAAGTTTGCTATTATGTTTCATCCTTTAAAATATTTTGGCTCTTATACAACACCAAGTAAACCAACAGCATGCTTTTTAGCCAGATGGAATGTGCCTCCTTTTATAGCACAGGCTGAGAAAATGGAAAATGCTGCTCTGAAATTATTTTTGGATGTGCTACAGAAATGTTACTGTGAATCTTAAAATGCCTCAGTGATGAACCAACAATTTTTTAAGTGCTTTGAAATAAAGTGTAAAATACCTGTATGACATGTCACCCTTATAAACATTAGCTTTACTGACTAACAGTGGTTCTTAGGATATTTAGAATAATTGGGCATTGTTCCTCTAGCTATTCAGTGAGCTAATCCAGTAAGTAACTAAACCCTTTGTATGAGAAAACACACATGATCAATTTTGGTGCATGATGAGCTGGCAAATTTCAGCAAAGGGAGACATAGTGGAATTGTCACTATTCTTGGCACTTACTGGTACGCGAGTTGGTTTTTCTACTCCTGATTGCTTTTCACAGGTTCTCTTCTCAATTCTAGAACTGTATGTGCACAAAGTCAATATAGAATATGATTACTTCTAGGGCTAAGTACCCTGTTAACCTTTACTATCCAAATTCTTGTGTAACTAGAAGTTGGTAAAGGGTGAATCTCTTCAGGAGAGGAAGCATAAAACTATTGGTGAAGAATATCGGCATAACTGTACCCCAAAGTTAAGCTTATTGCTAAACAGAGGAAAAGTTCGTACAACGTCTGATCACAAAAACTGAAAAATTCAAAATACTTAGTTTCTGTATTTTTAGTGCTTAAATAATTCTCATTTTCTCATCTTAATAACTGGCTTGAAAATATTCCAACCAATCATTTCCAATGTTGGTTAAATATCCAGAGGGGAATATACCGGCCACTGCAGCGGACAGCTAGAACTGACAACCGGAAGCGGCAGAGACAAATCACTATAAATGCCGGAGAAAACATCACAGAAGTGCTTCACTGGAGGCTCCCATGCACTGAGGATGTCACCTAAACAGGGGACAAAACGTTTGCAACACAAACTCCCAGCTCGGCGAACAGAACCACAACAACGAGCACCTGAGCTACAAATCTTCTCCCAAACTTTGAAATCCAGAGAGGAAAAAAAAATTGCAGGGATTGTGGGGAAAAGTCAGGTGACTTGGACTCAGTCAGAGAGCCAGTACTACCATGGTGGGTCTAAAGACCTCCTTTTGTCCTCCAACTATTCCATGATTGTATGATATATTTCAGGCAAAGGTATCTGAAACTTCTTACTAATATGATTGGCTGTGATTTCCCGAAGAGACAGTTGCCTTAGCCAGACTTTTCTCAGTAAGTAAGCAGCGCTGCTGCTGGGAACAGAAATGGAACCAGACCTGCACCAACGCCTGGCACCTAACCTGGGGGTGCCGGGTACAATTTACCTACTGCAGCCAATTGGCACTCACCAGGATTACCATCAACCTGAAGAGGCAGCCTTCTCCGAGAGCTTCTGGTACAATCAGAAGGCCAGCAGCTCAGCACCATTTCTGCTAACAAAACAAAGGCATCATGTTGCTTTCATATTGAGTCACCCTTGAAGACAATTTTTTTTTGTCATGTACCATTCCCTGACTAGCAGATGGACCCTTGCCACTGTGAAAGGTCTACCTCTGAGAAGCCCTCAGTAGGTCATGAAGCAGCCACTTTGGCAACATACCGGGAGACTACCAGTGTTTATCTGGTGGACTTTCCACATGACAACAGAGCCTCCAGTCAGTGTTTTACTATAATTTTGCTACCACTTACACCTCCCCAGCCACCTCAACTTACACCTCCAGAGGCCAGCTAACATCTAGGCTATTGGATCCTCCTTTGTAGAAGCAGAAGGTGACTGCTGAAGATGGACACTTAAGCAGCTGCAAAGCGTGGTTCATCATTAACTCAGTTAATTGTTAAACATGGATATAATTCAGTTGCTTCATAAATTTTCACATTTTTCTGACTTTGATGTTGAATGAACCACAAGGATAATAAGGCTGTACTGATCACAGGAAATAGGAGCAAGAGTAGGCCATTCAGCCCTTTGACTGTTCTCCATCATACAATAAGGTCACAGATAATCTGGTCCATGGCCTTAACTTCACTGTCTTCATAACGCTTGACTCTCTTGTCAATCAAAACTCTGTCTAATTCACAATTAAATAGGTTCAAAGGCCCAAATTCCATTTCTGACTGGGGGAGAGAATCCTAAATACTAATGACCATCTGAGAGAAGAAACCTGTCTCATCTCTGTCTTAAGTTGAAAACTCTATATTGTGAAACTGTGCCTTCAGCTCTGGCTTGCTCCATAAGCGGAAACATACTCTGAAATCAACTTTAATAAAAACTTAAAATGTTTTATTTCAATAAAATCACCTTTCATTCTTCCAATCTCATTGAATATAAGTTCAACCTGTTAAACCTTTCTTCATAATAATGCCTTTATCTCGGAGTTCAGTCTCATGAAGCTTCTATGAACAGCCTCCGATGGAAGGATATTTCTCCTTAAATTAGGATATGAAATTGTATAGTAGGTGTGGTCTCACCAATGTCTTGTGCAATTGTTGGAAGCTTTCTCAACTTTTATACTTCACCCCCTTGCTATAATATTCTTTCGTCTCACTCAATGTGTGTAATATCTTGCTTTTCCAACTTCCCCACTAAAGTAAATAACTTCACATTTTCCTAAACTATACACCATGTTCCAAGCTTTTCTCTAATTACTTAACTCACTTATATCCTTTTGAGGACTCTCTCTCTCTCTCTCTCTCTCTCTCTATATATATATATATATGCTCCCAACTTGTTTCCACCTATGTTTGCATCATCAGGATATTTGACTGTAGTACACCTTGTCCTTTCATCTACCTCATTAATGTCCTCTCATGAAATTGGCGTTATAATATTATATACCTTATTGATAAAGCTAATCGTCTTTACAAAGGTCACAAGGAAGCCTGCTGAAGTTACATATATTCTCAGATTCAAAAACAAAATCAGACAGAGCTATCATAACAGAAAACCTCAAAATGCCATGATTATCCATTAAGCCCACATTGGGGAGAGGGGTGTGGGTCAAACGTTTCTGTAATATTGAACAAGAGATTGGAGGGATACCACAAGGAATTCCCAGTACCAATCTCCTCCTCTCTTGCACCAACACCCCTTTGCCATTCAGCATCTCGCCTTCTGTCCTGTTTTCCTTGACCTTTACCTCTTGTCCTTTTCCCTCCATCTCATCTTTCCTTGCCCACATGCTTGGGAAGTAATGATTCATCAAAATTAATCTGGAGAGCTACACCTGTATACACTACATTAACTGGGCATGATGTGCCTCAGGAGAGTCAGGACTGATGAAATAGCACCCTTAATGGTTGAGTCCAGAACAGGCTTCAGTGGAAACAGAGATTCAGTACATGTTGGAAAACCACCACTTGACTGAACCTAGTGATTGAGCAGCTGATAGGATTACAAGTATTGTTTTGAATAGTGTTCCCATCCATGTGCATTTAATGATTTGAATTTGTGACTACGGCTGCACATAACTTCAAGCAGACATTTGTGCAATGGCCGTGTATGCACTTTGACACCAAAGTGGACAGGTTAATACTTTAAGTTTGATTCTGGCATCAATTTGAATTTATGCACAAACATTTCCAGCAATAGTTGGATATCACATTTCTGGTAGACCAGAAATTGTTGGTGCTCAAAGAGTTTCTCAAAGGTACTCTGGTGGCTAATGCTCTGTATGATGCATGTATTATAATGCATCACAGTCAAGTTATTTGTTGGAATTTTCTGAATGTACATCACAAAATACATTACTGCATTGAAGTTCCAATCTAGATTAAGTACCTAAATCCTGGAGCAAGACCTTAAAGGTGCCGTTATGCTTGATTAATATTGATTTTGTTCAGTGATTAGTTATTAATTTTTGTGAATTCCACTTCAACTTACAAATAATCTTCATTTTACTAGTATCATTTACTTCTTTCGCTATTATGAAAGGCTTATCTAAACTGGTCATTAAAACTATTTTTTGATAAAACTTAGACAAAAAATGCTTTGTTTTATTTGCTCTTTGGATGTGAATATTGTTGGCATATTCAACCTTTTCTGTTCAGCCCCAGTTGCTATTGAGAATGTAATGGTGAACCTTGAATCCCTGCAGTCCATCGAGTGTAGGTACACCCACAATGTTTTTACAAAGAAAGTTCCAGCTTTTGACCTAGCAACAGTGCAAGACTAGTAATATAGATCCAAGTCAGGATGGTGTGTGACTAGAAGGGGAACTTGCAAGTGAGGTATTCTCATGTAGTTACTGCGATTATCCTTCCAGATGGTAAAGCTTGCAGATTTGGAAGGTGCTATTAACGAACTTCAAATGTTGTAGTGCAACTTGTAAATGGCTTAGCACTGGTAATAGAAAAGATTGAATGTTTCAATGGGTAGATAGTGTATGATCCTGTGGAATGCTTTGTCCCACATACTGTTGACCTTCTGAAAGTTGTTGGACCTGCATTCATCCAGGTAAGTGGAGCATTCCATCATACTCCTGACTTCTGCTTTTAGATGGAAGACAGAATCTTTTGAGACAGGAGAGGAGTTCCTTTCTGTAGAATTTACAGCCTTGGGTCTGCTTTTATACCCACAGTATTTATTTGACTGGTCAAGTTAGGTTTTAATCAATGGCAATGTTCAGGATGTTTGTAACCTTCAGGATGTTAGTTACTAGGAGAAAGCGAGGACTGCAGGAGCTGGAGACTCAATGTCAAAAAGTGTGGTGCTGGAAAAGCACAGTAGGTCAGACAACATCCGAAGAGCAAAAGAGTTGACATTTCTGGCATAAGCCCTTCATCAGGAATGTGGAAGAGGAAGGGGGCTGAGAGATAAGTAGGCTAAGTGAGGGTGGGGCTGGGGGAAGGAAGGTGGGGAGGGAGGTACATGTGATAGGTCGATGGGAGGGTGGAGTGGATAGGTGGGAAGAAAGATGGACAGGTAGAACATGTCAAGAAGGTGGTGCCAAGTTGGAGGGTTGGATTTGGGATGAGGTGGGGGGTGGGGAGATTTGGAAACAAGTGAAGTCGATGTTGATGCCAATGTGCTTGAAAGGTCCCAAGACAGAAGATGAAGGCGTTCTTCCTCCACTACTAGGACGGCTTTGATTTGACAGTGGAGGAGGCCCAGGACTTTTATGTCCTTGGGGAGTGGGAATGGGAGTTAAATTGGATGGTCACGGGGCAGTGGGGTTGTTTTGTGCATGTATCCCAGAGATTTTCCCTGAAACGCCTTCCCTGCAGCCCTACACCGCCCCCCACCCCCCTCATGACTTATATCTGAGCACTCTTCCTCCTGAACTTTTCTGATGAAGGGCTTCTGCCCAAAATGTCGATTGTCCTACTCTTTGGATGCTGCCTGATCTGCTGTGCTTTTCCAGCACCACACGTTTCGACTCAGGAAGTTAGTAACCTCAATAATCCAAAATGCTAGTATTTTGATAAATTTTCTTTATTGCTCAAAATGACAAAATTACAAATTTGAAAACGTTTTTTTGGCAATTTTTCAAGAAAATCACACAATTGAAAACATTTCAAAAGTTTTTTCATTGACACTTTGCCAGAATAATTATATTTACAGTTATATACATGCTTTTTACTGATTCAAGATACACGAAGTGGAAACAGAAATAACCAAAGTCCAAACAGGGACAAATAGTGACTTTTCAAATATTTTGCTTGGAACACTTGGGCATTAGTGTGTTTGGAATAGTGCTTGGACATTGCCTTGTTTTTTATTAGTTAGTCTAAACAGACAATACGTTGAAGAGGTTTAATACGGAATCGAGAAAAGATAGTCATGACACTACATTCAGATAATCAAATAGTTGCTTATTTGATGGTTGCATAGCTTTGTATCAATATTTGCACTAGAAAATGGTTGTAATGATCATTATGGCCTGGCACAGGGACACTTTCCATTAAGAGCTATTGGGGTGAGATTAGACACTGTTCATTTTCCACGGGCTGAAACAAATTGTTCTTCTCAGTGAAGAGAAATTGCTAATAGTGAAACAGCCTTATGTTTAATAATATTTTAGGCTCCTTTAATTTTGGTCTTCCAATTTCTGTGCTAACTATAACTAAGATGATCAGAAGCTGATTTACACCAAGGTCTTCCACTAATACCATTCTTCAGTGGCTACCAAAAACTAAAACAAAGAATTGCTGGAGAAACTCAGCAGGTCTGGAAGAATCTGTGGAGAGCACATATACAACCATTTCCTATCTGATATCAATTCTGAAGAAGAGTACTGGACCTGAAATGTTAACTCTGTTTTCTCTCCACAGATGCTGCCAGTTGTGCTGGATTTCTCCAGCAATTTCTGTTTCTGTTTCAGATTTCCAGCACCCACAGTTCTCTGTTTTTAGTCTTCTGTGGCTATTTAGTAACATCAGAGAGAAATCAAGAGACAACTTTCCTCCAATTTTGCCTCCTTTCCAGGTTGAAATTGCTTGATAAATGTTCATTATTTGTCCACAAGTGAATAATCTGGGACTAGAAGTACAAACCATGGGCAAATTAAACTTGCAGACCAGCCCAACATTCCTGTCGTGCTCATTTGGATTCCAAGATTTTCCCTTTTATCTTCTATTACTTTTGTTGTTTTTAATTCCATCTTTTTGGGTTGGATTCAGCTCATACCAGGATACAGCCTCAGAAGCATTTCTGGTTTGCCAATACCATAATCAATCATTCTTAAAGCAGCAGTAACTCTTAAACAAGCACCGTGCAAGTTGATACGGATAGGATTTGGGTTAAAAGGGTATTTTCCCTCTTTTTCAACTCAGGGAATTTAATGAGAAGTATCACATCACTATTATGATCCAGTTAAACAGCTTGACATTCTAAATTGGGGCTCCTTCGTTCTGTTTGGCCACGAAAAGAAAAATCTTAACAAGATAGCTATGTGGAAGGCTAGGACAAGACGACATAAGGGTATAAAAGAACATTGACCTAGAAACGGTTATTCAATGGCACTAGACCTGAGTTAGAAAAGTATTTCGGCTACAGGATTGAATTAATTAATGTAGTTTCAAAGTGGGCTGCAAGAAACAATAATGAAAAATAGAAGTCAAATCTGAAGCAGAAATACATGGGCACTTATAGTTATTATATATGTAGTTTCTATATTTAGTTCTATTCTATTCATTTGTTAAAGGCTTCCTAAAGTATTTCATTGGCAATTTATTTAGCAATAACATTTAATTAATTACTATTTTTGGAGGATGCCAAAATAAAGGCTAGATATTACTTTCTTCACTTGTGAAACATCAAGAACACTACATTGTAGACAGTCATTGGGCACCTCCAATATCTACTAAAGCAGTTTGCGTATTTCTCATGCTTTCATATAGTGGTAATGGGCATTTTTAAATCAATTTCCACCACTTGTTGTGTTTACCAAAAAATCATAATGAGGAAAAGGTTAAGAAAAAGGAGATGGTTTCTGATCAGACCTGAACAGTAGAGCAAATTTACATCAAAATCAATCTAATTACTTTAAATGATAGACATACATTTTAAAGTAGAAGCCATCCAAGACAGAAATTTCAAATCATTGTCATACTTAGGAAAGAAATGTATATATAAAATGTTTTTTTGTGTGTGTTTTACAGTATGTTATGCATTCATTATTGCACTGCTTTAAAGGTTGGTAAACACATTATTTCTAAACCGCAATTAAAACTTGGTCTTAGCCCAGGATTTCCACCGTTGAACTGGCTGATCAGTTGTTTGTTCTGCAGCTTCACTAATCTGTGGTGGTTTATACAGCAAAGAAGCTGCAACAAGTGCAATAATCGAGATTATTTTGGCAGATGTGCCTAGAAACAGAACATGTAGATTTAAATTATATTGACATAGAATTTTCCAGCACAAAAAAAGGCTTCTGTGCAAGTTCTATAAAGCATTTGTTCTATTAGAAATGTAATTTTTTTTAGGTATATATGAAACATCATTTTGAAATTGACCAGGGAATCTGTTTCAACCATCTCTCAGGCAGTATATTCCAGATTGCCAAAAATGTTATCTCCCACACTCTTGCCAATTATCTTAAATCAGCCTTTTCTAGCCATCGTGCAAGTGGAAATATTTTCTCGACCCACTTGACCCAACCCCTTCAAAATTTTGCAGATTCTGCAGTGTTAGCTATGGCTCAGTTGGTGGTACCTTTGACTCTCAATTAGAAGGCTGTAGATACAAGTCTTACCCCAGAGGTTGAAACACAAAATGTTAGGCCGACATTCAAGTGCAGCACACAAGGAAGCGTCATATTGTAGAAGGTACCGTATTTCAAATGTGAAATAAAACTGAGGCCATTTCTACAGTTTCAGATGGATGTAAATGATCCCATGGCACTACATCATAGATGAGTGGGGAAACCATCCCTGTGCTCTCAACAATATTTAACTCCCAACCAACATCACAAAAATCAATTACAACTTGTCGGCCAGTATTTCTGACTAGCTAAATTAATCAAACCTAACTTGTACAATGATTATACAGACATTGAAATGTAACAAAATAGCGGGGACATAATCATTTTCATCTCAGACACGAAGAGAAAATAATTAGAGGCATACTTAGTAAATAAGGGTTAATTTCATCTGAAACATATTCCACTGTATGCAAGACTGTGCCTTTTATACCAATGCAAATTATATTTGTCATTCAGATGCACCATATAAAAGCTGTGGGTATGAATGTTAACTTGCTTATATACTTATTTTGCAGCAAATAAAACATTATAGTTTGGATTGACCATAGAGTGCTGTGAGCAGAAACATTTCATCATTTAATACAACTGAAATTATCATACACTAAATTCACTGTAACAAATCTAGCTGCTCTAGTAGCTGAATTATATTGGAAGCCTCCTTATATTATGCTAGCACTTTAATTCAATGAGACATTAAGGAATGTGTTTGCTTATTCAAGTTTTGAATTGATTTGCATATGTTCATATTCTCCTCAATGAAACAGAATGGAAAGCTTACCAATGGCTGTAATCAAACTGGCCATTTTTGGGTTATCATATGTCCAGCATGCACCTTTAACACCACATGCATCCATATTCCACAGGACGCAAGATAAATCAATCACTGTACCAAACAGAATTGGTCCTGGAATGGTGCCTATAAGTCAGTAAATGAAAAGTTAAAAGTCCAACATTAGGAGTTTTGGTTTTAGTGAAATAAATGAAAATAAACAAAAACAACCTGTTTAACTTATTAAAGGAACAAAGGTGAGAGGGTGGGTGAGAGGAGCTGAGGCAATGAAAAGATCAGCCATGATTTATTGAATAGCAGAGCGGACTCGAAGGGCCAGATGGCCTACTCCTGCTCTTGATTCTTAATTTCTTATTAAAGCTAATAACATATTTTCTTATTTCTATACAAGTTGTCCAAAATAAGGCTCTTGTGGTACAGTGGTAATGTCCCTACCTTTTGGCCAGGATATCCGGATTCAAGTTTCACTTGCTCCAGAGTTGTGTCATTGTATTTTGGAATAGATTGATTAGAAAACATCGATAGATTTTCTGAACAACTCAGCCCAACTTTGTCTATATCAGATGCCCACAAATGTGGACATCTGGCCGTTTTTTAACCCAGACACTGAAGTGTTTTGCAGCAACTTTACAACTATCCTGGCTAATATACTAAGTATATCCCTGTCCATATATCAAGCCTTGGACCTCTGTAATCAAAATAGAAGAACTGCTGACTATCTTAACTCACTATGCTATTGGGTAGTTATCTATAGTTTTACTATGAACGCTATGTCCGATGTAATTACTTTGCACGTCTTATTCTTTAGTTATAGGAATATTACTGAACAGTTAATTCTATTTTCTGCTGAAATTGACATTTTTATTCTAATACACTATACTGTATCCACCCTCTATCATGGGTTTGTGTTTAAGAAAGGGTTATTAGTGGTTTTTGCCAGAAACAACTATTCAGTAACAATGTACATTTTCATATTTAACTTAAAATTATCTTTAAGCTTTAATTTGGTAGTAAAAATAAATCATCCAATACTTGCTTCCCCTCCAAAATGAATGTTCAGTTACATGCTAAAAGAAAAGGAATTGGACTTGCTTTAAATTTATTGATAAAGTATATTAGAAGTCAAAAAAGTAAAAGAATGAGACAGAAATGAAAGAAAATAGGAAACAGAAAATGGGGGAAGGCAAATAAATTAATGCTTTAACTTTTAATGTTTTAAAAATGTATCTTAACAGAATATGATTAATATAATCTCAACTTCTAAAAATTTTCATTGTTACACTGTTGATGTCAGTTTTGATTACACAGTGTATAATTGGAAACTTCTTTAATAAGTGGTAATCAGAGCCTGGATTTCTTCCATACTTAGTGGATGTCGAAGAACTGAAAAGGATGTTTTTGTTTTAAAATGGACTCTGATCAATGAGCTGTAATATTTCTTCAAATGTTTTGTCTGCTCACTCACTCTTCCTTCCCATTCTTTTCTTCCATATTTTTGTTGTTGACTTCAATCACTGAGCACTCCCATATTCAGTCCTTCACTTTTTTGTCAGAACAATGAATCTCAGATTTAGAATGACTTATCTCCAACTGTGTAACATTTTCCATTTCTGATGCCAGCTACTCTGATTGCCAAAATGTGATTGCTGGTACTGAACTCTGGCCAATTTTGTTAATATTCACTGTAAACTAAGTTAAGCCCGCCAAAGCATACTGTGAAGATTTCTTGGCCTAATTTTTCACAGAGTTCCAGAGACTCCAAGGACTTTAAAAAATGTTGAGCAAGACTCACAACAGCAAGTCCCACCCCCATATGACTTAGACATGAGGGAAACCTGAACTCAGGCTGTACTATTGATACTCAGTATCAAGTTCAAGGTACTCAATATTCAGGTTCTCTCCTTAGTCTAGTCTCCAGTGTAACCACCCGGAGATCAGTGAATTTGTTTCCAGTTTCAAACCAGGTCCTGAACTTTTATTTATTAATTAATTTGTTGGGAATGGGTGTCACTGGCTGGCTGGTGGTTATTGCCTATCCCTAATTGCCCTTGAGAATATCACAAGTTGTAAGGAGAGATGCAAATCTTGCTCCAAGGCAACAGTTCCTATTACTAAGCCATGTAACTGACAACCTGAAATGACGCTTTTTATCCTCTCTTTCCCTCTGGGTTCCATCTCCACTTTCCATTCATTCCTTTTTCACTTCTCCTTCTCCACCAGAAGAAGTACCAATTTTCCTGGATAATATCAGTTCTGAAGATGGGTCACTGGACTCAAAACATTAATTCTGTTTTCTCCCCACAGATATGGCCAGACCACCTGGGTTTCTCTCACAATTTCTGATTTTGAGCTTGAAACTGAGTCCCTGCTGCTTTATAATGGATTCCACTTGAACAACAGTATCAGTCCAACAGAAATCCAGGACACTTCTTAGGCATTGTATCATGTGCTTAGTTCCTCGTGAATGCCTGAATGCCATTCTATATGTGAACCTGTGTGAGATTCCTTCATTTGCAAGTGGGATTTTCATTCAGTGTGATCTGATCCTGATGCTTGCCTTGATGAAAAGTTATTTTAATCTAAAACTCTATTGCATTCTGTATATGCTGCCCGGTCTGCTGAACGAATCAAGCATTTCTTGTTTTTATTTCAGATTTCCAGCATCTGCAGTATTATATTTTACATCTTATTTGGTTATTCATTTAGAATACCAACAGTTTCATAGAACATTACAGCGCAGTACAGGCCCTCATTGTTACTCCAAACTGTGGAACCAATCTGAAGCCCATCTAACCTACACTATTTTATTTTTCATCCATATGTTTATCCAATGATCATTTAAATGCCCTTAAAGTTGGCAAGTCTACTACAGTTGCAGGCAGGGCATTCCACGCTCCTGCTATTCTCTTAGTAAAGAAACTACCTCTGCCATCTGTAATTTTAGCTTCTTACCTAGGATCCTTACAAACAGCCATTGAATGCCCAACGAAAACGAGCGTTGGTTATCAGGAACAGACCTGTAAGTAATTTTTTTTAGAATTCTCGTTAAAATTATGAAACCTAAATAATAATATGAAAACAAAAAGAAAGATTTAATAAGGAATATTTATTATCATTTCATATCGAATACTCCATGTTAAAGATCATTCTTCCCAGCTCAGGTAGAAGGTGAGCACCCTTTCACTGACTAATCGGAAGAAAATGAAAGCATTGGTTAATTTGTTACCTTATCTTTTTACAACAGTATAGTGAAAGTTAAAAATTTACCAAGTGGTAAATTGCAACACTGAAACTATGTCAGTGTTCTGTGGTGCACTCAGAGCAATGTTATTGATATGGAGTGGGAGCAGCTTTAAGAAATTCCAGTGATACATTCAGTATTTTGCACATCTGATGCACACTTTGGATTCCACCAGGGCTACTTAGCGCCTAGCGTTATCAAAGCCTTGGTTCAAACATGGGCAATTGAGCTGAGCTCAAGAAGTGAGGTGACTGGATAAGAAGGTACCATTGAAGACTCCATCTAAAATTCACCTTCATACTAAGAAGCCTCTGAAAGCACCAATTGATAGAGTTCAGTGAAATGAATGCAGCAGCCCAATCAAATTGACCAGAATGGGTAGTATATGCATTTTTCAGGTAGTCAGTCTAGTTTGAGGAAACGTTAATTTAATTTGTGTAAGGGTTGTTTTCTTTAACTTGTGAGTGTCTTAAGTTTGAACCACAATCCTTTGTTTGTTTCACACGATAATTGCACTTATTTTAGGAGGAATAAACCGGTCAAAGTGAATGCATCGAATATTTTACGGACAGCAGATGGTAATACGATCATTAGGGAGGAGTGGTCTGGTCGGCTATGAAGTCATAAAGAAGCCATTTTCAGTGGAGTGCCCACCAAGGGATGGATGCTTGCATGCTGGTCTTGAGAGTATGTCTGCAGTGAATAGCAAACCTCAGCAAAGCAATCCAATTAGACCACTTGTTATGTGCCCTTGTGTGCCGAAAGTCCAGGTAAGGAAGGAAGCTCAACATCACGTTCTGATAGCTAAATTTGTCAAATTCAGCACGGATTCGTTGTCAATGTAGCCTGGAAGGCTCCTCTCTTGGGTAGAGAAGATGGATGTCAGTTTTGACCAAAAAAACCCAGAATTTTAAATGAATGACTACTGGGAGATAATCAAAGCGCTATATAGATGACGTAGAATTCTCTCCCCTTTGTAGTCTGACCCTCTTGCATTAAAGGCTAATTTTACCACAGCCCTTCTGATTACTTTAGTACCTGCCTATTAGCAATAAATGATTTATGTTTCCCCAAACATATTTGCTCTTTAACAGTTCTTGGTCCCTTACCACACATAAAACATACTTATAAACTTACGGTCCTTAGGTTCAAAGTGTTTGAGTTCACATTTGTTCATATTGAACTCAATTTGAACTTGAGAACCATATTTTAGCAACAAGTCTGGTAAATAGGGTTGTGTAAATAGGGTTAATTAAATCAAGTTTCACATTTTTAAAGGAGAATAATGTTAACAGTTAGATGTCTATCTTTGACCTGTTAATTAGACAGCACAAGTATTAGATCCAGTAGCAGGCAAACCTAAAGATCCAAATCCAGAGATGTGCAGGTCAGGTGAATTGCCCATGCTCAATTGCCCATAGTGTTAGGTGCATTAGTCAGGGGTAAATATATAGTAGGGGAATGGGTCTGTGTGGGTTACTCTTTGGAGGGTCGGTGTGGACTTGTTGAGCCGAAGGGCCTGTTTCCATACTGTATGGAGCCTAATCTAAAAATGTGTTATCAGCCTGGTGAAGCTACAAAACAGGACCTACCTGTGTGCCAAACATCATAATCAGCAAGTGACAAACTGGGCTAAGGGATTCTACAATCAATGCATCTGTTCACAACTCTGCAGTCCTGTCACATCCAGTCACAAATGGTAGTACACAATTGAACAACTCATTGGAGGAGGTTCCACAAAGATTCCAATTCTCAGTGCTGGGGGAGCCCTGCTCAGCAATGCAAAAGACAAGGCTGAAGCCTTTGCAAGAATCTTCAATCAGAAGTGCTGAGTGTATGATTCATCTTGGCCTCCTCCAGAGGACCCCAGCATCACAGATGCTGGTGTTCAGCCAATTCGATTCACTCCATGTGAAATGAAGATACATCTGGAGGCACTGGATACTGCAAAGGGTGTGGGCCCTGACAACATTCAAGCAATAGAACTGAATAAGAGTATTCCAGAACACGGTGCTTGTTCCAGTGAAGCTAAAATTTGGAAAATTGTCCAAAAGCTAGGACAAATCCAACCCCGCGAATTATTGCCCCATCAATCTACTTTCAATCATTGGTAAAGTGATGGAAGGTGCTATCTAGTTGCACTTGCTTAGCAATAGCTGTTCACTGATATTCAGTTCAGATACTGCCAGGGCCACTCTGCTGACCTCATTATAAGCCTTTGTTGTAACATTGACAGAACAGCTGAATTCAAGAGGTGAAATGAGAGTGACTGCCTAGACATCTGAGCAAAGCTAGATGCAATGGGAATCAGGGGATAAAACTCTGTGGCAATTGGAGTCATGCATGGCACAAAGGAAGATGATTGTGGGTGTTAAAGGTCAGTCACCTCGAGGACATCTCTGCAGGAGTTCCTCAGGGTAATAATCTTGGCCCAATGACCTCCAGTTGCTCCAGCAAAAGGTTAGAATTGAGAATGTTTGCTGATGATTGCACACACCCATTCATGACTCCTCATATGCTAAAATAGTCCATGTCAAAATGCAGCAAGACCTGGACAATATTCAGGTTGAGCTGACAAGTAGCAAGGAACATTTGTGCCATAAATATCCCAGGCAATGACTATCTCCAATAAAAAAGAATTTTGCCATCTCTCTTGGCATTCAATAGCCATTACAATTACTGAATCCCTCACTATCAACATCCTGAGGGTGGGTTACCATTGAGCATAATCTGAACTGGACTAGCCATATAAGTGCTGAAGCTACAAGAGCAGGTCAGATGCTAGGAATACTACAATGAGTAACTCACCTCCTGATCCCCAAAGAGCTATCTACCAGCAACAAGACACAAGTCAGGATCAAGGTAGCATCCACTCCACTAGCGTGGCTAAGTACAGCTCTAACAACAATCAAGAAGTTTGATTCCATCCAAACAAAGTAGCCCACTTGATTGGCACCACATTCACAAACGTCCACTCCATCCACCACTGATGTTCAGAAACAGCATGGTACTATCTACATGATGCACTACAAAAATTCACCAAGGCTCCTTAAACAGTATTTTTCAAACCCAGGACCACCAAATCTAGATGTTCAAGGGCAGCAGATTCACGGCAACAACATCACATGTAAATTCCCCTGCAAGCCACTCACCACCCTGACTTGGAAGAACATTGCCGTTACTTCAGTATGGCTGGGTCAAAATCCTGGAACTCCATCCTTAATAGCATTGTGGGCATACACCAAACAGACTGCAGCTGTTCAAGAAGACTCACCGCCAGTGATAGGGATGGACAATAATTGCTGGTCCATATTTCTGTCGATATCCCAGATCATTTAGAAATTGAATTGGTTTATCAGGAATGGAGACTCTTGAGCTACTCGGCACTTATATTCTTATCTTATACAGTTACTGTCTCAGAACATTTCATTGATTAACTAATCTGAGATCCAACAAGCCAATTTGCCCAGAGCGAAACCAGAAGGAACAGAAAAGTCAGACTGTAATGAGCTCAGGTATTTTAAATGTTTTGAAGCAGACCTCAGAGTAAAATCACTGCTGCTCTCTCAGAAAGCAAAATAAAAAGCTACGAAGCTCAGAATGCATGAGCCATTTAGATAAGTGATTACTGCCAATGCCAACAAATTGATTCCTTACTTTCACCCCAAGCGCAGTGGTGCTTAGTTGTTTGTTCACAATAATATCTGGCAGTTGCTGAAAGACTATTATCACGTGAAAGGCAAATCTGCCTCTATTCAGTGCAGGGATTGGGGTGGGGATGTGGCAGGGCAGAAACTAACAACAGAACTACACATGATCCCCAGGGATGGATCCACCATGCCATCAGGCATTTTAATTGTAGATAAGTAGCTCAGTAAGAGGAGGTCCGATTGGCACGATGTTGGAGTATTTCAATTGTCTCCTGCAAGCTGCAGATGTTATCACTGAATTGTACAAAACTGTAGGGTCCCTCTCACTGTAATCAACTCGGAGACAAAAGTGGTTGCCAGTGGAGAGCTTCCTTGTTTGTTTTCAATCACAGGACATGCAAGTAGGATGACATCAAGCAGAACACCAACCATTTCACAGTCTGGGCAAGTGTGGAGGGTACAGACTGAGAAATTTGGAGATGTGTAAGTAATTAGTAAGTAAGTAAGTAATTAGTGAGGACACACAAATGTCATACATTAAAAGGCTTCATATTTTGGGCAAATATGTTCATGCAAAGTATCAAATAATAAACTATGTTCTTTTATGCACTACTGTATGTACAATTCAGATTAGGATAATCAAAAGGATAGAGATAAAATATCCAAATTATTTATTCCACAAAAACATCTTACCACATCGTATGTCTCGAAGCTTGGCAAAAATAATTAGGTATGTCAAAATAGCTGTTGTGTTTTGGATATTGCATATCCAGCATACCTGAGAACAGATGTTGTAATTGGTGTGCTGGTCATGAACGTGAAAAAGATAGCAAGTAGAAACAATCCCATGAACAAAGGCAGCTTGCCGCATGAAGAGCCACATTTTCCTTCTTGTGCAGCAAATGTATTTCCAACTTGTTGGATACATGAACAGTTCTGATAAATCTGTAATACAAAAGGGGAACATTATTAAAGTGCCTGGAATTTTCATCAGAGCTGTTCCCATGGGGCTGCTCTGATTCTGATGGAGGTGTTGAGTAAAAATCTTTTGCAACACAACTCCCGATTGAGTCACATAGATAGAAGAGCAATTTGCACACTGTTGGCACTTTCTGGTTCATATCTCCGTATCACAATATTTTGTTGCATGTCTGATAGTTATATTTTCATATTGTTACTAAATACATTTCAGAAAGTGAGCCAATTATATGACTAGGGATAAGACAATCTCATACATAAGTGGCAAGTTCCAAAATGTATTTCTGGTTTGGAATGAATTCTCAAGTTTGCCATATGGTGTACCAATCTTCACAGCTTCAAAACATGTTGTTATTTTCGAAGTGAGGAAGAGAAATCCAACAACCTTCTCACTTTCGGTTAACCTCAGCACGAAGGACATATGCATACTAAGTGCACTGTACTGGTTCAAGCAGGTGGCTCATTTTGTTTTCACAAGGGTAACTGGGATGGGCAACAACTGCTGGCCCTTCACTTCAACAGCACCAACATTTCATGAAAGCATGAAAAGAACTGCTCATTAAGTCCCTTGAAGAGCTTGTTTTTGGGCTGCAAACATATGGAAGATGACTTTCATGTCACTGATTGGGAAAAATAAACAGCTAAAGCCATGCAGGGAGCTATTGGTGATGTTTCTGTTGAACTGAAAAATGTGTTGCTTGAAAAGCGCAATAGGTCAGGCAGCATCCAAGGAGCAGGAGAATCGACGTTTCGGGCATAAGCCCTTCTTCAGGAATGAGGAGGGTGTGCCAAGCAGGCTAGGATAAAAGACATCAGAGGGACTTGGGGGACGGGCATTGGGAATGCGATAGGTGGAAGAAGGTTAAGGTGAGGGTCATAGGCCGGAGAAGGGGTGGGGACAAAGAGGTCAGGAAGAAGATTGCAGGTCAAGAAGGCGGTGCTGAGTCCGAGGGTTGGGACTGAGATAAGGTGGGGGGAGGGGAAATGAGGAAGTTGGAGAAATCTGCATTCATCCCTTGTGGTTGGAGGGTTCCTAGGTGGAAAATGAGGTACTCTTCCTCCAGGCGTTGTATTGCCACGGTCTGGTGATGGAGGAGGCCAAGGATCTGCATGTCTTTGGCGGAGTGGGAGGGGGAGTTAAAGTGTTCAGCCACAGGGCTGCTGGGTTGGTTGGTGCGGGTGTCCCAGAGGTGTTCTCTGAAACGTTCCGTAAGTAGGCGGCCTGTCTCCCCAATGTAGAGGAGGCCACATCGGGTACAGCGGATGCAGTAAATGATGTGTGTGGAGGTGCAGGTGAACTTGTGGCGGATATGGAAGGATCCCTTGGGGCCTTGGAGGGAAGTGAGGGGGAGGTGTGGGCGCAAGTTTTGTATTTCTTGCGGTTGCAGGGGAAGGTGCCGGGAGTGGAGGTTGCGTTGGGTTGGTGGGGGTTTGTGGACCTGACGAGGGAGTCTCAGAGGGAGGGGAGGGGAGGGAAATATATCCTTGGTGGTGGGGTCTGTTTGGAGGTGGCGGAAATGACAAAGAATGATATGACGTATCTGGCGGTTGGTGGGGTGGTAGGTGAGGACCAGTGGGGTTCTGTCCTGGTGGCGATTGGAGGGGTGGGGTTCAAGGGCGGAGGAGCGGGAAGTGGAGGAGATGCGGTGGAGAGCATCGTCAACCACGTCTGAGGGGAAATTGCGGTCTTTGAAGAAGGAGGCCTTCTGGGTTGTTCGGTATTGGAATTGGTCCTCCTGGGAGCAGATGTGACAGAGGCGAAGGAGTTCGGAATATGGGATGGCGTTTTTACAGGGGGCAGGGCGGGAGGAGGTGTAGCCTAGGTAGCTGTGGGAATCAGTAGGTTTATAGTGAATGTCCGTGTTGAGTTGGTCGCCCGAGATAGAAATGGAGAGGTCTAGGAAGGGGAGGGAGGAGTCTGAGAAGGTCCAGGTAAATTTGAGGTCGGGGTGGAAGGTGTTAGTAAAGTGGATGAACTGTTCAACCTCCTTGCACGAGGTAGCGCCGATACACGCATCGATGTAGCGGAGGAAAAGGTGGGGGTGGTGCCAGTGTAGCTGCAGAAGATAGACTCTTCGTCGGATATGTGGAACAGTCCATCTTCTGCAGCTACACAGGCACCACCCTCCACCTTTTCCTCCGCTATAATGATGACTGTATCGGCACTACTTTGTGCTCCCATAAGGAGGTTGAACAGTTCATCCACTTTACTAACACCTTCCACCCCGACCTCAAATTTACCTGGACCGTCTCAGACTCCTCCCTCCCCTTCCCAGACTTCTCCATTTCTATCTCGGGCGACCGACTCAACGCGGACATTCACTATAAACCGACCAACTCCCACAGCTACCTAGATTACACCTCCTCCCACCCTGCCCCCTGTAAAAACACCATCCCATATTTCCAACTCCTTCGCCTCTGCCGCATCTGCTCCCAGGAGGACCAATTCCAATACCGAACAACCCAGACGGCCTCCTTCTTCAAAGACCGCAATTTCCCCTCAGACGTGGTTGACGATGCTCTCCACCGCATCTCCTCCACTTCCTGCTCCTCCGCCCTTGAACCCCACCCCTCCAATCGCCACCAGGACAGAACCCCACTGGTCCTCACCTACCATCCCACCAAGCTCCAGATACATCGTATCATCCTTTGTCATTTCCGCCACTTCCAAACGGACCCCACCACCAAGGATATATTTCCCTCCCCTCCCCTATCAGCGTTCCGGAAAGACCACTCCCTCCTCCTCTCCCTCGTCAGGTCCGCACGTCCCACCAACCCAACCTCCACTCCCGGCACCTTCCCCTGCAACCGCAAGAAATGCAAAACTTGCGCCCACACCTTCCCCCTCACTTCCCTCTTTGGCCCCAAGAGATCCTGCCATATTCATCACAAATTCACCTGCACCTCCATACACATCATTTACTGTATCCGCTGCACCCGATGTGGCCTCCTCTACATTGGGGAGACAGGCCGCCTATTTGCGGAACGTTTCAGAGAACATCTCTGGGACACCTGCACCTACCAACCCAACCGCCCTATGGCTGAACACTTTAACTCCCCCTCCCACTCCGCCAAAGACATGCAGGTCCTTGGCCTCCTCCATCGCCAGACCATGGCAACACGACGGCTGGAGGAAGAGCGCTTCATCTTCCTCCTAGGAACCCTCCAACCACAAGGGATGAATGCAGATTTCTCCAACTTCCTCATTTCCCCTCCCCCCACCTTTTCTCAGTCCCAACCCTCGGACTCAGCACCGCCTTCTTCACCTGCAATCTTCTTCCCGACTTCTTTGCCCCCACCCCCTCTCCGGCCTATCACCCTCACCTTAACCTCCTTCCACCTATCGCATTCCCAACGCACCTCCCCCAAGTCCCTCCTCCCTACCTTTTATCTTAGCTTGCTTGGCACACCCTCCCCATTCCTGAAGAAGGGCTTATGCCCGAAACGTCAAGTCTCCTGCTCCTTTGATGCTGCCTGACCTGCTGCGGTTTTCCAGCAACACATTTTTCAGCTCTGATCTCCAGCATCTGCAATCCTCACTTTCTCCTAGATGTTTCTGTTGAAGTAAACTTGGTAAAAAGAGTTATTCATACAAAGCAGGACTAGCACCTCGTCACTGATTGTTTAGCTATTTGTCTGTGCTTCAATGCTGCTGGATCTCTCACCTATGTTATTTAGGATTTGGAGCTGGTGTTACTGGTGTGGACAAAGCGAAAAAAATCACACTACACCAGGTTATAGTCCAACAGGTTTATTTGGAAGCACTAGTTTTCAAGGCACTGCCTTTTCATCAGATGTAACCTTGAACTCTGTTTTATTTAACAAGACAAAGCAAATCTAGGAATGCTGAAATTTATCTTTGAAAATTTCATTCTGCTGTTGTTGTTCCTTCTGCTGGTAGCACCTGACCAGCTTTTAGACATTGCAAATCTTGCCTCCGGTGCAATTAAAGGATCTGTATTTTAATGCAGGATTGTGCAAGTGACAAGGGTATGGAACAAATCTGGGGATCAGATTTGCAAGCCCAGATTGAAAGTAAAGCTCTTAAAAACAGCAATGGTCTGCACTACAATAAAAAAGACAAACTGCTGAAAATAGTCAGCAGGTCAGGCAATATTTGAGAAAAAGAAACAAAATTAACAATTTGCTTAGTATTATCAAAATTTAATCTAAATGGTAATTCTTATTATTTCGTCTTAATTTCTTTGTAATTTTCCAATGTCAAATGTGTCACTTATCTGCAATGTACATCATATACTCACCGTGTCTCTCTCCTTTTGTGTAATAATAATGCAATTACTGTGAATTTTAAACTATAACAATGAAAAAATATCAAACAGCACTATGATTTCTCTTTCATCAGAGCTACAAATGGAAGCTAATTATATTTGGGGAAGAATTACTATAAAAGGAAGAGCATGATTACCTGATTACCCATCTTCCAGCAAAATAACATCCAGATATAGTTATATATCAAGATATTATCCGGATAAAAGAAAAGTAGTGTGATACTACAGATCTGAGATAAAATGAGAAATTTCTGAAGAAACTCAGCAGGTTTGGTAACATCTGTGGAGAGAGAGGAACAGAGTTAATGCAAGGAATCCTGTGGGATCTGAATGACATGGTGGGATGTGTGGCAAAATTGGGTGACCAGGGCAATGAGGTTCATCTTGAGATCATCCTGCTCCATCTTTCATGCTTTACACAAATGGCGTGCAATATGCTTGCAATATGCTTACAGCATTCTGTTTTCATTGCCTTGCTTAGTCTTTTTTGCGCTTTGCTCCCTCACCCAGAGATAACAGTTTCATTAACACTTTTTTGCAGAGCTGTTTAGACACAAAGCCAGGAAGTTTGTCATAATTGTCAGCAGATCTCAATCAAGTCAAGGGCGCTAGCCTTTGTTCAAGAGATCCTGCCACTGTGAGCAGGGCAGCATCCAGATACTAGTCCGAGCCCAACTCGGGGAAATCATGATCAGGATCCTCTCCTCATAAGGAATGAGGAGATGAATGATGGACAACACACCACCCGACTTGACTCTTAAGTCATGTTAGAGCATGAGTCTAGGGGGGAGGTGGGTACACTAACAGACATAGAGTGAGTTTGAGGTATCAGAGAGAAGATTACCGAGGCAGACTGGAGAAGGACATAGGCCTTCTTCTTACATTGCAGGCCATCTTCCTAATGGCTGAGCCTGCTTTAATCAGGAAGCAAACTCAGACCAGACTGGCATACCTTGGCAAGATGGCCTCCACTCCTGCTTTTATGGGAGAGGAAAGTCACACATTGGCACCACCATCTAGGATGAATTCCAGGACCCTGCACACAAAGTGAGGCAACAGTTTCCTCTGTCTGCCATGTCTGAAGTACATGTGGAAACTATGCAGGGCAGCTCTCAATTTAAAGTTTGGCTGGCTGCACAATAGGCTTTTAAAGATTACGCACAATGATGCCAGTGTTTAAGCAGATATCTACTGAGCTGTTGTGGGAATGCCATATGGTAGGATGCGGCAGAAATCAGGTGCAAGCGACACCATGGGGTGTGGATAGGTAATTTATGATGTGAGGTAAATGGGGCAAGAGGATTGACAGTGAAAGACCTCCAAAGTACTCAATGCAGCTCAAATTTAGACAAATAAAGTAAGATTCAGCCCAGCATATTGAGGCTAGTTGATCCCTTTCATTTACAGAGGAAGTTCATGGATAACAATTATCAATGGGATGTTTGGTTAATTTTTCTCTCCCTAGTTTGATGATGCATCTTCAGAGTCTGAAGATCGTTCCAGCTGTCCGGGAAAAGATCATCTAATTCCTCAGCAGGTGAATACTAACTCATCCCAAGGGAGTAAACCCATAACCTTCTGGTCTGTACAGCTCAGTACCACAAGATACGATGTATCTATGGACAAAACCATGCCAGTGTATGTGTTGTATTTACTTTTTTTTGTTCTTTAAAAGGCAGTAAGTGATGCTCAGAAAATAGAACATTTGTTGTCCATCTCTTTTTGCCCTTGACATTGTGGTGGAAAGCCAAATTCTTGAACTATTGCAGTCCATCTCATGTAGGTACATCACAGAACTGTTAGTCAGGTGGTTACAGGTTTTTGGTCCAACAATAAAGAAAAAAGAGTGATTTAGTTCCAAGTTAGGATAGTCTGGGGCTTGCCAGAAACTTGCAAGTGGTAGTACTGCTGCAGCTTCTCGGTGGTACAGATCATAGGTGAGTTCCTCGCCGTAGAATTCCCAGTATCTGAACCCACTCTTGCAGCCACCATTTTCATAACGTTTTACAGATAATCTCCAGGAAGTTGACATTGTGATTCAACAATGGCAATGCCTTTGAATGTTAAAGGCAGATGGTTAGACTATCTTTTTTGTGGGGATGGCGACTTCCCATCACAGCACTCAAACATGTCTTGTTTGTGCTTTGTTCATTTTGCTCTCAACACAGAGTGGAACCATTTTCTCCTTTCCACACCTATCACTTATATCTTTTCTTAATCTCCATTTTACTTTACTACCATAGCACTGCTTTTACTCTGGGCATTCTCACCCTTTATTCCACTTGATCCTCCTCCCTGTCTGTCAATAGCTAAAGAAAAACTTTTCTTACCCACTTCAGTTCTGAAGAACAGTCAGCTTGGATTCAAAACGTTAACTTTGTTTGTCTCTCCACAGACCCTGCTACACCTGCTGATTTTTTTCCAGCTTTCACTCTATTTTTTTTCAGATTTACAATATTTATTTGAGTTGTGAATGGGACTGCATACTGTACAATCATGAGCAAATCTCCATTTCTGACCTTATGATGAGGGGAACATACAAACAAGGCAACTCAAACACTACGGAGAATCTTGCTTTCCTTACTGAACAAAAATTTATTCACTTCTGTTTCAATCATCTTTTAAGGAACAGAGTTCCAAAGACTCATGGCCCTCTGAGACAGAAAAATAAAAAAAAATCCCATCTGTGTTAAAGGGGTCATTATTTTTAAAATAATGAAACCTGGTTCCAGATTTTACCACAAGACAAAACATCTTCTTCACGTGACCCTGTAATTTGACCTCAGGATCTTATCTGCTTCAATCAAATCACATCTTACTCTTCTAATCTCATAGATCTATGTTGGAGCTGTGCAGGACTTTGGTTAAGCCGCACCTGGAGTACTGTGTACAGTTCTGTTCACTGCATTGCAGGAAGGATGTGATTGCACAGGAGTGGGTGCAGAGGAGATTCACCAGGATGTTGCCTGAGTTGCAGCCTTTTAGCTATGAAGAGTGGCTGGATAAGCTCAGGTTGTTTTCTTTAGAGCAGAGAAGGTTGACAGAAGACTTGAATGAGCTGTATAAGATTATGAGGGGCATGGACAGGGTGGACAGAAAGAAACTGTTCCCCTTGTTGACCTCAGATAACAAGGGGGCATTATTTTAAGGCAAATGGCAGGAGGTCTAGAGGGGATTTGAGGAAAGTATTTTTACCCAGAAGGTGGTGGGAATCTAGAATGTACTGACTGGGAGGGGAATTGAGGTGAGAAACATCAGAACCCTTAAAAAAGTATTTGGATGAGCACCAAATATCATAACATTCAAGGCTATGGGCAACTGGGAAGCAATGGCCTAGTGTTATTATTATTGGACTTTTAACTCAGAGACCCAAATAATATTCTGGGGACCTGGGTTCAAATCCTGTCAACGCAGATGTTGGAATTGGAATTCAATAAATATCTGGAATTGAGAGTCTGTGATGATCAAGATTTCATTATCAATTGTTGGAAAAACCCATCTGGTTCACTAATATCCTTTAGGGAAGGAAACTGCTGTCTTTACCTAGTACAGCCTACATGTGACTCCTGACCCACAGCAATATGGATGACTCTTAACTGCCCGATGGGATGGGCAATAAATACTGGTTATGCAGTGATGCCCTCATCCCGTGAATGAGTTAAAAAAAAGTGTTGCAAAATATTGTAAATTCTTGTCAGTGCAGACTTGATGGGCCAATGGGCCTGTTCAATACTGTATGATTCTATGACTCCAGCAGATACAAGCGGAGCTTGTTCAACCTTTCCTCATAAGATAAATCACTCATTCCAGGTACTAGTGTGGTACTGCTTTGAACTGCTTCCTACACATTGATATCCTTTCTCAAATCGTAGAATTATAGAATCAATACAGTGTGGAAACAGGCCATTAGGCCCAACTAGTCCACATCAACCCTCCAAAGATTATCCCACACAGACCCATTCCTCTACCCTATTACTCTATATTTACTCCTGACTAATGCGCCTAACCGACACATCCCTGAACACTGTGGGCAATTTAGCATGGCCAATTCACCTAATGTGCACATCTTTGGATTGTGGGAAGAAACCAGAGCACCTGGAGGAAACCCATGCACACACGGAAAGGGTGTGCAACTTCCACACAGACAGTTGTCCGAGGCTGGAATCGAACCTGGGTCCCTGGAGCTGTGAGGCAGCAGTGCTCACCACTGATAAGGTAAACGATATAGTGAACAGTATTCCAGATGTGGTCCCACCAGTGCATGGAATAAACTCCTGTATCAATGTCCAGAGCTGAAAGGTTTGATGTCAGTGACCAGAACCACCTTCCTTAGTGCTAAGTATGACTCCAATCATTAAATAATATTCCTGTTGATTCTTATTGACTTCAATTTTGCCAGGGTTGCTTGTGGCCAGACTGAGTCTAATTTTGCTGTGATGTCAACCACTTTCAGCTCATGTCTTTTGTCCAACTCTTTCTTGCCTATGTTTGGAACAAAGCTTAATGAGGTCAGGAGCTGAAGACATGTTGAGCACTGGTGAGTAGGTATTGTTGTGCAAGTGCTGCTTGTTAGCACTGTGAATGTGAACGTCCATCACATTGCTGATGTTTAACAGGAGACTAATGTAGTACTAACTGGCATGATTGGATCTGACCTGCTTTTGTGTAAAGGACATCCATGGGCAATATTCCATGTTGGCAGGGAGCATTCAATGTTGTGCTCTGTTTTTCACATTGCTGGGAACCAGTGGTGAAGGCTAAAAATAAGAAGCAAACGAGTGCACAAAACCATAAAGCACATTAACTCTCCTTGCCCAGATACCAAAGGCATCACATCAATCTGACAGACA
The DNA here is from genome assembly GCF_020745735.1 of Hemiscyllium ocellatum. NCBI lineage: Eukaryota > Metazoa > Chordata > Chondrichthyes > Orectolobiformes > Hemiscylliidae > Hemiscyllium > Hemiscyllium ocellatum. The sequence continues at coordinate 61,067,152 of NC_083402.1, forward strand.
GATTGCTCAAGAGTAGAAATCAAAGTTCCTACAATGCACTCTGTCATTTTTCAAAAGGACAATTTGCATACTCATGACACCATTTAACTTTGATAAAATAGCCAATCAGAAATACTGGTAAACCATCTTAAAATTAGAAAACCTACCGGTGTGCCACCTGCTATTGTTGCATTAGTACAACCTGCATAGCATGCAGAAAAGTACTGGACATTATTTGCGCCACATACTGGATTGAAGTAAGAACGGATGCAATGACACTCCTTATTGCAGGGTACCACCAAGTCGATTTTTTCTGCAGTGCTGTTACTGTGAGACAATATGGAGAGAAAGAAAGAATAATGTTTCTCTCAGTTCACATAAAATCACAGATTAACATTGAAGGATAAAGTCCTGTTGCTTCACCAATCTTTTGTATAAGAACCAATATCCTGAGGATGCCATTGATGTTGGTTTTGCTATTAATTTAAGCATAGCACTCAAAAATAGACCCCAGTATTGTTTAGGATTTACAGCTTGCTGCTAAATAACAATCAGCATCTGTCTTATTTTTCTGTAAGGTAATTTAAAATTATCCTTGAGCACATGAGAAAATCCCCCTTCTTGGATCACCTGTAACAAAAATTAAGATAAGGATTTGAAAATTGCTATTCTGTGAATTTAATTACTTGCACAAAACATGTAGGACCAAAAATCAGTTTGTGCTATGCTTATCCAAGTAAAATTCTTGAGGAAGTCAAAATGGTTGATGGAGGGAATTCTATCTATGGACTTTAAGGAAGTGTTTGACAAAATATTGTATAAAGTTTGTTTAAAAAATGAGGCTATGGAATAGGGGGGTCAGTGTCAGTCTGGATAAAACCTAGCATAAGGAAAAAAAAAATTAGTGAATCGTAGACAATGTTTGTTTTTCAGATTGAAGGATGGTAGACATTGGTGTTTTCCAATAATCAGCACTGAGTAAAACATCAAAGTTTGATGATGATACCAAATTTTGAAATATGACATTCAGGATGATACCAAACAAATAAGACATTGGTGGGTTTGTAGGTAGGGAGAAAGATAAATGGAATTTAATAGAGACGAGTTTGAGCTGATGCATAAGACAGAGACAATGTACTGGTACCAGGACTAAAACTCCCAATGTACCAGGAATTGGAGATTTTAGCCACAAGATTAGGTTGGAGAAATTGGTGTTGTTCAGTTTGAAGCAATTGAAGAGAGATTTGATAGCGATGCTTCATGATGACTTACAAGCCATGATCCTCACCAACGGATCCAGCACAGACTCAATACGAGGGTAAACTGGTGTCATCGCAATAACACTCCTCTCCACTTTTTTTTTGCCATAACACACCACCCCATCTCCATGAAGCTCCCTGCCAGAGTGGAGCTAACCTACAGGTCAAGTGGGGAAACTGTCAGCTTTCAACACCTCCAGGCCAGAAGCAAGAGCAGCGTAACTTCTGTTATTGAGCTGCACTATGCAGACAATGTGCACACACTCAAAGGTTGAGCTCAAAGGTTGACAATTCAAACCATTGTCAACATATTCACCAAGGTGTAGGAGAGAAAAGGTCTTAGACTAAATATCTGGAAAATAAAGGTTCTTTACCAGCCCACACTTGTCACTTATCCATCAAAATCCACGGCAAGCCCTTAGAAAAGGTGGGTCATTTCCCATACCTTGGGAGTGTCCTCTTGGTGCAAACTAACATTGATGATGAAATCCAACACCGACTCCAATGTGCCCATGCAGCCTGAGGAACAGTGTTCGAAACTCGAGACTTCAAACCCGGCACAAAATGCATGATCTCCTGCCTGGTATGGTCCCTACTCTTCTGTGTGCATATGAAACAAAATCATGCAAAACAGACACTTCAAATCCCTGGAAAGCTATCACCAATCCCGCCTCCACAAAATCCTGCAAATCCACTAGCAGGATAGGCATCCTAACACAAAATCTCAGGCCAATATTGAGGCACTGGTCACATACAATCGATTGCGATGGGCCGGCTGTATTGTCCGCATGCCCAACTCAAGAATCTATTCCGAGCTCTATAAAGGTAAGTGATCACTGATAGGGCAGAGGAAATGCTACCCTGAAATTCCTAATCAAATGCAACAGACCCAACAATAAGTAGGAATCACCTTGTTGAATGCACACACTGGAGAAAAAGCAACTGAGAAGATTTTGAACATCAATGAGTTTAATAACTGGAGGCCAGGCAGCAGAAAGAGCATGCAAAGTGCAGACTGTGCCACATCTCCCCTCCTGAAACACAACCTCCCCCATCTGCAGCAGATTATACAGCTCCCAGATCACTGAACGCACCCAAACCCCCAGTCCAGAGTGGAAGCAAGCCGCCTTAGACGCTGAGGAACTGCCAAAGAAGAAGAAGAAGATGTGGTCATGACAGGTTTGAATAATGAACACAATGAGAAGCAATGAAATGTTCTTATTCGCTGATGGCTCAAGGACTAGAGAACACTGAAGCTGGGGAAGATATGAAGAACAATCTTTTTCCACAGTAAATGGTAATGTCTGGAACTCACAACTTGTAAAGTTGGTGGTAGTAGAGATGATTGATGATTTCAAAAATACATGAATGGGCAGTGGAGGGAAATAAATTTGAAAGATTATAATAACACAGCAGAAAAATGGTCCTCCTTGATTTTCTCTGGAGAATCAGTATGGACTAATTGGACTGAGTGTCTACCATCTGTGATTTAAAGACTTTATGATTCTATGACTAACAGCCTATCATATTTTAAATTGACTGTAATATCTCTTATGCCTGTAAATGATACTGTACTCAACATTTTTCAAAGCTAATTGTATTACAGTTTCTATTGCATGGCAGGTTCCACACAATAGCTGCAATTTATAGTGAAAAATGATTTTAAAAACCTGTTTTCAGTATATTTGTAGTTTGGAGAGTGGCCACTAGATGCTCCTGTTGAGTTTTTAGAGAGAAAGTAAGTTACAGATATGTTTATTTTCAGTTTTTTTTACTGTAAGCTGCTGAGGAGTTAGTTTTACAGTTACATTCAGGCACGTTTAAACAGTCTTTGTTTACTTTTTCCTCTCCCTTCATTCTTCATTCCACTGTTCCTGTTAATGTTTCTTAGCATCTTTTATACATACGAGCCTACTAACACATATGCTGTTTTTGTACTATTTGCCCGGACATCCTCTTCGATGAAACTTGTCTCACCATCACCCCAGACATACCTGTTTAGTCCAACTACAATTTGTCAGGCTGCTTGTCACCTCCAACTGTTCCATCATCTCTGTGTTTTTAAGGTAAATTATAGTTTGAGCAGTGATGCTTTATGAGCTCGAAACTATTTTCAAGCATAGGTCAATGAAAAGCAGAGTTAACCTATCATCGGCCAGAAAGTACCACAGTAAAAACACAGAAATATAAACATCCTGGGATCAAACAGTGATTGAAGAACAGGAAAACGGAGACTAAGAAAGGGATAGATTAGAGGTCGTGGAACAGGCAAAAGATCAAAGACCACAGGTAGCCAAACACGACGGCTACAAAGACAATGACTGGAGGAACAAAGGAGTATGTGTTATGGGACAGAGGAAATTACATATTGGGATTGGAAACATAGAAAAAGATTTGGAAAATAACCAGAATTTCAGAATGGAAACACAGAGATGAGATAAAGATTATGATGAGAGAAATGTCCATTGTTGTTTGCACTGAATACCATATTGGTATAGGAAAATTTTAAAAATGGTCCGCAGAGGGCTTCTGTGCCAGCTGCTCCACTTGCGCTTTCTATTTTTTTAATATATTCTTGTCTCACAAAACCTATTCACAGTCTTATTTTTATTTGACTGCCTAGATTGTTTGAATGTGTGGCTACTACTACAGCCTGATCACTCTTCCACTCTTGTTCTTTCCTTATTCAATAACCTGTCATGCTTCATTCATTCTCCATGTCATGTTGTATCCTGGGAAAATACCTAACAGAATATCCATGTCTGTGAGAACTGTTTTGTGTGGAAATCAGCAAAAAGATTTACAGAATCTGTTGCAGCAACCCATGTAGAATTTTGCAAAGTTTAAGCAACTTTAGAAAGAACTAAATACTTTTGAACATATTCTTTTCCTTCTTGCAACATTTCACCCCATAACCGTGAAGTCTCCTGATGATGTCAAAATAATTTTGAGGATGAGTATGAAACTATTCAAACTATGTTGACGAAGTCCACCGTAACCACCATTGTCAATTTGCAGGATACAAACAACACTTGTGCATGTACACACTGAAGAGAACGAGCCTCAAGCTATCATTGATGCATTCACAGAGCAACAATCAGAAAGAAAGTCAATTTGCAGCTGAGATGTAAGTTGTTGATGCTTTCTTTAGGTGCCACACTAGGGCTCACTGCTGCTGCTCAATGCATATTTAGCTGTATAGGCGAAGAAAATATACAGACAATTCAAAAAGAATGAGGCTTTTGCATGTGAAAATAGGAGTGCTAATTTCAAAGGTCCTCTATACAAAATTAGGTTGCTCTGAATGCAACAGACAGTGGGTTTGAAATTCAAATCTGTTCACTGACACAAATAGAAAATCCAGGAGAGAGTCAGCAGATCTGTCAGCATCTGTGGAGAGAAACAGATTTAACATTTCGAGTCTAGTATGAAAGAGAGAGATAGACAGCACAAAGCAGTGACAAGAATAATTCACAAGGATAAAGTGCTGAAACGTCTAAAACAATTAGTGAGAGAAACTCAACTCACATCGTTATTTGTTGTTGTCAGTTTGAGTAAGATTTATTAGGAACGAATTACTACAGATGCTCGAATCTGTACTGAAAAATCAAATGTTGGAGATCACAGTGAATCAAGCAGCATCCATGGAGAGAGAGCAAGCTAGCATATCAGCTTCATCAGCTCTAATGAAGAGTCACCTAGACTTAAACATTAGCTTGCTCTCTTTCCATGCCTGACCCACTGTGATCTCCAGCATTTGTTGTTTTGAGTGAAATTTATTGTTGGACTTGCTGACTATGTTTACTCCTTTTAAGGCAGCACAATGGCTCAGTGGTTAGCACTGTGCCTCACAGCGCCAGGGACCTGGGCTTGATTCCAGCCTTGGATCACTGTCTGTATGGAGTTTGGACATTCTCCCCATGTCTGCATGGGTTTCCTTCAGGTCCTCGGTTTCCTCCTACAATCCAAAGATGTGCAGTTAGGTGAATTGGCCACACTAAATTGCCCATAGTGTCCAAGAATGTGTAGGTTAGGTGTATTAGTCAGGGGTAAATGTGGAGTAATAGGGGAATGGGCCTGGGTGGGTTACTCTTCGGAGGGTCAGTGTGGACTTGTTGGGCCGAAGGGCCTGCTTTCACACTTTAGAGATTCTAATTTTAAATTCTTTTAGTTTGTTTTGGGAAATGTTTCTCTTTCTTATTTGCAGACTGAATAAATTAACTTAATCACCTATATTTTTCACTGATGGTAGTTCATAATTTAAATACTATACTTTAACATCCCTTGGATCTCTGAATTCAACAGAGACTTCACCAACAGAATTAAATGTGGGTTTCCTCCGGGTGCTCCGGTTTCCTCCCACAGTCCAAAGATGTGCGGGTCAGGTGAATTGGCCATGCTAAATTGCCCGTAGTGTTAGGTAAGGGGTAAATGTAGGGGTATGGGTGGGTTGCGCTTCGGCGGGTCAGTGTGGACTTGTTGGGCCGAAGGGCCTGTTTCCACACTGTAAGTAATCTAATCTAAACCCCATTGACAACTGACGCTACAGCAAATATCAACATGTTGAAGGAATATATGTTCCCTTTCCATCTTCTTAGGCTGCCCCTTGAGATGGAGGAAAACTTTTTCTCCTCTGGTGTTATGGAGGAATTTGATGTCTGTCCTTACTGAGAGGAGGCTCACAAAATATGGAAATTCATCCACTTTGTTCAGTGGCTAGTTGAATGCATTAGTGATCTCTTGAGTGTGTACAGACAAGCATTGTTTGCATATTGCAACTTGATGATAAAGGCTGATAAAACTTTGTTCGGGATTAGAGGCAACACAGTTTGAATAGTTTCCTACTCATTCTCTAAATTAGCTTGACATCAGCAAGAGGCTTCATAGTTATGGGGTGGAATGTTGCAAACAAAGAAGACGAATATTGGCACAATGACATGTCTGGCTTGACCCCAGTTTGCACACTATTGGGGGTGTAATGGATACAGTGGTGAATATCACAGCTTTCATGCCATCGTGCAGCAGACCTGAATGGTGATAGACTTCTGCAAGCAGCAAATTTGAACAGGGCATTCCAAGTCCCTCCCAGAGTCAAAGGTCTTTGTGAGGACAAAAAAGCCATGCGTATTGGTTGCTGTTGCACTATGAATTTTTCTTGCGCTTTGTTTTGTTGTGGAGACCATGGCCATTATACCTCTTGGTAGACAGGATACACATTGCAATTTTGGCAGAAGATCTTCAGCCACTGGGAGGGAAGAACTAACGAGGATTTGTGCAATGATCTTCCCCGTGGTTGATAGCAGGGTGGTTACTCTAATTTATCTTATCTCCTTTGTTGAAGGTGATCACAAAACAGCATCTTGGATATCCCATGGAAAATTTTCCTCATTCCAAGTGAGATAGGTGAGTCATGTATATGAGCTAAGTGTACTTCTCCCCTCTATTTTAGTATTTCAGCAGGATTTCCATCTGCATCACCTCCAGATGCTCCAGTTTCCTCCCACAGTCCGAAGTTGTGCAGGTAAGGTGGATTGGCCATGCTAAAAATTGCCCTGTAAGTCCAAGATGTGCAAGTTAGGTGCGTTGGCAATGATGAAAATGCCATACAGGATTATGGGGATGGGCTGAGGCTGGAATGCTCTTCGGAGGGTTGGTGCAGACTCAATGGGCCGAATGGCCTCTTTCTGCACTTTAGAGACTCTATGATTCTATGATCAGTGGTCTTGTTGGTTCTGAGCTAGTGAATAGACTTTCATCTTCATGATTGGCTGGGATCATGCTGAGACATTCACAAGTGGCATACCATAATTTAGTTAAGGGCGCTCACATCGACGATGGAGTTTCCACTTTGAAGTGCTCCTTCCAAAAGCACTCACTGCCTCTACATTTTTGATGAGAACCAGCTCATTCTTAGCTTTCAGTAGGTTAGGTGCCTGGCTGCTTGGCCATAGATGGTCTTAAAGGTGCTGAAAAATCCATGCATGTCATGGCTGTTGGTAATGTTGGTAAGTTGATATATTTCATGCACTCTTTCTGTCTACCAAATGCTTTTTAGATCATGTGATTTTACTTGTTGGACTTCAGCCTTCGTGTGCACATCAATCTGCTTTCTTTCCTTTTGGTTTTAGTTTCCAGTACAGGGACACCTCACAATTTAAACTGGTTTGATGAAAATGATCAGGAGACCTAGGAGCTACTAAATCTAAAGTGCAAGGTGTTCCTGATATGTTCTCTATTGTATTTGTGATATTATAATGAAGTATGTAATCAACCATTAGTAAGGAATTACTGAATTTGAAGATGCCTTCACTAACACTGATTATTCATATAAAGCCATTGATTTTATTGAAAGCACAGCACTGGGGCTTCAAGGCCTTAATAATTAGTGTTGAGCTCCACAGCTACCTGTTCCCATTGGTCTTTGACAATCTGTCTAATGGGTCTTCTTCCCAGCTATCATTCTTTGCAACTTCTCCATAAAGATGTACAGTGTCTGAAAATCTTGGAGCTTGTGCTCATCCCTACTTTGCCGTTCTTTACTTTTCCCAGGTCTGATTCTCTTCGACCAGCCTCACTGCGATTGTTACGCTGCGCATCCCCTTTCACAACTGCAGGTTAGCTTTAAAGTGATGCTAGTTACTCATTATTATGGCCCTCTGCTGATGCATCCTGTCAGTGAACAGTGCAGATAGTGTTCTTTGACAGCAGAGTTCATTCAAATGTCCAGTCAGCTCAAAGTTAGTGTTCAGCCTGCATTGCAAGCAATAGGCATGATTTAAGGATGTCTGTCAACTCCTGTTCCTGGTTTAAGGGCTGTACAATTTGTTGTACCTCCTCAATTTCCTTGTTAGAAATCTCTGTGCATCATGATTTAGTTATTAGTCACCAGTTACGTTTCACCTGAACATTATGCCTGATCCTGACTATGTGTGAAAGACCACAGAAGATCAACTAGTTAAATTAGTTATATTAAATGATGAGAATATTAACCAGTGTCACATCTTTCATCAGAAGTTTACATTGTGATCATCACATAGGTGACATAAAATACATTTCAGATTGTAAATACAGAAAAACTAAAATAATTTCACGTTTACTTACAAGTTATAGTCCTGGTTGACTCCAGCAAATGGGTGGTTTGAACATTTAGCAAAAACAAAAACTAAAGCACAAAGCAGTGATAATACACATGTGACTGCACCCATTCTCAACACATCTCGACATTGAAGTTTCATCTTGGAAATGATGAGCCCACCAATAACTTGACCAATGAAAGCTCCAGGGATAAGTACTGCTCCTTAAAAGTAAAAGATTTGAACCGATTAAATCAGTTTCAGGTCACATGGTTCACTAGAGTACTTTTTGGAGAAATGTTTATCTGCTACTACCAAAAGTATCTCTTAATAACAGCGATATAACTTTGTTCACAAAGCCATTCATGGTGTTTTCAGCTCACATCAATTTGAAAAGTAGAATATCAACAATTTCTAAATTAAAGCAATATTAATTATTACATTAAGACGCAATGAATTTAAAAGAGAGAACTTTTCACTTTGAAACATTTTTATACTTAAGTGTGCCTTGTCTTTCTATCATAGACAATGTAAAATTATTTCTGAAAGGATGAATACAAAGAATAACATGCTGCATGGTCAATCAGTTAGAATTTTAATTAACCCTCAAGTCAATCTGAATAATCCCCCGAATCTCCAGTTCAGTTATAGTGGCAGATGCAATCGTAAGTGGATTGTAATGGATATTCTGCTCAACAAGATCTATATTAAGGGCTTAGATCAGAGTGGTGCTGGAAAGGCACAGCAGGTCAGGCTGCATCCGAGGAGCAGGAAAATCGATGTTTTGGGCAAAAGCCCTTCATCAGGAATATTCCTGATGAAGGCCTTTCGGCTGAAATGTCGATTTTCCTGCTCCTCGGATGCTGCCTGACCTGCTGTGCTTTTCCAGCACCACTCTGATCTAAACTCTGGTTTCCAGCACCTGCAGTCCTCACTTTTGCCTAAGATCTATATTAAGTCTGTCACTGTCAAACATTCTACTCATGGAAAGGACTAGACACTAGGTGGTCAGGAATGTACAACAAAAGGAATCTAATTCAAAATTTTCAGTGTTAACAGGAATTATCATGGATTTTGAAATTGTTTGGCAATAAGTATGAGGAACTCATGGAATTCATTTGTTGCTAAATTTCCAGCCATCTGTTCAGCTGCCGTTGATTTTAACCAACTGCGAATCCCCTTGCAAGGATGCCTTCCTTGAAGAAGCTCTCCTCCTCCCTCTACAAGGATCTCAGTGAGTCCCTTCTCACTGCATCCCCCAGGTCATCTCCTCTGCCCTGAAGCTCTTCAACCACGTCCTCAAACAGAATCACCACCTATCGCATTCCCAAAGCCCCTCCCCCAAGTCCCTCCTCCCTACCTTTCATCTTAGCCTGCTTGGCACACCCTCCTCATTCCTGAAGAAGGGCTTATGCCCGAAACGTCGATTCTCCTGCTCCTTTAATACTGCCTGACCTGCTGCGCTTTTCCAGCAACACATTTTTCATAGCCAATTCTCTGCCTTCCACTAGCTCATCAAGCCAAACATTTCTGTACATCACTCTATTGTTTTCACCCTAGTTCCCATCATGCCTTCTTGAACCATAACATATCCATGAGATCCTCCTTCTGTTCCCTCAATGTCCCCTCCTGTTCCCTCCTTCTGTTCTCAATGCATTGCTAACAATCCAAATTCTCTTCATGATCTTCATATTTGGTCACAATGTTCATATGTGTTTTGAGATAGCGTTGTTGTGTCTTTAAAATCTGATGCCACCATCACTTCCCTTAATAAACCAGACCTTCACCTCACTGGAAGAAAATGAAGATTGCAGATGCGGGAGATGGGAGCCGAAGGGTTTGGTGCTGGAAAAGCACAGCCAATCAGGCAGAATCTAAGGAACAGGCGAATCAACGTTTTGGGCATTAGCTGATGAAGGGCTTATGCCAGAAACGTCAATTCTCCTGCTCCTCAGATGCTGCCTGACTGGCTGTGCTTTTTCAGCACCACACTCTTCACCTCACTGTCCTTGCAAATTACCATCACATTTCCAATTTCTCTTTTCTTTCATAGTCCTTGAATGTAATTGCCTCCCAACTCCATGCCTATTTATTCCTAGAACTTCACATTAGAATCTCTTCAATCAGATGTTTACCTCTGACATAGTACAGGAACAGTTCTTGTCAAAGTCACAAATGACATCCAAAAATCTCTCCATCCTGGTCTCTGTATTTTGACACAGTTTACCATGAAGCCCTTGTAATGACACTCTGCTATCACTGGCTGGGTGAAACTGCACTCAGCTGGTTCTATTCTTATGTATTAAACCATAGCTGAGTATCCTTTTTTAAAGCTTCTCCCCCCATTGTTTGATATCTTCCTAGGATCTCTACTTGACCGTCTCCTGTTTCTCATCTACCTGCTGCCTCTAAATAATATTATTGAACAGCACACATACACTGACCAGACCCAGCTCCATCTTACCAACTGTTTCAACTCCTCCACTATTGTTAAATTATTAAACTAAATTTGCCAGCCATTGTCCTCAGTCACTGCTCCAAACTCTGCTCTCTAACCACTGCTCCATTCTTTTCCCAAATAACTGTCTGGGACTACACTAGACTATTTGCAAGACATACTAAAATGATAGAAATATTTGTGGTAGTATTTGCGAAGGGAGAAACAGAGTTAACATTTGTTAATGCTATTGATTGCAACCAAATCAGACCCTAAGATGAGCTTCCAACTACATATCTGTGGCATCCCTAAGGCTATCTATTTCACATCTCTAATGTTATCTGATTTCATTCATGCCATAGATTATCTGCTGTTGAAATCATCAATCATGCTTTTGTTAAACAAGAACTTACAAATTTTCAGCAGGAGGAGACTCCTTCAATCTGGTCACTCATTTGCTCTGATTATAGCTGATCTTCAACTACATCCTGCTTCTCATTCCCATATCCCCTAATTTCCAGACAGATCCAATTGCTATTGTTACTTCTAGTTATTCTTACTCGAAGATCTGCTGTCATGGTATATTACACTTACAATAGGACCTGGATAACTTTGGGGCTTGGGCTTACAGTATAAGTAACATTTGTACCACACAAATGCCAGTCAATGACCATCTCCAATAAGAGGCAATCTAAATACCGTCTGTTCATATTCAATGCTGTTACCATCACTGCATCCCACTATCAACATCCTTGGGGTTACCATCGACCATAACCTCATTTGGACTCACCATATAAATACAGTGGCTACAAGAGCAGGTCAGGGGCTAGGTATAGTGTGGTAACTCTCCTCCTGACTGCCCACAATTACCATGCACAAGTCAGGATTGTGATGGAATCGCCCTCACTTGCCTGGATGAGTGTTCCTCCAACAACATTCAAAACGCTTGATACCATTCAGGACAAAGCAGCCACTTGATTGGCATCGCACCTACAAACATCCATTCCCCCCACCACCGACATTAAAGAGCAGCATTATGTACTATCTACAAGATGCACTGTAGAAATTCATGAAAGATACTGAGACAGCATCTTTTAAATGCATGACCACTTCCACCTCGAAGAGCAGATGCCTGGAAACAGCACCACCCCCGCATTCCCCTCCAAACCCCTCACTATATTACCATTTTTTCACTGTTGCGAGGTCAAAATCCTAGAATTCCCACCCTAAAGGCATTGTGGAGCCATTAGCTCTAACCCACTGCAGATAGACTGCAGCTGTTCAACAAGTCAGCTCACCGCTACCTTCTCAAAGGCAACTAGGGACAATAAGTGCTGACCAGCCAGTAACACCCATGCTCAACATCTGTTTGGTGCTATCCTCACACATTGACTATAACTTATCTGAAACTACTCTGACATCTGCCATCCAACTATGTCTAAATTGACCTCTCTCACTGCTGCCCTCCACTCTGCCCTCTGTAACTTTTCACATCTGATCAAGTGGTCAAAATACTGATAGTTTCTTTCCTGGATGACATATTTTTGTTCTTTCAATTTCCAGTACCTCCTCATTTGATTTATAGTCATTACAAGTATATAGAATTTTTAGAACTCAAATTTCAAAGGCCTCTAATTTCTTCTGCCAAATTTTACTGTTAACCAAATTTCTGAGGTATACAGGAAAGCAGACAGAATGGAGCCATAGAATGTTCTCTTGTTAACATTAACACAAATTAATTGTCACCACACTTTTTTGCTATCTCTATCCTTCTAACTTCTGCAACACATCTGTAATTTTCTACTATCATTTTTGCAAATAGAAAAATATACCTATATACTCCAGTGTGACACCATCCACTCTTGTATTTTCGATGTATTCCTTCTAACTATTATTGTTTTTAGCCTTTTTAGACTTAATATTTATACTCAATCCACATTCTAAGCTTCTCGACTTTACTTGATCTATGACTGTTTTTTGGTATACTTGTTATGCTCTCGCCTCATACCCCTATTATCAGTGGCAAGTATATTGGATTCTTGGATTTTTTTTATGTGTACAGACTGAATTATTTAGATGACTGTATACACAGTCTAGTTACACTGCCCCCTTATTTGAAAAATACCTGTTTGCCCCTCTTCCTCCCTGATGCTTGTAATTTGGTCCCATTATAGGCTATGTATTAAACCCATAGTTTTACTGTTAGTGTAACATTATATCAACTCATCTATTAATTTTTGTTGATCAGTACAATTTTATATGTTTTGCTATTCTATGAATTCTATATAATTTTGCTTTGTTACATTTAGATATTTATTAAAAATTATTCGTATGTAAATAGTTCATTTAATTTTCCTTTTCTTTGTTTAAAATTAGATCCATGTAGCTGAGCCTTAAATAAACTCAACGATGAAGAGACCACTGCCACCTATAGACCATAAGACCATAGGACATAGGAGCGGAAATAAGGCCATTCAACCCATCAAGTTCACTCTGCCACTCAATCATGGCTGATGGGCAGTGCAACGCCACCTGCCCGCACTCTCCCTGTAGCCCTTAATTCCTTGTGAGATCAAGAATTTAGCAATCTCTGCCTCCACTGAGCTCCGTGGCAATGAATTCCACAGGTCCACCTCTCTCTGGCTGAAGAAATGTCTCCTCATTTCTATTCTAAATTGACCCCCTGTAACCCTAAGGCTGTGCCCAAGGGTCCTAGTATCCCTGTCTAACGGAAACAACTTCCCAACATCGACCCTTCTGAGCCACGCATTACCTTGTAAGTTGCTATTAGATCACCCTCAACCTTCTAGATGCTAATGAATACAATCCCAGGATCCTGAGCTGTTCATCGTATATTAGGCTTACCATGCCAGGGATCATCCATGTGAATCTCCACTGGGTACGCTCCAGTGCCAGTATGCCTTCCTGAGATGTGGGGCCCAAAACTGGACACAGTATTCTAAATGGAGCCTAACTAGAGCTTTATAAAGTCTCAGAAGCACATCGCTGCTTTTATATTACAACCCTCTCTTGAGATAAATGACAACATTACATTTGCTTTCTTAATCACAGACTCAACCTGCAAGTTAACTTTGACAGAATCCTGGACTAGCCCTCCCAGATCCCTTTGTACTTTGGCTTTATGAATTTTCTCACCATTCAGAAAATAGTCCATGCCTGTATTTTTTCCGAAGTGCAAGATCTCACATTTTCTCACGTTAAATTTCATCAGCTATTTCCTGGACCACTCTCCTAAACTGTCTAAATCTTTCTGCAGCCTCCCCACCTCCTCACTACTACCTGCCTGTCCACCTAACTTCGTGTCATTGGCAACTTTCGCGAGAATGCCCCCAGTCCCTTCATCCAGATCATTAATATATAAAGTGAACAACTGCGGCCCCAACACTGAACCCTGCAGGATACCACTTATCACCGGCTGCCATTCTGAAAAGCATCTTTTATCCCAACTCTCTGCCTTCTGTCAGACAGCCAATCCTCAATCCATGCCAATAGCTCACCTCAAACATCATGGGCCCTCACCTTACTAAGCAGTCTCCCGTGAGGCACCTTATCAAAGGCCTTTTGGAAGTCTAGATAGATAACATCCACTGTGTTTCCCTAGCCTAACCTAACCTCTTCAAACAATTCTAACAGGTTTGTCAGGCACGACCTCCCCTTACTAAATCCATGCTGACTTGTTCTAATCCAACTCTGCACTTCTGTGAATTTAGAAATCTCATTCTTGACGATGGGTTCCAGAATTTTACCAACAACCGAGGTTAGGCTAATGGGTCTATAATTTTCCATCTTTTGTCTTAATCCTTTCTTAAACAAGGGGGTTACAGCAGCAATTTTCTAATCAGCTGGGACTTTCCATGACTCCAGTGACTTTTGAAGATCACAACCAACGTCTCCGCTATTTCCTCAGCCACCTCGCTCAGAACTCTAGGATATAGCCCATCAGGGCCAGGAGATTTATCAATTTTAAGACTTTCTAGCTTTTCTAGCACTATCTCTTTTGTAATGGCAACCATACTCAACTCAGCCCGCCGACTCTCCTTAATTGTTCGGATATTACTCATGTCTTCCACTGTGAAGACTGACACAAAGAATTTATTAAATTCTTCAGCTATTTCCTTATCTCCCAGCACTAGCCTTCCTGCATCAATTTGAAGCGGCTCAATGTCTATTTTCACTTCTTGTTTGTTTCTTCTGTATTGAAATAAAACTTTACTATAATTTCTAATATTACTGACTAGCCTACCTTCATTTTTGATCCTCTCCATTGTTATTTCTCTCCTTGTTGTCCTCTGTTTTTGTAGTCTTTCCAATCTTCTGATTTCCCACTTTATAGGCTCTCTCTTTTTATTTGATATATTTCCTGACTTCCTTTATCAGCCATGGCTGTCTAATCCCTCACTCCTCCTCTCCCCCAAATCCACAACCCCACCCCCCCACCCCCACCCCCCTCAAACCCCCAGACAATCTTCCTTTTCTTTGGGATGAACCTCTGTACTGTGTCCTTAATTACATCCAGAAACTCCTGCTACTATTGCTCTACTGTCTTCCCGTTAGGTTCTGCTTCCAGTCAACTGTGACACCATTACATCCAATTTTGCCTTCTCTCTTTCAAACTGCAGACTGAACTCTACCATATTATGATCACTGCCTCCTAAGACCTCTGGACTCCAAACACTCCTTATTCAATGCAGTTCAGAGGAGGGTCATCAGGGAGATATCTAGTTTGATAGATTTGTATTAAGAAACAAGGTAGTGCACCTTTGCTGTATTGCCTCCAAAGTGAATATGTCCTTCCTTCAATATGAGGACCAAATCTGCACAGTATCCTAAACATTTAGTTGGAATGGGGCACTGTAAAGTTAGGTAATGGATACCATTCTCTGCAACTGAAAATATGAGAAGGTTGTGATATCAGGATTAACGTCATGACTTTGGGCCTGGATAAGAATTAGAACTTGGAGGAAAAGGATCCAATTTCTGTAATCCACTTAATGACAGAGCTAGGGCTAAGAAATTGGTTATGCTATGGGAGCATGAATGGTTAGGGGCTAACAAAGAAAACAGTGTTTAGAAAAGAGTATATATGGGTGAGTATTTTTGTTCATAAAGGATGAGATCATTACAAAAGTTAGAAATGATCTTGACTTGTAGAAGGATTATATAAAAATCAATTTGGGTAAGAATAAGAAATAGCAAAGGAAGAAGGCACCAGTGGGAATAAGTCCGAAGGCCCTTAACATTTGCTACCGTGTAGGACAGGATATCCATGAAAATGAGGTCTTGTAAGAAAGGTTTGGCAATAATCAACAATGGTATTAATCTTCATATTGATGAGATGGAGCAAATTGGAAGCAGAAGCCTCAATGTAAACAATTCAGACTTTAATACCTCTCTGGGACAGGATGGCAGTGTGCATGGCACCAAAATTCTCAGTTATTATCTCTCAGTAATAGTACTCCGGGCCTAATTCAAGGAACAGATGTGGGTAAATGGGGCACCATAGAAAATCATCCCACTATCCTTGCTTACAAATCCCCCTGCCAAAGCCACCATTCCCAGTGGTGCTACAGGTACTGAAGAACTGTAGGTCTCTAATGTGCAGGCAGCTCCCAGGCAAGGATTTTCTGTCATACTGAAGGTTTAATTCTGTAGGGGGCCTAACATTGCCCGGTTAAGTGCCTGATTGGAATTAAATAGTATCAGGCCTCCTCATGAAATGTAATTCCAAATCACAAATTATTCTCCAGTGTCACCCACACCAAGTCACAAGCTTACTTTCTAAGGAGTTTGAGATCTCTTTAGTCTTCCTCAAAATATTACCTCCACTGAAGTTCATTTACCAATCATATACCCATTCTTCAAGTATATTAATGCTTTCTTATATTTTGTCACAGTTTTCCACTGTATTAACTATATCCTCCAATTTCTGGAATCCTGGAAAATGCTGAAATCTACTATTAAGAAAGTCTTAACAATGCATCCAGAAATTCATAGTATGGTCTGACAAATCAACATGGTTTTTCAAAAAGGAAATTATATAGACAAATTCATTAGAGTATTTTGAGGATATAACTGGTCAGCTAGATGAAGGGGAACCTTTAGATGTGATGCACTTGAGATTTCCCAAAGGTATTTGAAAAGGTAAACACTGAAGGTTGTTATGTAAGTTCTGGGTAATAATTAGCACAGTTGGAGGACTGCTTAATGGACAAGAAGTAAAGAGGAATAAAAGGAGCATTTTCAAGTTGCCAAGCTGTGCCACAAGGATTAGGGCTGGAGCTTCAGCTACTTACAATCAGTATTATTTAACACTGGCCAAGACATGAAATGAAATGTACATAAGTTCGCTGACAATGCAAACCTAGGTAGGAATGTAAGTTGTGAGGAGGATAATAAAAACATGAATAAACAGATTAAGTGAATGAACAACAAGTTGCAGGTAATGCAGAAAGTGTGCAAGTCTGAGTTTATTCATGTTGCTAGTAAGAATTGAAAAACAGAATTTTCTTAAAGGCATGAAACTTGTAAATGTTGAGTCTAAGAAGCATGAGGGTACATGTCAAAGGAACACTGGATTTAGCACGCAAATAAAGCAAATAACAAGAAAACCAAAAGACATGTTGACCTTTAGTTCAAGGGGTTTGGGGTTCAAGAATAAAACAGCATTACTAAAATATATCGGGCTTTGGCAAAACCATATTTGGAGCACTGTATGCAGGTTTGATTTCCACATTTAATGAATGATTTATTCACAAAACAGTGCACAAAGGTTTAGCACTAGATTGATCCAAGCAATGAGAAACTGAGTGAATTGCTTGTATACTCTCTGGAGTTTAGAAAAATGAGAAGGGATCTCATTGTAACATTCCTGATGCTGAAGCAGCTCGAACAGGTAGACACAGAGTTGTTTCCCCTAATGAAGGAATTTAGAACATATGCTCCACATTCAGGATATGCAGCTAATCATTTGGGATTGACTTGAGGAGAAATTTCTAGCCCAGAGTTATACTTAAAGCCAAGACAAATAGTGAAAAAGGACACATTTTTGGCATCCCAGGAAATCAAAAGAAAATGGGAATGAGTGAGGTTGAAGCCAAAAATCAGCCATGATCATACTGAATGGTGGAGATTCAAAAAACATATGGCAACCTCCTACCGCTTTCGACTGATCCTTGCATTCAAATCATTTTCTAAAATGGTGCACACTGGCTTCAGCACTTCAATTTGTGAAACATCACTTTGCAACTTTTCTCTGACTCTTTTTCTTTCACTCTAACTCATTGTTTTGTAGCCAGCTTATCTATTTGTTAACTATTTCTAGACTGCACTTGGTCTGAAATTAGTTGTGATTCCATAATGTAGTACCTTACTGATGGCCTTTTGAAACTTCAGATTTAATTTCATGGTATTTGGCACAAAACTAATGGTGAAATCTGACCAACAATATATTCTGATATATTATAATTCCAGTGTATCTCATTTTCTTGACAAGCGAGTGGCCAAGTTGTGTGTCTGTCAATCATCCATCAACTGATATATTTTCAGCAACTTCTGATCAATTATCCCTTTTAATGAATTACTGAAATATGATCTGTTAAGGAAGTTAACTAAACTGCTTACCTCCCAGAATTGCTGCTAGGCTAGCAGTTAGGCCAAACTGATTTTCAATGAATTTTGGCATAAATGTGACAAATCCAGTGATGACCATTGCTTCAGTGGTGCCTGCTATAACTAAGAATACGAAAACAGGGTTCTTCAACAATATCTGCAAGGAAAGATATATTTAGCAATTAGTGAGTACAAACTTCTGATTGGATTAATGTCATTTTCAATGTACAGCTGAACTGAACCATAATCTCATGTACAATCAATATTATCCTTTGCGCAAGAGGGTGAAAACTTAATCTGAGTTCCAAATTCTAAATCTGAGACTGATGGACTTTAGGCAGAGACAGAATTGAACTCAATGATGAACCAGGTTGTCAACAATGATATTAAATAGCAAATGTTCAGCATTAACTCACTCAATAAGTTTGCACTCTGTAATCACCATGATGCTCCTGCAAGCCAATAGTGTCTGGGTTAGAAGGCAGAGTTAATGTTTCGAGTCTGGTGACCCTTCATCAGAACTTTTATTGCTTGGGTTAACGATGAACAAAATAAATTTGGATGATGGACTGAAAGGCAGTTGAAGGCTGTGGAACTGCACCCCTAAATATTCTAAGATGTCTAAGAAAAGTGGGAATGGAGGGGTTGCTAAGCTGTGAAAAGAAATGCATAATTCAGTACAAAGTAACCAAGCCACCAAAAACCAAATATACATTCTAATATCAATATTTCCTGTGGAAAGATTTATTCTGTGCAGGAGAGGTATGAGGGGAAAAGCCCTTAAATTTCTAAATTAAAAAAAACTGAAAGAACCGCAGATATTGTAAATCAGAAACAAAAAGAAAAATTGCTGGAAAAGCTCTGCAAGTCGACGTTGATGCCATGGGGTTGAAGGGTCCCGTTGCGGAAAATGAGGCGATCTTCCTCCAGCTGTCGGATGGTAAGGGAGTGGCGATGGAAGGGGCCCAGGACCTGCATGTCCTCGGCAGAGAGATAGGGGAATTGAAATGTTCAGCCATGGGCTGTGGGGTTGTTCAGTGCGAGTGTCCCGGAGATGTTCTCTGAAGTGCTCTGCGAGTCGGCGTCCAGTTTCCCCAATGTACAGGAGACCGCATCAGGAGCAACGGATACAGTAAATGACATGAGTGGAAGTGCAGGTGGAACTTTGATGGATGTGGAAGGCTCCTTTGGGGCCTTGGATGGAGACAAGGGGGGAGGTGTGTGCGCAGGTTTTGCAATTCCTGCGGTGGTAGGGGAGGGTCCAGGAAGAGGGAGTGTGTGTGGGTTGTTAGGGGGCATGGACCTGACCAGGTAGTTGCAGTGGGAACGGTCTTTACAGAAAGTGGATAGGATTGGGGAGAGATATCTCTGGTGGTGGGGTCGTTGGTAGGTGGCAGAAATGGTGGCAGAGGATGATGCAATGTATACGGAAGTTGGTGGGGTGGAAGGTGAAGAACAGGGCGATTCTGTTCTTGTCGCGGTTGGAGGCAGGGTTCAAGGGTAGAGATGCAGGAAGTGGATGAGGTGCGCTGGAGGGCATCATCAACCATATGGGAAGGGAATCTGTGGTCTTTAAAGAAGGAGGCAATCTAGTATGTTCTGTGATGGAACTGGTTCTCCTGGTAGCAGATATGGCAGACAAATGGGGAATAAGGGAATGCATTTTTGCAAGAGGTAAGCTGGGAGGAGGTGTAATCAAGGTAGCTATGGGAGTCGGTGGGTTTGTAGATAATGTCAGTGTTGAGTCGGTCATTGTTGATGGAGATGGAGAGGTCTAGGAAGGTGAAAGAAGTGTCAGATTTGGTCCAAGTGAACTTAAGGTCGGAGTAGAATGTGTTGGTGAAGTTGATGAACTGTTCAATCTCTGCGTGGGAGCATGAGGTGGCGCTGATGCAGTCATCAATGTAATGGAGGAAAAGGTAGGGAGTGGTGCCGGAGTAACTCCGGAAGATAGACTATTCTATGTAGCCGTCAAAGAGACAGGCAAAGCTGGCGCCCATGCACATGCCCATGGGAGGAACTGAAGGAGAAATTGTTGAAGGTGACTGCCAGCTCAGCCAAACAAATAAGAGTGTCAGTGGAAAGGTACTGGTGGGGATGTCGGGGGTGGAAGAAACTGAGGGCTTGGAGGCCCTGATCATGGTGGTTGGAGGTGTATAGGGGCTGGATGTTTATGGTGAAGTTGAGGCGTTGTGGGCTAGGGAAACAGAAGTCTTGGAAGAGGTGCAGCCATGGGTCGTATCTTGAACGTATGTGTGGAGTTCCTTGACCGGGAGGATAGGTCAGTATCGAGATAGGTGGAGATGAATTCAGTGGGGCAGGAGTAGGCTGAGACGATGGGTCGGCCTGGGTAGTCTGGCTTATGAATTTTGGGTAGGAGGTAGAATCGGTCAGTGTGGGTTTCCTGAACTATGAGGTTGAAAGCTGTGGATAGGAAATCCCCTGGGGTGAAGAGGTTGTGTACAGTCTGGGAGATGATGGTTTGGTGGTGCGGGTGAGCTCATGGTCAAGAGATGGTAAGAAGAGATGTCTTCAAGTTGGCGCCAAGCTGCAGCAGTGTAGAAGTCAGTGTGCCAAACTACCACTGCACCCCCCTTGTCTGCTGGTTTGATGGTGAGTTTGGGGTTGGAGCAGAAGGTGTGGAGGGTTGCGCATCGTGAGGGTGAGAGGTCGGATTGGGGGAGGGAGGTAGAGAGGTTGAGGTGTAAATTAAGAGGTCGAGGGGGGGTAACAGACCGGCATAGGGTGTCCAGGTGGATGGGGTGTGTTGCAGGCTGGCGAGGTCCTTGGTGGGTGGGCAGGAGTCCTGAATGAAAATGTAAGCTTGGAGGTGGAGGCGACGGAAGTAGTGTTTGACGTTATGACACTTATTGAATTCGTTGATGCGTGGACGTAAGGAGATGAAGATAAGGCCTTTGCTGAGGACAGTGGTGGGGGGGGAAACAAACTCGGCAGGGAGTGTGGGGGCGGAGACTGTGGCTGGAGTGGGAGTGGTATTGGGGAAATGGGGGTGACATCATTTGCTGAAGTGATGCTCACCCGGGGTTCTAGGGGAGCGGACGTGCTGACAGTGGGATCCATGGGGGGGTGTTAGCGGTGTGCAGGTGTGGTGCGTAAGTGGGAGCAGAAGTGGTGGCAACGACGGCAGCTATGGGGGCGGAAGTGACCAAACGTGTGATGTAGATGATGTCATTGGAGGTGGAAGTGGCTGCAGCAGCGGCAACAGAGGTGTGGTTCCAGTTGGACCTTGCATTGTCTTGGCGGCAGCGGATCCCGTCGTGATCGGTAGTGGTTGTCTGGCCGCCAGTTGCAGCAGCTGTTGTCTGGCCGGCAGTCATGGAGGTGGCATGAGTAGCCATGGCTGCAAGCTGCCAAACGGCGGGGGCAGAGATGACATCCTCAATCACCGCGACGATGATGGCTGACATGGCCTCATGGCTGATGGCGGCCAAGCAGTTCCAGAGGCTGGGGGAAGCTTCTGGAATATTCGAGGAACGCTGACTACTGAGGTGGGTACATGGAAGTTTGTTGTACTTATGGTTTTTGATGTTTGAAATGGTGTAGAAATATATAGAACAGAAAAGTACAGCACGGAACAGGCCCTTTGGCCCACGATGTCGTGCCGAGATTTAATCCTAATGTAAAATATAGTAACAACCTACGCACCCCTCAATTCACTGCTGTCCATGTGCATGTTCAGCAGTCGCTTAAATGTCCCCAATGACTCTGCTTCCACCACCACCGCTGGTAACGCATTCCATGCATTCACAACTCTTTGTGTAAAGAACCTACCTCTGATGTCTCCTTTATATGTTCCTCTTAATATCCTCAAACTATGACTTCTCATACCAGTCAATCCTGCCCTGGGGAAAAGTCTCTGGCTATTGACTCTATCTATTCCTCTCATTATTTTGTACACCTCTATCGGGTCTCCTCTCTTCCTCTTTCTCTCCAGACAGAAAAGTCTGAGCATATTCAACCTTTCTTCATAAGGCAAGCCCTCCAGTCTAGGCAGCATCCTGTTAAACCTTCTTTGCACCCTCTCCAAAGCCTCTGTATCTTTCCTATAGCAGGGCGACCAGAACTGGACACAATATTCCAAGTGTGGTCTCACCAGGGACTTGTAGAGCTGCAGCAAAACCTCACGGCTCTTAAACTCCATCCCCCTGTTGATGAAAGCCAAAACACCATATGCTTTCTTAACAGCGCTATCCATTTGGGTGACAACTTTGAGGGATCTATGTACTTGCACACCCAGATCCCTCCGTTCCTCCACATTGCCAAGAATCCTGTCTTTAATCCTATATTCAGCATTCGAGTTTGACCTTCACTTCACATCACTTCGCATTTACCCAGGTTGAACTCCATCTGCCATTTCTCAGCCCAGCTCTGCATTCTGTCTATGTCGCGCTGCAGCCTGCAGTAGCCTCTATACTATCGATGACACTTCCAACCTTTTGTTATCTGCAAATTTACTAACCCACATCTCAACCTCCTCATCCAAGTCATTTATAAAAACTACAAACAGCAGAGGCTCAAGAACAGAGCCCTGTGGGACCCCACTCAACACTGTCCTCCAGGCAGAGTACTTTCCATCTACAACCACACTCTGCCTTCTGTCAGCCAGCCAATTCTGAATCCAGATGGCCAAATCTCCCTGTATCCCATACTCCTGACTTTATGAATGAGCCTACCATGGGGAGCCCATCAAATGCCTTGCTGAAGGCCATATACACCACATCCACTGCTTGACCTTTGTCACCTCCTCAAAGAACTCAATAAGATTTGTGAGGCATGACCTGCCCCTCTCAAAGCCTTGCTGGCTGCCTTTAGTTACATTATGCTTTGCCAAATAGTCATAAATCCTATCCCTCAGAATTCTTTTCAAAACTTTGCTGACCACAAACGTAAGACTGACTGGTATGTAATTGCCAGCGATTTCCCTATTACCTTTCTTGAAAAGAGGAACAACATTCGCCTCCTTCCAATCCTTCAGTATGACTCCCGTGGAGAGTGGGGAGGCAAATATTCTTGCCAGTGGTTTAGCAACCTCTTTCTCACTTCCTGAAGCAGCCTAAGAAAAATCTGATCTGGCCCTGGGGACTTACCAATCTTAACGTTTTCCAAAATTTCTAGCACATCATCTTCATCAATCTTGATCTGGTCAAGACTGTATCCCAGCTCCTCTAAGTTTTCATTTACAACAAGTTCCCTCACCTTGGTGAAAACCAAAGCAAAAAACTCATTTAGGGCTTCCCCTATCTGCTCAGACTCCACGAACAAGTTCCCTCCACTATCCCTAATTGGCCCTACCTTCTCTCTGATCATTCTCTTATTCCGCACGTATGAGTAAAGCACCTTTGGGTTCTCCCTAATCCTTCTTGCCAAGCCTTTTTCGTGCCCCCTCCTGGCTCTCCTCAGTCCATTTCTGAGCTCTTTTCTAGCAAGCCATAATCCTCTAAAGCTGTGCTAGATCCTTGCTTCCTCCACCTTACATAAGCTGCCTTCTTCCTTTTGACGAGAAGTTCCTCTGTTCTTGTCATCCAAGGTTCCTTAATCTTACCTCTTCTTACCTGCCTCCGTGGAAAAAATTTGTGCATCACTCGCAACAACTGCTCCTTAAGTAGTATCCATATGTTTGCTGTACCCTTTCTGTGGAACAATCGCTACCAGTCTGTACTTCCCAACTCCTGTCTGATAACGTCATAATTTCCTTTTCCCCCAACTGAATATCTTCCCTCAGTAATTGCTCCTTTCACTTTCCAAGGCTATGCTAAATGTGAGGCAGTTATAATCACTGCCACCAAAGTGCTCTCTCACTGCGAGATCTGACACCTGTCCTGGCTCGGTGCTGAGCACCAAATCCAAAATGGCCTCTCCCCTCATCGGTCTGTCGACATACTGAGTAAGGAAACCCTCCTGAACACACCTTTCAAAATTGGTTCCATCCAAACCATCTACACTTAGGAGGTTCCAGTCGATATTGGGAAAGTTGAAATCACCCATAACAACAACCCTGCAACTTTTGCATTTTTCCATAATCTGCCCGCCTATGAGATCTTTAATCTCTCTATTGCTATTAGGTGGTCTGTAGAAAACCCCCAATGCAGTAGCTGTTCCCTTGCTGTTCCTACCTTCCACCCATACTGACTCAGTAGACAAACCTTCTTCAACAACCTTCGTTTCTGTAGCTGTGAAGCACTCTCTGATTAGCAATGCTACACCCCCTCCTTTTTTTCCACCCTCCCTGTTCTTTTTAAACATTCTAAACCCTGGAACATCAAGCATATAGTTTGTTAAGTGTATAAATTCTTCTGAGCATATAATACAGTAGTGGTCCTTTGCAGTTCTGAGAGAGTGTGGCCCTCAGTTGAGGCAGGGCTGACTGTAGAGAGCTTAGATGGTAGCGCATTGCTGCGAGTGTGGAGCGGAGGATCCGGATGGAGAACCGTTGCTGCAGGTTTTGAATTTGTAGTCTGTACTGGTTGTCCTGTTCAGATCCAAACTGTGTTGGTCTGAATGTGGTTCGGAATCCATGTGGGATCAGTTGGTTCCGTAAGCAGGGACTGAGGAAGGGGATGTGGCTGTAGTAGCGAGTCTATTTCAGGATATGGCCAAAAAAGTTCAGGGTGGAGGAGATGACCTGGGGTTGCAGTGAGAGAGAGAGAGACTCACTTAGATTCTTGTAGAGAGTGGAAGAGAACTTCTTCAAGGTAGGCATCCTTGGAAGAAGATTCGCAGTAGGTTAAAATCAACTAGGCGGAAGTGACTACTGCAGATGCTGGAGATCAGAGTCAATGTTAGAGTGGTGCTGGAAAAGCACAGCATATCAGGCAGCATCTGAGGAACAGGACAATTGATGTTTCAGGCAAAAGCTTCTTGCTGCAGCTTCTTGGCAATGATGGCCATTGCATCCTATATACCAGTCCATCAATCCTATTCTCCTTGAACATTCGGACAAAGTCCCTGATTATTCTTATGTCACGGTCCTCTCCTCCTGGGACGAATCACTCCTCTAAGTGCCAGTTAACAGGAGGAACTTCTTCCTTAGATGGCTGTGGAGTCAAAGAAGTGAGATGCTCAGTAGATTATGCTACCGTATTTTCTAACGCAACGACGTCGGTAACTGAACTGGTGCGAGAGTGCAGAAGCCAGTCTCGTGCTATAGAGACCTCAAGGTCTCTGTACTCTTGTTCTCGAGGTCGAGGAGGTGACTTCTCACAGAGCAGCCCATTTCTCTAAGGAGGATATGGCACCAGACTTTCTGGTCTCTTGGTAGTTATCTGGTTTGTGGCAAGTTGTTCCAGAAACAGTACATAGTAAGATGGGTATGGAGTCAGATGACAGGCATGCCAAATGGGCAGGGTAGATACTTTATGAAGCGGATTTAGAAAGATGTGGTGAGAAGTTTTTCTTGGCCTTGCAGCAAGAATCCCTCAAACAGTACAACTCAACTCGCACTTGTCCATTATCTTTATCCCCTTGGTCCCTGGTTAGTTCAGTAGCTGAGAAAGCTGGTTTGTGATGCACAGCAATACTAACAGCAAGTGTTCATTCCTACACCAGCTGAGGTTACCATGAAGGACTTAACCGCTCCCGTTACTTGGAGGATAGTGATCCTTGGATTAAGCCAAAATTAGTTGCCTTTCTCTAATAAGACAGCAGCTCTATGGGCACTTTGTTCTTGCTTAATTTTGCTCCTGCTGTGTAGAACAGCTAATATGTTGTCACTAACTAGTGTTGATTGTATCCTGAATGAAAGGTTAATTCTTTTACTAGTAAATGACACATCACGTTACATACTCTGAAGTATGTAAAATATTTTCTCTCAACTTTTCACGGAACCATATCTTTTGCTCCTTTGTTGAAAACTGAGTTATGATTTCAAAAGACAAAGTTCAGACATGTCAAATCTTGACAGTGAGTACTAACAGACTGAAAGCTGAGCTCAATCCTATTCTCACTGTATAAATGGCATCTCCGAATCTTCACTGTATATGTGCTGCATTTACGTGTTCCAGCATAAATTTTATTGTGAGTAGGAACTCTAACTGATTGTTTCCCCTACTTTGTGTTCACAGTGTAAAGCTTTTGCTGCTAACTCATTTGAAATCATCTAACACAGCATACACAAAGAATGAAATTGTGGATTGTTCAGAACCACACACGGCCATACATTTGCTTCTAAACCGTCAGGATTACCTGATATAAACACGAGTTTTAAAATTTTGTTCTTTTATCACTATTTTCTTTCATCAACGAACACCTAACTTACTTGCCTTTTAAATTTGCAGATTAATGGAGATGGGAAAGGTGGAACTGTGACAAAAGTAATCCCAATTCACCTGACTTTCATTTATTTCATTTTTCCCGATAGCATCCTTTCACTGTCTTAACGGGATTGGATTGGCAAGGGAAATGACTCATCAGGGGGAGGAAGAGGAGAAGGAATAGAATATGAAATTCAAATCAAATGATTGACTAACACAATTTGTAAGACTGCATTAAAAAGCAAAGCAGGAAGACACAGATGGTGGAGGAGAAGGACAAAAAAGACAGAATAGTTAGTCTTTCTGTCTCCAAGGCCAAAAATAGAAATGGAACTCACGGGCAGTGAATTTTGCAACAAGTCAACGATAGTAAATGCGTTTCAGACTTCATGTTATATTTTTATTGGAGCCATGGAATATCTTGCTTTTTAATTATCAATGATCTTCTTCTTAGGCAGTCTCTTGAGATTGAAGATGACTTTCTTCCATTCCAGAATTATGGGTCCTGAGGTGACTAAACAGACTAATGATCTGTACACTCTGCCATAGGTGGAACAGGAAGTGTTTGATGATATAGGTGACTGGAATGCTCGAATTAGCTCATAGTCCTCCTGGCGTTTGAACTTGGTCTCTATCTGGGTTTGTCAAGAGATGCTCAAAATGGATTACACCCTCAGAGATGCTTTATTTCCAGTCAGGGCGATGTTAAGTGAGACAATCCCATGAGGGAGTAAGGAAGTCGCATCTTCCAGGGAGGAAACGAAGCATTTTATCTTCTTGTCTGGTAAAAACTTTCCATGACATAGTTCAGAGTTGAAAGCTTGCTTCAAAGCACTTGTGTGAAGCACACAGATAATGTGGCTCACCCCAGCACAGTTGATTGACTGTAATCAGTGCCTCTATGCTGGGGATGTTGGTGTGAAAGAGGATACTAACATTAGAGCACTCATTCTGCCATGACATTTAGAGGACTTTACAAAAGCATCCTCCAGTGGCGCTTCCTTGAGGGATTTGAAGCATCAGCTGTATATTGTCTATCTTTCCGTGCTGTAGAGGAGGGTGGTTATCAGAATTGTCTGGTCGACTATGAGATTGGCACCAGGTTTGAGGTCTTTGTCATCAAACATCTGTTCTTCACATGATCAAAGAATATCCTGGAACAATGGAGATGTTGTTGAATTTCATCACTGATAAAATACTTCCTCAGTGACAGTATGCTCCCAAGAGAATTGATCCATGCCACCTACTGTTGGACCACCTCCCTCACCCCCCACCCCTCCCCCGCACCTCCACGACCAAACCCCTATCAACCCATGAATTTTGATAGTCAGGGACAATGTGGTGTGGACAAGCAGGCTGGCAGAGGACCTTTGCTTCCCTGAAATTTAGCTGAAGGCATATTTTAAAAATGCTTCCATGAACGGACAGAGGTGGTCAGTCACTCCAGCATAGTCACATGTGAGTATAGAGCTTCCTTCACAGCAGAACAAAAAAAGAAATAAATGAAAACCAAGCTATCTACATATAGAGCTCAGTTAAAAAAATCTTAAAACACACAGTAAAACAAAATTTTCCACCTACCTCCTAACAACACAACTTGATAGAAATTCAAACCAAGAAGAAAATATACCTCTACATCAAAACTTTTTAAGTTTTGCTTAACTGATTCTCCTCAGTTTCTGTCCTGTGAGCTGTGGAGTCTTCTTATGTGAATATGCACAAATTGGGATCTTTGATTTTCTCAGCATTTTTATAACCTGCAGATTTCTAACAGAATATTCCTGGTTTTTAAATTGCAGTTAAATCTTCCAGCTGTGACAACTGATTTCCTTGACCCACTCTAAAGACTTCTACCTCGCAGGGAAACGAGTCAATCACCTCTGGACTGCCTCTAAAATTTCAAGCTTGGATTTTCTAAATCAAAAGTCAATCCTTACTGATTCTGAACTGAAAACAAGTTAATACCCTCTAATGTTTAATCTACTTGTCGTAAACCATAACAGTGTAAAGCACTCGATGACACATTCCCGAGTACATTAGCAGCTGACCGAGTTATTTTTAGAACTCCGTACAAAAGTAACCAACATCCATATGCCGCTATCTTGAAATCTGAATTTAATAGTTAATATTAATATCTCTATAAATTATCACACTTGCTCACCACTGCACTCATATCCATGAAGTTTCCTGCTGGAGTGGTTCTTCTACACAGAATGAGTGGAAAACTGTGTTCAACAAATCTCACCTCCAGCCCAGAATTAGGACCACCCCATTCTCTGCCTTTGAGCTGCAGCATAAAGACGACACCTGCTACTTTCAATGCTATTGCTTTGCCATGTCCTGAGCTAACTGGCCAATGTCATGCTGAATAATTAAAAGTAAATAAATATGTCCAGTGCCTTTGTGCAAACTATAACCACTTCTCTAAGTTTTTAATTGACTCATTTTTCCAGAAGAATTGTAGACACTTGTTTTCAGTCATTGGAAACAGCACAGCAGACAAATGTGGCGACCATGAAATACCAAGGTGAGAATATCTAGTTAGTAGATGGCTCAGATATGGCTGCATCAAAATGTTGCCTATTAATTGATATAATACATTTAATGCTGCACGTTGAAAAGTATAACTGTTAGACAGTTTACCACGCATGACTATAAGACATCAAATTAGACATTCAAGCAGCTAATAACAGCTGAAACCCTGTGTGGCACTTCCAACAGAAGTACAGGCAGGAGAGGGCCCAAAACAGTTTTCCAATGCAGAAAGAATAGAGCCATAGAGTCTTAGAGAAGTACAGCACGGAAACAGACCCTTCGGTCCAACTTGTTCATGCCGACCAGATAACCTAATCTAGTCCCATTTGCCAGCACTTGGCACATATCCCTCTACGGCGCACCAATCTTTATATTGCTGAGGCTAAACGCCAGCTTGCAGACACTTCCTCCTACTGCCCCCTTGGCCATGACTCCACCTCCCACCACCAAACCATCATCTCCCAGACCATCCATAACCTCATCACCTCAGGGGATCTCCCATCCACCGCCTCCAACCTCATACTCCCACAACCCCGCACCACCCGTTTCTACCTCCTGCCCAAAATCCACAAACCTGACTGCCCCGGCCGACCCATCGTCTCAGCCTGCTCCTGCCCCACTGAACTCATCTCTGCATACCTCGACACGGTCCTGTCCCCCTTAGTCCAAGAACTCCCCACCTACGTTCAGGACACCACCCACGCCCTCCACCTCCTCCATGATTTTCACTTTCCCAGCCCCCAACGCCTGATCTTCACCATGGACATCCAGTCCCTATACACCTCCATCCCCCATCACGAAGGCCTCAAAGCCCTCCGCTGCTTCCTTTCCCGCCGAACCAACCAGTACCCTTCCACTGACACCCTCCTTCGACTGACTTAACTGGTCCTCACTCTGAACAACTTCTCCTTCCAATCCTCCCACTTCCTCCAAACCAAAGGAGTAGCCATGGGCACCCGCATGGACCTCAACTATGCCTGCCACTTCGTTGAATATGGGGAATAGTCCATCTTCCGCAGTTACACTGGCACCACCCCGACCTTTTCCTCCGCTACAATGATGACTGTATCGGCGCTACCTCGTTCTCCCACGAGGAGGTTGAACAGTTCATCCACTTTACTAACACCTTCCACCCCGACCTCAGATTTACCTGGACTGTCTCAGACTCCTCCCTCCCCTTCCCAGACCTCTCCATCTCTATCTCGGACGACCGATTCAACACGGACATATACTATAAACCGACTGACTCCCACAGCTACCTAGATTACAGTTTTTCCCACCCTGCCCCCTGTAAAAACGCCATCCCATATTCCCAATTCCTTTGCCTTCACCACACCTGCTCCCAGGAGGACCAGTTCCAATACCGAACAACCTAGATGGCCTCCTTCTTCAAAGACCGCAATTTCCCCTCAGATATGATTGATGATGCTCTCCACCGCATCTCCTCCACTTCCCGCTCCTCCGCCCTTGAACCCCGCCCCTCCAATTGCCACCAGGACAGAACCCCACTAGTCCTCACCTACCATCCCACCAACCTCCAGATACATCGTATCATCCTTCGTCATTTCTGCCACCTCCAAATGGACTCCACCACCAAGGATATATTTCCCTTCCCAACCCTATCAGCGTTCCGGAAAGACCACTCCCTCCGCGACTCCCTTGTCAGATCCACACTCCCCACCAACCCAACCTCCACTCCCGGCACCTACCCCTGCAACCGCAAAAAATGCAAAACTTGCGCCCACACCTCTCCCCTCACTTCCCTCCAAGGCCCCATGGGATCCTTCAATATCCATCAGAAATTCACCTGCACCTCCACACACATCATTTGCTGCATCCGTTGGACCCGATGTGGCCTCCTATACATTGGCGAGACAGGCCGCCTACTTGCGGAAGGTTTCAGAGAACACCTCTGGGACACCTGCACCAACCAACCCAACCGCCCCGTGGCTGAACACTTTAACTCCCCCTCCCACTCCACCAAGGACATGCAGGTTCTTGACCTCCTCCATCGCCAGACCATGGCAACATGATGCCTGGAGGAAGAGCGACTCATCTTCTGCCTAGGAACCCTCCAACCACAAGGGATGAATGCAGATTTCTCCAGCTTCCTCATTCCCCTCCCCCCACCTTTTCTCAGTCCCAACCCTCAGACTCAGCACCGCCTTCTTGACCTGCAATCCTCTTCCCGACCTCTCCGCACACACCCCCTTTCTGGCCTATCACCCTCACCGTAACATCCTTCCACCTATCGCATTCCCAATGCCCCTCCCCGAAGTCGCTCCTCCCTACCTTTTATCTTAGCCTGCTTGGCACACCCTCCTCATTCCCGAAGAAGGGCTTATGCCCGAAATGTCGATTCTCCTTCTCCTTTGATGCTGCCTGACCTGCTGCGCTTTTCCAGCAACACATTTTTAAGCACATATCCCTCTAAACCCTTCCTATTCATATACACACCCAGGTGTCTTTTAAATGCTCCACCATTTCCTCTGCCAGCTCATTCCACACACCATCCTCTGTGTGAAACCTTTTATACCTTTCCCCTCTCATCCTAAACCTACGTCCTACAGTTTTGGACTCCTTCCCCCCACCACCACCCTACCATACACACTGCGAAAAGTCTTTGTCTATTTATCCTATCCATGCCCCTCATGATTTTATAAACCTCTATAAGGTCACCCCTTAGCCTCCGGTGCTCCAGGGAAAACAGCACATCTGCCACTTCTCAGCCCATTGGCCCATCTGATCAAAATCCCAATGTAATCTGAGGTAAGCTTCTTTGCTGTCCACTACACCTCCAATTTTGGTGTCATCAGCAAACCTACTAATTATACCTCCTATGTTCATATCCAAATCGTTTATATAAATGTTGAAAAGTGGTGGACCCATCACCAATCATCTGTGACACACCACTGGTCACAGGTCTCCAATCTGAAAAGCAACCGTCCACCTCCACCCTCTGTCTGCTATCTTTGAGCCAGTTCTGTATCCAAATGGCTAGTTCTCCCTGTATTCCATGAGATCTAACCTTGCTAACCAGTCTCCCATGGGAAACCTTGTTGAATGCTTTACTTAAGTCCATATAGATCACATCCACCGCTCTGCCCTCATCAATCCTCTATGTTATTTCTTCAAAAAACCCAATCAAGTTTGTGAGACATGATTTCCCATGCACAAAGCCATGTTGACTATCCCTAATCAGCCCTTGCCTTTCCAAATACACATAAATCCTGTCCCTCAGGATTCCCTCCAACAATTTGCCCACCACCAATGTCATGCTCACTGATCTATGGTTCCCTGGCTTTTCCTTATCACCTTTTTGAAATAGTAGCACAACATTAGCCAACCTCCAGTCTTCTGGCACCTCAACTTTGACTACCTATGATCCAAATATCTCAGCAAGAGGTCCAGCAATCACTTCCCTAGCTTCTCACATGTTCTAGAGTGCACCTGATCAGGTCCTGGGGATTGATCCACTTTTATGCATTTTAAGATATCCAGGACTTACTCCTTACTAATTATGGACAACTTTCAAGATGTCACCATCTATTTCCTCACATTCTATATCTTCCATGTTTTTCTCCACAGTAAACACTGTTGCAAAATACTCCTTTAGTATCTTCCCATCTCCTGCAGCTCCACACATAGGCAACCTTGCTGATTTTTTGAAAGGCCCTACTCTCCTTAGTTACCCTTTTGTCATTAATGTATTTATAATAAGTCTTTGGATTCTCCTTAAACCGATTTGCCAAAGCTATCTCATGTCCCCTTTTTGCCCTCCTGATTTCCCTCTTTAGTATACTCCTACTGCCTTTACAATCTTCTAAGGATTCATTCGATCTATCCTGACTATACCTGACATATTCTTCCTTCTTTTTCTTAACCAAATCCTCATTTTCTCTAGTCATCCAGCATTCCCTATACTTACCAGCCTTTCTTTTCTCCCGAACAAGAATACACTGTCTCTGGTCTCTCGTCATCTCATTTCTGAAGGCTTCCCATTTTCCAGCCATCCCTTTACTTGTGAGCATCTGCCTCCAATCAGCTTTTAAAAGTTCTTGCCTAATAAGGTTAAAATTAGCCTTCATCCAATTTAGAACTTCAACTTTTAGAGCTGGTCTATCCTTTTCCATCACTACTTTGAAACTAAAGAATTATGTTCACTGGTCCCAAAGTGCTCCCCCACTGATACCTCAGCCAACTGCCCTGCTTTACTTCTCAAGAATAGGTCACATTTTGCACATTCTCCAGTAGGTACATGCACATACTGCATCAGAAACTTTTCCACCACAGGATTAACAAATTCCTCCCCATCTCAACCCTTAACACTATGGCAGTCCCATTCTATGTTTGGCAAGTTAAAATCCCCTCCCATAACTACCCTATTATTCTTACAGACAGCTGAGATCTTACAAATCTGTTTCTCAATTTCCCTCTGAGTATTAGGGGGTCAATAATACAATCCCAATAAAGTGATCATCCCTTTCTTATTTCTCAGTTCCACCCAAATAACTTCCCTAGATGTATTCCCAGGAATATCCTCCCTAAGTACAGCAGTAATGCAGTCCCTTATCAAAAACGCCACTCCCCCTCCTTTCTTGCCTCTCTTTCTATCCTTGCTGTAGCATTTGTATCCTGGAACATTAATTTGCCAGTCTTGTCCATCTCTGAGCAATGTTTCTGTAATTGTATGGCATCCCAATCCCATGTTCCTAACCATGCCCTGAGTTCATTTGCCTTTCCTGTTAGGCTTCTTGCCTTGAAGTAAATGCAATTTATCAGTCCGACCTTGTTCACTGCTTTGTTCCTGCCTGCCGTGTCTGTTTGACTCACTCTCTTTCCCAACTGTGCTAGTCTTATCCTCCCAAGCAGCTCGAGCATATCTCCCTGCCAGTATGTTAGTCCCTTCCAATTCAGGTGCAATCCATCCTTCTTGTACAGGTCACTTCTACCCCAGAAGAGATTCCATTGATCCAAAAATGTGAATTAATCTCCCATACACCAGCTCCTCAGCCACGCATTCATCTGCTCTATCCTCCTATTCCTACCCCCACTAGCTCATAACACTGGGAGTAACCCAGATATTACTACCCTCAAGGACCTCCTTTGTAAATTCCTGCCTAACTTTCTATATTCTCCCTTCAGAATCTCATCCTTTTCACTTCCTATTTTGTTGGTTCCAATGTGTACAACGACTTCCTGCTAGACCTCTTCCCTTTGAGAACATTCTGCACCCTCTATGAGACAGCCTCGATCCTGGCACCAAGGAAGCAACACACCATTCTCATTTTTCACTGCTGGCTACAGAAATGTCTGTCTGTGCCTCTGACTAGAGAGTCCCCTATCACAATCAATCACTTGGACCCCGACATACCCCTTATTATAGTACAGCCTGTCTCGATACCAGAAACTTGGCTGTTTGTGCTACATTCCCCTGAAAGTCCATCATCCCCCACATTTTTCAAGACAGCATACTTGTTTGAAATGGAGATAACCACAGAAGACTCCTACCCTACCTACCTACCTCTCCTACCTTTCCTGGAGTTAACCCATCTATGTGACTGTATCTGTGGCTTTTCTCCCATCCTATAACTGCCATCTATCTCACACCCTAGCTCGTGTAAATTCCTCATTACCCCTAACTGGTGCTCTAACCGATCCATTCGATCTGATAGGACTCCTAACCAACGACATTTATTGCTGATAAAATCCTCAGTTGCATGTAAACCCTCTCAAAACTCCCACATCTGACAAGAAGAGCATATTACTCTACTAAAGGCCATTTTTGCTCCATAATCTACAGATCCAAAAAATAGCACTGTCATTTTGTTCTAAAAAAACATGCTTCAGGCTTAGTATTTACAGTTTATATTTTTAAAATTTAATCAAGAGACAGGTTTCAATAAGACATATAATCAAGAAAGAACCCACTCTCCTCACTACTGTAGACTTACAGCAAGGTTACATGTTAAAAACTATGCACTTATCTGTTCCTGTGTTGTGAGCTCTCTCAGATAGGTTCCTCTAAGATTAGTTGTGAATTTTGCTGTTTGTTAATTTTTTTTATGAAGAGCTTGAAAACTTGCTGCGATAAAAAATAACCCTGGTAGACTTTGTGGAATGTGAAATTGTCAAGTGGGCTTTGAAAGCATTAGCAAGGATGTTCTTCAGCTGAAATAATCTCTGTTCTGATAAAATTGCTGAACAACAGTGTTATCAATTTGGTTTGCAAATACTGGGTCAAGTCTAAAAGAATGACTTGAGGCTTTCTGGATTATACGCCATATGGGTTATCCTCTTATCCCCTCGTTGACTGATTCTTTCTCACTCTTTTACTAATTATTCACTTTTTTAGCCCTAATCCTAACCTTGTCGCATTTTGTTCTATTATTCAGGCAACATCATGGTTACAGTCAACATCCTTTGTGCCTTCCTTTTTTAAATGTTGGCTTGATCTAGCTATATATCAAATGGGAGTGAAACTTAGACAGCAATTCATCTCAACTGAATTCAGTACAAATTAAAACTGAATGGCATATAAAATGAGCATTTCACAGAATCACATAGCATGGAAACAGGCCCTTCAGCCCACTTTGACCATGCTGACTAGCTTCCTAAACTGAATTAGCCCCATTTGCCTGCATTTGGCCCATATGCTGTTATTATCCATGTACCTGTCCAAACGTCTTTTAAATGTTGTAACTGACATGCCTCTACCACTTCCTCTTGCAGCTCGTTCCATCCACACACCGTTCTCGGTATGAAAAGGTTGCCCCTCAGGTCCGTTTTAAATTTTCCTCCTCTCACCTTAAACCAATGCTCTGTAGCTTTGGACTCCCCTACCCCGGGGAAAAAGATTTTGGCTATTCACCCTACCTTTGCCCCTCTACAAGGTCACCCCATTAGCTTCCTCTGCTCCAAGGGGAAAGGCCTCTCCTTATACCTCAAACTTTCCAGTCTCAGCAACTTCCTTGTAAATAATCTTTGCACACTGTCCTGGTTTAATATCATCCTTCCTCTCACAGGGCAACCAGAATTATATACAGTACTCCATATGTGGCCTTATCAATGCCCTGTAAAGCTATAATATGACATCCCAACTCCTGTATTCAATGCTCTGACCAATGAAGGCAACTGTGCCAAATGCTTTCTTCACTATCATGTCTACCAGTGATGCCACTTTCAAAGAACTACGTATCTGCACCTCTAGCTCTCTCTGTTCGACAACACTCCCCATGGGCCTGCCATCGATTGTATAAGTCCTGCCCTGGTTTGCCCTACCAAAATGCAACACCTCACATTTATCTGAATTAAAGTCCATCTGCCATTTCTCAGCCTATTGGCTCAGATGATCAAGATCCCATTGCACCCTCAGATAACCTTCTTCACAGTCCACTATACACCAATTTTGGTGTCATCCATAAATTTAGTAACTATGCCTCCTATATTCTTATCCAAATTGTTTATATACGACAAACAGCAGTGGATCCAGCATCCATCCTTGCGGCATAATAGTGATTACAGGCTTCCAGTTTGAACAACAATCATCAACTACTACCATCTGTTTTCTACCTTCAAGCCAATTTTGTATCCAGTTGGCTAATGCTCCCTGGATTCCATGTGATCTAACCTAACTAACCAGTCTACAATATGGATCTTGCTAAAGTCCATGCAGACAATGTCTCCCACTCTGCTTCCATTTATTTTCTTGGTCACCTCTCTAAAAAAATCAACCAAAATTTGTAAGACATGATGTCCCACACACAAACCCATGCATACTATCCTTAATCGATCCTTGCCTTTCCAAATGCATGTTGATACTGTCTCTCAGAATCACCTCCAGTAACTTACCCACTACTGACGTTAGCCTCACCGTTTGTAGTTCCCTCGCTTTTCCTTGCAGACTTTCTTAAATAATAGCCCTAAATTAGTCACCCTTCAGTCTTCCAGGATCTTGCCCATGGTTATTGATGATACAGATACCTCTGCTTGGGGCCCAGCAATTTCTTCTCGAGCACAATGTCCTGGGATACACTTGATCAGGTCCCGGACATTTACCTACCTTTAAACATTTTAAGATGTCCAGCATCTCCTCTTTTGTAATGTGGACTATTTTCAAGACATCACCATTTATTTCCCTGAGTTCCTTAACTTCCATGTCTTTCTCCAAATACGACATAAGAACCAGGAGCAGGAGTTGAAACATCTGGCCCTTTGAGCCCGTTCCACTGTTCAATAAGATCATGGCTGATCTTTTTGTGGCCTCAGGTCTACTTATCTGCTCTCTCACTGTAACCCTTAATTCCTTTACTATTCCAAAAAAATCCTTCTCAGCTTTAAAAACATTTATTGAAGTAGCGTCAACTACTTCACTGGGCAGGGAATTCCGTAGACTCACAACCCTCTGGGTGAAGAAGTTCCTTCTCAATTCAGTCCTAAATCTGCTTCCCCTAATTTTGAGGCTATGCCATCTTGCCCTAGTTTCATGTGCCAGTAGAAACATCCTCTCTCTTATCTTATCAATTCCCTTCATAACTTCATGTTTCTATAAGATCCCCCTCATTCTTCTAAATTCAAAAGAACATAATTCCAGTCTACTCAGAATCTCTTCATAAGCCAACCCCCTCAATTCCGGAATCAAGCAAGTGAACCTCTTCTGCACCCTCTCCAGTGCCAGTACATCCTTTCTCAAGTAAGCAGACTAAACCTGCACACAGTACTCCAGGTGTGGCCTCACCAGCACCCTATAGAGCTACAACATAACCTCCCTGCTTTTAAACCCTATATGTTGACCTATGGAGGACAAAATTCCATTTGCCTTCCTAATTACTTGTTGTACTTGCAGGCCAACCCTCTGTGAATCATGCACAAGGACACCCAGGTCCATTTGCACAGCAGCATGCTGCAATGTTTTACCATTCAAGTAATAGTCCTTTTTACTGTAACTCAGACCAAAATGGATAAATTCACATTTATTAACATTGTATTCTATCTGCCAGTCCTTTGCCCATTCAAAGTATTTATGCTCCTCTGCAAAATTTCACAGTCCGCTCCACACTTTGCTCTGCCACTCATCTTAGTGTCATCTGCAAACTACACGTGGTCCCCAACTCTAAATCATCCATGTAAATTGTGAATAATTGCAGTCCCAACAC
Source organism: Hemiscyllium ocellatum (assembly GCF_020745735.1). Lineage (NCBI taxonomy): Eukaryota > Metazoa > Chordata > Chondrichthyes > Orectolobiformes > Hemiscylliidae > Hemiscyllium > Hemiscyllium ocellatum. The sequence continues at coordinate 61,105,489 of NC_083402.1, forward strand.
TGATTCCTGAGGCACATCACTAATTACTGATTGCTAACCAAAATAGCATTCATTAATCCCCATTCTTTGCTTCCTGTTAGTCAACTAATCCTCTATCCATGCTAATACTTTACCTGTAACTCCAGGCATCTTTATCTTATACAACAGCTTCTTGTGCAGCACCTTGTCAAATCCCTTTTGGAAATCAAGATACACCACATCTCCTGGGTCCATGTTGTCTACCATGCTCATAATGTCTTCGTAAAATTCCAAAAGACTAGTTAAGCATGACCTGCCCTTTATGAACTCATGTTGCATCTGCCCAATGGGACTATTTCTGTCCAGATACCTTGTTATTTCTAAAGTCATAGAGGTGGACAGCACGAAAGTAGACCCTTCAGTCCAACTCATCCATGCCAACCAGATCACCTGATCTAATCTAGTCCCATTTGCCAGCATTTAGCCCATATCCCTCTAAACCCTTCTTATCCATCCAGATGCCTTTTAAATGTTGCAATTGTACCAACCTCCGTCACTTCCTCTGGCAGCTCATTCCATACACGCACCACCCTCTGCGTGAAAAAGTTGCCCTTTACATCTCTTTTATATTTTTCCCTTCTCACCTTAAACCTATGCCGTCTAGTTCTGGACTCCCCACTCCAGGGAAAAGATTTTGTCTATTTATCCTATTCATGCCCCTCATGATTTTATAAACTTCTATAAGGTCACCCCTCAGGCTCCGACACACCAGGGAAAATAGCCCCAGCCTATTCACCCTCTCCCTATAGCTCAAATCCTCCAATCCTGGCAAAATCCTTGTAAATCTTTTCTGAACCCTTTCAAGTTTCACAACATCCTTCTGAGAGGAAGGAGGCCAAAATTGCACACAATATTCCGAAAGTGGCCTAACCAACGTCCTGTTCAGCTGCAACATGACCTCCACCTCTTATACTCAATGCTTTGATCAATAAAGGAAAGCATACCCAATACCTTCTTCACTATCCTATCTACCTCAGACTCTCTTTTAAAGGAGCTATGAACCTGCACTCCAAGGTCTCGTTGTTCAGCAACTCCCTAGGACTTACTATTAAGTGTATACGTCCTGCTCTGATTTGCTTTTCCAAAATGCAGCACCTCACATTTATCTAAATTAAACTCCATATGCCACTTCTCAGCCCATTGGCCCATCTGATCAAGATCGTGTTGTAATCTAAGGTAACCTGTCCACTACACCTCCAATTTTGGTGTCATCTGCAAACTTAATATTTGTACCTCCTGTGTTCACATCCAAATCATTTATATATGTGAGGAAAAGTAGTGGCCCCAGCACCAATCCTTGTGGCACTCCACTGGTCACAGACGTCCAGTCTGAAAAACTCTCCACTACCATTCTCTGTCATCTACTTTTGAGCCAGTTCTGTATCCAAATGGCTAGTTCTCCCTGAATTTCTATATCTTCCATGTCCTTCTCCACAGTAAACACTGATGTAAAGTACCAGTTTAGTATCTTCCCCATCTCCAGTGGCTCCACACAAAGGCCACCTTACTGATCTTTGAGGGGCCCTATTGTCTCCATGGTTACCCTTTTGGCCTTAATATATTTGTAAAAACCCTTTGGATTCTCCTTAACCCTATTTGTCAAAGACATCTCATGTCCCCTTTTTGCCATCCAGGTTTCTCTCTTAAGAATACTCCTACTACCTTTATACTCTTCTCAGGATTCACTCATCCTATCCTGTCTATACCTGACATATGCTTCCTTCTTTTTCTTAACCAAAACCTCAATTTCTCTCATCATCCAGCATTCCCTATACCTACCAGCCTTCCCTTTCACCCGAACAGGTATATACTGTCTCTGGACTCTCGTTAGCTCATTTTTGAAGGCTTCCATTTTCCTGCCATCTTTTCACCAACAAATATCTGCCCCAATCAGCTTTTGAGTGTTCTTTCCTAATACCATCAAAATTAGACTTCCTCCAAATCAGAACTTCAACTTTTGGATTCAGTCTACCCTTTTTCATTATAATTTTAAAACTAATAGAATTATGGTCACTGCTCCCAAAGTGCTCCCCTCTAACACCACAGTCACCTGCCCTGCCTTATTTCCCAAGTGTCGGTTGAGTTTTGCACGTTCTCTAGTAGGTACATCCACGTACTGACTCAGAAAATTTTCTTATACACACTTAACAAATTCCTCTCCATTTAAACCCTTAACTCTATGGCAGTCCCAGTCTATGCTTGGAAAGTTAAAATCCCCGAACATAGCCACCCTATTATTCTTACAGATAACTGAAATCTCCTGACAAATTTGTTTCTCAATTTCCCACTGACTATTAAAGGGTCTATAATACAATCCCAATAAAGTGATCATACCTTTCTTATTTCTCAGTTTCACCCAAATAACTTCCCTGATGTATTAGTGAGAATATCAGCCCCAAGTAGAGCTGTAACGCTTTCCCTTATCAAAATGCCACTTCCCATCCTCCCTTGCCTCCTTTTCTATCCTTCCAGTAGCATTCGTATACTAGAACATTAAGCCACCAGTGTTGTCCAGTCCTGAGCCACGTTTCTGTAATTGCTGTGATATCCCTGTCCCCACATTCCCCTAATCATGCCCTGAGTTCATCTGCCTTCCCTGTTAGGCCCCTTACATTCAAATAAATGCAGTTTAATTTATCAGTCCAACCTTGTTCTCTGCTTTGTCCTTGCCTGCCCTGTCTGTTTGACTCACTTCTTTTCTCAACTGTACCAGTCTCAGATTGATCTCTTTCCTCACTATCTCCCTGGCTCCCAATCCCACCAACCCCCTAGCCCCACCCCCACCACGCACCCCCCACCCCAACCCCCCATCCCCTATCATTTACTAGTTTAAATCTTTGTGAACAGCTCTAGCAAATCTCCCTGCCAGTATATTAGTCCCTTCCAATTCAGGTGCAATCCATCCTTCTTGTACAGGTCACTTCTATCCCAGAAGAGATTCCAATGATCCAAAAATGTGAATCCTTCTCCCATGCACCAGCTCCTCAGCCACACATTCATCTGCTCTATCCTCCTATTCCTACCCTCACTAGCTCATAGCACCAGGAGTAATCCAGATATTACTACTCACAAAGACCTCCTTTTTATATTCCTGCCTAATTTTCTATATTCTCCCTTCAGAATCTCATCCTTTCATCCTTTTTCCTTCCTATGTCATTGGTTCCAATGTGTACAATGACCTCCTGCTGGGCCTCTCCACTTTGAGTACAGTCTGCACCCTCTCTGAGACACCCTTGATCCTGGCACCAGGGAGGCAAAACACCACTGTCGGCCGCAGAAATGACTGACTGTGTCTCTGACTAGAGAGTCCTCTATCACAATCAATTGTTTGTAACTCGACGTACCCCTCATTACATTACAGCCTATCTTGATACCAGAAACTTGGCTGTTCGTGCGACATTTCCCTGAGAATCCATCACCCCTTATATTTTCCAAAACAGCATATTGTTTAAAATTAGGATAGCCACAGAAGACTCCTGCACCACCTGCCTACCTCTCCTACCTTTCCTGCAGTTAACCAATCTGTGACTGCATCTGCTCTGCACCTTTTCTCCCTTCCTACAGCTGCCATCCATCACACCCACTTCCTCTTGTAAATTCCTCATTGTCTCTAATTGTCGCTCCAACCGATCCATTCGATCTGACAGGAGTGCCAACCTATCATGTAAACGCTCTCAAAACTCCCACATCTGTCAAGAAGAGAATATCACTCTACTAAAGGCCATTTTTGCTCCTTACAATCTGCAGACCCAGAAAATACCACCATCTTATTGCTCTACAAAACACTGCTCCCAGCTAACAGTTTTAAAGTTTAATCAAGAGATAGATCTAAATAAAACACATAATCAAAAAAGAACCCACTCTACTCACGATTGTAGATTTATAGCAAGGCTGCACTTAAAATTATTAGCTTATCTGTTTCTGTGCTGTGACCTCTCCCAACAGGTTCCTCCAAAATCAGTTGTAAATTTCGCTGTTTGTTCAGTTTTCCTCAACGCACTCCCGTGTCCAGCAATACATGAATTCAAACAGCAAAGGCAGTAACTGCGGAGATTCACTGCTGTGTCAGTTAGCAATGTGGGTTTCTTTCTCTCTCTCTCTCTCCTTCACTGATCACATGCTGTCTATTGTCTGTCCTTCTCCCTTTTAAAAGTGCTGTTGTTCTGACTTTTCTTTTCTCCAAAGTTCCAAAACAATGCAACAGCATGTAAACCAATAATTGCTGCTCCTGGAATTTGAGGCAATCTCCTCCAACACTTAAAGTACCTCAAAAAAGAAGCAGCTATTACAGCCATAAATTGTTTGTTAATAGACTGAAGCATCTTCTCCACTACAGAAGTTAAGCTAACCAGACTATAATTTCCCATATTTTGTCCACCACCATTTTAAACAGTGGCATCACATTTGCCATTTTCCAATCTGATGGAACTGCCCCAGAGTCCAGAGAATTTTGGAAAATTACCATAAGTGTACTTGCTATTTTTCCCACCATCTCTTTTAGTACCCTGGGATGCAATTCATCAGGGCTAGGAGACTTGTCTATCCTTAGCTTCATTATCTTGCCCAACACTATTTCTTCTGTGATAGTGATTGTTTCCAGCTATCTTTGTCTCTTTGACAAGTATTCATTTAAAATGTTACCCATCTCCTGCAGCTCCACACATGGATGACTTTGTTGATCTTTCAGGACCTTATTGTCGACCTAGTTACTCTTTTGCCCTTACTATAGCAGAATCTCATTGGATTCTCCTTTATTTTAACTGCCAAATCTATCTCATATCCTCTTTTTGTTCTCCTGATTGCCCTCTTAACTGTACTTCTGAATCCCTTATACTACTTAAAATATTCATTTGATCCCAGCTGTATATAGCTACATATGCCCCCTTCTTTTTCTTGACCAGAGCCTCAATATCTGTAGGCATCCTTTGTTCCCCACTCCTGCCAGGTTTGCCCTTCTCTCTTTAACAGGAACACACTGGCCCTGAACTCTCATTATCTCGCTTTTGAAAGCCTTCCTCTTGCCAGATGCTCCTTTATGTGAGAACAGCCTAACCCAATCAACTTTTGCAAGTTTCTGTATAATACCATCAAAATTGACCTTGCCCCAATTTAGAACTTTAACATATGGATCAGACCTATACTTTTCTATAACTATTTTAAAACGGATAGAATTATGGGTCACTGGTCCCAAAATGCTCCCCCACTAATACCTCAGTCACTTGCTCTGCCTTATTTCCCAAGAGCAGGTCAAGTTTGTCCCTTTTCTAGTCGGGCCATCTCATACTGATTGACACGAATCTACTCCATTCTCACCATACCTTTGATCTTAAAGAAGTGTAAACAGGAGGAGACCTAATTATCACCACCCTTCCCCACCCTTGTGATATCAAAATCAGAATCTTACCAGTAGTACCACAAAGAAATCCTTAAAACTCTCTCCAAAATTAGGCTTTAAGAAAGCTTTTGTAGTTACACCACTGTGGGCCTGAGAAACCTTTCGAAGTTGGACTTCTGCTGTACCTGCAAAAATAAAAGAATGTGTGCATTGTGAAACCACGTGTAGTTGAAGTATTGAACTGGATTTTCTGATGGCGACACAGACATTATTCCAGCAAAAATAGTAATTGCACATGGTATCCTCATGAATCCTCATTTTGGCAGGCTCTGAAGGAATTGCCTGAGAAATTGAGGATTCTATTCTTGGAACCCTGCAAAAATTTCTATTTAAATCAGAGATTTCAGAATGTTCCGATGACATTGAGTAAACTAGCTGCTCAGGAAAAGTTAGACTATTAAATATATAGAAAAACATAGAACAGTACAAGCCCTTCAGCCTTCAATGTTGTGCTGATCTTTTATCCTACTCTAAGATCAGACTAAATGACATACCCTTCATTGTACTATCTTCCATGTGCCTATAAATGCCCCTTGTGTATCTGACCTACACTGCTGGCAGTGCATTCCATGCACCCACCACTCTCTGTGGAAAGAACCTACGTCTGTCATCTCCCCTAAAATACATTGTCTAACTCCTGAGTAACCATTAAACAGACACCATACTTATCTGATAGAAGTCCTATTACACATCTTCCAAACCATTTACTACCTCAGACCCTGACCTGACACTCTTTCCCCCAGTTCTGCACCCAACGCCCTGACCTTAATGGTTGACACTCTCCCCCTTCAGTCATTCCACACTCAAACATCTTTCTACCTGAAGTTGGAAATACTCCTCCCAGCCACACTCTGCAGCCTAGTATCAACCATCACCACACACACACACACACACACACCTCCCTTGTGGACTCGAGCCCCCCACCCCCCACTCCCCCAGCTGCTGGACACTTCCCTTTACCAAGTATTGGACATACCTTTTCTATCAGCTGCTCTGCACATGACCTCTTTCTCCCATCTCTGGACACAATCCTCCCTTCACTTGACACTCAATCCATTTTCCACAACTGGACTCCCCTCCCCTGCTGCGAATCACACTCACCATTTCCCAAGTTCTGCACTCAATTTCACCTTCTGCTATTGCTGGACCCTTTCCCCTATTCGAGGAGAAAGTGAGGTCTGCAGATGCTGGAGATCAGAGCTGAAAATGTGTTGCTGGAAAAGCGCAGCAGGTCAGGCAGCATCCAAGGAGCAGGAGATTCGACATTTCGGGTATAAGCCCTTCTTCAGGAAGAACACTCCTGAAGAAGGGCTTATGCCCGAAACGTCGAATCTCCTGTTCCTTGGATGCTGCCTGACCTGCTGCGCTTTTCCAGCAACACATTTTCACCTCTCCCCTCTTCCTCCATTCTCCACCCAACTGCCCTTCCCCCTGTCCACACTCAAAGTCCTTCCCTTACTGCTGGACACACTCATCCATTCCTCCAGTCGCTTTCCTGAAGGCTAGATATACTCCACCCTTCTCCTACTCTGGACCTGTCCCCCTCCCCTGCTGCTGGGTACGCTTATCCCATCTTCTACTCTGCATGTGAAAGCCCACCCCCACAGCCAGACCTAACTTCCCTCACCAATCCTGACCTGTCCTGCGCTGGGTGCCTTATCTGGTTTCCTTGCCAATTTGCATCTTAGTATCCTGTCCACTTTGCACCCTACTCCTTGGCAGCTTGCCTCCGATGCAACTGGCACCCAACTTATCTGACACCTGCCTGCAGTCCCTATTGATCTGGCATCTTACTTAATTGGCAATCTATACCCTACCCATCTGGTATCTGAATGCCTGACACCTTATCACCTACCTAGTTGGTATTCCTCTTACTTGGCACCCTACGCTCACACACAGCATGCTACCCTTATTATCTAGAGTATGACAGCCTCTTTCAATTTCTGACTGGATGTTTAAAACTCAGAATATGGCAGCTGACTGCTGTGTAAAGGTGATGTGGCTTACCTTCCCTGATACCTCTGCACTATGAAAGAATTGTTAGATGGAAGTACAACTCTGCATTCTTGATGGTGCCCCGATCACAATCTCTTCTCAGAAATATCATGCTCCCTCCTTTCATAAAACATAATGGAGGAAGTACAATTTGCGTAAGATTGCCACTCCTCGGAAAATTGGCCTTGTGATTTCTGAAGTCATGTTTGGCTCTAACCAGTATAATTCTTGTCCATGCTTTGTTTTTGAAAAGCCATCAATAAAGTCAAGAGCCAGCGCAGAAGCTAAGTAACGAAAACAACCAATGCTGGAGATCACAGCATCCATGGAGAGAGAGGAAGCTAATGTTTTGAGTCTACACGACTCTTCACCATAGCTGAGTAAGCTCACTAAGTTGTTTTACAAAACTAATGATATATTCAAATACAATGTCTTTATTTCAATACTTTTCTGAGTTCTGAATACTTGATCAAGGAGAAAAACTGAGAGTGGATGTGGTGATCATATAGGGGCTGTGGCATTTGGAGAGAAAAAAATAGCACAAAGAACTAAATTGCTGGAGCTTGTTTTCATCAGTCTGCCATCATCAGTTTATTAATCTATGATAGTGTTGGTGAAAATAGTCATGGCACAGTCCTTGTGGAGATCATTTTGTCTTCACACTGAGAATACTCTCAACTAAGAATACTCTCAGCCATATTTTGTGGTATTACCGCTGTGTACCAAATGTGGAATGGTTTCATCTCACAGGTTAAAGCTGCATCTCCATGAAGTGATATGGCCTATCTGCAGCAAAAGAATTTTAAATCACTGTAACTTGGAGACTTAATGCCCGGCATATCTCTCACTCCCTCATCACCATCAAGCCATTTGATGAACTGGTTAAAAGGAGAGTTCAGAAAAACATGCTGAAAAAAGCACGAAATGCTCTTTAAAATGAGATACCAATTTGGTGAAACCACATTACATAATAATGTGCTTGTTAAACAGCAGAAGAAATATGCCACAAATAACTCAAAGTGATTCCACAATTAACATATAAGAGAAATGTAAAATTATATTGAGATTCTACAAATGGTATCGAACTTTGGTTAGAAAATTGGAAGCAACCTCCATCTGAAAAATGTAGGGAAGCCACAATTTTCCATTACTGGCTGAAAAATTGTGTCAGTTAGAACAGGCTGATAAGTGCTGCACTGTGATCTTCATCCTAACAGAAGCCTTGGATACTAACTATCCTATGAAAACATTGTCCAAGGGCCTCAAGCATTTGGATGGTGAAGGATGCTAACTAGCTAAAATACTTCATTTTCCACAATTTCTTATGTGGTTAGAAGGAGTAAAAGTGAGTTCCCTACACCATAGTCATGAAACCAATGTTCAAATGCACATACATATTTAGAAGGAATTAAATTTGGACATACGTTCTTAACACAGTTCTTTAAACTGTGCTGATGAGAATGTGAAGAATGTTTGTAATTTGAACTTCTATCGTCTTCCCAATAATACTTTCATCTATTTTAAATAGTTTATGTAGAGTGAGATTGATCAAGGGTCGTGCTTATTGACATTCGATCAGACAGCCCCTTTATTTCTACTCAAACTCAGAGATTGGCACTGTGTCAAATTTATGTCTGTGATTATAAATGGTAGTTAAAGACGAGGAAAATCATCAGGTGGAAAGTGGGAAATCAAAGGATAAGTCATTACAGTCCACTATAATAACTATGCAAGTAATTGAGACACATGACACTGAAGAAACTTAGTGAACCCTTGCATGAAAAGCATTGGGTTAATTTTTTTAATAGGTATTTTTAATTGAACGAAAAAAGGACATTTTAAAACATTTTTTACAAAATTACAAAGTAATACAAACAAGTAAAAACACTAATATACAATTAAATATATATAAAAGAAATAAATAATAATCAAAACATAACAAAAAAACTCAACTAACTACTAATCTATCCTACAAACAACCAAAGTATAAAATATCTTACATTACTAGTGAAACATAATGTAATAATTAAATAATTAAGTACATACTCAAAATGGATTAACACCAAGTCATAATAAAACCCGTATTTATACGGGATTCCTCCCCCGGGGGCCCCCAGACCAGCCACTACCATTACCACAGCCAGACAAAAGCCCTTGACAATATGGCCGAAAATCTGTATCGATATAGTTCAGAAAGGGCTGCCATATTTTATAGAATAATTCATTTTTTTGGTGCACCATATTTGTGAAGTCAAGGGGGATACATTCCATGATTAACCTGTGCCAATTCAAAAGTCCTGGAAGGCCCTCAGCTACCCAATTCACTAAAATATTTTTCCTTGCACGGAAAGAGAGAATGGAAAATAGTTTCCTCCTGTGCACATCCAGGGAGGGCAGATTTGAAAAGCCCAAAAGAGACACTGGATCCAATCCAATCTCCGTTCCCAAGATTTCTTGTCAGAGCATTTACTACTCTGTCCCAGTATTTGCGGATCTTGTGACATGTCCATAAACAGTGCGTGAGAGTGCCCACTTCTATTTTACATTTAGGACATACTGGGGTTGTTCCTACCCTAAATTTTGCTTGTCGTTCTGGTGCTATATGAACCCTATGGAGCATCTTTAATTGAATAGCTTGAGTTCCATTACAAATAGAGATCTTTCTGGCATTTTCCCAGATGTCCTCCCACATTTCAAAAGGGATTTCTAACCCCAATTTCTGGTTCCATGTTTTAAACAGTCATTCTATGTCTTTCGATACCTCGTTATGTAATAAGTGATAAAGAGTACTGACCAAGGATGAACTCTTCTCTCTCTATCCGATTTGTAGGGACTGTCTAATAATGTGGTCTTCTTCTGTATATAATCTCGTATTTGGAAACACCGAAAAAGGTCTCCATTGGGCAGTCCAAACTTCTGGTGCAGCTGCTCAAAAGACATCATAACCTCCCCACCGAACAGGTCCCCTAAGCAAGAGACACCTCTGGACCTCCAGGTTTTAAATGTAGCTTCTGGCAGCCCTGGCTGAAAACTCCATGCTCCCACTATAGGAGTATAAGGAGAGGTTTTCTTGTAAGTTACTCTCATCTTGCCGCATTATCCTCCAGGCTTTAATTGTATTTAATACAATAGGGTTTTTGCAATAATCCATAATAGTCCTCATCTTATCTAAAAATAAAAGATTGATGAGGGGACACTTTGCTTGGGAGGCCTCGATGTCTAACCAAATTGATTGTGGGTCACAAGAGACCCAATCAGCTACGTAGTCTAATGGAGAGCTCAACTGATACCTCCTAAAGTCTGCAAAATCCAGTCCTCCCCTTGCTTTTCAAAGCTGCAGCTTTCCTAATTTGTTAAGGGGCCATCTATGATTCCAAATAAAGGAACCAAGCCAGCCGTGTAGTTAACACAACGCCAGTCTCAGCAACATCAAAGGAAGCATTCTCATAGGATAAAGGAGACGACGCAGAATATTAATTTTAACTCGAGCTACTCTGCCCAACCAGGATATTGGGCAATTTCCCCAGCGTTGAAGGTTCTGCCTTATTTTCTCTAGTAGGTGTATAAAGTTGGCATTATACAGCTGGCCAAATACAGGGGTGATAAATATACCTAAGTATAGAAAACCTTCCAGTGACCACCGAAAGGGAAAGCAAAATCTGTCCAATAAATTGGATATACTGGCGAGACTACCAACGGCATGGCCTCCATTTTCATAAAATTGATTTTATAGCCTGAGAACATACTAAATAGATTGATCACTTGAATTAAGTGGGGCACAGATATCAAAGGATTACTTAAGAACAGGAGGACATCATCTGCATAGAGAATGAGTTTATGTTTACCCGAACCAACCCGTGGAGCCACTATGTTAGAGTAGGTTTGTAAACCTTCCACTAGTGGTTCAATTATTAGCGTGAATAATAACGGTGAGAGAGGATATCCCTGACGACAGCCCCTACTCACACTGAAGCTATACAAACCTAAACTATTGGTAGTCATGACTGCTTTGGGGTCATTGTACAATATTGAGACACATTTAGAAAATACCTCTTCAACACTGAACCTTTCCAGAGCGTAAAAAAGATATGACCATTCAACCAGGTCAAATGCCTTCTCTGCATCCAAGGAGACAACTATCCCTGGTATTCTTTCCTGTTGACAGGCTTGTATCACATTTAAGATCCTTCTAACGTTGTTAGATGATCTACGGCCCTTGATAAACCCTATCTGGTCCTCTTTTATGATATATGGTAAGACCCTCTCCAATCTTAATGCTAACGTTTTAGAAAGGATTTTAAAATCTACATTTAGCAAGGATATTGGTCTATATGGATGAGCGATCTTCTGGGGCCTTTCCTTTTTTGAGAGAAATATTTGCTTCTCTCAATGAAGGCGGGAGGCAGCCCTGACTATATGAGTAATTATACATGTCCATGAGTGGACCAGCCACTTCCCCTATGAATTCTTTGTAAAATTCAAACTGGACTCCATCTGGTCCAGGTGCTTTGCCACTCTGAAGCTGTCTACTTGCATCGGGTACTTCCTGGGTTATCAGGGGAGCATTCAGGATCGACATCTGCTCCAAGATTGAATCTGGAAAGGCCAAGTTTTTAAAGAAGGACTCCATCTTCTTAATTCTATCCTCACAGTCCTGCAATTTATACAGTTCAAAATAGACCTTTCTAAAGGCTGTATTGATCCTTTTACAATCACAAGTCAGAGTACCAGCACTTTCCCGAATGGACATGATAGCTTGAGGAGCCTTTTCTGTCCTAGCAAGAAATGCTAGGTATCTGCCAAGTTTGTCGCCATATTCATATAGTCTTTGCTTTGCAAATAATATTTCCCTCTTTGCTCTTTGGGTAAGTGCGGTATTCAAGGCTGTCCAAAGGGCTGTGATCCTTTGTAGCTTAGTAATAGAGGGCCTATCAACATCCGCTATCTCAGTTGCCTTCAAGAGAGCCTCGAGTAGGCACTGTTTTTCTCCCTTTTGTCTTTTCTGGATCACAGAATATGAGATGATCAAACCTCACACATAAGCCTTAATGGTCTCCCACATCGTCGAGGGGTTACTGGCTGTACCTGAATTAATTTTCAAAAAGGTTTTGAATTCTTGAGAATACGCCAATGTCGGGAGCCTGTCCTATTGTCCCTAGTCTTAACTTCCATATATACTGCGGCACGATCAGAGATTGCTATATTACCTATTTTGCAGAACAATATGGAATTTAAAAGGGTTGAGGGAGCAAAAAACATATCAATTCTAATATGACACTTGTGTGGGTTACAGTAGAAAGTAAAGTCTCTGCCCTGGGGGTGAAGGCGCCACTACACATCTACTAGCCCTAACTCCTTATTCAGATCCACCAATTGTCTAGATCTAAGAGATATACCCATAGTACTCTTGGGTATCCTATCTGTCTCTGAGTCCATAATACAATTAAAATCTCCTCCTATAATTGTATGGCGGGCCCCAAAAGTCATCAACTTGGAGAGTGCTTCTGTTATAAATTTGAAGAGGTATCCCAGGAGGCAATGAAGATTCAAAATCCCACACCCCTCTCCATTTATTAGGGCTTTGATCAGTATATACTGTCCAGATTCATCTTTTATCTGGCTTAAGATTTTGAAAGGAAGATTCTTCTGAATGAGAATTATTACTCCCCTACTTTTTGAACTAAAAGATGAGAAAAAGGCCTGGTCAAATCCACCCTGTTGTAATTTTAAGTGCTTTTTGTCAAGTAGATGTTCTCCTGTAAGAGAGCTATATCAACCCTTTTGAGGTTTGATAATATCTTCTTCCTTTTGATTGGTGAATTACTCCCCTTGACATTCCAGGATCACCACCTCAGCAAATAGCTAGCCATGATCGTCCAGGCAAGCCCGAGACCCCCCAGGAAGAAGAACCCCACCAAAAACACCTGAGTAAAGACCATGGAAAATTCACAAAAACAAAAATTCTTTAAGACCTTTACATCAACACAATTAAAACTATTCCTAAGTAAAAAAAATATAAAACACATTTGAAAGGAGATTTACCCCCTTGCTCCCAGGGGGTGTAACTACTTATCAATAACAACCCCCCCCAACTAGTGCCCTGCCCTCATACCAGACATTATAAAATGGAGTAGACAAATTCAAGTGTTCTCTAAAACCAAAGTTAAAAGTGAGTGATCCACCACCTTCCCCCACAACACCAACACCTAGGTGCGTTTAGCAAGCATAATACAAAATATAAATATATAAAACTACGAAGTTACAATCCCAGCAATTATTAGAAAGCGAAGTAAGATGACAGAAGAAGAGAACTCCACTCTAAGAAAAAGGTAGGGCAAAACAACTCCCCCCTCCCATCCCCCCCGCTCCCAAACCACCGCCCCCCCCCCCAACACACACACACACACACACAAATCAAATAAGCCGCATGGCCTGTAAAAAAGTAAATCACATAGTGAATAACAAATAAGCCCCCTTCCCTGCCCCCCAGAAAAGGTAATGAACAAAAAAGGGATGGAAAAGAAAAGAAAGGGTAAACCGGGTGTGAGGGGAGTTGAAATAAAATCATTATCCATAAGGTTTGAATCTTACAGTCTATATAAGAGACTTCAAAAATTCCTTAACCTTCGGTGATCCAAAGTTGTATATGGATCCTTTGTGGCTGAAGTGCAGCGTTGCTCGGTAACGAAAGGAATATTGGATATTTAGGTCTCATAGGCGCTTCTTCACTTCATCGAATGCCCTCCTCTTGCGGACCACGGCTGGAGAAAAATCCTTGAATAACATAATCTTGGAACCCTTGTGCATCATGGCCTGGGGATCCTTCCCCAGGACTCTGGAGGCTTCCAGGAGCATCTGCTTCTCTTTATAAGTTGGAGCCAGAACAGAACCGGGCGGGGGCACTGGTCCGGCCCAGGCCTGCGTTTAGCAACCCGGTGGACCCACTCCACTCACACCTGGCCTGGTCCAGACTCCAACTTTAATATCTGAGGGAGCCATTGCTCCAAAGAAACTGTGAGCTGGCCTTCCCCATCCCATTCGGAAAGGTCCAGCAACCGAATATTTTTTTGACAACCCTGACTATTGAGGTCGTCGATGTGCTCTTCCAAGGTCCTGACTCAGTGCTCGAGAGCCCAGACCTGGCCCATGGCTGACTCGGCAGCAGTTCCCAAGGGCGCGGCCTTTTGCTCTGCCCCTCTGACTCATTGTTCGAGATTTTCAATTTCTCGGTCACGCTTCTGCAGCACGACTCCCAGCTGGTCCTGGATTCTTCAATGAAGGCGCGATCCTCTCCTGCAGCTTGTTGATCGTGGAGATCAGGCTCGCCTCTACAGGAGAGTCCCCCGAGGCGGCCACGGACATCTCTGCTGCTGCTGGAGGGGGTGGGGGAGGGGTCCCTGCCTGTTGCGAATTTTGGGAATTTTTGCCCTTAGTCATTTTAAGAACAAACCAAACTGTTCAATTTTGATGTAAAATGACTAAGTATGATGGGCAAAAGCTATTTTAAATGATTTAAAAGGTATGGTGAAGGTGGGTGCCCAACTTGCCAGAGTCTTAGGCAGAGCACTACAGACTCAGAATTGCTGGGTCGCCGCCATCTTGAATCTCCCGGGGTTAATTGTTAAGGTATTTATATACCACTTCAAATGGAAGCATCCTTCTAAATATTTTCAGCAATGCTGAATATAGCCATCTACATATTTTACTTTGACCTTCCAGAGTTTTAATATAGTAATAATAACATTAAAGTGAATGAGTTAAAAATTAATTTGAGCACAGGAGTTTTAATGTATGATTTGGTCTGTCTATTGAGCAATCTATTGAAGGTCCCCTCAGTTGAAAATAGTCCAGCACAATCCCCACTGCTAACTGGCTGTACACTAAACAGTAACCAAAGAGTGTCCAGGCTCTGAAAGGCAGTCTGTCCTCTTCGGGGAAAGTGGAATCAAAAAAGAATATCTGCTGAATATCACAGCTGTAACTGAACAGAAAGAATTGGAGTATCAGGACAAGAATGAACTCTTGGGCTGAGTCATGGGGGTCAACAGGGGGAGAGAAGGGAGAGAAAATGTATTTAAATGAGAGATCAGTAGCTTTTCAGGAATTAGAGAAGGGGACGATGGACCTTTTGTTTAGAATCAGAGAGTCAGAGATGTACAGCATGGAAACAGACTCGTCCATGCCGACTAAATATCCTAACCTAATGTATTCCCACTTGTCATCACTTGGTCCATATTTCTCGAAACTCTTTCTATTCATATACCCATCCAAATATCTTTTAAATGTTGCAATTGTTCCAGCCTCCATCACTTTCTTTGGCAGCTCATTCCATACACACACCACCCTGTGGAAAAAGTTGCCCCTTAGGTGTCTTTTATATCTTTCCCCTCACGCTAAACCTATGCCCTCTAGTTCTGGACTCCACCACTCCAGGGAAAAGCCGTTGTCTATTTATCCTATCATGCCCCTCATGATTTTATACACACCTATAAGGTCACCTCACAGCCTCTGACGCTCCAGGGAAAACAGCCCCAGCCTATTCAGCCTCTCCCTAGAGCTCAAAACCTCCAAACGTGGCAACATCCTTGCGAAATGCTGCATTTAGGAAAAGCAAAGCAGAGCAGGACTTATACACTTAATGGTAAGGTACCAGGGAGTGTTGCTGAACAAAGAGACCTTGGGCTGCAGGTTCATAGCTCCTTGAAAGTAGAGTCACAGGTAGATAGGAGAGTGAAGAAGGCGTTTGGTATACTTAGCTGAGTCACAGAGGCATACAGCACAGAAACAGACCCTTCAGTCCAACCAGTCTCTGCCTATCATAATCCCAAATTAAGCTTGTTCCACTGCCTGCTTCCTGGCCCATATCCCTCCAAACATAGAACATAGAACAACAGAGCGCAGAACAGGACCTTCAGCCCTCGATGTTGCGCCAACCTGTGAACTATTTTCAGCTCACCCACCTACACTATCCCAAAATCATCCATGTGCTGATCTATGGATTGTTTAAATCTTCCTAATGTGGCTAGGTTGACTAAATTAGCAGGTAGGGCATTGCACGCCCTTACCACTCTCTGCGTAAAGAGCCTGCCACTGACATCTGTCTTAAGTCCATCACCCCTCAATTTGTAGTTATGCCCTCTCGTACAAGCTCGTACATCCTAGGAAAAAGTCTTTCACTGTCTACCCTATCTAATCCTTTGATCATCTTGTATGCCTCTATCAAATACCCCCTTAGCCTTCTTCTTTCCAATGAGAATAGACCCAAGTCTCTCCGCCTTTCCTCATAAGACCTTCCCTCCAGACCAAGCAACATCCTGGAAAATCTCCTCTACACCTTTTCCAATGCTTCCTGTAATAGGGCGACCAGAACTGTACACAATATTCCAAGTGTGGCCGTTTTATATAGTTGCAGCATGATGTTGCAATTCCGGAACTCAATCCCTCTACCAATGAAACCTAACACACTGTATGCCCTCTGAACAGCACTATCCATCTGGGTGGCAACTTTCAGAGATCTATATACATGGACTTCAAGATCCCTCTGCACATCCACACTGGCAAGAATCTTTCCATTGAACCAGTATTCTGCCTTCCTGCTATTCTTCCCAAAGTGCATCACCTCACATTTAGCTGCATTGAACTTCATTTGCCATCTCTCAGCCCAATTCTGCAGTTTATCCAAGTCCCCCTGCAACCTGTAACATTCTTCCAAACTGTCCACTACTCCACCGACTTTAGTGTCATTTGCAAATTTATTAATCCATCCACCTGTGCCTGCGTCTAAGTCATTTATAAAAATGGCAAACAGCAGTAGTCCCAAAACAGATCCTTGTGGCACACTACTAGTAACTGGACTCCAGTCTGAATATTTTCCATCAACCACCACTTGCTGCCTTCTATCAGAAAGCCAGTTTCTAATCCAAACTGCTAAACCACCCATAATTCCATGCCCATGCATTTTCTCCATCAGCCTACCTTGTGGAACCTTATCAAAGGCTTCACTGAAGTCCATGTATGCCACATTAACTGCCCTATCCTCATCTACATGCTTGGTCACCTTCTCAAAAAACTCAATGAGTTTTGTGAGACACAACCTGCCCTTGACAAAACCATGTTGACTATCTGGAATCAAATTGTTGCTAGCTAGATGATTATAAATTTTATCTCTTATAATCCTTTCCAAAACCTTTCCTACAACAGAAGTAAGGCTCATTGGTCTATAATTACCTGGGTCATCTCTGCTGCCCTTCTTGAACAAGGGCACAACATTTGCAATCCTCCAGTCCTCAGGTACTAAATCTGTAGACAATGACAACTCAAATATCAAAGCCAAAGGCTCTGCTATCTCCTCCCTAGCTTCCCAGAGAATCCTCGGATAAATCCCATCCGGCCCAGGGGACTTGTCTACTTTCACTCCTTCTAGAATTGATAACACCTGTGCTTAACAAACCTTGATCGTTTATAGTATAATATCTCGTATCTCATTCTTCTCCTTTACAATATTTTCCTTTTCCTGAGTGAACACCGATGAGAAATGTTCATTTAGCACTTCTCCGATTTCCACAGGGCCCACACTCAACTTCCCACTTCTGTCTTTGATTGGCCCTATTCCTACCCTAATCATCCTTTTATTCCTCACATACCTATAGAAAGCTTTAGGGTTCTCCGTTATTCTATTTGCTAAAGACTGCTCATGTCCCCTCTTTGCTTTTTTAATTCTCTCTTTAAATCCTTTCTTTGCCTCATCTGTACCATCTTGCCTCATCAACACAAAAGCCTCCTTCTTCTTCTTAACAAGGGATACCATTTCTGTAGTAAACCACGGTTCCCTTGCCTTATCACTTCCCCCCTGCCTGACAGGGACATACCTATCAAGGACATGCAATATCTGTTCCTTAAACCAGCTCCACATTTCCATTGTCTGCATCCCCTGCATTTTGCTACCCCATTCTATGCATCCAAATTCTTGCCTAATCGCATTATAATTGCCCTTGCCCATTGATAACTCTTGACCTATGGAATGTACTATCCCTTTCCATCATTAAACTAAACACATTATGGTCACTCTCTCCAAAGTGCTCACATACAACTAAATCAAACACCCCTGGCCTGGTTCATTACCAAGCACCAGATCCAGTGTGGCCTCCCCTCTTGTCGGCCCTTCGACATACTGTGTCAGGAAACCCTCCTGTACACATTGTAAAAAACTGATCCATCCGACGCACTAGAGCTATAACATTTCCAGTCAATGTTGGGGAAGTTAAAGTCCTCCATAATGACCACCCTGTTCCTTTCACTCCTACTCAGAATAATTTTGCTAATCATCTCTTCCACCTCCCTCGAACTCTGTGGAGGCTTATAAAAAACACCAAGCACTGTGACCTCTCCTCCCCTTTTTCTAACCTTAGCCCACACTACCTCAGTAGACGAGTCCTCATCAAAAGTTCTCTCAGCCACCGTTATACGATCCTTGACTTACAAGACCATGCCTTCCCCTCTTTTACTGCCTTGCCTGTTTTTAATGAAAGATCCAAATCCTGGAACCTGCAACATTCATTCCTCACCTTACTCTATCCATATCTCCGAAATGGCTACAACATCAAAGTCCCAGGTACGTATCCATGCTGCAAGCTCATCTACCTTATTTCGGATACTTCTGGCGTTGAAGTAGCCACAATTCAAACCAATTTACTGTCTGCTAGCACATTCCCGTGACCCTGAATTCCTGTCCCTGTCCTTCCTACTCTCATCCTCCTGTGCACTGCAACTACACCTCAGGCTCCCATCCCCCTGCTGAGCTAGTTTAAATCCACCCGAATAGCACCAGCAAATTTCCCACCCAGGATAATGGTACCCCTCTGGTTCAAGTGAAGACCATCCTGTTTGTACAGGTCCCACCTACCCCAGA
This sequence comes from Hemiscyllium ocellatum, assembly GCF_020745735.1. NCBI lineage: Eukaryota > Metazoa > Chordata > Chondrichthyes > Orectolobiformes > Hemiscylliidae > Hemiscyllium > Hemiscyllium ocellatum. The sequence goes on from NC_083402.1 coordinate 61,124,805, forward strand.
ATGAGCCCCAATTATCCAAGTACCTGAAACCCTCCCTTCTGCACCAAGCTTGCAGCCACATGTTCAGCTGATATCTCTCTCTATTCCTTACCTCGCTGTTACGTGGCATGGGTAACAAACCAGAGATAACAACTTTGTTTGTTCTAGCTCTCAGCTTCCACCCGAGCTCACTGAAATCCTGCCTTACATCCCTATCCCTCTTTCTACCTATGTCGTTGGTACCTACAGGGACAATGACTTGAGGCTGGTCGCCCTCTCCCTTCAGGACCCCAAAGAATCTTTCCTGTTCATGTATCTATCCAAATGCCTTTTAAATGTTGCAATTGTACTCGCATTAACCATTTTCTAAGGAAGTTCATTCTATATGTGAACCACCCTCTGCGTAAAAAAATTGTCTCTTTTGTCTTTTTTAAATCTCTCTCCTCTCATCTTAAATATGTGCCCAGCAGTTTTGAAATACCCCCATCCTCGGGAAAAGACAACTACCATTAACTCTATCTATACCTCTCATTATTTTATAAACCTCTATCAGATTGCCTCTCAACCTCCCATGCTCCAATGAAAAAAGACCCAATCTGTCCAGACTTCCTTTATAAATCAAACCTTCCATACCCGACAACATCCTGGGAAATCTCTTCTGAACCCTTTCTGGCTTTATAATATTCTCCCTTTAACTGGGCAACCAGTATTCCAGAAAAGGCCTCACCAATGTCCTGTACAATGTCAACACGACTTCCCAACTCCTATACTCCAAGGACTGAGTAAGATTAGCATGCCAAATGCCTGTTTAACCACCCTGTCTATATGTACCTGAACCCATAGGTCCCTTTGTTCTTCACCACTACTCAGGGCCCTACCATTCATTGTACAAGCCTGAGCCTTGTTTGTTGTACCAAAATGCAATACCTCACAGTTATTCAGATTGACCTCCATCTTCCATTTTTCAGCCCACTGACCCATTTGATCAAGATCCCTTTGTAACCTTAGAAAACCTTCTTCACTAGCTAGTATACCAGTAATTTGGTGTCATCTGCAAAATGACTAACCATATATTCTCATCCAAATCATTTATGCAAACGACAAACAAAAGAGGACCCATAACCCAATCCCTGTGGAATACTGCTGGTGACAGGCCTCCAGTCAGAAAAGCTATCCTGCATCACCACTTCTTGTCACCTGCCATTAAGCCAATTATGTATCCAATTGACAAGCTCACTTTGAATCTGATGTGGCCTAACTTTACTAATTAGTTTACCATGCAGAACCTTGTCAAAGGCTTTATTAAAATCCAAATAAACAATGTCTAATGCGCTGCTATCATGATTTCTTTGGTAACTTGCTCAAAAAACTCAATCAAGTTTGTAAGACATGATTTTACTAGCATAAAACCATGCTGACTGACTATTCCTAATCAATTTTTGCCTCTCCAAAGGTCCATATATCCTATCTTTTTAATCACTTCCAACAATTTACCCACAATCGAGGTTAGAATCACAGGTATATAGTTCCCTGGTTTCTCTTTACAACCTTTCTTAAGCAATGGCACGGTGGCTCAGTGGTTAGTACTGCTGCCTCACAGCGCCAGTTTCGATTCCAGCCTCGGATGACTGTCTGTGTGGAATCTGTGCATTCTCCCTGTGTCCGTGTGGGTTTCTTCCGGGTGCTCCACTTTCCTCCCACAATCCAAAGATGTGCAAGTTAGGTGAATTGGCCATGCTAAATTGCCCATAGTGTTCAGGGATGTGTAGATTAGATGCTTTAGTCAAGGGTAAATGTTGAGCGATAGGGTAGGAGTATGGGTGGGTTACTCTTCAGTGGGTCGACGTGGACTTGTTGGGTTAAATGATTTGTTTCCACATTGCAGGGATTCTGAGATATTAGCCACCCTCCAATCATCAGGTACTTCACCTGTAGTTATAGATGATGTACATATTTCTGTAAGAGGTCTTGCAATTTCCTCCCTTATTTCCCACAACATTCTGGGATAGATATGTTATATTAGATCCCGGAGATTAATCCATCCTTATATTCTCTAAGACCTCCCAAACCTTCTCTTCTGTGAACTGTTTTGAAACAAATATTATTTCTCTGCATTCTCTTAGCTCCATTTCTTTCTCCACAAAAACTGATGTGAAATATTCATTTTAGTATCTCTTCCATCTCCTTGGGTTCAACACAATGATGATCTCCTTGATCCTACTTCTCTCCAATTATCTTCTTGCTCTTAATGTATTTGTAGAATCTCTTGGATTATGCTTAATCTTATCTGCCAATACTATCTCATGTCCCCTCTTTGCACTTTTGATTTCTTTCTTATGTGTGCCCTACACACTTTATTTGATTAAGAGATTCAGTTGAGCTAAGTTCTATTTATCTAAAATAAGGCTCTCTTTCATTCTTGACTAGAACCTCAATAACTTTATTCATTCATTGTTCCTTCATCTTAGCAGCCTTACTCTTCCTCTAACATGAACAAAATGCCACTGAACTCTTGTCATCACATTCTTGAATGCCTCCCATTTGTCAGATGTCCTTTTACCTGTGATCAGTCTACTCCAATCAACTTTTGAAAGTTTTTGTCTCATACCATTAAAATTTGCTTTACTCCAATTAAAAACTTTAATTTTTATAGATGGCTTATCCTTTTCCATAACCATTTTGAAACTAATAGAATTATGATCACTAGACCCAAAGTATTCCCCCACTTTTACTTCAGTTATCTGACATGATCCTTCTCTGGTAAAGAGCACCCACATATTGAGAAAGAAATTTTTCTGGAATACATTTGACAACTTCTTCACCATTCAAACCTTTGACACTATGGTAGCCCCAGCCTATGTTTGGAAAATTAAAATCCCCATTATTACAACCTTATTATGCTTACATGTATCTGAGATCTCTCAACATAACTGTTTCTCAATTTCCCTCTCACTTTTGAGGGGCCAATAGTACAATCTCATTAAAGTGATATTTCCTTTCTTAGTTGTAATTTCTACCCATATATTTTAACTGGATGACTTTTCAGAAATATCTTCTCCAGTTATAGCAGTAATGTATTCTTTAATCAAAAACAACACTCCCCCTCCTTTCTTGTCTCCTTTCCTATCCTTCCTATAGAATCTAAAATCCAGAACATTGAGATGCCAGTCTTATTCATCTCCCAACCAAGTTTCTGTAATAGCTATGGCATCCCAATCCCATGTTCTTAAAAATGCCCTGAGTTCATCAGCCTTCCTGTAAGACCCTTGCATTGAAATAAAAGCAATTTAGTTTTTCAGAGTTACTACATACTCTGGCTCTCTCTTGTCTTTCTTCTCTAATTGATGCACTCTCTTCACATTCAGAACCTTCCCGATCAATCCTTTTATTTACACTGCCACTTAGAATTCCTCCACTCCCCTCATCAGTATAAAGTCTCCTTTAATAGAACAAGCAAGTTCAGGTTACCTATTGCTTTTGAACAGGTCTTTTCTATCCCAAAAGATATCTCAATTGTCCAAAAACCTGAATCCCTGAACAATACACCAGCTCTTCAGCCATTGAGTTATCTTCCTTATCTTTTAGTTCCCTCCCTTGTTTGAGTTTGGGATTGGGAGAAAACTAGAAATTACTATTTTTAAGGTTCTACTTTTTTAATCTTCTACCTAACCACTTAAATTCACTATGTATTGCTTTCAACTTTTCCCTAAAAATTGGTCATTCCTACCAATGTGTACAATAATTTCTGGTTTCTCAATCTCAACTTTAACAATATGTTTGAAACATTTAGAAATGTCCTTAAACCTAGCACCAGGGAAGCAACAAACCATGTTAAATTTATGCTCACTGCCACAGAATTTCCTTCTATGCCTCTGGCAGGACAATGCCCTATAACAATAATTCTATTAAATTTTGTCAAACACTGCTTAACAAAAGAATCATTCTAAGTGTCTAATAATTGACTACCCCTTCCATTTTCCTTGGAGAGACTATCCCCTTCAAAAGTTCAGAAAATTGAACATCTATTTAATAGAGGATTAGCCAGTGGAAACTTTTGAACTATCTTCTTACCTTTTCTGACAGTCACCCAACTATCTGACTGATCCTGCTGTGTAATAACTTGCCTAAATCTACTAACCATTTCACTCTGTACTTCATATATGGTCTTAATAACATTAAGCCTAAAAGACAACTTATATATAAAATAAACTACCTTTCATTACCTACAGAAAATAATGTTGAAATGGAAAAAATGCTATATATATATATCAAACATATAAAAATTATTAAAATCAACCACTTTGCTGATTAAGTGAATTAAAAAAAAGACTCCTCTTCAATAAATTTCTCGAATAAAACCTTCTTCTCCACAGCTGGCCACGTGCAGGATTCTCCAGAACAAAATCAACTCTTTATTTTAAAGAAAGCTGTTCAGTTTTTCAAAGTAAAACTTTTGCAATGTTAAAAAAAACTTTTAAGACACATATGGTCTTTTTTAGCTTCCAAAGTTAGAATAAGAATAATCTCAGCCATTCACCACAGGCCTTGAAAAGCTCGTTTAAAGAAAAAGTCCGTTAGAAAAAATCCGTCTTTGTTTGGTTTGTTTGTTATTTTCACACGTTAATGACACAAAATGAATGAAATCTTACATTAGTGAAATATAATAACTATAAAACCTGTAAAAAAAACTATATCTTTAACTAAGCTTGCAACTGCAAGATCCATGCTGCCTGCAGGGGAATCTCACTCTTCAACTTTTAATTTTATGCTTTCAGATAGCCAGGGCCACTCACCTCCTGATCTCATTAGATTAGATTACTTACAGTGGGGAAACAGGCCCTTCGGCCCAACAAGTCCACACCAACCCGCCGAAACGCAACCCACCCATACCCCTACATTTACCCCTTACCTAACACTATGGGCAATTTAGCATGGCCAATTCACCTGACCCACACATCTTTGGACTGTGGGAGGAAACCGGAGCACCCGGAGGAAACCCACGCAGACACGGGGAGAACGTGCAAACTCCACACAGTCTGTCGCCTGAGTCGGGAATTGAACCCGGGTCTCAGGCGCTATGAGGCAGCAGTGCTAACCACTGTGCCACCGTGCCACCCTGTCGCCTTGTTCCAAACATGGACCAATAGGTTGAATTCCAGACATGAGGTGAGACTGCCAGTTCTTGACATCAAGACAGACTTACTGTATCATCAAGGAACCCTTGCATAATTGAAGTTAGTGGGAAGGAGGAGGAAAACTCTCCACTGGTTTCATATCTAGCACAAAGTTAGATGGCTGTGGTTGTTGGAAATCAATCATTTCAATCCCAGAAAATGGAGGAGGCAGGAGTTTCTTAGTATTGGTTCCTTGGCCCAACCATCTTCAGCTGCTTCATCATTCATGTTCAATCCAGCATAAGGTCAGAAATGAGGATGGATGCTGACAATGGCACAATGTTCAGCAGCATTTGCAACTCTTTGATGTTGAAGCAGTCCATCTCCACTTTGTAATATGACCTGGACAATATCCAGGTTTGGCCTCAGAAGTAGCAAGTAACATTCACGCCCACAAATGACAGGTAACAGCCATCTCCAACAGGAGAAAATCTAATCTTCTGCCCTTGATATTTAATGGGATCACTATCACTAACCCACTCACTATCAAACATTTGCAGAAGTTACTATTGGTCAGAATGTAAATCAGACTAGTAAGATAAATACGGTGACCAGAAGAACAGGTCAAAGGCCAGGAATTCCACAGCAAATAACTCACCTCCAGACTCTCTAAAACCTGTCCATATCTATAAGCACACGTCAGAACTGTGATGGAACACACCCCACTCGCATGGATTAATGCATTTCCAGCAACTTAAGATAGTGCACGTCATCCAGGAAAAAGTAGCCCACAGATTGGCATTCTATTCACTGCCGTAAACATTCCCTCCTTTCACCATTGATGCAGCAACACACCAGGGATCCTTTGATGTAACACTCCAAACCCATGACCTTTACAACCTAGAAAGACAAAGGCAGCCAGAATATGGGAAAACCACCACCTGCAAATTTCCCTTCAAGCCACATAATATCCTAAGGTGGAACTTGCGTTTCCACCCGTTCTTTACCTTTTTTTCCCATCTTTCCTCCCCTCTCTCTGCCTCAGACACCTGGACCCAGCCCCCTACCCCTGGCCTGTGAAATGGGGTCAATGGTCCGAAGCTGAGGCACCAGCATCCAGCAGCCCGGTGCGAAGCGGGTCAGCGGCCCACTGTGGAGCGTAATGGCCCAGTGGAGAGTATAGAACATAGAACATAGAACATAGAACATAGAAGGATACAGCGCAGTACAGGCCCTTCGGCCCTCGATGTTGCGCCGACCGAATCCTACCTAACCTATACTAGCCCAATAACTTCCAAATGCCTATCCAATGCCCGCTTAAATGATCATAAAGAAGGAGAGTTCACCACTGATACGGGCAGGGCATTCCATGAACTCACAACCCGCTGTGTGAAGAATCTACCCCTAACATCTGTCCTATACCTACCACCCCTTAATTTAAAGCTATGTCCCCTAGTAACACCTGACTCCATTAGCGGTAAAAGGTTCTTAGTATCTACCCTATCTAAACCCCTAATCATCTTATACACTTCTATCAGATCTCCCCTAAACCTTCTCTTCTCCAATGAGAACAGCCCCAAGTGCCTCAGCCTTTCCTCATAAGATTTTCCTACCATTCCAGGCAACATCCTGGTAAACCTCCTCTGCACTCGTTCTAAAGCTTCCACATCCTTCCTATAGTATGGCGACCAAAACTGCACACAATACTCCAGATGAGGCCTCACCAGAGTCTTATACAACTGCAACATGACCTCAGGACTCCGGAACTCAATTCCTCTGCCAATAAAGCCCAGTACACCATATGCCTTCCTCACAGCACTATTTACCTGGGTGGCAACTTTCAGAGATCTGTGTACATGGACACCAAGATCCCTCTGCTCATCCACACTACCAAGTAGCCTACCATTAGCCCAGTAATCCATCATCTTGTTATTCCTACCAAAGTGAACGACTTCGCACTTAGCTACATTGAATTCCATTTGCCACATTTCCGCCCAGCTCTGCAACTTATCTATATCCCGCTGTAACCTACCACTTCCTTCCTCACTATCCACAACTCCACCGACTTTTGTGTCATCCGCAAACTTGCTTACCCAGCTTTCAAGTCCTTCCTCTAGATCATTTATAAAGATAACAAAAAGCAATGGTCCCAAAACAGATCCTTGTGGTACACCGCTAGTAACTGCGCTCCAAGATGAACATAATCCATCAACTACTACCCTCTGTCTCCTTCCAGCCAGCCAATTCCTAATCCAAACCTCTAATGTATCCTCAATGCCATACCTCCGAAGTTTTAGCATTAGCCTACCATGGGGAACCTTATCGAACGCCTTACTAAAATCCATATACACAACATCTACTGCTTTACCCTCGTCCACTTCCTTAGTCACCTTCTCAAAGAACTCAATAAGGTTTGTGAGGCACGACCTGCCCTTCACAAAACCATGCTGGCTATCCCTGATCACGTTATTCCTACCCAGATGTTCATAAATCTTATCCCTTACCATTCTCTCTAAGACTTTGCCCACCACTGAAGTCAGACTCACTGGCCTATAGTTACTAGGGCTATCCCTACTCCCTTTCTTGAACAATGGGACCACATTCGCTATCCTCCAGTCCTCTGGTACTATTCCCGTTGACAATGACGACATAAAAATCCAGGCCAATGGCTCTGCTATCTCCTCCCTAGCTTCCCATAGGATCCTGGGGTAAATGCCATCAGGCCCAGGAGACTTATCTATATTCATCCTTTCCAATATTCCCAAAACCTCTTCCCTGCATATTTCCAGGGCATCCATTCTAATTATTTGTGATTCCATATTCACATCAGCAACAGTGTCCTGTTCCTGAGTGAATACTGATGAAAAGTACTGATTTAATGTCTCTCCAATCTCCTCCGCCTCCACACACAACTTCCCACTACTATCCTTGAAGTATAGCGGCAGTCACTCAGTGAGGAGCATAGTGGCAGCAGCCCAGTGCGGACCATAGTGGCAGTGGCCCAGTGGAGAGTATAGCAGCAGAAACCCAGTGTGAAGCGTAATGGCAGTGGCCCAGTGGAGTGTAGCGGCAGTGACCCAGTGTGGAGTATAATGGCCATGACCCAGTGCGGAGTGTAGTGGCAGTGACCCAGTGCGGAGTGTAGTGGCAGTGACCCAGTGCAGAGTGTAGTGGCAGTGACCCAGTGCGGAGTGTAGTGACAGTGACCCAGTGCGGAGTGTAGTGGCAGTGACCTAGTGCAGAGCATAGTGGCAGTGACACAGTGTGGAGCATAGTTGCAGTGACCTAGTGCGGAATATAGTGGTAGTGGCCTCGTGCGGAGCATAGTGTCAGTGGCCTAGTGGAGAGTATACTGGTAGTGACTCAGTGGAGAGTGGAAGTCAATAGCCCAGTGAGGAGCATAGTGGCAGTGGTCCAGTGGAGAGTGTAGCAGTAGTGACCCAGTGTGGAGCGTAATGGCAGTGACCCAGTGGGGAGCATAGTGGCAGTGGCAATGGCCCAGTGCAGTGCGTGGCAGGAGCCAGCGTTCAGACCACGTGGAGGCTCCCTGCACTGGCCTGCTGCAACGAGCCCTCAAGAACTTTGCTTCTTGCTTTCATGACCTATGATTACATTGTGTACATCTGCAATGTAGCATTTCTTTTTCTTTTCCATTTCCCTGTTCTGTAACTAAAGATTGTACCTAAGTACTATCTACCTAAGATGATGCCATATGTTGGTGACATTGTTACACTGTAACTAATCTTGTAACTGAGGAAGGTGTACTTTGGCACCTTTGTACATAAGATGGCGCTGTAAGTGGCAAGCTATAAACTTGTCATTGTATTCATTTGAGTACATTTGACTAAAGCAAATTCAAATTAAAATTCAAAATCAAATGCATGTAAATCCTATCACCCAGAATCACTTCCAACCTACCCTTCAGTGATGTCAGGCTCACCCGTCTTTAGTTCCCTGGCTTTTCCTTATCACCTTTCTTAAATAATGGCACCACATTAGCTACCCTTCAGTCTTCTGGCACCTCACCTGCGGCTGTCGATGATGCAAATATCTCAACATGGGGCCCAGTAATCTCTTCCCTAGCTTCGCACAAAGGTCTGGTTTATGAATATCAGTGTAAGCAAACCCCAGCTGCCATAAGTAAGGTCCATTTCTTCTGGATGTACTATAATTAGCAGTAAACTTAGAAGCAGAAAAAGCAGAACAGATTATTGTCAGTGTGAATTCACTGGCATTTCAGAAAATTGGATGACCAAATAAACTTCCCACATACAACAGGTGAAAATATTCTTCTCAATGTGAACAAGCTTGCACCAGTTCAAACATTTTAAGTTTTGTCCCAAAGTGAAAGTATCATAAAATGTGACAGAAAAAAATTGTACACCAAAAGTAGTTTGTGTTTTCCATCAAGGTGAGACTTATAAGTTCTTAAGTGTAATTTCTAGATCTCCCTTAATATTGGCAGACATAACAATAGAAATTGCTGGAGAAACTCAGCAGTCCTGGCAGTACCTGTGGAGAGAAAGCAGAGTTAGCATTTCGAGTTCAGTAACTCTTAGGAAGGGTCTGCAGAAGGGTCATTGTAAAAAAATGTTAATTCTGCTTTCTCACCACAGGTGCTATCAGACCAGCTGAGCTTCCCCAGTGATTTGTTTTGATTTCAGATTTCCAGCATATAGTCCATTTCACTGTTTAATAAAACCAGATAATCAGATTCTTATATTTGTTTAACCATTGTACCATTGTGATTACACTAACTATCAAAATTCATAGCTGTGAGAAGGGCAAACAATATATGTCAAGTTCTGTTTTCGTCAGAATGCCACATGAATTCAACTCACAGGCTCATAAAAGTCATCCTGGTTCAGAAGGATTCAAGTGATAAAAGTCTTGAAAATCCTACACTTCTTTCTGATATTCTTTCTGAAATGGGAATATGCTTTACCCAAAGCTCCCTCTATTCTGTTTCAGTAGGGAATCTAGCTTTCTAATCTCTAATAATACTCTACGTGTGACGTACTGCCCTCCAGGTGGATGGGCTCCATCGGGGCAATTTGGAGGCCAAGAAAGCCAAGGACCCAAAGACAGGTGGATTAATATTGTTTCTGCCAATATTAAGGGAGATCCTTATAAATGGTGTCATAGAGGATTTGGCTGAACCACAGCAATTCAACCTCCTACCCATAAAGAGCTGCTTTCCAGACAACCATTAATGTCTCAAATTGATATGTGATTCCAGGCACTACCACTCCCTTAAAAATGTATACATTAAGTTACTTAATTTTTTGAACTCCATTTCTTAAATACAATGCAGTCAAGACATATTTTTCTGATTTCGAAGAACGGGGTGACATTATAGAGGTTTATAAAATCGTGAAGGGCATGGATAGGGTAACTAGCCAAGGTCTTTTCCTCAGGGTAGGTGAGTCCAAAACTAGAGGGCACAGGTTTTAGATAAGAGGGGAAGGATTTAAAAAGGACCTATGGGGCAGCTTTTTCATCAGAGGTTGGTGTGTGTATGAAATGAGCTGCCAGAGGAAGTAGTAGAGAGCAGGTACAATCACAACATTTAAAAGGTATCTGGAAAGGTGCATGGATAGGAAGGGTTCAGAGGATGTGGGCCAAATGTTGACACATGGGACGAGATCAAATTAGCATTTCTGCTTGGCGTGGACAAGCTGGTATGAAGGGTCTGTTTCTATGGTGAATAACTCGATGACTATGTAATTGAAGTGGGATTTTAATATGCCACCATGTGCCAAATAATTTTCTTTTAATACACAGTAGCACAACTGTGGGTAAATGGAAAATAGCTGAGGACAAAGTGAAAGGTGCTATTATAGTAGACTTGACAATCAATACACCTGCCTAACCTGGCACAGTAATCGTCAAGGCCCAAATAATATTATTTTGTTATTCATTCACTAGATGCGGGTACTGCTGGCTGGGCTCGATTTGTTGCCCATTTGTAATCCCTCGAGAAGATGGTGGTGAGCTGCCTTCTCGAATCACTGCAGTCCAAGTGCTGTAGGTTGATTCACAATGCCATTACACAGGAAGTTCCAGGATTTTGAGCCAGTAACAGTGAAGAAAAATAATATCTTTGAGAATGGAGACTGGTTAGAGGAAACTTGCAAGTGGTGGTGTTCCCGTGGATCTGAAACTCTTGTTATTCTGGGTGGTAGCAGTTTTGGATTTAGAAGGCGCTAAGGAGCCTCGGAGAATTTTTGTACCTTGTAGATGGTAAACACTGCTATTACTGAATGTCAGTGTGAAAGGAGTGAATATTTGTGGATGTACTGCCAATCAAGCTGGCTGCTTTGTCCTAGACGATGTCAAATGTCTTCACTATTATTGGAGCTGCACTCAGCCAGGCAAGTGGGGAGTATTCCATCAGACTTCTGACATGTCCTTTATTGATGATGAATAGGCTTTGAGAAGGTGAGTTACTTACAGCAGGATTTCTTGCTCTGAACTACTCTTGTATGCACTGTATTTATATGTTTAGTCCAGTTCAGTTTCTGAGCAATGATAACCCCAACAATGTTGATATTGGAGGATTCAGCGAATGTCAAAGGGCAAGAGATTCTCTCTTGCCGGAGATAGTCATTGTCTGGCACTTATGTGGCATTATAGTCACTTGTCATTTTTCAATCCAAGCCTGGATATTGACCAGGTCTTGCTATGTTTGGACATGCACTGCCTCAGTACCTGAGACAAAATAAATGGCTGAACGTTGTGCATTGTCAGTGAACACCTTATGATGGAGGGAAAGACATTGATGAAACAACTGAAGATGGGAGGGCCTAGAACACAACCTTGATAAATTCCTGCACAGATGTTCTCGAACTGCGATAATTGTTGTGCAACAACCAGTATCGTAGTCACATCGGAGGAGCTTGGCTAAGGACACAGCACATTCTGGAACACACATCTTATGTACTATTGACAGAATTGTGCAATATCTTGTGTTTCCAGCGGTTTCTTGATATCATGTGGAGCAAAGTGAAGTAGCCTAAGAATCGTGACGCTGGAGATCTCTGGAGTAGCCAAGATGGATGATCCAATCGACATTTCTTGCTGTAGATTGTTACAAATGCTTTAGCGTTTTCCACTGATGAGTTGGACTCTCCCCTCTTTGATTCTATGGTTTTTTTTGTGGAATGTCCACATCCAGCAAGTTGTTTAATTGTCCACCGCCCTTTGGGTTTAGATGTGGCAGGATTGCAGAGCTTGGCTGTCAGTTGGTTGAGAGATCACTTAACTCTGTCTAACACTTTCTGCTTAAGCTGTTTGGGAGGCAAGTACTCTTGTGTTGTAGCTTCACTAGGTTGACACCTGCCTTATGGGTAAACCTGGTGCTGTAACTAGCCTGGTCTCCTGCACTCCTCTTCGAACCAGGATTGGTCCCCTGGCTCGGTGGTAATGGTAGAGTATGAAATATGCTGCACCATGAGGCTGTGGATTAGTTGCAGAATGTTTAACTGAATAACCAAAACAATTAAAGTATCAGTTGAAATAAGTAATAATGCAACCGTACAGTGCTCTGGTTGGACTGCATCCTCTCTGCTACATTTATTTCTGGTTACTGAGACATATGCCCATAAGCTATGTACAAAACCCTACCTATTCAGCAATTATTCTTTTAATGTTAAACTGATTAATGGTGAACTTGAAATCAATTCTTCATATCCTTGCTAATAATGTAACAATGTAACAGTGCACGATTCATTTCTTAAGTTGCTAAGTGGCAGTAAGCATTTAAACAAATCTGTGCTCCAAAGAAATTTTATTTCTCGTGGCACCTTAGGCAAAAATACATCTCATAAGATTATACATTATTAATATCAGGATGATGATTCCTCATTATTAATGTCAAAAACCAATGAGGGACACACTTTAGAGTCATGCAGTATGCAAACATTCCCTTCGGTCTAACTAGTGGAACTGTAGGTAAAGAGGTTGTGAAGAAGGTTTTTTGCTATGCCTGCCTTTATTGGTCAGTGCACTAAGTATAAGAGTTGGTATGTCATGTTGCAGCTGTACAGGGCATTGGTTAGGCCACGTTTGGAATACTGCATCCAATTCTGGTCTCCCAGCTGTAGGAAGAATGTTGTAAAACATGAAAGGGTTCAGAAAATATTTACAAGTATGTTACAAGGGTTGGATGGTTTGAGCGATATGAAAAGCCGAATAGGCTGAGGCTATTTTCCCTGGAGCCTCAGAGGCTGAGGGGTGACCTTATAAAGGTTTATGGTAGAGATAATTTCTGGATAACACGTGTTTTGGCAGCGCAATTTGGCTATAATATCGCTGAAGAATTAGGGAAAGGTATTTTGGAGAACCCTTACCCCTGTTGGCAATAGCGCAATTCTAGCAGGGATCAGTTTGCGTGCTTCGTTTTGCACATGTGCTGACGTACACACCGAAATCTCCAGTCTATTTTGCACATATACCGATGCCAGCTGCTAACAGAGCAGCCTTCTGTGAGAGCCACTGTACCAAGAGCAGCTTTCTTACATTTTTTTTAACTGTACTGTGCTAAATTTACTTTAGTTTTGTTCATAAATATGATTTTAACCTTCATTCAGGCTGTGCTATACTTTGTGTTAGATTTTTGGGTGATTTTTGAGCAATTATGAGTGATAATTTTTGCTGGTCTGTCCCTAACCCCACTTTTCCCATAGGCTCCATTATTTCTACTAAGCGATTTTCTATTAAGCAAGGCCTTGCTGGAACACAACTACAACATTACGGGAATGGATAGGGTGAATAGCCAAGTCTTTTCCCCAAGACTAGAGGGCATAGGTTTAGTGTGAGACAAGAAAGATTTATAAGGGACCTAAGGGGCAACTTTCTCATGCAGAGAGTGGTGCATGTATGGAATGAGCTGCCAAAGGAAGTGGTGGAGGCTGGTACAATTGCAACATTTAAAAGTCACCTGAATGGGTATATGAACAGGAAGGGTTTAGAGGGATATGGGCCAAATAATGAGATTAATCAAGGATAACTGGTCTGCATGGACGAGTTGGACCGAAGTGTCTGTTTAGTGCTGCACAACTCCATGACTCTAGTCCATGCCAACCATGTTCCCCAACAACTAGTCCCATTTGCCTGCATATGGCCTATATTTCTCCAAACCTTTTAAATGTTGTAACTGTACCTGTGTTCACCAATTCCTCTAACAGTACATTCCACACACAAACCACTTTCTGATTTTCTTTTCAAAAGTTGTCCCTCATGTCCTTTGTAAAACTTTCTCCTTTCACTTTAAAAATATGCTACCTAGTTTTGAACTCCCCATCCTAGGGAAAATATCCTTGCTATTCACCTTATCTATGTCCTCATGTTTTTGTAAACCTCTATAAGGTCACCCCTCAACCTCCTACGTTTGAGTGAAATAAATCCCAATTTATTCAGCCTACTTTTAAAACTCAAACCCTTTATTTCCAGCAACATCCTGGTAAATCTTCTCTGAACCCTTCAATTTAATAATATCCTCCTGTAGCAACAACCAGAAGTGTAACTAAATTAGCATGTATGATGAGCCCATCGGCACAGTTTCAAAATATTTTGGATAATTGTAATAAGCAATTGAAGACATTAAATGAAATGAAACCAGCAGAGGATCAAGGTCAAGTTTAGACAATGAAAGCTGAACACTTAGTTAGGATAGTGAGGGTTAAATTGGATAATGGGCACAGGGACCGGCATGTGCAATTAACCTGCATTCGACGACTGCAGTGTAGGAAGTTGATTGCTGCATGCAACTGGTGCTATGTACACTGTTCATTGATTGCATGAGTCAGCAAGAGGCCTATTAGCATAATTGCCTAGTGTTATTTAAAGCCACTCTGCTGCTCGTAAAGAGGAATTAATTTGCGGCTGTTGAATATGAGTATCTTTTCAAGTGTGCTATGAAAGATTCAACGAAACCTGTCTGTGGTAAAGAGCTAGCATTGAGATTTTTGATGTTGCACCAGAGATTTTGGAAGAACTAAAGTAAAGAGATGATGGAGGAATTGTTGATATATATTCAAGAGACAGTGGGAAGACATACCAAAAAAATGCCAACAAGGAAAACATGAGTGCAACATAGAAGGAAGTTGAATGATCCATGTGAGTCAGCAAGGTCAGAGTTTATCATCAAATATCATTTTACCAGATGTACTATTGGTATCACCCACTAATAAATTCACAACATCTCCATTGCCCATCACCTTTATCAATTGGAACTGAGCTCTCCCGTTCAAATGCTTTAACAGATCATATCAAACCAGACATCACATTTTGTACACATTTCACTATTCAACCAGGCAGATCACAACATCAAAATATATCACTTGCATCATGAAGCTCAAAAAAATGTGAAGTCAATACAATCAATAATAGGTCACTTTCCTATTGAACAAAGGACATGGAGTCATAGAGATGTACAGCACAGAAACAGATGCTTTGGTCCAACTCCTCCAGGTCGACCAGATAATCTAAATTAATCAAGTCCCATTTACCAGCATTTGGCTCATATCCCTCTAAAGCCTTCCTATTTATAGACCCATCCAGATGCCTTTTAAATACTGTAATTGTACCAGCCTCCACCACTTCCTCTGGCAGCTCATTCCGTACACACACCGCCAGCGTGAAAATGTTGCCCCTTAGGTCCCTTCAAATCTTTCTTGTCTCACCTTAAATCTATGCTCTCTAGTTTTGGACTCTCCATCCTGGGGTAAAGACCTTAGCTATTCACCCTGTCTATGCCACCCGTGATTTTATAAACCTCTATATATAAACTCTAAGGTCACTCCTTAGCTTCTGACGCTCCAGGGAAAATAGCCCCAGGCTTTTCAGGCTCTCCCTACAACGCAAACTTTCCAACGCAGACAACATCCTTGCAAATCACTTCTGAACCATTTCAAGTTTCACATCTTTAATTTAGCAGGGAGACCAGAATGAGACGCAGTATTCCAAACATGGCTTAACCAATGTCCTGTACAGCTACAACATGACATACTGACTCCGATACTCAATGCATTGACCAATAAAGGCAAGCATACTAAGTGCCTTCTTCACTACCCTGTCCACCTTTCAAGGAACAATGAACCTGCACTCCAAAGTCTCACTGTTCAGCAACATGCCCCAGGACCTTACCATTAAGTGTAAAAGTCCTGCTCTGATTTGCCTTTCCAAAATGCAGCACCTCACATTTATCTAAATTAAACTCCATCTGCCACTTCCTGGCCCATCCGCCAGTCTGATCAAGGTTCTGTTGTACATTGAGGTAAGGCGCTTCGCTGTCCACTACACCATTTAATTCTATAAACTGAATCTACACAGATGTATAAGCGAATAATATGGTTTTAAACTCAATTATCCAAGTTCTAGACTATTTGATCACTCTTTCCATCATGTTCTTTTGTGTTTTTCAATGCCCAATCTAATGCACACCTCATAATAACATATAGGTGGGTAACACTTCGCAATTGATTTCAGACAGTTTTGACTTACAGTGAACAGATATTTTTCATGTTTGAAATCAATTAGCCATGAGATATACCTGGTAAGTGCTTTGGGAAGCAAGACAGGGGTACAACTAGACACCAGGCCAGTATCCAGCACAGAAGAAATCCGATCCACCAAGCACCAAGCCATCGAGGGTCATCTGGCATCAAAGGAATTCTAAAAATTAAATTCAAGCTCTTATCATCAAAACTTCATGATAATGTCACAATTTTACATTATAAGAGCATAAGAACATAAGAAATATGAGCAGGAGTCAGCCATCTGGCTCATCAAACCTGCACCGCCATTCAATAAGATCATGGCTGATCATTTTGTGCACTCAGCCCCACTTACCATAACCCTTAATTCCTTTAATGTTCAAAAATCCATCTATCTTTGCCTTAAAAACATTCAGCGAGGTAGCCTCAATTGCTTCACTGAGTAGGGAATTCCACAGATTCACAACTCTTTGGGTGAAGAACTCCTCCTCAACTCCTAAATCTGCTCCCCCTTATTGCGAGGCTATGGACCCTAATTCTAGTTTCACCCACCAGTAGAAACAATGTCCTTGGTTCCAACCTACCTATTTTTTTCATGATTTTATGTGTTCCTATAAGATCCCCACCTGATTTTTCTAAATCGCAATGAATACAGACCCAGTCTACTCAATCTCTCCTCATAAGGCAACTCTCTCAATTCCAGAATCAACCTCATGAACCTCCTCTGCACCCCCTCCAGTATCAGTACATCTTTTTTCAAGTAAGGAGACCAAAACTGTTCACAGTACTCCAGGTGTGGCCTCACCCGTATCCTATACAGCTGCAAGATAACCCTTCTATTTTAAATCCCATCTCTCTAGCAATGAAGGGTAATATTCCATTTGCCTTCTTAATTACCTACTGCACCTGCAAGCCAACCTTTTGTGATTCATGCACTGGGACACCCAAGTCCCTCTGTGCAGCAGTTTATTGCAATTTTTCATTTAAATAATAGTCCATTTTGTTAGTATTACAACCAATGATGACCATACATTTACCAACATTATACTCCATCTACCAGATCCTTGCCCACTCACTTAACCGATCTATATCCCTCTTCAGACTTCCAGTGTCCTCTGCATACTTTGCTCTACCACTCATTTTAATGTTATATGTGAACTTTGACAATCTATACTTGATCCCCAACTCGAACTCATCAATGAAAATTTTAAACAATTGTGGTCCCAACACTGATCACTGATTGCCAAACAGAAGAAAAAACACCCAATTATCCCCACTCTTTGCATTCTGTAAGTTTACCAATCCTCTTTCCATGCTAATGCATTACCTATAACACTGTGCACTTTTATCTTATACAGTAGCCTTTTGTGCAGTCCCTTCTCAGATGTGTGATGATGTTGCTCCTTTAACAAGGTTATGCTGTCCTTAGCGTTTTTTTTTCAGAGAAGTCATAAAAGCTGCGATGCTGAAAAGTCTAGGTCTGAAGAATTTTAGATACTGCCTCAGGGAAAAGGCATTCAAGTTAAGTAAAACACTTGCACAATGAAAGTCGAGTGGCAAGTTCTCCCAACTCATCTTTTCTCTGATTTGGTTTGGTTTTAGCAAGTCAGTCAGTTTTGAGGTTGCTGGTCCAAGAAACAGCTACATAGAAGAAGATGTTCCATGCTGCCATCTCTCTCTCTCTCTCTCTCTCCTGTAAAACCCTGTGTTTGATTTTACCTTTCTTATCAAGGAGTGTTTGTGGGATTGTTGCAAGCATTTTAACAGCATCATTAAATTGGGATAATCGGTTGGTTTTAAGATAGATTAAGTTATTTTATACTCTGTTCTCTTTCACTTATGTTTCAGTCAGTAAGTTTGTAAATAAATTTTGTTTTGTTTAAAACTAAGTGGTTTAACCAGCTGCATCCTGGAATACCAACTTTACACCTGCTTAAAACAGCTAGCAAAGCTAGGATCCAGACTACTTTCTTGAAATGTTTTGAAGGAGTCTGGCCTGGTCCATAACAGATGCCTTCTGGAATTCCAGATACACTACATCCACTGGTTTGCCGCTTTCCACCACACTAGCAATGTCCTCAAAGAATTCCAGTAAATTAGTTAAACATCACCTGCCTTTCATGAATCTATGCTGTGTTTGCCCAATGGGACAATTTCTTTCAAGATGTCTTGCTTTTTCTTCCTTGATGGTAGATTCAAGCATTTTCCCCAGTAAAGCAGTTAAGCTAACAGGTCTGTAGTTACCTGCCTCTTGTCTACCTTTTCTCTTCAACAGTGGTGTCATATTTTATGTTTTCCAATCTGCCAGAACTGTCTAGAAACCACCAAATTTTGGTAAATTAACAAGAGCACATTTGCCATTTTCCCCATCATCTCTTTTAGTATCCTGGGATGCAGTCCATCAGGCCCAGGAGGTACTTGCCTACCTTTAGGTCCATTAGCTTGCCCAGCACTAACTCTTGTGATAATGAGCATTTCTTGGTCCTCACCTGCCATAATCTCCTTGTTCTCAATCATTGGCTTGTTATTTGTGTCTACCACTGTGAAGATCGATACAAAATACCTGTTCAATGCTTCGGCCATTTCCTCATTTCCCATTATTAAATCTCCATTCTCATCTCTGAATTATCAATGTTTACCATAATCACTCTTTCTCCTTTTATATATTTGTGGAAATTTTTGCTGTCTGTTTTTGTATTCTGAGCTTGTTTACTCTCATAATCCATCTTACTTTTCTTCATATCTTTTTATTGTACATGGATTTCTGTTGACTTTTAAATATTTGAACAATCCCCTAGTTTCCCACCAATCTTTGCCACTCTGTATGCATTTGCTTTCAATTTGATACCACACTTTATTTCCTTAGTTATCTATGGCTGATTATCCCTTTTCCTACACTCCTTTCTTTTCACTGGTATATAATTTTGCTGAGCACTTTGAAAAATCACTTTGAAAGTCCTTCACTGTTCCTCAATTGTCCCACCATATAGTCTTTGCTCCAGTCTACCTTAGCCAACTTCTCCCTCAGCTCATTGTAGTCTCCTTTGTTTAAGCACAAAACACTGGTTTTGGATTTTACCTTCTTACCTTTCCATCGACTATACTGCGATCGCTCCTTCTGAGAGGATCCCTAACTATGAGATCATCAGTTATTCCTGCCTCATCATACCTGAGCAAACCTGAGGTAACTTGCTCCCTCGGAGGTTCCATTACATACTGTTCGAGGAAACTATTGCAGGTACATTCTACGAACTCCTCCTCAAGACTGCTTTGACGGACTTGGTTAGACTCATCAATATGTAAGATTAAGAACTTCCATGATAACTGCCATACCATTTTTACATGCATCAGTTATTTCTTTGTTTATTGCCTGCCCCATCATGAAATATTATTTGGTGGCCTATAAACTATGCCTATCAGTGACCTCCTCTTACTATTTCAAATTTCCACCCACATTGATTCAACCTTTTCCTCCACAGAATCTATATCATCTCTTACTACCACCCTGATGCCATCCTTCAATGTCAGAGCCAAACTATCTCCCTTCCCTCTTGTCTGTCCTTTCAAATTGTCTGACACCCCTGAATAATCAATTCCCCCCTCCAACCATGTCTCTGTAATGGCCAATAAATCATACCCATTCATGATGATTTATATAGAAGCGCATGAAATAAAAACTACGCAATTTAATGTTCAATATTAGTTTATTTTGAACAATTCTGTTTGTTTTCTTTCTCTTGTTCTGCTGAGGGATTTCATTCCAGAATTTTGCAAGGTGACACAGACCATGCTACCGGGCTGATAAACAACCTCTGAGACTCCGCCTCAATCAAATTGGTGTTGTGTCTCCAGTCTCAGTCACTGGGAGTGGTAGTCACTTCTGAGTCTCCAAAAAAAAAACTGACCCTGACTTAAACATAAGTTCAGGGTCTTGCCTGGCTCTGGCTGGCAGGCCCCAGTGAGAGGAGCAAGTTCATCAGGGTAGAAATTGAGTGAAGATACAAGGAGGTAGATAGCATCTGTTGGCCATAAGGGACCTGAACAAGAGCCACAAAGTTCCCAAGTTTTACTTGGTGGTCTGGACACTAGGCCTGGGTGCCTGCTGCACTGGGTACAAGACCATTGGGAAGAGGCATTTCATTTGCTATTGTTAACCCATGAAGAAATGGCCCAGCCAATGTTCCCTTCTATAGTGGATGAAAAACCAATAGTGGCTGTTAGGCCCCAGACTTCATGTTTTTTTCTTAATGACAGTGGTTAATATTTCATTTTAATTGTATTTTCAATGTTACTTACAATCTACACCCTGGAAGCTAAAGGTATCTTTAGAAAAATAAAGAGTAGTTTCATCAAAAGAACATCCAAGTTTGGATTGAAATATTAACTATTATGCTTGTGTAGAGTAGTATGTTGTAGTTTCAGAGAGGAGTGGTGGTTGAAGACATGATCAGAAAAAAAGGACGGAAACAACGGTTTTTTCTTGTACTGGAGATTCTAAAGTAGGAATTAGTAGACCCCTGTCTTTGGACAAACAACAGCTATTACAGGCCTATAATAACTAAAACTGATAAGGTATGTGGTACAATTCATTTCATTTAGTAATAATTTCTTTTCTTTTGTATTTCTACTGATATATAAAGTTACAATCCTAGATTTTAATCTTTTCAACACAGAATCTTCATAAGTCTATTTTAAAGGTATGGCATGTATTATAACATAAATAATATGAAAGGATTAATCTGAATAATTAGCTTAGTTTGGACACTCTTAGGCAGCTCATGTAGACAGTAATGGAAGTTTCCTCATGGAGACTCATGTGTCTTACCTGCCTCCTGTTTATAATAGCTAATGTGTCAATCTTTGTGATTTTTATAAATGACTTGGATGAGTAAGTGGAAGGGTGTGTTAATAAGTTTGCCAATGGCAAGAAGATCGATGGAATTGTGGTTAGTGTTGAGGGCTCTCATAGGTTGCAACAGGGCATTGGCAGAACTCCATAAGTGACAAATGGAGTTCAACCTGGAAAAATGTGAAGTGATTCACTTTGGAAGGTCAAATTTGAATGCAGAAGACAGAGTTAAAGGCAAGATTCTTGGCAGTGTGGAGAAACAGAGGGATTTTGGGGTCCATGTCCATAAATCCCTCAAAGTTGCCACCAAGTTGATAGGGTTGTTAAGAAGGCTCATTGTGTGTTGGCTTTCATCAGCAGGATGATTAAGTTTAAGAGCCACGAGGTTATGCTGCAGCTGGTTAGATCACTCTTGGAATATTGTGTTCAGTTCTGGTTCCCTCATTATATACTGGCAAGAAGCAAAAGAGGGAGAATACAGCAAAGTCCAGTTACGTTGGTCAATGGATGTAGATACTGTGCAGATGCTGACAGCAGAACCTCATTATAATTTGTTCATCCATTTGCCAATCAATAGCTGGCTCAATTCACAGTTTGATTTGTTGCATATCAGCAACAGGAGGCTAGAATGGGAGAAGCTTGGCACACAGTCCAAGCAACTTGCAGCTGTCAAAGGAGCCTTTGACAGCACCCTCCAAAACCATTTACTGTTTTGGTCTTATTTAAGAAAGAATGTAAATGCATTAGGGGTGGTTCAGAACAGGTGATAGTTGATGTAGGTTTTGTAATTGAAATGCTGTTTAACAAAAAGGAACTATAAAGTTGAATTTTATGACTTTTTCTGCCTCTATATTCTGTGTTCTGTTTTAAAATGGCACTGGAGAATGGCAACACAATACACCACTTTTCACTGTATCTGTAATATAATAAAAATGCAATAAATAAATACATTAATTAATCAATCAATCATTGGACTTCTGGAAGATTCTGTCGTTGTGAATCTTTCTTTTTGTGACATTTTTAATGATTTGAACTTGACTGCAAAGATATGATTAATAAGTCTGTAGACGATTAAAAAATGGTTTTCTGGTTAACAATAAAGGAGGACTGTAACTAGGAAAAGATGAGTATGCTAATGTTGGGGTCGGGGAAGGGGTGAGTAGATACTAGGTGGCGATAGACCCCAGAGAAATAAGCAAAAGGAATGGGTCATGGTCAGCCTGGGAGAATCAATAGTTGCTAATGGGGACCATTAGTAGTTGACAATGGGCTGGTTGTGGTAGCAGGCAATGACATGGGTGTTGGGTAAGGAAATGGGAGAAGATGTTCAGGCCCCAAAATTATTGAATAAGTTAAGTCCTAAAGGCTGGAGGGTCCCCAAACTGAAAATTAGATGCTGCTCTTGCAGTATGCACTGAGATTTACCGGAACATTGCAACCAGCCCGAGACAGATGTTGGCCAGGGAATCTGGTGGTGTGTTAAAGTGGCAGGCAACAATATCTCTATTGGGTTTCCTGCTACTTTCAGCATATATACTAATGGTTTTCTAGCTACAATAAGTTCTGAAGAGTCACTGGACCCGAAATGTTAATTTTGCTTTTTCTTCACTGATGCCAGACTTACTGAGATTTTCCAGCAGTTTCTCTTTTTGAGTCTGATTTCAACCAGTTTTTTGGGGTTTTTGTTTGTTGTTTAGAGTCAATAGGAATCAGGGAGGAAACTCTCTGCTGGTTGGAGTCACACTTGGAACAAAGGAATATGGTTGTGATTATTGGAGGTCAATCATCTGTCTCAGGAAATCACTGCAGGAGTTCCTCAGATTAATGTCCTCAGCATAATCATTCTTAAGTTGTTTCATCAAAATTTCATTTTCATCAAAAGGTCAGAAGTGGGATGCTTGCTAATGATTATGCCATGTTTAAGCACCATTTGTGACTCCTCAGATATTGAAACTGTTTGAGTCTATATGCAACATGTCCTGGACAACATCTAGACTTGGGCTGAGAAATGACAAAAAACAGACAATGACCATCCCCCAATAAGAGAAAAATCTAAAGATCTCCCCTTGATGTTCAATGGCATTACCTTCACTGAATCACTAGTTATCAATATTCTGGGGGTTACCATTAATTAGAAATTGAACTGGAGCATCTGTATAAATACCCTGGGTGCAAGAACAGTTCAGAGGCTTGGAATTCTGTCATAAATAAATCAACACCTATCTCCAAATGCCTATCAACTATCTACAAGGCACAGGTTAGGAATCTGATGGAGTGTTCCTCTCTTGCCTGGATGAGTGCAGCTCCAACAACACTCAAAATGCTTGACACCATCAGAACAAAACAGCGCACTTCATTGGCATGACATCACCATCTTCAAAATCCATTGTCTTCAACAATGAACACAGTTACACAGTTTGCACCATCACAAGATAAACTTAAGTTCCACACCAACATCCTCTGATCAACTTTTCCACTCAAAAGGACAAGGGCATTTGATGCATTGGACCATAGTCTGTGAGTTTCTCTCCAAGCCAAGCAGCAACCTGACTAGGAAATATACCAACACAGGGTCATAATGTTTGAACTCTCTTTCTCACAGCACTGTGATGTCTCTAGACCACATGGAGTGTAGCAGTTCAGGAAGACAGCTTATCACCATCTTCTCCAGTGAAATTGGGGATGCCTCACTAGTGACTCCCACATCCCATTAATGAATAATAGAAAAATAAACCTCAGAATTGCAGGCACCAGCATTAAGGGGCCAACTTTAACTTCTAAGGAGAAGGAGAGAGCCTCAGAGAGTTCTCACTCAATTCTTGACATCGTGAGGATGAAATGAGCCTTAAGATGATGGATGAATAGCAGCTGTCTCAATCATGGAGCACTCTCAGGCCACTCCTGAAATGGACATCTCCTCCTTTCTGTCATTAACGCAAATGCCTCAGAGACCCCAACTTTGGCAAAAACTTCACAAACAGAGGACATCTACCAACATTAATCCAGGCAAAAGGACATAAGGGTCACTGGTCTGTGTCTACGATTAATGCAATTGTCACCATCTTGATGCAACCATCTGCCATAGTTTGAGATTTCTGCAAAAGGCTCTTTTTCTGCAATCAACCCAGTGCATAAAAATTCAAGGGAATTGTTATCTTGAGAGCAGCAGCAATAGAGAGAGGCAATGTATGCAGTTTAAATTAATCTCCCCAACCAGCATTGCAAACAGGGATGTCACTAGCTCCCTGGAGAAACCCAAGCTTGGAAGGTTCTGATGCTCTGACAGTTGAATGTAGGTCACCATTTGCCTATACACTGCGTCTGGATAGGATAGTGTTTTCTCCCTACCTTCGTCAACCTGCTGTTGTGGTCTCTATTCTACTGGCCTATGTGCAGCAGCAGGACCCTTACCTGCTTAGCTACATGCTATACATATCCCTGGACAGCCGCTCTCCACTGTCTCCTTTTCCTTTTCTCCTTCTTTCCTTCACTATGTCCCTGAGCAGAGGCCCCCTTCCTACTCAGGCTGAAAACATTACCCAATTTATTCAAAAATAAAAATCAACATTAAAATGCCACTTTCACCAACTGATTCTGTAGCTATATGTGCAATGGATTAACCACTCCTGCACCACCTCCTCTTACCTGGCGTGACTCACTTCCAATATTTTCCCATGGGGTGGCTAACAAAAACAGAAGTGGGAGACCTGAAATCATAGTCGATTAGCAGTTAACATTGATCTTTCATTTTTTTTAAAACAACAAACGAACTTCCAAATTCAGCATCCACAGACCTTCTGTGTTTTGAGAGCAAGGCATCATGATATTTAATTGCTGACTTCACAGCATCCTGCCAAATTTTACCCAACAGCACAGAGAAAGTTCTATCTGATTTGCTGGTGTAAAATCTGTCCTTGGGAGCAAGTGCTTTAATAGGAGGGACCTATTCAGCCTGTTGAATCTATGCTGGCTCTCCTTTGAATAATCCAGTTTGTCCGATTTCTCCTGCTAACCCTGGAGCCTGAGGATTAATTTTGTTCAAATGCTCATCCAATTTTATTTTGGAATCTTTGATTGTTAACACTATCACCACATGGCAAATTCAAGGTTGTTGTATTCACTGGATAAAAGACATCTTCCTCACATTCCTTGCATCTCTTGCTGTTTAAATTCTAATTTTTGTGCTATCAGCCAATGAGAACAATTTTCTTTGCTCACATTACCCAAACCTGTTGCAATTCTGGACACCTTTGGCAAGTTTCCATGTAATCTCCTTTGCTGTAAGAAGAGCAAGGAGGAGAAAGTGAGGACTGCAGATGCTGGAGATCAGAGCTGAAAAATGTGTTGCTGGAAAAGCGCAGCAGGTCAGGCAGCATCCAAGGAGCAGGAGAGTCGACGTTTCGGGCATAAGCCCTTCTTCAGGACCCTTATTCCTGAAGAAGGGCTTATGCCCGAAACGTCGATTCTCCTGCTCCTTGGATGCTGCCTGACCTGCTGCGTTTTTCCAGCCATACATTTTTCAGCATATACTAAGAGCAATCCTAGTGTCTTTAACCTAATATTGTCGCAACATCAAACAACGATGAGTCAGAATACGGGGCTTGGTGATGTAGTGCAATGATAACAATCTCTCTCTCAAAGCCAGCAAAATAAATGAACTGATCATTGATTTCAGAAAGAAAGGAGGAGTACACGCCTCCATCTACATCAATAAAGTGAAGGCTGAGAAGGTGGAGACCATCAAGTTCCTAGGAGTGACGATAACCTGATAACCTGTCCTGGACTTTCCACATAGATGCAACGGTCAAGAAGGCACAACAATGCCTCTTTTTCCTCAGGCAGCTTAGGAAATTCAGCATGTCCATAACAACCCTCACCAACCTTTGTACTATAGAAAACGTATTATCTGGGTGCGCAATGGCCTGGTATAGCAACTGCTCTGCCATGACCGTAAGAAATTACAGAAAGTTGTGTGCATAACCCACACCATCATGGAAGCCAACATTCCATCCATGGATTCCATTTCTACTTCGTGCTGCTGCGGAAAGGCTGCCAACATCAAACACCCATTCCAGCCCAGTTATGCTCTCCTACAACCTCTTCCATCAGGCAGAAGATACAGAAGCTTGAGCACATGCATCAACAGGTTCAAGAACAGCTTCTTCCCTGATGTTATTAGACTGATGAATGGATTTTCTAACTTTAAGGAAAGTTGATCTTGTTAATGCTGATCTTGCTTCGCACATGCCCTGTGCAGTGTAACCTATACGCCTCACTCTGTCCTGGTTTTTTTTAACTCTATGACTTGTACATCCTTGCGAACTATCCTCTGCCTGTACTGCTCATAAACAAAGCTTTTCGCTGTACTTAGGTACCCATGACAATAAATCAAATCAATCAATTAATTTGAAACCATGTTGGTAAATCTTCTCTATACCGTCTTCACAGCTCTCATATCCTTTCTTAAGTTTTGTTATTGGAATTGACCATTGTCTAAGAATTGGAATTATACGTGCTATGGACCAGGCCAGACCCCCTTAGACCCTAACTTTGCTAGTTGTTTTAAGCAGGTGTAAATTGGATATCCCAGGAGAGAATCAGCTGGTCAAACCACCTAGTTTTAAACAAAACAGAATGTATTTACAAGATTATCAAATGAAACACAAACAAAAGAGACCAAAATACAGAATAACGTATCCTATCCAAAAACCCAAACGATTTTCCCAACTTAATGATGCCGTTGCAAATACATGCAACAGTCCCCATAAATACTCCTTGGCAAAAAAGGTAAAATCAAGTACAAGTTCGTGCGGGATAGAAGTCAGGGAGGGAGTACCAGCCTGGACCTGCTTCTTTCGGTCCCGCAGCTTTTTTCACACTGCTGTTAAAAACCAAACCAAACCACAGAAAAGTTGAGCTGGGAGAACTGATCACTCGCCTTGCATTGTTCAAGTCTCTCTTTTTTTTAACTTGAATGCATTCTGCCTGAGGCAGTATCAAATTGGCATTAAAGCTCTTCACCCCAGAGTTTTCAGAATCTGTGTCATTTATGGCCTCGCTGAAAAAAAACTAAGGACAGCATAACCTTGTTAAAGGAGCAGCTTTATCACATACATCAGCTTTATGAACACTGCAGACCTTTCTTGTTTTTTGTACTCATTGTACTTTACTTATCTATTGTCTCTATTAACCACCCCCTTAAACATGCCCTGCTGCCTTCAAAGATTGATGATACATGTATATACAGATCCTTTTTTTCCCACACATCCTTCAGGAATGTACTAACATTTTACATCACTTCTCCAAAATGCATCACCTCACACTTCTCAATAATACATTACATCTGAACTGATGAGTGAAAGATGAAGAGCACTAAAAAAAACATGGCTTTTATAGCATTACACAATCAATAGCCAACTAACAAATTGCCAGCAATATTTTAAATGTATGTATACATTCACATTATGCATCAAATTGTGCATATGTTAGACATGAAGATTAAAGATAAATTCTGTTGAATCCACTCATCATCAACAAATAATGAAATCATAATACCTATATACAAAATGCATAACATATAATCATTTCCTAAATAAAATGTATGAACTATCTGTATAACAAATAAATGATGTTAATTATACAACAAAAATATGCCTCCCTCCTGCTTGCTTCAGCATCAAGCTCTAACCCTGTTTTGGCTCAGGTCAGGTTATATGCATGAGCCAATTTTGAAAGAAGGAAAGATTATAAATTAAGTATATTATTAAAAGAATACATGCTTGAGGCAAGTTACAAATGGAAGCAATACAGAAATGAAGATTAAAAAAGAAAGAACAAATAACAGAAAATGAGAGGAACAGAAAAAGAGACTAGGAGTTGTAAAGACAATAACATGAGGAATTTATGTGTGATAGATATAGAAGGAAAGAAGGATAAATTTTCTACTTTGTCATTGCTAAATAGTTCGAAATTCTAGTTCATGGAAAACAGGAGGTGGGCGTGATAAAATGGAAGACAACAAGAAAAAGACAAAGGACTGAAGAGTGGGAAACAAGCAGAGACTTAATTATAGTGCATAGTGAAATGGAATTTTTTTGAGAAATATCACAAAAAACAATTATTCACTTCAAAATAGCTGCTGTAAAAGTAACCGTAACAATATCACATGGAATGGCTTGGTTGCACATTTATCTCATTAAGCATCAACCTGTCATTGCCCTGATTATCAACAATTAAGCAGAGAACACAAAAACAACAAGAAAATGAAAATCCACTTACTTGGAAATTCTATTAACATCAATATAAATGTCCAGCAACTGACCACCTAAGATATATCCAAACGCAGGGCCCAGAACTGACATACCACTTCCAATACCTGTAGGTTGTGACAGCAAATGTGTTTAATTATTAAATTATACACACAATAATAATTTGAAAATTCCTCATTTTGTTGTGATTTAAATTGCTCCTCCCTTATAAACAGTGTCTTCAGTTGCTTGGGCCGTAAGCTCTAGATTTTGCTTCGTAAGGCCCTTTGTTTCATTATTGTACTCCACTGCTTTCAGACATTCCTTGAAAATTCCTTGAAATCTGCCATACATGATCCCATATTTGACATACTGTCATGAAGCATCATTGCCTTTTATTATGTTAAAGGTGCTATGAAAATGCAAATTGTTATTACATAGTTGGTTAGAAGTAGAGTTAGTTACAAAGAGTGCAGCCAGACATATACTATGAATTTGAGAATTTGCTGAGTAAAGAAACATATAAGTCTTTTTCTAAGATCTAATTTAGTTTGCATTTAGCAGTTAATGACATTTTGTTTTCAGTCAAGATAGTTAATTAAGTTCTAGTTTTAACTAGAGTTTTTGAGCCAGCAATATTGATGTCCTGCTGTTGAATTTCAACTCGAACAAATACAGGAGGTGTTACCAAGCACACAAAGTCATGAAGTAGGAAGAGAATAACTTGTCGCTAGGTGCAATGACTCATTATATATAATTTGGGGGAGTAAAGAAATTTGGTGCATAAAGGGAGGAGATCCAGTTTAAATATCAGGCAGATTAAAAATTGGGGGATCTGCATGACATAGATAGCCATTTGCAGCAGAAAAGCAGCAACCTGAAGTCTGATTTTGGGAATGTGAGTTGGAGCTAGTGTCACTCAATGATTTGGATGTGAACATAGGAGGTATAGTTACAAAAGTTTGCAAATGACACCAAACTTGGAGGTGGAGTGGACAGTGAAGAAGGTTATCTCAGAGTACAATGAGATCTTGATCAGATAGGCCATAAGAGCATAAAACCATAAGACAAAGGAGTGTAAGTAAGGCCATTCGGCCCTTCGAGTCCACTCCGCCATTCAATCATGGCTGATGGGCATTTCAAAGCCACTTACCCGCACTGTCCTCAAAGCCCTTAATTCCTTGCAAGATCAAGAATTTAAGTAGAAAGCATGTTGCCAGGTTGGAGGATTTGAGCTATAGAGAGAGGCTGAAATAGGCTGGGACTGTTTTCCCTGGAGTGTCAGAGGCTGAAGGGTGACTTATAGAGGTTAATAAAATCATGAGGGGCAAGGATAGATAAATGAACAAGGTCTTTTTACCTGAGGTTGAGAAGTCCAGAACTGGAGGGCATAGGTTCAGGGTGAGAGCGGAAAGATATAAAAGGAACCTAAGGGGCAACTGTTTCACACAGGAGCTGGTGCATGTATGGAATGAGCTGCCAGAGGAAGTGGTGGAGGCTGGTACAATTACAGCATTTAAAAGTTATCTCGATCGTATATGAATAAGAAGGGTTTAGAGGGAAATGGGACGAGATTAGGTTAAGATATCTGGTCGGCATGGATGAGTTGGACTGAAGGGTCTGTTTCCATGCTGCACATCTCTATGACTCCAAGACTCTTTGTTGATAGAATATTTATTGACATAAGCCCACAGTTTAAGAGTATGCAGATGAGAGGGAAGGATTGACTACCAGAAAATCAAAGGGGAAAAGGCATGTAGTACAGGAGGCCTCTGAATGCATCCCACTCTCCAATCAATTGCAAGAGTTGATTTGATAGTAAGGGAAATAGTTAGATGTTACTGTGGCTGCAGAAATAAGTCAAGATGATTCTTGCCTCTCTAGTGCCAGGGTCAGGGTCTTCACTGAATAGCTGTAGAGCACTATGAGGAAAGAGGGTGAATAGTCAGCAGTTATAGTCCCCAGTGGCATGACCAACATGCAGTTAATAATGTATCTGGTATACTAAGCTTCATCAATGCATCCAGTACTAAGTGCCATACTTTACAGGTGAAAAGAAACTGCCTCTCTCAAAGAGTCATGAATCTATGGAATTCACTATTTCAGAGTGCAAGGGATGATAGGACACTGAGTAATTTTGAGGAGGAGACAGAGGGCACAGCCTGAGGGTGAAAGGATGAATTTTAGAACTGAGATGAGGAGGAATTTCTTTCAGCTGGAGGGTGGTGAATCTGTGCAACTCATTGTTGCAGAGGGGTGTGAAGGCCGAGTCATTGCACGTATCTAAGATAGAGATAGATAGGTTCTTGATGGATAAGAGTTCCAGGGAGGAGGCAGGAGAATGGGTTTGAGAATCATATCAACCCTGATCGAATGGCAGAGCAGACTCAATGCGTCAAAAAGCCTAATTCTGCTCCTATGTCTTACAGTCTTCTGGCCTGCTCAGATAGGAAGACTGAGAAATCCTTTAATCTCTCTGCCATTCAGAACCAAGAATGTCCTCGACTCAGTAGAAAGGCATGTTTAAAACGGAGATTGGTCGGATGAGATGACTGATGTTGAACTAAGGATTGAATTTCAAAGCAAATTTACAAAATGGTTCTCAGGGTTGAGAAAATTATAGGTCAAATATCACATCACCCTCTGAGGTGATGCTCATAAATTTGCTTATTCATGTTAAGGCAACTCCCTCTCTGCATATTTTTGCACAAAGTTAATGATGAAATAAAAAAGATACATTAATAAGGATTAATAATCTTACCAGTTACCATGCTAACAAGATGATGTTTTGGTGCGGTTATGGTCCTAAAGTTAAATGTCTCCATAATGGTCTGCATGGATTTAGTTAAATTTAACAAAGCAGTGCTCTGTGAGACTTGCCCAATGGGGTTATAGATGAAATTCCTTCAGCGTGATTCAGATAAATTGAGTGAGTGGGAACATACAAGACAGATGTAGCATCATGTGGATAAATGGGAACTTACTGAAACAGATTGGCTGAATATTAATTAAATGGGGATACATTTTTTTGATTAAATTAGATTAGATTACTTACACTGTGGAAACAGGCCCTTTGGCCCAACAAGTCCACACCGACCCACCAAAGTGCACCCATCCAGACCCATTCCCCTACGTTTACCCTGCACCTAACACTACTGGCAATTTAGCATGGTCAATTCACCTGACCTGCATATTTTTGGATTGTGGGAGGAAACCGGAGCACCCGGAAGAAACCCACGCAGGCACAGGGAGAATGTGCAAACTCCACACAGACAGCCACCTGAGGCGGGAATTGAACCCGGGTCTCTGGCGCTGTGAGGCAGCAGTGCTAACCACGGTGCCACCATGCTGCCCACAAATTAGGATATATTGGTGTACAAAGGCACCTGGGTATCTTTGTACAGTGGTGGAGGCAAACCAGTAATACTGTGAGCAGTTTGGAATGCAAATTGTAAATTGGTCTCCATTAAAGGAGGATTTCTGCAAGGATGCCTTGATGTTTTTGAACAGGATCTTGATGCCATCGCATCTGCAGTACTCTGTGCAATTTTGATCTCCTTAACTGAAGAAAAGATGTACTTCTCATAGAGGGAATACAGTGAAGGTTCACCAGGTTGGTTCTGAGGATGACACATTTGTCATATGAGGAGAGGTGGGCTGTAGGCCTGTATTCATTAAAGTTTAGAAGATTGAGTGAGGACCTCACTGAAATGTATACAATTCTGATAGAGATGGACATACTTGCATGTAGTATGATGGTTCCCCTGGCAGCGGGGAGGGGTCTAGATCAAGGGGTCACAGTCTCTGAATTCGAAGTCGACCAATTTGAACTGTGGTGAGAAATTCCTTCACTTAAAGGGTGGTGAACCAGTGGAACTCTCTCCCAAGTAAGACAGTGGAAGACAAGTCATTGAATATATTTAAGAAATAAATAAATAGATTTCTGGACACTAAAGACATCAAGATGGAAGAAGGTGCTGGACCAGAAAAAGTTTTGAAAAGATTAATTAACTTTTGGAATTTTCAGAAATCTTAACACTGTGAATTTACTGATTATAGTGTAGGCAAATGCATTGTCTCCAGGAAGCAGCAGTTTCAAGTGCAGAAGATGGCAAACATAGATCAGCTTTATTATGGGTCTAGATTATTAACTGACAGAACAACATTAAACAATGATAGATAAAGAAGTTTTAACAGTCAAATAAGTGTGTGAAAAAAATTATTATGTAATCAGATTACATTTTAAATTGAAACTGACCATAAACCATTGGTCACTTGAGTGAAATTGAAAGAA
Source organism: Hemiscyllium ocellatum (assembly GCF_020745735.1). Lineage (NCBI taxonomy): Eukaryota > Metazoa > Chordata > Chondrichthyes > Orectolobiformes > Hemiscylliidae > Hemiscyllium > Hemiscyllium ocellatum. The sequence continues at coordinate 61,157,786 of NC_083402.1, forward strand.
ATTGGTAACATGGTACTCAGAATTCAACAGTTCAAATTAAGACTTATGAAGTATGATTCAATCACTGAATATGTACAGGGCAAGTATCAAATAATAGATGCACTCTCAGGGATACTATCAACTGGAAGTGAACAGTTAATCAAGTATGTCGAAGCGTGCACATTCTCAATCACTCAGAACTTTGTAGCTACTGAAAAAAAGTTTCAGGAGGTAAGACAGGCCAGGAATGTGATGAAGAATGTATTCAAGACTGAAAATATTGTCTGGATAAAAGGCCAAACTATATATCTAAATATCCAGTACTACGTCAGTACTTTAAACAATGTGAACACCTCATGGTTATTGATGACTCAATAGCCTTCCATGAGAAATTAGTTTCACGGACAGCACTTTGTCTTCATATTCTCCTAAAACTTTGCATTTTGGAAAAACTTCTATAAACTATGTAGAAACTATTGTTAACTACAATAAAAGTGTTGTAAATAGCCAAGAATAAAAATGATCACTCTTCTTTTCCATCAAACAATGCAAACATCAGAGCATGGATTTCTTTGAGATCAATGAAAAAATTGAATTATTAATTGATGTTTATAATGGATTGAATTTAAGCATTTGTGTACATTTGCAAACACAATAATTCAATTTATTAAAATAATTTACTTCTTACTTGGGATTCCAAACATTGTAGTGTGCCACAATTTGCAAATAAGCAATGTCAAAATTTTAGATGAAAATATGACTTTGTTTTTGTTACCTATTACCCTCACTATCCCTTTTTTATTATTTGTTTAAGGGAATGTGGGCATCACTGGACATGATTTTGAAAACCTCTGTCAAATATCCTCTCAGCTGACTTCTTTTTTACTAAAGAGAAGGATCTCAATTTCTTTAATCTATTTTCGTAACTGAAGCTTCTCATTTCTAGAATCATTCTTGCAAATTGCTTCTGCACTCTTTTCAAAACATTTGGATCTTTCCTACAATGCGACACCCACAAATGTACACAATACTCCAAGTGAATTCTAACGGGCATCTTATATAAGTTCAATATTGCCTCCTTGCTCTAGTACTCTATGTCCTTATTAATAAAGCCAAGAACACTGCATGTTGAAGGAGCAAGTAATTTAGAAGACAAATTGACTTTAAAAATAGAGAAATCTTATTACAACTGTACAGAGTGTTGGTGAAGCTGCATCTGGTGCCCCGTACAGTTCTGGTCCCTGTATTTAAGAAAGGATATATTGCTATTGAAGACAGTACAAAAGGCATTACAAAAGTGAAAGGGCTGATTCATCGAGAATGGACTCACTGGTTAGATTTTGTTCATTAGAGTTTAGAGAATGAGGAGACAGTGAGGTCTGCAGATGATGGAGATCAGAGTTGGGAATGAGTTGCTGGAAAAGCACAGCAGGTCAGGCAGCATCTGAAGAGCAGGAAAATTGACATTTCGGGCCAGAGCCCTTCATCAGGAATGAGCTGGGAGCCTCGAGAGTGCAGAGATAAATGGGAGGGGGGTAGGGCTGGGGAGAAGGTAGCTGAGAGTACAATAGGTGGATAGAGATGTGGGTAAAGGTGATAAGTCAGAGAGGAGGGTGGAGCAGATAGGCAGGAAGGAAGATTGATAAGTGGGACAGGTCATGACGATGGTACTGAGCTGGAAGGTTGGAACTGGGGTAAGGTGGGGGAGGGGTAATGAGGAAACTGGTGAAGTCCACATTGATGCCCTGGAGTTGAAGGATCCCGAGGCGGAAGATAAGGCATTCTTCGTCCAGGCGTCAGGTGGTATGGAGTGGCGATGGATGAGGCCCAGGACCTCGCATGTACTCAGCAGAATGGGAGGGGGAGTTGAAATGTTCAGCCACGGGGCAATGGAGTTGGTTGTGCGGGTATCCTGGAGAATGAAGGGTGATCTTGTTCAAATATACAAAGTTCTCAGGGGTTTGACAGGATAGATGTTGAGAGCTATTAGGAGTTGGGATAAAACAGAAGTTCAGTCCTGAGGCAGATCAGTCATGATCTTATAAAATAATGTTATAAATCACACAACACCAGGTTATAGTCCAACAAGTTTATTTGGAAGCACTAACTTTCAGGGCGCCGCTCCTTCATCAGGTGGTTCTGGAGAACAAGGTCATGATTACAGAATTTATAGCCAAAGGAGTCCAGTGTCATGGAAATGTGATACATTAAACAATTTTAGATCAAACCTTTCATCTTTTAGAATTTGATATGCTGGTTTCTGTTCTTTGATATGTAAGTTCCAGAACTTCTTTTAAATTACGTTCTCAAGATAGCTCAGCTTTTCAGGTGTGAAGTCTGTCTGTGTCCAATAACCTCCTCAGGAGACAGACATTGGCTAAAACAGAAAGGATACCGTTCGTTGTCCAGTACTTCCCTGCAGCCAAATGACTACGCCATATTCTTCACAGACTTCAACACATTATTGATGAGGATGAGCACCTCGCCAAGACCTATCCCACACCTCCACTTCCCACCTTTAAACAACCACCAAACCTTAAACAGATCATTGTTTGCAACAAACTGCCCAGCCTTCAGTACAACAATGTTACAACACTGCTTTGGTGGCCACTGCAAGAAGTGTCAAGAGTATTGACATGGATAACACCATTGCACGTGGGACATCTCCCACCATATACGCGGTGAGTACTATGTGACTCAGCCAATGTGGTCTATCTCATATGCTACAGGCAAGGATGCCCTGAGGCATGGTACATTGGCGATACCAAACAGACGCTATGACAACAGATGAATGGATACTGCGCAACAATCACCAGACAGGAGTGTTCCCTCCCAATCGGGGAACACATCAGTGGTCCAGGACATTCGGCCTCGGACCTTCGGATGACCATACTCCAAGGCGGACTTCGGGACAAGAAACAATGCAGACTGGCTGAGCAGAAGCTGATAGCAAAGTTCGGTCCTCATCAGAATGGTCTCAACTCATATCACACCACAGCTGACCCCACTGCACGAAACACACACAGACAGACACACACACACACACACTCTCTCTCTTTCAAAAGCATACGCATTCACAACTACACATGCATTCTTTCACAGACACATACCACATCACACTCACACACACAATTACCAAGCTTACACGCATAGGCATATACACACACTCTATCATGTGCACTCACACCCACAAGCACACACTCCCACACCCACAAGCATACACTCCCACACCCACACACACTCTGCTCCAACACGTGCATACATATAAGTTTATGATTTATATGTGTGCTCCTCCAATTTGCGGTCTGATTCACTGTGGCAATGGAGGAGGCCGAGATGGCCATGTCAGAGATGGAATGGGAAGGAGAACTGAAATAGGCGGTAACTGGGAGGTCAGCTGACCCTTACAGGCAGCTGAGATGCTCAGCGAAACATGCCCTTAATTTGTGTTTGGTCTCACCGATGTAGTGAACAAAGATCAGGAACACACCGTAAACTCGGTTGGAGGAAAGGCAGGTGAACTTCTGTCTCACCTGGAAGGACTTTTTGGGCCCTGGATGGTGGTGAAGGGAATGGTGAGCTAGCAGGTTTTGCATCTTGTACGGTGACAGGGGAAGGTGCCAGGGTAGTTGGTGGGGTTTTTGGTGAGGGTGGCGCAAACCAAGGAGTGGCGAAGGGAATGGTCCTTTGGGGTTGAGAGCAGCACGTGTTCTCGTGGTGGGGTCAGATTGGAGTTGGCGGAAGTGTTTCAGGATGATACGTAGAATCCATAGACTGATGGGGTGGAATATGAAGACAAGGAGGACCCTGTCTTTGTTATGTTTGGAGTTTAGAGCAATGGAATGGAGGAGGTGCGGTGTAGGGTTGTCTGGATGACAAAGGAGGGAAAAGGACATTGAGTAAAATAGGTGGACATCTGGGAGATAGAGATGAACACAGAGTGGTCAAGGAAGGGGAAGGAGGTGTCTGAGAGAGACTACATGAGTTTATGGTTAGGGTGGCATTGACTTTGCCAACAGTTTCCACTTGGTCCACCTCAGCTACCTCCCTCCCCTTCCCTGACTTCTCCGTTTCCAACTCTAATGACAGCTTATGGACTGACATTTATGACAAACCCACAGATTCCCACCCATATCATGCAAAAACTCCATCCCATTTTCCCAAGTCCTCCGTCTCCGTTGCATCTGCTCTGATGTCCAACTCCCAAGCATCCCAGATGTTCACCTATTTTAAACAATGTTCTTTCCCCTCCTGTTATCCAGGCATCCCTTTACTGCATCTCCTCCATTCCCTGCTCCATTGCTCTACACCCTGCCCCATCCAAACATAATAAAGACAGGGATTCTCCCCTCCCCCTTTGACCTCACTTTCCACCCCACCAATCTACACATCCAACATATCATCCTCAAACACTTACACCAACTTCAACTAGACCCCACCACCAAGAACATTTTCCCCTCCCCACCCCTCTCTGCCTTCTGCAAGGGCCGTTCCCTTCACCACTCCCTACTTATTCCCCCTGGAACTTTACAGTATCCTCCCCTGCAACCATAAAAGATGCAAAACCTGCGAGCACACCATCCCCCGCACCTCCATCCAAGGCTCCAAACAGTCCTTTCAGGTGAGACAGAGGTCCACCTGCCTCTCCTCCAACTCAATTTATTGTGTCCGATGCTCCCAATGTGGTCTTCTCTACATCGGTGAGATAAAACGTAAACTCGGGGTATATTTTGCCAAGTATCTCAGCCGGAACCATTTCAATTCCCCTTCCCATTTCCTCTCCGACATGACCATTCTCGGTCTCCTCCACTGCCACAGTGAATCAGATCGCAAATTAGAGGAATAATACCTTATCTTCCACATGGACAAGGTCGTACGTACCATCTATATTCACCTATCACCACCTCACCACTCTGCCCCTCTCCCCACCCATAACCAAACTCCCCCTACCCCCAGCACAGATCCTGAGGAAGGGTTGTATCTGTACCATCAGACTTCTCCATCTCCTATTGCTGTCTGTCTTGCTGTGTTCTTCCAGCCTCCTGCTTGTCTACTTTGGATTCCAGTAACTGCAGTCTTTTTGGCTTTAACTAAGTTTATAGAATGGCGGGGCAGGCTTGAGAGCCTGAATAATCTACTCCTGCTAGTATTTCTTATATTCTAATGTTCCCATGCATCTGCTGTTCTGGTCCTTCTTGATGGCAGAGGTTGCTAGTTTGGAAGGTGCAGTTGAAGGAGCTTTGCTGCACTGTATATTGTAGATGCACATACTGCCTCCACTATACGTCGGTGGCTAAAGGACTGGATAGTCAAGGTGGTGGACAGGAGCCAATCAAGCAAATGGCAAAAGGGAAAAAAATGGCTAAAGCTTCATTGAAGAAACACAAAGACCTCAAACTTGCTTTTCTTGTAATTCCTTGTTACAGTGGACATTTCAGCACTCTACATCAGCAACTCCCACAACTATGGCATCACTACAACAGCCTCAGCACTCAATACCAACAACTGCCAGGCACCATCCTACAACTCATTCATTTCATCTTCAACTACAACGTCTTAATATTTGACAACCAGTTCTTTATCCAGACACACAGAACGGCCATGGGGACCAAATTTGCACTCTAATATGCCAAGATTTTCATGCACAAGTTTGAACAAGACCTCTTCTCTTTGCAGGACCACTAATGAACACTATATATCAGATATATTGATGACACTTTTCTTCCTCTAGACCCATGGCAAGGAATCACTGTAAAAACTACATAATGATATCAACAAATTTTATCCCACCATCAGAATTACCATGGACTACTCTTTAGTATCTGTCTCATTCTTGGACACACGCATCTCCATCAAGGATGGAAACGTCAGTACCTCACTTTACCACAAACCGAAGGATAACCTCACAATACTACACTACTCGTGCTTCCACCCTAAACATATTAAAACAGCCATCTCCTACAGACAAGCTGTATGCACACACAGGATCTGTTCAGATGAGGAGGAACGTGACGGACACCTGAAGGTGCTGAAGGATGCTCTCATAAGAACAGGATATGATGCTCAACTCATTAACCGCCAGTTCCGATATACCACAGTGAAAAACTGCAATGACCTCCTCAGGAGACAGAAATGGGATACGACCGATAGGGTACCCTTCGTTGTCCAGTACTTCCCAAGAGCAGAGAAACTACGCCATGTTCTTTGTTGCCTGCAACAAATTATCAATGAGGATCAGCACCCCACCAAGATCTTCCCTACAATCCTACTTCTCACCTTCAAACAACTGCCAAACCTTATGCAGACCATTGTTTGCAGCAAACTGCCCAGCCTTCAATACAACGTCGACCACAACACCATACAACCCTGTCATGGCAACCACTGCAAGCCATGTCAAAGTTTCACGTGGGAAGACCATCCACCATGTGCGTTACAGGTACACATGTGCCTCGGTCAACATTGTCTATCTCATATGCTGCTACCAAGGCTATCCCGAGGCATGGAATATTGGTGAGACCAAGCAGACGCTATGGCAACGGATGAAAGGACACTGTGCAACAATTGTCAGACAGGGATGTTCCTTCCCAGTCGGGCAGCACTTCAGCAGTCAAGGACATTTGGCCTCAGGTCTTCAGGTGCCTGTCCTCCAAGGCGGACTTTGGGATATGCAACAACACCAAGCAGAGGCTGATAGCCAAGTTCTGTAGCTATGTGCATGGCCTCAACCGAGTTCTTAGGTTCATGTCACACTACAGGTGACCCCACTACACTAAATACTCTCACACATACATACACTTATATACACACACTTTTACACATGATCACACTAACACAGACCCTCTCTCATACAAATGCTCACACATATACTCTCACACACTCACGTGCACACCCTTTCACAGGCAAATACTCCATCACACTCAATAAGCACAGTCACACATACACTCACTCTCTCTCTCTCTCCCTCACACACATCCACATATAAGTTTACGGGGTGAATTTGCATTTGCAGATTTGTATTTGCGGATACATTCCGTTTTGTTCAAAAAGCACACAATCCATTGGCAATTAGTCCATATCACGTTTTATCTATTCCTACTTTGGAAAGAGAACCAGTCTGACTCAGACTGGAATAAAGACAGACTCTAACCTCACACCTTTAATGCATTGTCTGAGCTGAGATGTCACCTTTCTTTTATATAAAACCTTGAGTTATCTTGGGAGTGTGACCTGAAAGGAGTTCAGGTACTTACATACTAATGAATCGAAACCTGCAACCCAATTCTAAGTGATTAAAGACTTAGCAGCAATCTAGATTTGCTCAATACTTCGTATCAGTTGTATGACACTTTGATCTTTTACTAAAAATTCTGTGCCATATGTTCCTGCCCCACTCGTTAACTGACAAAGGAGCAGTGCTCCAAAAGCTCGTACTTCCAAATAAAACTGTTGAACCGTAACTAAGTATTGTGTGATTTTTGATTTTGCTTTTATGAATTATTGATCTTCACGCCTAAAGAATGGTTTGTCAAACAGGTACAAGATTAAGAACACTGCTTCCATCTCTGTCACATGTATTAAAATGCGATGGTGAATGACTACAGAAGGGTACAACAATGATAGAAAGAACAAAGAGACAAGAAGCTTAAAACTCTATTAATGGGCACATAGCACAAGAATTGCTGGAGCTAATATTCGGGAAGTGAAAAGATGTCATGTCCCAACAAACAGAAGTTACAGATATTGAAAATTATCTCAAATTAAATCATATATGATTCAGATGGAATACGATACCACAAGGTGAAGCAACACTGCACTAACATTATTGAACAAGAAGCCAATAGAAACATGGAGGTTCAGAAGAACAAAGCTTAATAAACAGGATAAGACAAATCACATCAACACAATGGACCTTACAGAACATCTTTGACATCAAAATGATATCATAGAAATATCAGGGGGACTGGTCAAACCACCAGAGAGGCTATCCTGTAAAGGCTGAAAGTTTGCAGAGGGAGATCCAGTGAATGTAAATATGATAGGAAAAAGACTTGGGAAATGTAGAGTCATGAGGTTAGCATCAGAATATAACTGATGCCAGAGTCACATGAGATGGTAGTGATCAAGAAGGTAGCAGATGCTCCCATCTTGTGAAGAGAATATGTGATAATCTATCTGTAAACAATGAGCATTTGAGTAAAAAGACTATGGACTTAATAGTATACTTTTGGGTGAATAAGTAATCCTAAACTTAGAACACACGACAATATAACAGCATTTTTGTATGTGTAAATGTATATAAATAGTACATGTAGTATATATAAATGGTTTACAATAGTTAGCTATTGAGGAAATTGTTTTCTGCATAATGTGAAACATAATTATACATAATTTCTTTAAGAGCAATTCCAATTTTTCTGCACACAAAATTAGTTTTTGCCCCTTGCTATTTTGAAAAAATACGACAATTTCAAAAGACACAATCTTCAAAAAAAAGTTACTAGGTGTTGGAGCTGCCCATAGCTGAAGAGAATTGATAGCCGAGGCGGTTGTTTACATAGTCAGAATCATAGCCTTCATATACCTAGCAACTAGACAGGATAATGAAGTGCCTAATAGTGAGACAGGGAAAACATGCTATTTAGCAAAGTGTAGAAAATAAAGTCTGACCATAATTAAAGGCTTTTTTAAGTAATTGTCATTACATATTATGTATGTAGATTTACTAAAATGATAAGAACAGCTAACAAACTAAAGAAATTTAACTGAATTCCTTTAGACAAATGGCTGTAAATAGTAGCTCCATCCCATCAGCTAAGGGGATTGAAGGACAAATGGTGTAAACACTAAGGACTGAATGACGTACAACAAAGAGTATAAACAGATATCCTCGTGAAAGGACACAAAAAAACATACAGCATTGTAAGGGGGCAAATGCAAAACATTACATAATCATTATGACATTAGGAAAATAAACAATCGCAGTTTCACAAGGTAACAAAAAGCACCTACACAGAATGATGCTGCTAGCACGTGTCTGGGGAGGGGATGTCAATGTTGCACGTAATCATTGTAGCGCGGAATATATAAATATCCGGTACTTTATTGGGAGGGGGTGAGTGTCTTGAAGTCTCTTGCCAGAGACCTCCCCCAGCCTGCGTTGGTAAGGAGTTTTAAATAAAGAGCAATTTGTGCAGCTGAACATGGGACTCAGACTGCTCTTTAAAATCTCTGAGCCCCAAATTGGTACTACAAGCAGGGTATTACACTTGTCTGCAACCGGTTGTGTAGGTCCTAATTGGGTGAGTATGTTGAACATTTCTATCCTTTACAAATGCTGTAGTCAGTCCCAGATGTAAGTTGTGGTACTAAAGTAACTAAGGGAGAGACTGGAATTGTGCTATGTGAGATGGACCATGATTGGGTCCTAGTTCATTTCAGGAATAGTAGAGAGGCTTGCAGTTGCGCAGTAAAATCCACACTGGGTACAGGAAAGAGCGTTACAGCAGGACAGTGACCCTAGTCCACCCCAGGGATGGTATAGAACCCCACAGGTAGAGGGACAGGGACAGGGAGATTAGAGTCTGTACAGAAAACTAAGGAGGGTTAAGAAAAGAAGGAACCTCACACCACTTTAAAGCTGTTTAATGAGTCAGAAGCTGTGTCAATGTAAAATGTTGAAGAAGGAGAAAGGACAGGAGGAAGATCAAGGGTGAAGTTCCCTGATACATTGACTGGAGAGCAGAATGCTGCCCCTACCACTACACCAAGACTAAAACATTCTGTGCTAACAGCCTGTTTATCCTCTACTATTGGTAAATCATCCCCAATGGTCATGGTTGTATAACTTTTTTATCTACCCAACTAATGTATCACAGTAGTAACTGTTTAATTGGCTTTGTTTTGCAAACTGTGAGAAGCAGCAGTCTTTAATGGAGGTTATCACATCACTGGCATATTAAAAAATGCGACTTGTTGCTAGTTAAATGGAACAGTTAGGATCATCAACGACGGGAGCTGTACTGGAAATTGGAGAAATATGCGGTGACAATGTGTCCTTGATCGGCTTTTGAAAGAGGTTACAAAAGCAGTTTACCGAATTAAAAACTGTCCACAATAGGTAAGCCCACAGTGCCCATTTGTATGCTTTACAGTTAGATGAAGAAAATAAAAATCTGCTGAAATTGGTAAAAGACCTACAAGGTAAAAATGATTATCAATATGAATGATTTGGATGTGAATATAAGAAGCACGGTTAGTAAGTGTGCAAGTTATACTAAAATAAGTGGTGTAGTGGACAGTGAAGGTTATTTCAGAGTACAGTGGGACCTTGATCAGATGGGTCAATGGACTGAGGAGTGGCAGATGGAGTTTAATTTCGATAAATTTGAGGTGCTGCTTTTGGATTAGGCAAACCAGGGCAAGACTTACACAGTTAAAGGCCGGGCCCTAGGGAGTGTTGTCAAATAAACAGACCTCTGGGTGCAAGTATATAATTCTTTGAAAGTGGAGTCATAAGTCGACAGAATGATGAAGAAAGCATTTAGCATGCTTGCTTTCATTGTTGAGAACATGGAGTACAGGAGTTGAGAAAAAAATGGCTGTGCAGAACATTGGTGAGGCCACTTTCAGAATACTGCGTACAACTCTTGTCATCCTTCTGCAGGAAGAATGTTGTTAAACTTGAGAGGGTGCAGGAAAGATTTACAAGAATGTTGCTAGGACTGAGGCTAAATAGGCAGGGAATTTTTTCTCTGGAACATCAGAAGATGTTTTATAAAAGTTTATAAAATCATTATAGGCATGGGTAAAATGAATAGTCCAGATCTTTTTCCTACGCAGGGGGAAACCAAAGCTCAAGAGCATAAGTTAAGGTGAGAGGGGAAAGACTTAAAAAGGACCTGAGGGGTAACTGTTTCACACAGAGGGTGTGTGTGTAAGGAATGAGCTGACAGAGGAAGTGGTGGAGGTGGGTACAATTACAACATTGAAAAGGCACCTGGATGGGTATATGAATTGGAAGAGTTTATAGAGACATAGGCCAAATGCTGGCAACTGGGACTAGGTCAGCTTGGGATGTCTGGTCAGTGCAGACAAGTTGGGCTGTAGGGTTTTTATCAGTGCTCTTTGACTCTATGACTCTACAACAGGAAATCACCGTACCTACTGTACGAGGATAAGGGTACATATAGACCCAATATTGCAACTGGAAGAATTGGATATTGATTTTGAAACTAAAGATGAAACAGACCTCATACAACACCAAAAATCAAAAGATGCCCAGCCAAAATCTGTAAACAAACAGCAACTGCGGCTATTATCTTGCAAAACCTTGAGAATATCATCGACAGCATTGCCCTCTTTCACCTGTGTAGTGAGACAAAGCTGGTGTGCAATGTCACCTATGAACCAGAAAGGGTGGACAAAGGAGTAGAATCCTTAAGTACAGTTGAGAAGAGATCTACAAGTCCTTCAATTTCAGTGAAGTTAAAGAATTCTATCAAACAAGGCAGCACTGTGGCTCAGTGGTTAGCACTGCTGCCTCACAGCGCCAGGGACCCGGGTTCAGTTCCCATTTCGGGCAACTGTCTGTGTGGAGTTTGCACATTCTCCCCGTGTCTGCGTGGGTTTCCTCCGGGTTCTCTGGTTTCCTCCCACAGTCCAAAGATGTGCAGGTCAGGTGAATTGGACATGCTAAATTGTCTGTAGTGTTAAGTGCATTAGTCAGGGTTAAATGTAAGGGAATGGGTCTGGGTGGGTTGCTCTTCAGAGGGTCGGTGTGGACTTGTTGGGCCGAAAGGCCTATTTCCACACTGTAGGTAATCTAATCCCTCTGTGAAAATTGGTTTGCATTTACAGAGAGTTACCATGGCAGTTACTTTTGACTGAAATCAGCACCAAATAGGGAGTAGTTTGAAAACATCATAGATTCAAGACTTTCAAATCTTATTTCATTGAAAAGTTTAAATAGTTTTTTTTTATGCCGCTGTAGAAAAGATGTTGTAGGCAAAAAATAGTTTAGCTTGTTCTCAAAAACATAGATAAATGATTTTGGAAGTCATCCAATTTGAACTCTGAATTTGGAATGAGAATTGTTTTTTCCATATACCTTCTTCAAAAATATTTTCTTTAAGATAATAGAAATTTAAAAAGCCAGTTTGAAATTATTAAAAGATTGTCTAACTGTTTTTTGAACTGAATACGTGAAAGTATTGAGATCACCTGGTGACTTGCACTCTGTCCTTTCTGAGACTAGCACAGCTAACTCTTCCTGCTGGCAGTTTTAAAGTATCTCAAACATCTTATGTGTGGTGGGATTTGTGATTCTGGGTATTAATAACCCAGTGCGAGTGGGTTTTGCTTTTCATTTCTGAATAGGTTTCGAGAACATAGCAAGAGAGCTGGAAGTCTTGTGGAGGTAAAGTCCTTGAAATCAGGAGAATCCTAAACTGACTACAATCACTGGAACCCCTAAATATAAGAGCACTATTTAAAATCACCAGACCAGGATGTAATTGCTTCTGAAATTGGGACTGATAAAATTACTTGACACAAGTAACTAATTCAACATAACCTGAATCTTAAAGGGCAAATAAATTTAAATCTCTAAATGTTAATTTAAAACAATAGCCAATGGAAACAATCTAGGTGGCTTTAATTTGTATCAGTAAAAAATGGAATAGATTGTTTTGGAAGAGATTAATTGAAGCCAGTTGGCCAACAACACTACAGAGGCTGTACACAAAAGAAACATGAGTCAGTTGTTGTCAACGTTAAATTTGGAATAATTTTGAGAAGGAAAGTAAAAGTATAATCTAGCAAATTACAATTGAGAACTGCGTACTTTTTAATAAAAAAAGACTAAACAAGCAAAATGTTGTAATGCTTGAAATCACACAGTAATCATGTTTATTTATCTCTTTTAAGGTTATTATGAAAACGTACTTCTTTTTACTTATACTCTGGTTTCTCCAGAGATCCCGAATCAGTTACAATGGTAATTAATGGGGCCTAATTTAAAATAAAAGACTAGTAACAGAAAAAAGTATCAAATGGAAATGGGAATGACTCACCTTGGACTTAGTTATATCCTATGAATATATTCAATAAAATCAAAGTGTAGATCGAATTGGATAATTAACAGTTTTCTATTGAAGATATGCGAGCCTTACACTTATGTTAAGGGAAATTAATTGGCTGATTTGCCACCATCTTGAACACTAGACCAGGCAAGGAGGATACACAGGCACCCTCCAGTGAATTTTGAACTTTTGAAAAGATCACCTAAAAGTCAAGAATGCATTGCATGATTTTGAGAGACTGATGTACATTGACAGTGGTGATTGTTACATCTGAAATAACTGACATGCAGGAATGCAAGGTGAAAATGCACTGAAGAACAGGCCCCAGACATGTACATCTCCTTGACAAAATGATCAGTGTGCCCTGGAGGAGCACAAAAACACAGTTTAAATGTTGAGGTACTGACACATCCATAGGGAAAGTAACTTTTGGTATTGGTGAGAAGGAGGTAAAAATTAGAGATAAATAAAAACTGAAGAAATATTCACAAAGTGGATAAAAATGAAGGAAGAGCTGGAGAATCTTTTAAGTCCATGCATAACCTGTCACCATTTAAGCATGAGTCAATCTTAAACTTTATCGTATGTATAATCAGCCTGTGATTATTGAACAGCATGCTTCAAAAATTATATCTTCAAAACACACCAATAAGAGTTAATCATTCAGGGTTAAATCATATGACAATCAGCAATTGAAATAAAGTGTAAAAGTAGGCAGCAAAGGTTGAGAAAAACGGGCATTATTGCCTCGGGCCAGCTTAATGCCTAGGCCAAGGACCTAACGGGGGGGATTGTTGGAACTGCCCATGGCTGAAGAGAATTGTTACTTGACACAGCAATTTTCATAGTCAAAATGATGGCCTTCATGCTCAAGGCAACCAGACAACTTAATGAAGTGGCTCATAGAAATCTTAGTGGCAAAGAGGAAACTTGCTGTTTAGTAACAGTGGAGAAGGAAATGTCTGATCTCACCATAATCAATGTTTTTTAAGCAATTGTCATTATATATTATGCACATATGTATACTGAAATTATCAGTGCAACTAACAAAGTAATGTGTAGGAATTTAGCTGAATTCTTTAGACAAACAACTGGAGATAGTAGAGAGAAGCCTCTAACACATCAGCTGGAGGGATTGAAATACAAATGGTAAAAACACCAAGAACCAAATAATGAACAACAAAGGGAAATACACTTTGTGAAGGAATACCAGAAAACAATCGCAGCCACACAAGGTAACAAACAGCATCCACTCAGAATGATGCTGCTGGAAAATGTCTGGGGAAAGGGATAACGGTCGGAGGGGAGATGGGAAATGCTGATGCTCATGTTGCATGTAATCGTTGTAACACAGAATGTATAAATATCCTGTACTTTACTGGGGTGGAGGGGGTAGTGGGAGTATTTTGAAGTCTGTTTTCAGTGACCTCTCCCAGGCTGCGTTGGTAAGGAACTCCAAATAAAGATCGATTTGTCAGCTGAACACGGGATTCAGACTCCTCTTTATAATCTCTCTCCAACACTGGCAAAACATTTTCTTCAATCAGATCAAAACCACCAATGCAACACCATATTACTTGTGAACGTGGTGATAATTACCCCTTGTTGACATGGCCTTCAACTGTCAATTTAATGATGTAATATCTGTGCCTAGCCATTCAAAAATTAATATCAAATACAGTATCAGAACTATTCTCCTATTCAAAGTACTACAATTTTCTGAACATCTAGTAACTTAGATAATAAAACTGAACATGATTTCACATAAAATGACAAACTATCATGTAAACATACCTATATAAAGGGAACTTTTCTCGATAGAGACAGAGTCATCAATATGGGCCGTTCCCAGTGTGTACAAAGGGGTTCCTCCTACCCCATGTAGCAGTTGACCCAGAAGAAACACAAGTAGAAAACTGGAGGATTTTGTAGCTGTGGAGGTAGCACAAGCTGGTATGCTAGCATTACTGTGAGGGGTAGAACAAGTATCTGAAAGAAAAGAAATAGTAAAACTATCATAACAGTTTGAAAGCTGTGTATCTGCAGAAATTTCTTACCTGTCTAATCAATTTTTTTTAGGAGCTGTCCATCCCAATACATATGAGACTACATAAGTAAGATTGCCATTAGCTGTCACCTGTACTTCACCCCATCAATTATGGTCCTTTCGAACAATACTATGATCAAGAAGTCAGCACAAATGAACCTTTAATCATGGGAATAAGAACATAAGAAAGGAGGTCAGAACTAGGCTAAATAAATCATTTGATGATTTGAAAAGATGAAAAAGTGGCAAGGGCTTTATTTTTTCTTTCATGGATTGGAGGCCTTATTGGTAAGTCGAGCATTTGTTGTCACCTTTAATTGTCTTTCTTAGCAGTTAAGAGTCAATCACATTGCTTTGAAGTTGAATGCAGGCCAGACCATGTCGGGAAATTGATTTCTATCCCAAAAGGATCATAATGAACCAGTCTGGATTTTCCAACAATCGATAATAGATTAATGGTCACCATAACTGAGACATACTTTCAATTTCAAGATTTCTTTTCATTCGAATTTTTAATTAACTAATTAATTTTAAATTTCACCTGCTATCATATGGCATTTATATCAATATCCTCAGACAACATTAAATAACTGAGGTTCCATAGAATTCCAAAGACTCACAACCTTCTGAGTAAAAAGGCTTTCTTTTCATCTTGCTCCCACGTAGCTTTTCCCTTATTTACCCAAAAACATAAGACTTCTCAGAGTCCTGAGACAAAGCTGAGGGTGTTCAAGGTCACTTCCAACTGACTGAATATCATTGTGTCCTCCCTCTGATGAGGTTGGCATGCAGTTGAAAAAGAAGAAACCCAAGAGGGTGAAGATCTCTGAACAGCAGCTAGTTTGAGGCAGAGGCAGAGTGACCAAGACACTGTTGTGCAGGGGCTGAAGAGTTTGAAGGAACAATGAAAATTTACAGGGATGGGCAGATGTTACCATGCAGGAGAAAGCCACTAATGGCAACTTTTGAGGAACATCAATTATATCAGTTTTTGAAAGAATTTCACATGGACTGGCACGTATGTTGTGAGCGAAATGTGTGTGCATGAAGACATCAAGCCAATCACTGTCAGCAGTTACAATTAATTCATGAACAAAGAATAACTATCAAAGGTTCTGGGAAGCAATCAGCACCACAGAAGACCCTCATTTCCATCAACAGAAGAAGCTACAAATTACAAAAAGAAAGGATCCAGACGAGTATTGGATATAAAATCTTTCAGCTAATATTGTCATTATGTCACCACCTCACCCTACGTTTTGAATTATTACAATCAGTATGATCTGTTATGCTACCTTGTTTGCATGTTTTACTGAATTCCTTAACATCTGTAAATTGATTTTAAAAACATTATTAGAAGATCATTGACTCATGGAAAAGAAGTGATGATGGCACAGTTTTTCTATCCTGGGACAGACATAAGGGGTGGGCGAAGGAATAGGATGCAGGACTCAATCAAAGAATCTGTCAACCATGATGGAAGGGAAACATCGCTAAGAAATGAAGAACACCTTGTAAGATTTAGTTTGAATCCAGGCATCATGGGAACAAACCTGTGGAAACACAGTGAATTGAGTGTGGACTGAGTGCATGCATTTGTTGGGTAAAGTAGTGTCTAAATCTTTAATTTGTACAAACCTAATTTAGCCTAATTTAATGTGGAGTTGGCATTAAAGTGAAATCTGATGTTTATTTTCACAGGTTCCATTGATGAAGCAGCCTAATTAAGAACCATTTGAAATGGAATCCTCACTTACTGACTCAGATAGGCCCTTTACATTGGGGGGATGTGCATGACTACACTAAGAAATGTTTGGAGGGATATGGGCCAAGTGTAGGCAGGTGGGAAGAGTTTAGTTTGGGATTATGATCGGCATGGACTGGTTGAACTGAATAGTTTGTTTCTGTGCCGTATGACAGACGTAGTTGAGCTTATGACGAGTTCAGCAGAGGAAAGAGAAAGGTATTTGGTAGCTTTTGAATAAAGAAAACAGCTGATTGATGAATAGGATTGGTCAGGCTTTTTAAGGAAAAGTAAGGTCTTCATGTTTGTGTTCAGGTCTTATGTCTTTTATTTCTTTTTTTTTAAAAGATTCTTGCTAGGTATAACGTTGATTCTGGCATTAAAAAAAAGTATATAAAGTTAAACAGTGGGATGCTTCAAGTGTAACAAGCAAAGATACCAGAGTGATTAAAAAATAACTTAAATAAAATGCAATAGAGATGGCAGTTTTGGTGCCATGTTACAGCCGCTGAATGTGGGAACTGCTAAACACCAAGATAATCCACAGCAAACAGATCTGTAGCAAGTGGTTACAGCTTGAGCAACTTTAGATCTGGGCTGAGGAGCTGCAGTCCATTGTGCAACATCAGTTAATTACCTGAACACTGATCTATCTGACACCTAGATTAGGTAGTTTAAATTTGGTACGTGATCAAGGACAAGAGGATGTGACTACAGGTGAGGCAGATACGGTAATTGAAAGGACAATTCTCAATGAGCCTTAGTCCTTGCAATCATTAGGCAGTTATGAGGTTCTTACAAATTGGTGGATGAAACTGGGGACTGCAGGCAGGATGAGTGAACTGGTCATAGCATAATGGTACAGGGAGCCATTCAAGTGGCAGGACAAAATCAGAACATAGTAGTGGTACGAGTATATATTCTTGTCCCAGCAGACCTGAACACAACTTCTAGATGATATGTTGCCTGCCTAGTGGCAGGGTTAAGGACACCTCCTAGATGCTATGGAGAAACCTGGAATGGAACAGCAGGCATCTGGTTGTCACTGACCACTTTGGTACCAACACCAGATACAGGATTAGAAAGGAGGTTCTACCAAACAAAAAAGACAGAACATCCAAGTTATAATCTCAGGATAACTGCTCGTGCCATAGGGAAATTGACATAGGACAGATAAAATCAATGAATTAAATGCGTGGCTCAAAGATTGGTGTGGGAGAGTGGGTTTCGGTTCAAGGGGTGCTAGCACCAATAGAAGGATAGAAAGGTATATCAGAGCTTTTTTAGTGGCATGGGCTTCCCTTGCGCTTGCTGTTTCCTTCTGGGCCATGCAGCTGGGAGAAAACTCTGTGCATGTCAATCTGTGTGCCGATGAATAGCTTTCCTCTCCAGAAGCTGCTGTCCTGGGTGAATATCAGAGAAATAACCTGGGAATATTGACTTCAGACCAGTGTCTTGGCAAATCAATAAACGAGGGCTACTGAGAGGGGTTTAAAGTAAACAGAAGAGGGGGAAGGATTTGGGAGAAGCTCATAAAGAAAAAGAATATTTCAGCATGACAATGCAGGTGTTTAGATACTGATAGCCAGAATGGGACAGAGGATACACAGTGTATAAGCATCTAAAAACATCTGCAAATAGGATCAAAGGGGGAAAACAATGGGAAAAACCAACATTAATGGCTCTTTAATTAAACCCTATATTGTATGCAGAAGAAAGTATACAAATAGAAGTTAATGGGTATGATCATATGCCCATTACAGAGTCATGGATACAATGAGATCAGAGCTGGGAACCAAATGCTCATGAGTATGTGAATTTTTAGATGGACAGGAAGGAAGGAAAGGGTGGCGGGGTGGCTTTGTTAACATGAGGTGGAGGAAATACAATAGCAAGAAATGGCCTTGGGTCAGAAGATGTGGAATCTATCTGGGTGGAGGTAAGAAATGACAATGGGGAGAAAACGCTGGTGGCACTATATATGCTGCCTAACAGTGTCTGGTTTATTGGACAAAGAATAAATCAGGCATGAATAAAGGTTTATATAAACATGGCTATCCATTAAGGTTGAGTGACTTTAATCTTCATGAAGCTTGCGAAAATCAAATTGATAGAAGTAACCAGGAGGAAGAAATCAGAGCATGTATTCTGATCCATTTCTGAGAATAATATGATCTCAGGGCGAAAGATCCCCAAGAAAACAGTAACCACAACATAATAGAATTTAGCATTCAGTTTGAGATAAACTTGGGTTTGAACAACTAATGCTAACTTAAATAAGGACAATTACATTGGGATAAGATCAAAGTTAGCTGAAGTGGACTGGGAAAGATGTTTAGCAGAAAGCATAGTTGAGGAATAAGTACAGCAGATATGTGGTACCTGTAGGTTCCCCTCCAAGCTATTCATTATCCAAACTCAGCATACTGCTGTTCCTTCAGTGTTGCTGGGTTAAACTCCTGGAACTCTCTCACTGTTTTCATGTGAATCTACTACAACAAATGAAGTGTGGCATAGAGTCATACAGCACAGAAACAGATCCTTCAGTCCAACCAGTCCATGCCGAACATAATCCCAAAATAAACTAACCCCACCTGCCTGCACTTAGCCCATATCCCTCCAAACATTGTTTATTTATGTACTTATTGAGATATCTTCTAAACATTGTAACTGTACCCATATCCACCACTTCCTCTCGAAGTTCATTCCACACATGAACTACTCTCCGTGTAAAAATGTTGCCACTCATGTCTTTTTTTAATTCTCTCTCCTCTCACCTTAAAAATATGCCCCAGTCTTGAAATCTCCCACCTTATGGAAAAAATACCTGCCAATCACCTTACCTAAAGCTCTCATGATTTTATAAATCTCTATAAGGGTACCTCTCAACCTCCTCCACTCCAGTGAACAAACTGCCAGCCTTTCCAGCCTCTCCTTATAACTCAAACCTCCATTGCTGGAAATATCAGCAACAACAGTTTAAGAATGCAGCTTACCACCACCTTCTCTAGGGCAAATAGAGATGCGCAAGCAATGTTGGCCCAGCTAGCGAAGCCCATATCCCAGGAATTAATAAAAAATAGTAGTGTCAATTTATGGAAGTCTTTACCGCAGAGGACTGTCGAAGTTTAGCTACTGAGTATATCAAGACTGAGAGGGAACCCAGGATTATGGGGATGTAGTGATCATAATAAAGTCAGGCAGGTGTACCTCACAGAATATGAGTTCCCTGATTGGGGCTGGTAACCTGGCCTACTCAGGGACCCTGGCTGACAGATGCAAACAGGAGTGTTGGAGGCTCTGTTCATTCTGAGAACTGGCTCTGAGGAAGCTATATCAGTGTCAAGGACTCTCTCCATGTAACTAAAGGGTGACTTTGAGATGGGATACTGGCCTCTGCGGAGTTATTTCAGTGGCAACAAGACTGGGATTAATGACGTAACCATGCAAAAGCACCAACTAGCTAAAATTCAATTGGTCTTCAAACAGGCATTCAAACTGGCTTTGTCATTACAAAATGCAGCAAGTGAATCAAATGGAGTATGAGTTACAGGGTGTATCAATGGATATGGACACCTTCGCAAGGTCGACTGAGGTGGGGGTACACCACTTGAGTGAAGGCAATTGCATAGCCTTACTCAGGACATATCCTGAACAGAGGGACTCTAGGTCAGCCCACAGCAAAATCCCAATACAAAGGAAGGCCTCAGTCAAACAGTTAACGTTTTCTTTAAGATCTGGGCTGGCAAGACATTGTAGTTGCTGTTGGTATGCAGACTTATGACAGCAAAAGAACACCGCTGGACCTGAATTGAGTCAGATAACTCATAGGCTGGTAACCAGAAGAATGCTCATCTTGGAAGCCCACCTACATCAAAATCAGAACCAATCAAAATAAACGTCTGGTTAAATGGTCACCTTGTTCTAAATGAGGTCATTAGCGGGGCGACTGTTTCAGTGCTTGCAGAACCAGTCTTTAACAAAGTTTGCTCTGAACTCCAACTCTTAAGTTTGTGTAATACCTCGGCTAGACTGAGAACCTATCCGGGGAACCTTTACAGATTAAGGGTACAACTTCGATTTCAGTCTCACATGAGAACAAGATAGTTGCGTTACCACTGATTGTAATAATAGGCCAACATCTGATGGGACAAAATTGGTTGAGAAAGATTCGCCTTGAATGGCTCAACATTTCTCCATTAGAAAATGGCTGGCTGAGTTAATTCCTAATTAAAGACCTGGAGGTTTTTCAGGAAGATCTAGGGACTTTCAAAGGAGCCAAGGCCACGTTGCATGTTGGCCAGGAAGCAATTCCACAATTTAACAAGGCCTATCAAATGCTATTTGCCTAATGGGCAAAAGTAGAGGCAGACATCAGAAGGGTGGAAAGTGAAGGAATCATCCAACCAGTCCAGTTTGTGGAAAGGGCAATACAAGTCATACCGCTTGTGATGCCCTACAGGTGGGTTCACCTTTGTGGGGATTTTAAACATACTGGAAGCCACTTCTTGCAGCTGGATAAACACCCAGTCCCTCACATACAGGACTAGTGCAGGGTGGGGAGAGGGACTGTGCTGCTGTCTTTCACAAAGCTGACCAGGAGCCATGCTTACCTGCAATTGCGGTTAGATCAGGATTCCCAACAAGTATGCTACAAATAATGCCCTTAAAGGTTTGTACCACTTTCCTGCCATTTGGGATATCATCAGCCTATGTCACTTTTTGGATCCCAGGTTCCTATTTATCTGGAAAACATGCTAATAACAGGGAAGACCAATAAAGAGCATTTAAAGAACTTGGACATAGCTCCTGGACATTTCTCCAAGATGAGCTTACCCATTAGAAGGGAAACATATGTGTTTCATGCACCACAAAGTGACCTATTTGGGCGACAAAATCAACAAGACCAGGTTACACCCTTGGGAAGATAAAGTGAAGGAGGTCCAAGATGCCTTGGCTCCCACGCCTGTACGTGAACTTAGGTCTTTCGTTGAGTTGGTGAATTATTATGAAAAGTTCATTCATAGCCGATAAAGCGTGGCACTGGAAAAAGCACAGCAGGTCAAGCAGGATCTGTGGAGCAAGAGAATCAACACTTTGGGCTTAACCTTTCACCAGGATTGGGGAGGGGAAGAGGTCTAAGAAATAAATGGGTGGGGTTGGGCTGGGCTAGGGGAAAAGTAGTTGGGGTGGCAATAGGTAGCCAAAGGTTGGAAGTGATCGTGATAGGTCAATCAGATGTATGGGGTCGATAGGTGGGAAGGAAGATGGACAGGTAGGTCAGGTCAAGAGGGTGGAGTCAAGTTGGAGGGTTGGATCTGAAATGGGATGGGGGGAGGGGAGATTTGGAAACTGAATTCAATGTCAAGGGCATGTGGTTGTAAGCTCCCGATGTGGAAGATGAGGTGTTCCTTTTCCAGTTTGCAGGTGGCCTTGTGTAGGCTGTGGAGGAGGCCTAGAGTAGACATGTCACCAAGGGAGTGGGAGGGGGGAGTTGAAACGGATGGCTACAGGGTGGTGAGGTTGGTTGGTGCGTGTGTCCCAGAGATGTTCCCTGAACCATTCTGCAAGTTTGTGCTTTGTCTCTGATGTAGTGGAGACTATATCGAGAGCAATGGATGCAGTAAATGTATTTTGAGGATGTTCAAGTAAATCTCTGCCAGGTGTGGAATGATCCTTTGGGGCTTTAGATGGAGTTGACGGGGGAGGTGTGGGTGCAGGTATTGTAGGCGGTAGTGGAAAGTGCAAGGTGTGGACGGGAGGTGGTGGGGAGTGTGAACATAACAAGGGAGCGAACGGTCCCTACAGAATGTAGATATCTTAAACTTCATTTGCAATCTGGTCTCCATCCTGGCACCCTTACATATGCCACTGAAAAATGGTTACCCTTAAAAGCAATCTCATAGCCAAGATGTAGTTCTTAGGGAAGTGAAGAGGCAGCTATCATCATCTAAGGTGTTGGCACATTATGATCCCAGTGAAATGGGGTGGCGTGGTGGCCCAGTGGTTAGCACTGCTGCCTCACGGAGCCAGGGATCCAGGTTTAATTCCAGTCTCGGGCGGCTGTCTGTTTGGAGTTTGCACAATCTTCCCCTGTCTCCAGGTGCTCCAGTTTCCTCCACATCTCCTGGTGATTCTCTAAACTGGCGCTGTGAGCCGGGTCGTGGACTCTCCAAAGATGTGCAGTTTAGGTGATTTGACTATGCAGGTTAGGTACGTCAGTCAGGGGTAAATATAGAGTATTGGAGTAGGAGAATGGGATTAGGTGGGTTACTCTTGAGAGGGTTACTGTGCACTTGTTGGGCCAAATGGCCTGTTTCCACACTGTAGGGATACTATGAGATCTGGTGCTGAAATGGAATACCTCCCTGTACAATATCAGGGTCGTATTGGCTCACAGATGGCCTAACAGGAGTGTCCAATAGTGTATGCTTCCCGGATTTTGACCGATCAGAGCTCAAACATCCATAGATAGGAAAGAAAGAAAATTCCACCAAAATCTTTATGGATGTAAAGTTGTAATCATGACAGACCGCAAGCCCCTGTTAGGTCTACTCAAAGAGGACAAGACCATGATGACCATAGCTTCAGGTTGAATTCAGTGGTGTGCTCTCATTCTAAGTATGTACAATTACAAGTTGGAACACCATCTTCGAGGCCAAGTAGTAAATGCAGGCACCTTGAGCCATTTCCCACTGGTCATGCCACCACTTGAACAGTCTGTTGTGCTTTTAAATTTTCTGGACACCTTTCCAGTCACCACTGACAATATTAAGACTCTGATACAAAAAGACCAGGTTCTAGCGAATCTAAAACACCTGGTGATAATGGGGGAAACAAAAAAGTTTCATTTCTGGTTGCTATGGTCTTTTCTGGACCCAGCAAGACCAAATCATCATTGTATTATGGGGAGGAACAGTGATTATCCTGAGCAAAGGTCACTGCCAGATACTGGCTGAACTCCACCAGGATCAATAAAGGAGTGTCCAAAGTGAAGATCTTGGCAATAAATTATGCTTGGTAACCAAGATTAGTTGCGAGCATAGTCATTTTGGTGTGGAGTGCCCCGAGTGTCAACAGGACAGAAATTATTGCCTGCAACTCCATCACATTCGTGGGAATGGCTGGGTAAACCCTGGGCTTGATTGTATGCCAAATATCCTGGCCCTTTCATGGGCTCAATGTTCTTAATTATTGTGGATGCTCACTCAAACTGGTTGGAGATGCATTGAGTTCATTCGTCAAACATAGGGACAAGGATCAAAAGGTTGCGAGCAACTTTTGCATTACACAGGTTCCCAGAAGTGTTGATCACAGGCAATGGACCATCATTTACCAGTATTTCCTAAAGTCGAATTGCATTCAGCATATAAGGACCGTTCCATACCCTCCACTGTTTAATGGTCAGGTGGAAAGAGCAGTCCAAACTTTGAAGACAGACTTAAAGAAACAGGCTACAGCTTCACCTGATACCAAACTGTCCCAGTTCCTATTTGATTATGCAACTACAGGGATAGGTCCAGCAGGGTTGCTAATCGGGAGGAGCCTTTGATTAGATTAGATTAGATTACTTACAGTGTGGAAACAGGCCCTTCGGCCCAACAAGTCCACACCGACCCGCCGAAGCGCAACCCACCCATACCCCTACATTTACCCCTTACCTAACACTATGGGCAATTTTAGCATGGCCAATTCACCTGACCCGCACATCTTTGTGACTGTGGGAGGAAACCGGAGCACCCGGAGGAAACCCACGCAGACACGGGGAGAACGTGCAAACTCCACACGTTTGAAACCGGTTAAATCTAATCTTCCCAGACCTGGAGAGGGAGAAGGTGAAACAGTATCAGGAATGTCAATGCTGGATACAAGAGTCCTCGAAGCAAGAGAGAACGTTTACTTCAAAGAACAAACTCTGGTGCCAAAACTATGGAAATGACACTGCATGTGTAAGAGACATGGTCAAAGCAAGGTCAATTCCTGTGGTGTACAAAGTCTGGATACATGAGGTGGTCGTGAACCAGCAAGTGGACAACATGAAAGGTTCAAACTCGCCAATGGGGCAGAAGCAATACGTACCCAGCCCCTCAGAACAACCAGAAAGGCTGTTGGAAAGCATGGGTACTCACCCTCCATCTAGCGAAGAAACCTCGGAGTCAGAGATGAACATGGTGATGTCACAACCTTGATACCTTTATCACCTGAAGAAGAGAATGAATTTCTTCCGATACACTCCAGGCACAAAAGGCAGGCTACAGTCTGGTATTGATTCAGAAGAACTGGACATGGTGCGAAAACACTTCAGGAGAGGCTACAAAAAAGAACATGCCTATATTCCCTGCCTTAGAGGGGGAAAGGTGCAGTGATTCTTACAAGGTCAGCCAGGTGAACCTCATAGAAAATGAGCTCCCTGATTGGGACTGTTAATTTTGTCTAATCAGAGCCTTGGCTGACAGATATAATCAGGTATGTCAGGGATTCTGCTTGCACTAACAGCTGGCTATGAGAGAGCTAGGTCAGCATCAAGGATTATGCATGTGTATATTAAGGGTGTCTTGGTGAAGTGATACCAGCCTCTTTTGAGTTATTTCAGGGATAAGGTAGAAAAACTGAGTTGAAGATAATGAGATCAGCCATGACATAATTGAAAGGCTGGGCAGACTTGATTGGCTGAATTGCCGACTTCTGCTCCTAGTCTTCTGCTTTAACACAGATAAGATCTATTTTAACAAACTGCCTGTGAAGTCTTTAGTTTTGCTTTTTTTAATTGTTAAAACAAAACTACCATGACATTAGATGGCTAAATTTGCTAATTACCAATATTATAACACTTACAAGCATTTTATCGCACCTCTTCGTCCTTGTGCTTATCTTTTTGTAAACTTATTTATTCATGGAACAGATAAGTGTACCAGCTTGTAAGGTGATATGATCATATCCTTGTCATTGTCAGCTGAAATATTGCTTATCTTGCACTCAAAATGCAATAACAGTTCCAATTTATCATTCATTTAAGATAACATTTTAAGATAGCACAGCAGTTGCTCGCTTAGTATTATTTATAAATAAATACATACTTTTCAAAGATCATAAAATTTGACTCATTTCCAAACAAATTAATTGGTGTTCTGTCTTCCATTTTTTCAAGCCTTACAATACTTCTTCTAGTTTCTTGTCAGTCTATTTAATTTTCAGCCTTAGACAACTGTTGAGCTGCATGTCAAACTCTCTTATGGACATGAAGTTTGATATTCTGCATGGTTTGCCACTTACACTGCTTTCTTGTTTGCAATGAATCAAGCCAAATCATTGATGCTTCAGATTACTGCAGTCATAAACTGGTTCTGTAAATGTTATTTAGCACTCCAAAAAACCTATTAAAACCTTTGAAATTACACTAATTTAATATTTTCCTCAGCTTGGCCTCTGTGGCATATCTCAATAATGAATTAAAATATTATAAACCAGCAAGAATAGGTAAATGAAATAAGTCCCACAAACTAGTCTGCTGGACCTATTTGCTGACCACTTACATGCAAGATCTGTAACATGTGTGCTCCCCACCATCTGATGGACTTTTGATACAGATACAATAACTAGTCAAGTTTTAAAATTGGAGAAAAGTTGCAACTTTCCATGAAAATTATGGTACTTCATAGAGGGTCTTTTTTGAGTAGCAGATGGTGACTCGTGGCTCACTACAGCAATCAGTGCTTCGGCCACAGCTATTCACAATATATTTAAATGAAATGGTTGAAGGATTGCAATGCAATATTTCCACATTTGCTGATGATGCAAAACTAGGTGGAATTGTGAGTTGTGAAGAAGATGCAAGGAGACTTCAGGGCGATCTAGACAAATTGAATGAACATGGTAGATAATCACAGAGTCAGACAGCATAGAAACAGACCCTTCAGTTCAACCAGTCCATGACAAACATGAGCCAAAATTAAACTAATCCCACCTGCCTGCTCCTGGCACATATCCCTCCAAACCATTTCTATTCATGTATTTATCCAAATGTCTTTTAAACATTGTAATTGTACCCACATCCAACAGTTCCTCAGAAAGACCATTCCACACATGAATCTTTGTGTAAGAAAATTGCCTCTTGCCTGATTAAAATCCCTCTCCACTCACCTTAAAAATGTGTCTCCAGTTTTGAAATCACCCATCCTCAAGAAAAAACAACTACCATTAACTTTATCTATGTCCTTCATTACTTTATAAATTTCTACAAGGTCATTGTTGAACCTCCTATGCTCCGGTGGAAAAACTCACAACCTATCCAGACTTTTTTTTAATCACTCAAACCTTCCATACACAACAACATCCTGGTAAATCTCTTCTGAACCCTCTCCAGATTAATAATATCCTTCCTATTACTGGGCAACTCCAGAAGAGTACTCCAGAAGAGGCTTCACCTATCTACCTTAGGGACTGAGCAATGAAGGCAAATGTGACAAACGCCTTTTTAATCATCCTGTCTATATGTGATATAAACTTCAAATAATTGTGCCTGCACCCTGAGATTCTTCTGTTCTAAAACACTATCCAAGGCCTCTCCATTAATTGTAGAAGGCCTATCCTTTTCTGATGTCCCGAATTGCAATATCTCACATTTATCCAGATTGAACTTCATCTGCCATTTTTTATCCCATTGACCCAGTTGATCAAGAACCCTTTGTAATCTTAGAAAACCTTTGATTACTATGCTACCAATTTTGGTGTTGCCCACAAACATACTAACCATGCCTTCTATATTCTCATTGAAATAATTTGTATAAAATGACAAACAAAAGAGGACCCAGAACTGATCCCTATGGAACACCATTGGTCACAGGCTACCAGTCTAAAAAACAACTCTCTACCATTACACTCTGCTCACTGCTGTTAAGCTAATTATGTGCCCAATTGGCAAGCTCACGCTGAATCCCATGTGACCTAACATTACTAATAGTCTACAATGCGGAACCTATGCCATCATCAATCTTTTGGGTAATTCCCTCAAAAAACTCAATCAAGTTTGTGAGACACGATTTTCCTCATACAAAACCATGCTAACTATCCCTAACCAATTTTTGCCTCTATAAATTTTCATAAATCTTATCTTTTACAATTACCATCAATTTATCCACAACTGAAATCAGACTCTCAGGTCTATAGTTCCCCAGTTTCTTCTTACAACCTTTCTTAAACAAAGGTATAACATTAACCTCACTCCAATCATCAGGCACCTCACCCGTAGTTATAGATTATGCAAATATTTCTGCAAGGGGTCTTGCAATTTCCTCCCTTATTTCCCACAACTTTCTGGGATACATTAGATTAGGTCCTGGAGATTTATCCACCTCATTTTCTATAATGCAAACTGTTTTTAAAACATCAAAGTTTATTTCTCTGCATTCTCTAGACTCCAATTCCTTCTCCTCCATAAAAATTAACTAATATTAATTTAATATCTCTTCCATTTTCTGGGGTTCAACACAAAGATTACATTTAAGAGGCATTATCCTCTCTATAGTTACCTACTTCCTCCTAAGGTATTTGTAGAATCTCTTTGGATTATCCTTAACCTTATCTGCCAAGGCTATCTCATATCTCCTCTTTGCCTTTCTGATTTCTCTCTTAAGAATGCTCTTACACCCTTTATATTGATTAAGAGATTCAATTGAACCAAATTTTCTCTATCTAAAATAAGGTTCTCTTTTATTCTTGACCAGAACCTCAATATCTTTGTTCATCCATTGTTCCTTGATCTTACCAGCCTCACCCTTCATTCTAACAGCATAGGAAAAGGCTGAACAGGCTGGGACTGTTTTTTCCTAGAGCATCAGAGGTTGAGGGGTGACCTTGTAGAGATTTATAAAATCATGAGGGGCATGGATAGAGGAAATAGACAAGGTCTTTTCCTTGGGGTGGGGGGAGTCCAGAACTTGAAGGCATAGGTTTAGGTGAGAGGGGAAAATTTTAAAAGGGACCTAAGGGGAAACTTTTTCATGCAGAGGATGGTATGTGTATGGAATGAGTTGCCAGAGGAAGTGGTGGACGCTGGTACAATTACAACATTTAAAAGACATCTGTATGCGTGTATGAATAAGAAGGATTCAGAGGGATATGGGGCAGAGTTGGCAAATGGGACTAGATTAGTTCAGGATAATTGATTGGTATGGATGAGTCGGACTGAAGGGTCTATGCTGTACATCTCTGTGACTCTAAAATGCCTCTGAACCCTTGTTATCATACTTCCATTTGTCAGATGTCCTTTTACCTGCAAACAGTCTCCTCCAATCAACTTTTGAAAGTTCTTGTCTGATACCATTAAAATTTGCTTTACTCCAATTAAAAACTTTAACATTTATGGAAGGCTTATCCTTTTCCATAACCATTTTGAAACTAATAGAACTATAAACACTAGACCCAAAGAATTCCCTCACTTTTACTTCAGGCACCTATCCTGCCTTATTGCCCAAAAGAAGATCTAGTTTAGCTCCTTCTCTAGTAGGAGCATCCATATATTGATAAAGAAAATGTTCTTGAACACATTTGACAACTTCTTCACCATCCAAACCTTTAACACTGTCAATGTTTGGGAGATTAAAATCACTCATTAATACAACCATATTATGCTTACATGCATCTGAGGTTTCCTAACATATTTGTTTCTCAATTTCCCTCTTAGTGTTGGGAGACTTATAGTACAATCCCATTATTTCTAATTGCTAACGATATATTTTCACTGGACAATTTTTTAGAAATATCTTCTCGAGTTGCAGCAGTAATGTGTTCCTTAATCAAAAACACCAGCCCCCTCCTTTCTTGCCTCCTTTTCTATTCTTCTATAGTATCAAAAACCCAGAACACTAAGCTGCCAGTCTTGTCCATCTCTCTGCTGAGTTTCTGTAATGGCTATGATGTCCCCATCCCATGTTCTGAAACATGCCCTGAGTTAATCAGCCTTATCAGTAAGACCCCTTGCGTTGCAATAAAAGCAATTTAGTTCTTCAGAGTTACTACATACTCTGACTCTCTCGTCTTTCTTCTCTAGCTTACGTGTTCTCCTCACATTCAGAACCCTCCCCATCAATCCTTCTGTTTACCCTGTTATTTAGAATTTCTCCACTCCCCCCTCTCTATCAGTATAAAGTCTCCTTTAATGGAACAAACAAACCTCTCTGATCAGATATTGGTCCCTTTCCAGTTTAGTTTAGACCCATCCTTTTTGAACAGGTCTTTTCTACCAAAAAGAGATTCCAATTGTCAAAAAAGCTGAACTTCTGAACAATGCACCAGATCTTCAGCCATTGACTTATTTCCTTTAACTTTTTTTTCTTCCTTTGTTTTGAGTTTGGTAATGGGAGTAAACCAGAAATTACTACTTTCAAGGTTCTATTTTTTAATCTTCTACTTCACCTAATATCATTCCTACCAATGTGCACAATAGCTTCTGGGTTCTCAATCTCACATTTAACAATATGGCTTGAAATGTTCAGAAATACAGTATAACCAAGAATATTATGAGATTATACAGAACAATGTGAAATACAGAGAGGAATGTTTTATTTCCATGGTGATGTATTGGGAAATGTGGACATGGGATCCCAGTGTCACCAGTCAATGAAAGAAAACAGATAAGTGCAGCAAGCAAATTAGGATGGTCAATGGTACATTGGTTTTCATTGGAAGAGGATTCAAAGTAGGGATGTCTTACTGCACTTTTACAGGGATTTGTTGGCACTGCATCTAAGGCGAAGATATACTTGCCATAGAGGGAGTGCAGTTCTCTAGGCTGATACTAGGGATGGCCAGAATGCTATATGAGAAGAGATTGATTCAACTGAGCATGTATTCAGGAGAATATAGAGGAATGAGAGGCAATACAATCAAAAAGTTTAAAATTCAAACGGGGCTGAATAGACTAAATGCAGGGAGGATGCTTCACCTGACTGGGGAGATTAGAACAAGGGGACATGGAATGTAAGGATATGGGTAGACCATTTGGGATTGAGATGAGGAAATATTTCTTCATTCAGAGGGTGGCCAAACTGGAGTTTGCTATCTTAGATGGATGAGGAGGCTTAATCGATGAGTATATTCATGAAAGGAATTAATAAAACAGATTTTAAAGACATCAAAGAGTATGGAAAGAAAGCAATGTATGGCATTGTGACAGAATCATCCATGAGTACATGAATGGCAGAGCAGGCTTGAAGTGCAAATAGATGAAAATGTGTTGCTGGAAAAGCCAGCAGGTCAGGCAGCATCCAAGGAGCAGGAGAATCGACGTTTTGGGCATAAGCCCTTCTTCAGGAAGAAGGGCTCATGCCCGAAACGTCGATTCTCCTGCTCCTCGGATGCTGCCTGACCTGCGGCGCTTTTCCAGCAACACATTTTCAGCTCTGATCTCCAGTTTCTGCAGTCCTCACTTTCTTCTTGAAGTGCAAATAGCCTACTCCTGCTCCAGTTTCTACGTTAGTAGATAAAACTTTCACTTATTACATGCATTTTTGGACTTTTTTTAAAAGAACGAAATAATGCTATTTTCCTAAGAAAATAGATTTTAAAATATTTTAAAAATGGGAAAGTCTTGCTAAAACTACAAAGGCAGTAGTCAGACTACAGCTGGAATACCATGAACAGCTTTGATCTCTTTAGACAACCGTAAGACCATAAGAAACAGGAACAGAGTAAGACATTCGGCTGCTCAATCCTGCTCTGCCAGTGAATAGGATCATGGTTGATCTAACCCTCACACCCACTTTCCTCAGTTTTCCCCACAACCCTTCATTTTCCTACTGTCAAGAATCTATCTATGTCAGTCTTAAATACACACAAGGATTGTGGCAAGGAGTTCTAAAGACTTACTATCTTCTGAGAGAAGAGATTAATCCTCATCTCAGTTAAAATTGGCAGTCCTCACTTCTGAGATTATGCCCTCTGGTCCTAGACTCTACCATGAATGTAAACATCCTCTTCATACAGAGGTGGGGAGCCTTTTCATGTTGGAAGGCGGCATTATGTTAGTTGTAATCTAATAAGGCCGCATCCAAGAAACTTCAATTATATATTCTTCAAAATTTACCTTTTTTTAATTGTGGCGATCAGTCTGTGAGGATTATTTCATTGAATTTTCTTTTACTCTCTAGTATTTTAAGTACTTTCATTTTAAGATTAAGATAAAAATAATAAAGGACAAAGAAAAACATATTAATAAAAAACAAAAGATTTGTTCTGCAAGATTTGGATTCATTCAAAGGCCACACACAATGGTCTAGAAGGCTGCAGGTTCCCCACCCCTGTCTTAGCATTTACCCTTCCAAGCCCCTTAAGAATTCTGTGCATTTCAATGTGAACATCCTTCATTCTTCTAATCTCCAGTGAATGGAGTCCCAACCTATTTAGCCTTTGCTTATACCACAGGTCATCCTGGTGAACCTTCTCTGAACTTCCTTCAATTAAACAATCTCTTTCCTTAAATAAGGAGATTAAAAATGCTCACAGATGTGGTCTCACCAGCACCAGTAACATTTCCGGACTCTTATACTCCAATCTTGGAATAACAGCCAACATTTCATTAGCTTTCTGGTTGCCTTTTTCACATATGTGCTGGTTTTCTGTAAGATGTGCCCAAGTATCTTCAAGGCAAAAGTGAGGAGTGCAGATGCTGAAAACCAGAGTTTAGATCAGAGTGGTGCTGGAAAAGCAAGCAGGTCAGGCAGCATCCAAGGACCAGGAAAATCGACGTTTCGGGCAAAAGCCCTTCATCAGGAATAGAGGCAGGAAGCCTCCAGGGTGGAGAGTTAAATGGGGGGGTGGGGGTGGGGTGTTTACACCCCCCCCCCCATCCCATCCCTCCACACTCCTCCCCAATTATCCCTCCACCCTGGAGGCTTCCTGCCTCTATTCCTGATGAAGGGCTTTTGTCCGAAATGTCGATTTTCCTGCTCCTGGATGCTGCCTGACCTGCTGTGCTTTTCCAGCACTACTCTGATCTAAACCCTAGTATCTTCTAGTTCTTTTGTCTTTCAGATTTCTGCAGTTTTGCTCCATTTACATAATACTTTGTAGTTTTGTTTTCCCTTCCAAAATGGACAAATTCACACTTCACATTTTCTAAGAAAAGCTATAATGGCATTGAAGACAGTTTAGAGAATGTTCATTAGCTTGATCATGGGTATTGAGTTACTGTATTATGAGGAGAGGGTGAGTAGGTGGAGCATGGATCCATTGGATTTTTGAAGAATGAGAGGTAACTTTATTGAAGCATAGAATATTCTTAAGGGTCTAGACAGGGTAGATACAGAGAGGTTGTTTTCCCTTGTGCGAGAGTCTAGGACCAAAGGACATCATCTCAGAATAAGGTTTTACATATTGTGATATTAAAAACTTCACAGTTTTAATAACTGTTCATAGATTGAAAAAAATCAACAGAAGATAAATTTGCACATGTAAATAATCAGTAATAACTGTCTGGAATAAAGTATTAAAGATATGGTGGCTCAATGATTAGCACTGAGCTTGCACATTCTCCCCATGCCTGAGTTGGTTTCCTCTCGGTGCTCCGGTTTCCTCCCACAGTTCAAAGATGTGCAGGTTACGTAGATCGGCCTTGCTAAATTGCCCATGGTATCTAAGGATGCGCAGGTGAGGTGGATCAGACACAGGAAATGCAGGGTTACAGTGACGGGATCAGGAAGTGTGTCTGGGTGGAATACTCTTCAGATGGTCTGTGTGGATTTGATGGGCCAAATGGCCTATTTCCACACTGTATGAATTCTATGATTCTATGATAAGGAGACACCTATTCAAGAAATCAAAGCAATTAGTTATGTCTTGGAAAGGAAGGTGGTTGAGATTGCAAAGGAAAGACTGCTTTGATACCTGCCATAAAGGACAAGGATTGCCCTACAGAAGATGTTAAGGAGTTAACTGCAGGACAGCTGAGTCTTTACAGACAGGTAAGGCCAAATGGAACAAGGAACAAAAAGATACTTCTGGTAAGAAGGCAAACTGTGGACTTGCAGTAATTTAGATGAAAGGACTTTAAAAAAATCATCAATAACAACCCGAAAGACGGAAACCTGTAAAAGAATCAAACACCAGAACTCCACCCCTAACAGAGTATTGAAGAACAACACTGTACAAGGACACTTCCAGACACAGACCACCACTGCTTGGAATCCTGGCCAGATTCCACCATTCATTGGGTAAATAGCCAGATTACGTTGCGAGGTTTAATGTGCTTACTTGAGGATCTTAGTTTGGTTGCCGCATACGATAAAGTTTAAATCATTGTTTCAGTTCTTGATCATCTTAGCAAGCGGTTGAATTAAAGGTAACTTTTGGTGAGTTTGCCCACGACAATATTTAAGACAGAAATGAGGAACAATTTTTTTCTCTTAGACAGTAGTGATTCTGTGGAATTATTTACTGCACAGCCTGGGTCATTAAGTATATTCAAGGCTGAGAAAAGCATAATTTTCATCAATCAGGTAATCAAGGTCATGGCAAGAAGGCAAGAAAGTTGTATTAAAGGTTATCAGATCAGCCATGATGTCATTAAATGCAGAGCAGAATTAATGGGTTGAATGGTCTACTTCTGCTTCTCCATCTTAAGGTCTTATGATTACATTTTTTAGTGAATGGTAAACAAACTGCACTTGTTATTTAGTACAATTACACTTGCCCAGAGATTTCCTTTGGTATTTTGCACAAGAACTTGTTGTGACATGAAACCTATTTCAGTGCTGTTCTTTCTCTCGAGGTTCTACTAATTGTGTAACCAGGATAAGTAGCTGGGTATTGATTTCACTCATTTAAAAAATTCTGACTGAGTTATACAGTCTGAACCAAGAAATATAAATCACAACAACTAATCAATGTCAAATCATTAGCAGAAAGTGAAAAGGGGGAAGAAAACACACAATTAACAATGAGGGATTTCCAAGACAGAGAAAAAAAGGAAGTAAATTTTTAGTAATCTCCAGCAATAATTAAATTCTGATGGAATGACTGCACTTATAAATGTTAATTTTCAGTGCCAGAGTGGTTGCTTGGCTATAATTAAGACTTAGCATGCCCTTAAAATTTCACAATACTTAAACAGACAAACCATAACATTTTCTGGCAATTTTAGCAGCTAATTAATATATAAGTACACCAACTTCACACTCTTTAATGCATTCAAAGCTGTGGTTCTCAATGGGACTCCGTGTGCAAAGCTTCTAGAGGGCAATAAGAACTCAGTTGTGTATTCAGCATTTAGTCACACACTGAGAGTTACTAAAGGTCATCTGATTTATTCTTTACAAGTTTTGGCCACTATTTGTCCAGCATAAAATTTGTACTGTTCACTGCCACAGCATGTGATATCTTCATCTACTGAACCATTAGGAATGTAATGATTGGGGTAATTTTCTCAAGTCAAATGGTACAAATTAGAACACTTCCCTTTTTTTCTCTTTGATCCAAGTTTAACATCGGTTCGCATTATATTTTTGAAAATACCATAATATGCAAAACTGTATTCAACAAATAATGAACAAAACAGTACTTTATAAACAAGCATACCTCTTATTTGTGCACCATAATTATACAGGCCACTAGTGAAATGAGGAAGACAAAACACAAGTGATCCCAATCCCAGCATAAAAGACGAGAAAGCCAGCCATCGTGGCTTGTGCCCCTTTTGTCCATAGTAAGAGACAAAAAGGCATAAAACACAGAAGGACATATCGTAGCCTGTAGAAATCACTCCTGTGGTGAAACTGTTCAAGTTGTATCGCTTCTCAATTGTAGTTATGTTGATGTTCACCAGACCATTCACTAAAGTACCTGCAACATAAAGAATATTTATCATTTTAAAGTAAGAAACATGTCCCAACACTAATACCATTGAGAATGACAAGAACATCCGTATCAAAAAATTCACAAAGATTCGTTAAAAAGCACTTTCCAAACCCACAAATACTGTCATCTGTAAGGTCAAGAGCAGAAGATACATGCGAACATCATCAACTACCATTTCCTCTCCATGCCACTCACCAGCCTCATTTGGAAATATATTACTGTTCCTTCATCATCACTCAGTTAAAACCGGTAACACTATCTTGAACTGCACTGTGGGTATATCTACACTAATTGGACTGCAGTATTTCAAGAAAGCAGATCACCAATATCTCCTCCAGCAGAAATGGGCAATAAATGCTGGCATAGCCAGCAAAACCCACATGTCCTGAATGAAATACAGCCGGAGCAAATTGCTTTTTAGAAATACTTCTGATGCCTTACCATTTAGCCAATTTTACATCTTTTTAAATCTGTAACTGTGTGAGTGTATTTCAAGTTCCATTTTGGGAGTTATATTGACTTTTTAATGTTCCAGAACCATGTTAGAAAGTAAAAAAAAAGCCTGATTTGATAATCCAGTAAAATCAGCACATAAACAGTTAATTGGATTAGTAAATTCATCTTTCAAACTTTAATGCAGCTACTATAATCAAACAAGAGGAAAAGACACTCCATCCCCCCTTACCCAGGCATAACTGCGCCAGTGACTCAGTTCCATGTCATTTGCCTCAACAAAGCAATGGAAGTCTGGTTGTAATTTCCTAAGTCAAGTGATCTTTGACATTGCTGTATTACGATCTCAGCAGAGATTGACAATTTTTTAAAAGAATTCAAACTTCCAGTTGTTAGCTGAAAGAATGATATTATGTGTTAAAATATTTCTGTAACAAAATTATAATAAAACATTGTGTAAGCAGGATTTTCTTTTCACACACAATTTATATATGAAACTTTACGGAAGAGATTCCTATTTCACTTTTAGTAAAATTGAAAATTATATGTTACATTGTCTATTAGGTGGGAACTCTATCTTGCGGGTGCCTAAAATTGTTATCTGTGACAACCTCTCTCTCAATGAAGGCAAAAGAACTGATCATTGACTTCAGGAAGAAAGGAAGAGGACACATCCTCATCTACATCAATGGAGCTGAGGCAGAGAAGGTCAACAGCACCAAGTACCTCGGAGCGATGAAAGTCACAATCTGTGGACCTCCCGCGTAAATGCGACAGTCAAGAAGGCACAACCATACCTCTTCTTCCTCAGACAGCTTAGGAAATTTGACATGTCCATAAGGACCCCCACTAACCTTTACAGATGCAACACAGAAAGTATTCTTTATGGATTTTCAGGGAGCGGCACAGTGGCTCAGTGGTTAGCACTGCTGCCTCACGGCACTAGGGACCTGGGTTCAATTCCAGCCTTGGGTGACTGCCTGCATATGGGATTCTTTCCAGTGCTCTGGTTTCCTCCCACGGTCCAAAGATGTGCATACCAGTTGGATTGGTCATGCTGAAGTGTCCAGGGAAGTGTAGGCTAGGTAGGTTCGCCATGGTAAATGTGGGGTTACAGAGAGATGGTGTCTGGGTGGGATGCTCTTTGGTGCATTCTTGATGGGCTGAACGGCCTCATCCTGCACTGTAGGGATTCAAACTGAAGGGAATTTTTAAAACATCAATCAAAAGTGAAAAGTGCACTTTATAAAGAGGTGAACAATAATCAAATCTAGCAGCAAGGGGCAAAAAATATAAATAGAGAATGTAGCAAAAATTGGAACAAGAATAAATAAAACAGGTAGAAAGTCAAAGCTTAAGGCTCTCAAACTGAATCATGAAATATTGATAACAGGTTAGATTAGTTGAAGATGCAAAGAGAAATAAATTAATGTGACTTAACAACAAATACAGTGACACATTTTCAGGGTGACAGGACTGGCAACTCAACATTCAAGTGTATTTGACTTTATGCAAAAATTGGTTAAAAGGATGGGGGGGTGGGGTAGCATTGTTAACAAAGGATGGATGAGTGCCGTGGAGAATAGTAATACAGCTACCATTAATTGTGATGTGGAATTGGTTTGGGTGAGAATAAGTAATAGGAACGAAAAGAGGTCAAGGATGGGAGTCATCTAAAGGAACCAAAGAGTATTCTCACTTTAAGAGAAAGTATACATCCGGAAATAATGGAGTGTGTAAGGATCCTATAATTATCGTG
This sequence comes from Hemiscyllium ocellatum, assembly GCF_020745735.1. Lineage (NCBI taxonomy): Eukaryota > Metazoa > Chordata > Chondrichthyes > Orectolobiformes > Hemiscylliidae > Hemiscyllium > Hemiscyllium ocellatum. Next base: position 61,195,696 of record NC_083402.1, read on the forward strand.
GGTGATTTTAATTTAGATATTGACTGGACAAATCAGATGGACAAGAATAAAATGGAAGGCAAATTTTTACAGTGTATCAGGGATCTTTTTCTTAGACTGTACATCCTCCCTGGGGTCATGATATTTTAGATCTAGTAATGAGATAGGAATAATAACAGATCTCGTATTTAGTGGACTGGGAAACTAGACTAAGGGAAAGGTAACTAGATGAGCAGTGGCAGACATTTAACTAGATATTTCATAATGCTCAGCAAAAATTTATTCTGGTCAACTAAAAAGATTTGATAAGAAGGATGAATCACCCATAGTTAATTGTTATGAAGATTCAGGTGTGTACTGTACCTTTGAGAGAGTTGAAAAGCTTAGCAAGGACTGAAAGCACAGAGAGTCCCGAGCAAAGTAAAAATGTAACACTTGGTTGAAACAAAAAACTGGAGTTGTATTGCTATGGAACAAAAATAAATTCAAATTAGGCCAATCTACTTAAATTATGCACCAGATTTCAAAATCCAATCGTATTTGAGTTTTACTGTTTGAGATCACATCAAACCAATGAAATGAACTGATGTTTTGGGGTATAAAACTGGACATTTTGAACAGTTGGGGGAAGAACTGCTAAGGACACCAACAAATAGACTGCTAGCTGAAGAACTCTCTGAAAGATACCTCTCTATAAGAAGTTTGTGCAGCAGAACATCAAAGCTGACCTGGAGAAAAATCGACAGAAGAAAAGCTACAAGGGAGAATCGACAAAGCTGACTGATTTTGAAACATGATTCTTTTTTTGTAAGTCTTAATCGGAGTTTTAATTGAACCAGTATTGTGGAGTGGGAGGTAAAAGATACGTTTAAGAGAAAGGATTTGTAAATAGTTGTTGCTTTTAATATTCTCTGTTGGAATTAAAGAATAAAATTGCTCATTTTTACTTTAAAAAAATGACCCCTGGGTAGTTCTTTGCCTCTCAAATTTAACAGATTACGGCATGAGATGAGCTTCTCTGTGTGTTGGGTTTAAATTAGCAGAGGGATTTATACCATGTCATAACATAATTTTGGCAAAGAGAGCATCCAACCGAAAAAGAAAGGAACTGCTTTGGTTGATTGTTATGACTTAACCCAAAGACACAAAAGGTGGCAACAAACTGTTGATCACATCTATGCAGGAGTTGGACAGAGAAGTAAAATGATCATGAATAAAACATTAATTACAATGGGTGGGGGGGAGGGGTAATAATACTTAAAACATTGATGCTCCTCAAAATAATAAAACAGATCATATGATAATATTTCTATTAAAAAGTATTCATATTGTCACAAGACAAAGACTGTCAAAAGTGCTGAATTCCAGAGATGAGGTGAGAGTGACTGCCTTGACATCAGGACCACGTTTGATCAAGCGTAGAAGATCAGAAGTAGGGATGTTCACTAATGACTGTACAATTTTCAGAACCATTTGCTAGACCTCAGATACTGAATCAGCCCATAATCAAATTCAGCACAATATCCAGGCTGAGGCTGACAAGTGGCAAGTGGCACCACACAATAGTCACATCACACAAGTGCCAGGCAATGACCATCTCCAACAAGAGTGAATTTAAATCTCATACCTTGACATTCAATGGCATTACCATCTCTGAATACCTTACTATCAACATCCTGGGGAGTTACCATTGACCAGAAACTGAACTGTACTAGCCAAATAAATATTGTGGCTACAAGAGTGGTCAAAGGGTAGGAACTTTGCAGTGAGTAAGTAACTCATACCTCTTGAATGTCTGTCCACCATCCACAAAACACCAGTCAGGCCTGTGATGGAATCCTCCCCACTTTCTGGGTGAGTGCAATTCCAACAACGCTCAAGAAGCTTGACATCATCCAGGATAAACAACCTGTTTGTTTGAATCCTATCCACACACCTTCAGTCCATCCATCGCCAATACTCAGTGGCAGCAGTGTGTACCATTCACAAGATACACTTCAGAAATTCACAAAGGTTCCTTAGGCAGCACTTTCCAAATCCACAACTATCTCAAAAGCACAGAGGTAGCAGGAACATTGGAACACCACCATCTGCAAAGTCCTCTCAAATCACTCACCATCCAGGCTTGGAGCTATATGCCATTCCTTCAGTTTTGCTTGGTCAAAATCCTGGAACACCCTCCCAAATGCCATTGTGGGTATATCTAGTTAGTCCAAATAAGGCAGTTGGTAGAGTGGGGATGGAATCAGGTGCACTCTAGTGTTTCAAGAATGCAGGTCATCACTACCTTCTCAAGGGCAACTAGGGCTGGGCAAAAATGCTAGTAAGTGAATGTTTAAAATGTCAAGTTATAATTTTGGAGATTGAAACTAAAACTGATCGTATTAGTAAATGTGCTTGGTGTTGCTGCAGAAAATGTTTTACCGTTAGGAAGAATTGGTGACAAACCAATGTCATGTAACGTATTTTCAGTGGGTTAAAAAATAAGAGGATTTTACATTGGAGAGTGACTTGATTCATTTTTGTCTGACGAAGAACGTAAAAAGATGAAATCTTTGGGGATATAAATTTGACTCAAAGTTTTATCATGGTAAAATTCAGAAATTTTTCTCAAGAGATTTTGCTTGACATAGAAAGGTTAATATGTGACCATTAAGGGAAACAGTGTATCTGTTACAACGTGTAAACTTGAATTTATATTTATTTAAACGGTCTGTTATTGGAGGCGTCTCTGAATTGTCTACTCGTAACGTTGATTTCATTATGAGGAAATGAGCTCACTGGGAAGAAAATTTTGCCCACTTTTACAATGGGAAGCATATCAATTAAATTGATGGGTGTACTCCAATAATCAGAGACTAGGCGTAATCCCATCGTAGAAAGCACTGCTTTGACAAAAGGTTTGTCCTGAGAGTCAAACATTCAATGCAAACAAACTTACTCTATCTGCTTTGAACTTGCCTGTGAATGTTAACTCAAAACAGTTAAAAGAATGCAGCAACAGAATTTCAAGTAAATGAACAAACAAAGAAAGACAATGCTTTGAAGCAGAAAGACTTGACTGAAGGAAATGTATTTTCGAACTGCAACGGCAAGTTGAAGTTTTCGTAAACAAACTGAAACTTCAGAAGAAAGATTGTAGTCCCATGTTTACCTGCACAAAGATGAATTGGATATTTGTTTGGCTGAAACCTACTTTTGTGACGTTCACATTAAAAAATGTACAATTATGAAGGAGAATAGAGATCATAAGATAAAATCTGAACAAACGGAGTTTAAAAAATCAACAGTCTAATGACAATGGAAAACCTAATTTTAAAAAAGAAACAAAGGAAATATGAATCTAGACATTCCGATGGAAAACTTATTTGAGTTGACATTTACAATTACAGTATGCAAAAGTCATAAAAGCATATTTGAAATTAGTAATATCGTTCTGGACAGAGGCTTCCAGATTGAATGAATTTTGCTACCTTCTAACTAAGGACATGGAATTAAAATAGAATGTAATTGTCATGAGAAAGGAGCTATGAAAATCACTTCTCAGTCATTTGAGAGGAAAAAAAAAATAAGAATCATTGCAAGGAAGATTTTAAAAATTAACTATTACCTGTATTGAATGCATAGAGGAAAACATTGTAATACTGTTAAGGTACACTATTGAATGGACAATGTATCATCACATGGGGAGAATATACTTGCACAAATGTAATAAAATAATTGTAAGTAAGCTCTTAAATTTTACAGAATGCTGTCAGCTGGTACTGAAGCTGTTTATGAAAACAGTGATGAGCTTTAATTCTTTTCGGGGGTGGGAGGTTTCATAAGTGTGAGGTTATCAGATTGGTTTATTTTTGGACTATGTGGTTTGGTTTATAGGATTCCTATCATCTGGGACTGTGGACTGAACCTTACATATTTTTGGCTAAGTATCAATTTTGTTATTTCATGGTTGGTTTTTCTCCACGAGGACTAAAGAGAGCTCTCATTACAACTGACAAAATTCACTTTATTAACTATCTAACCAATTCCTTTGGTAGCTGCCTGATCTGTCTCACCTGATTCCATCCCCATTCTACCAATTGCCTTATTTGGACTAACTCGCCACTGCTGTAGTGCATCCAGATAAGCACTGTCTGGAGGTACCATGTATGGTTCTTGACATAAACCCAAGGCAAGGGAAATTTGGTGTCTCACTTTGCAGACAAGGATGTTGGGGTCCTGTACATAACAGTCAAAGAGCATGGTGCTGGAAAAGCACCGTTGGTCAGGCAGCATCCCAGGAGCAGGAGAAAGGTCTTATGCCTGAAACATCGATTCTCCTGCTCCTGGGATGCTGCCTGACCAACTGTACTTTACCAGCACCACACTCTTTGACTCTGATCTCCAGCATCTATAGTCCTCACCTTCCCATGTAGACAAGGTAATGCAGAGGTAGGAAGACCTCTTCTCATGAGCAGCAGAGGTGGTCACAACACTTATCCTTACCAGGTCTGAAGTTGCCACCCAGGTCAGTGAGAAAGTCAGCTTGGAAAAAAATTTTCAAAATGGATCTGTCACAGGCCTACTTGCAGATGGGGATGCAAAGAAGTCCCAGTTACTGCTGATGATAGTGACACAAAGAAGCCTTTTCTTCTACGTGACTGCTTTTTGACATCATGTCTGTTACACAAGACCATGGATCAAATATTAAGTAGCTTGCACTGTGGTTGACTCTTAATTTCCCTCTGGGCAATTATGCATGGCCAATAAACGTTGGCCTAGCCAATGTCACCTCTGCCCCTTGAATGAGAGTAAAAGGTACATGCAGCAAGAAGAAAAAAAATCTAGGGATTGCTGCCATGCCCACATTCAACATCTGAGCAATGCAAGCCAACGCGGGGCCCTGGAAACAAATCACAACCACAGAAGTGACCTCCCTTGCCTCTACGAACATTTCAGATATTCCAGAGATGTGACTCCAGAGGCTGATCTGCAGCATCACCAGGGGTAGTAATGGCGCAAACTACAAGGTGAAACAATGATGATGAGTGATGAACTCAAACCATCCAAAAGGAAACCAAAAATATGTACAACTTCGAAACAGAATGAGAAAATGAATTTCTGTTCTCAGTTGTAAATAAAATAACTGGAAATAAGATAAAAATTATCAATAAGAGGATTTCCCTTATATGTCAGCAAAATATATCAATAAGCAAAAGGAGGAATTTGGAACAAGACCACACAATGAAGCACAGTAAATTCAAAGATAATTTTCCCTTCAACAGCGTGCCTCAAACAAAGCAAGTTGATTGGATGTATGCCACTTTGAAAGCTCAAGTCATTTTTATCTAAACAAGCAGCAAAGACCTGTTCTGAAGCATCATTTCTCATTTGCACTTTCTGGCAAAACACAAAAAATCATTCACAGATGGTGAAGTAATTAAACAAGCAAAGACTACGGCTGATAACTCTTAATTCGCAAATTTTAAGAGCAAAGAAGAAATTTTAAAAAATAATCCAGAGCTTGTCGCATGGTACTCCCACAACAGCAATAGCAATGGGATTTATGTGCAAAAACATCTTTCAGTAACATAGCAGGACCTGAAGGACTGTGAGAGAATCTCACTACAGTTTGACAAGTCCATCAGCATGACTAACACAGCTCAGCTAATTGCTTTTGTGCATATAACTTTTAAGGATATAAAAATGAAGACAATCTTCTCACTCTTTTATCCATGAAAGACAGAACAAGAGGTGATGATCTGCAACAAATTTAGAAGGTTGCCGCTTGAGAAGAAAAAAATTCCAGTCAAAAACTGGTTTCCATCACAACTGATAGCACACCAAGTCATGCTTGGTGCAAATGTAGTGTTTGTTGGATTTTATAGAAACAATCCTGATTTCCCCTCTTCTATCAACTACCACTGGATAATTCACCAGCAAGTATTAGTAAATAAAGTTATGAACTTTTCTCATGTAATGAATGTTGTTGTTAAGAATCTAAACTTGCTTCAAATAAGGAACTTCTGGAACTGTTTGTTTAAATCCTTACTTGACAAACTCAATACTGCCTCCGATGAACTCATTCTCCATGCTGATATGAATGGTTAAGTCAAGGGAAAATCTTACAATGATTGTTAGGTATAAGGTCTGAAATCACTATTCTTAAAACAGCTTCTCTTTCTGATCTGAAAGGTCAATTAATAAGGGACTTAAGTTTAAGGTGATTGGTTGAAGAATTTCCGGAGACATACGGAAAAACTGTCTCATGTAAAGGCTGGTGGGTATTGATATTCACTGTCTGGATTGTTGGGGCTTATAGATTGACATTACTTGTACAGTCAGTGTCACAGGAGAAGTCCTTGATTAAGTTTCAGTTCTGCAAGAGATTCAACAATGATTCATGATGTGGAAGCTTGAATCCAACCTTCAAAAGGTTACATACACACTTAGCCACACATTCTGTCAAATAAGCTTAAGCTGAGGGGTCATAGAATACATATATAGCTGTTCACCCTTTTGAGGACTGTGTACCCAGGACACTGAGTAAACCTGGCAGCTCAGTACTTATGGGAACAGATGATGAGTTCAATATGCCGCCCCACCACCCCTCCTATTGGAAGAATTGCCTTTTTAAAAAATACTTTAATTAAATAGGTGCACAAGGCCAAGGTGATGGTCCAAACTAGAAATGGAACCTAAATGTTGAGCTACAGTTGGGCAATTGAAGATATGGCTGTGCAAATAACCAGGGTCACACTGTAGGAGCAAATTGGTGATGGGCGAGACCATCATCTTATGTGCACACTGCTGCTGAACAGACCCAAACACACACAGTGTGATGGTGGGGGTGAAGGTATTGGGTGCCTCATCTGAAAATTTGACTTTTGTTGAATTGGTTTATGCTTCACCCTAATGGCCTCCTGATATAACCTTGTTGTGACACCAGGACCTGACCACCACCATGGTTACTCAGAAAAACTCATGCGCTAGACGGCTCTTCCTCCACGTTCACTGTCTCATCCTCTCAGACACTGTCACCTTCACCTCAGTATCATGTTTTTGTAACTTCACGGGTCACTCTCCTTTACTGGGCCATGTTATGAAGTATTGAGCAGATGATCATAGAGTGTGTACAGCATGGAAACAAACCCTTCATCCCAACTAATCCATGCTGACCACATATTCTACATTAATCTTGCCCATTTGCAAGCATTTGGTCTATATCTCTCTAAAAACCTTCATTTCATTTACTTATCCAGATGCCTTTTAAATGCTGTATTATACCAAACCCCACCACCTCCTCTGGCAGCTCATTTAATAAATGTGCCATCCTCTGTGTGAAAGAATTGCCGCTAGGTCCCTTTTAATTATTACCCCTCTCATCTTAAACCCATTCGCTCCAGCTATGGACTCCCCAACCTGGAAAAAAGACCTTGGCTATTCATTCTATCCAGTTACCTATAAGGTTATCTCAGCTTCCGAAACTCCAGAATAATAGCCCCAGCTGATAGCTCAATCTATAGCTCAAAATCTCCAACCCTGGCAACATCCTTCTAAATCTTTTCTGAACCATTTCAGATTTCACAATCTCTTTCCTACTGCAGTGAAATCAGAATTGAAGGCAGTATTCCAAAAGTGGTCCAACCAATGTTCTGTACAGCCCAACATGACATCCTAACTCCTATACTCAATGCACTAGCCAACAAAGACAAGCATTTCAATGCCTTCTTCATTGCCCTGTCTACTTCCAACTCCATTTTCAAGGAACTATGAATCTGCACCCCCAGCTTTCTTCGTTTGGCAACACTCACCAAGGAGGTGAAAGTGAGGACTGCAGATGCTGGAGATCAGAGTTGAGAATGTAGTGCTGGAAAACACTCACCAAGACCTTACCATTAAGTGGATAAATGCTACTCTGATTTTCGTTACCAAAATGCAGCATCTCATATTTATCTAAATTAAACTCCACCCGCCATTCTTGGTCCATTGGCCCATCTGATGAAAATCCCATTGTACTTTAAGGTAACCTTCTTTGCTATCCTCTACACACCACTTCCAGTGTTATCTGCAAACGTACTAACCATATACATAGTGCTTTATATCCCAACAGAGGATCACGTTTTGCTCCTTCCCTAGTACGTAGAAACACATACTGAATAAAAACATTTTCTTGTACACACTTAATAAATTCTTCTCCACCTGAGCTGTTAACACTATGGCAGTTCCATCTATATTTGGAAAATTAAAATCCCCTTCCATTACAACCCCATTATTCTTACGGATAACTGAGATCTTTCCTTACAAATTTGCTTCTCAATGATCCCTTTCTGCCTTCCTGATTATCCTTTTGAGTATAATCCTAATGCTCTTATACTCCTATAGGGATTCACTCAATTCCAGTTGTCTACAGCTAACCTATGCCTCCTTCATTTTCTTCACCAGCGTCTCAATTATCCCTTTCTTACTTCTCAATTTCATCCATATAACTTCACTGGATTTACTCCCAGGAATATCCTGTCTAAGTACAGCCACAATGTTATCCCTAACCAGAAACACCACTCCCCCTCTCCTGCCCCCTTCCAACCTTGCAGCAGCATCTATACCCTGAAACATTGAGCTGCCAATCCAGTCCATCCCTGACCCATGTTTCTATTATAGCTATGATGTCTCAGTTCCATGTTGCTAACCATGTCCTGAGTTCATCTACCTTACCTTTTGTATTGGAATAAATGCAATTTGATTTATCAGTCCTACCTCAACCCCTGCCTTGCTCTTGCCTGCCTTGACTGTTTGACTTGCTCCTCTTCTCAACTGTACCAGCTTCAGACCGATCTCTTTTCTCACTATCTCTTTGGGTCACCACTGAACCTCCCTTACTAGTTTAAAGTCTCCCAAGTAGCACTAGCAAATCTCTCTACCAGGATATTGGTCCTCTTCCAATAGCGCCTGAAAACAAATGCTTCACAATTCACTAATGGAGGAAGTCAGTGATCCAGGCAACAAATCTCATCTTGAGAAAAACGGATTCACTGCTTTATGAGGTTCTTGTTCGTAAATGGCTGTCACTGTAATACCTCTGGGGTTTTATTCATGGAGCATGTGCAGAGGTGAGGAATAACAGCTAAAGTGGGTAGCCCTTATCCTATACAATTCATTCGTAGACCTAGGAGAGTGGGATGGAAGGATAACAGAAAGTTGTACACAGAACACCAGCTATGTATTTATAGAACAGTAGACGTTCCTGTTATTGAGCCTCTACAGCCTGTAACTCGGTGCCCTAATGGCCATATGGGTGCAGCCAATGCTGCCCTTTACATATGGAAACCTAATGTTGCAGTAAATCCAAATGCCATCTGAGTCCTTAGGTCCTATCAGGTGGGCATTTAAAGGCTTGGCAAAGCGGTATCTATGATTATTGAGATATAGCTGCTTGTAGATGACATTAAAATATTATAGAGTACTCCAGTTGAGACCTTAAATGATCCAGAGGTGAGGTTACTTGTATGCTACTGCCAGGGGCTGGCTATGAATGCAGAAAGGTGTGGATTTCTTACTGTCAGGTGCATTGCTGTCTGTGACCATCTATGTAGAAAATCATAGTCTATTTCAGCATGGACTTTCTGACATGTCCAAATAACTAGGTCTGGCACAGTATATTATGTCACTTGGATAAGCACTCCTTCTCCTCCAAGCCTCTGACTCAATGACTGTGTCCTCCTTCTGCTCGAGGCCATTCCTCAATGTCCATGTGTGATACCTCAATTGTCTCAGAGTGTGGTGGAGCCTATCCCATTTTCAGGTGCACTTTCCTGCTATCCAAGTAATGTTGAGGATACTGATTCAATGTAATGAAGCCCAGGCAATAGCAGCTGAGCTCACAGCCCCTGAAACGGCAAGGACTTTATTTCTGATCCTCCACCTTCTCTTGACATGGTCCGTAAATTTTTCAGTGCATACCATGAGGCATTTCAGCCAATTGAGACAATTTAAATAAATTTTCAAAGACTTAATTTGCACACTCATTGAAATCTACTCCTACTCACGAGGTGTGATTGCTAAGGGCTCTTAATTCTCACCCTTCTCCTGGAAAACTGCATTGCATCTACAATTGTGGCATTTTCTGTGGTCTCAATAAGCTTCATGGCTACTTTAACAGGCACAGTTCTGGTTTGACACTTATACCCTTTCTCGCACCCACAAAATAATGGATGGAAGATTTGGAAGTGGGATTTCTGATCATATTGTTAGGTCACTGCCTAGCTCACTGCTAGCTGCCTTTTCTTGCCAACTCACCTCCATTTGGGATGAGGAAATATTGGCTTAAGTTTTTTATAACAATTTGAACAGTAAAAGCATGCCATAAAAATGACGGGGTTGATTAGAAACCAAAAAGAATGGTTGAGAAGTGGATGAGAAATTTGCACTTGTCTTTTCGGCTAATGTCACTATAAGGGAATAGGAAGTAAATAAGTTGGATACAAGACAAAAATGGCATGCCTGGTTGTTGAAGAAATTAAAAGTGGAAAGAAATAGAAGCTCTGGCCCCCAAAATGCAATTTTTCTTAAATAAAGGAGTGGTGCCAGAAGACTGGTCTCCAACGTCATACTCCTATTAAAAAAAAGGAGAGAGATATAAACCCCGTAACCACTGCCAGTCTGGAAAAATGTTCAGGAGGTAACAGTCTAGAACAAAACTGTCAATTGGAAAAACATGGGTGAATCAATAGCATTTATTTCTTAAAGTCAATTTATGCTTTACGAACTTGAAAGTTCTTAACAGTATGGAGAGGGTTTATAAGTGCCACTGATGTTGTGTGTACTGGCTTTCAAAAAGCATTTGATACAGCACCACAAATAAATATGTTAAAATAATTAAAGCCCATGGGACTAAAAGGAAAGTGGTTCATATAAAAGGTTACACAGAATATGGATACAGAAACAAGCGGCTTGGCTTCATATGCTTGTCCAGTTTCCTATTCAATACTTTTACAATACCAGCTGTTTCAGTAATTCCTTGTAGTTGCAAGTTCCATATTTTTATCATTCTTTAGTTAAAGACCAAAATAAAATTGGCTAAGGGACAGAAGACAGGTTACAGTCATGAGTCAATATCCTTGATAGGAAGTGGAGAGGAAATTCACTGAGAGCTCAATAATCGCTCTTCTGCTTTATTTCATTTTTATTAATGAGCTGGACTTTAATCTACAGGACAATTTCAAACAATGAAGATTACACAAAATTCAGAAAAGTTAGTCAATAGTGAAGAGGATAGCATAAGGTTCAGGAGGATGTAGACAAATTGGTTAATTGGTAGAAGGTTGGTGGAATTTAAGGTAGGGGAGTGATGAACTGTGAAAAGAAGAAAGTAGACTCAATATAATCAAAATGGTACAATTTAAAGGGGATGCATATATACACAGATGTGAGGATTTGTGTACATCAATCTTTGAAGGTACACAACTGTTGTGAAGGTCGTTAAGATGGCATAGGCATACCCATAAGGCCGAGTGTACAAAAACAAGAAACTTTCATATATTTTAGTAAATCTCTGATTGTGCCCAGGTAGAATATTGGGTACCTCACTTTAAGAAATATGTTAAGGCCTTGGATACAAAAAAATTACCAAAATGGCACTATAAACACATTACTTCAATTATATGGAGAATGTGTACACACAAGGATGATTTTAGTTGGAGCAGAGATTTTACAGCAATTTAGTATATGCTTTTAAAATCATTTACAAGAGTTAATAAGGAGAAACTGTTTGCACTTGATGTAACCAGATGGTACAGATATAAAATAACTGGCAAAAGAACCACAGGCCAAGTTCAGTGGGTTTTTAAAAGTACTAAGTAATTATGATTTGAAAGACAATAGCTGAAAGTGTGGTGGAAGCAGACTCAACAGTTTAATCGTAACAGTCTAAAAGTAATTAGATTAATGAGAGTTAATTGCAGGGCTATGGAGATTGGGCCTAAATAGATACTTCTTTCAAAGAGCTAGAATTTGTATGTTGGGCCAAATGGCCTCGTTCTTTATAAGATTCAATGGTTTTCTGATTTCTAAATGCATTGCTCTTGTCAATCATAATGTCTTATCCCAACCAATTACAGTTATTTTAAATACTTTAAAAATATTCACCCATAAACTTTCTAGTGGTAAAGCAATATTGTATATGCAATTTCTCATTCACACTTGTATAGATAACAAGGAAGCATCCTGCCATATGGGAAAAGGCTAATACAATCTACATTAGACAACATACTCAGTTTAATTCTAGTATTGCAAAAAAATAAATTGAACCACATTGTCAATTCTAACTTGGTGATGATATGTGATCCTGTTAAGTAAATGATGTCAAAATTACAATAAACATCTAAAAGGATTTCTAGCTTCGTACGGGGAGTCTGACAACTCCTGTGACATTTTTAGGATTTATTTTCTATCTATGCACATTATTTTTCATTAGAGAGAGGATTAATGTAACTCATTGAAATACTGGTAAGAACTAGAACTAACAAGGAAACATTTGAAAAAAGCTGGTACAGGCTTGCAGATGAGGCAATGAGGGTCTTTGAAAGCAAGGATGAGAATTTCAAATTTGAGAGTGGGATTGGCCTGCTGCAGCACGTCTACTGCTAATATTCCAATTCGTATTTTTTTGTTTTCACTATTAACCATGAACTTCAATATTCCAACACACCCCTGGCCAGATCTCCATCTTCCATCCTCCAAAATTCCTCAGAATTTTGAGCACTCTGAATTTTAATCATTTCAGGCATTTGTAGTGTTATGACACAGAGACAGACAGCTAAACAAAAGCGGTTTTTCTACCTCTGTATTCCTAATCCAGTAAAATGAAACCATCAAAGGTCCCCAAAAAGACACTCAAATGGTTCCTCATCAGACTTTTGTATAACCAATCCCAGATTTTGTGAATAATTAATTCTCAGACACTTGAGATTTGTATCTCAAAGCATTTGTCTTCAGCCCCATGCACATGAAAGAACTTTTAAGTATTAGAGTTCGGACGACATGTTGCGGCCGCATAGCATTTTGATGAGGCCATTTTTAGAAAACTGTAGACAATTCTGGTCCACAAACAAAAACAAAAATTGCTGGAAAAACTCAGCAGATCTGGCAGCATCTGAGGAGAGAAATCAGAGTTTACATTTCAGGTCGAGTGACCCTTGCTCAGAACTTCTGAAGAAGGGTCACTCAACCTGAAATTTAACTCTGATTTCCCTCCACAGATGCTGCCAGATCTGCTGAGTTTTTCCAGCAATTGCTGTTATCATTTCTGATTTACAGCACCTGCAGTTCTTTTAGTTTTTATTTACAATTCTGGTTGCCCTTCTATGGGAAGAATGTTGTTAAACTTAAAAGGGTGCAGAAAAGACTTACAAGGATGTTGATAGGATTAGAGGGTTTGAGTTATAGGGAGAGGCTGAATAGGCTGGCCTTTTTTCCCTGGAGCACCACAGGCTGAGGTGTGACCTAGAGGTTTATAAAATCATGAGGAGCATGGATTGGGTGAATAGTCAAGATCTTTTTCCTTGGAGTCCAAAACTAAATGGTATATGTTTAAGTTGAGAGGGCAAAGATTTAATAAGGACCTGAAGTGTAACTTTATCATGCAGACGGTGGTGTGCATGGAATGAGCTACAAAAGGAGATGGTGGAGGCTGGTACAATTATAACATTTAAAAGGCATCTGAATTGGAAAATGAATCAGAAAGATTTAAAGGGATATGGATGCATTTTGGTAGTGAAAATCAAGGTAGGACTTATACATTTAAGTGTAAGGTCTTGGCCCATGTTCCCAAACAAAGAGACCTTGGGCTGCAGGTTCATAGTTCCTTGAAAGTGGAGTCACAGGTATACAGGATAGTGAAGAAGGCACTTGATATGTTTGCCTTTATTGATCAATGTATTGAGTATAGGAGTTGGGAGGTCATGTTGCCACTATACAGGTCATCGGTTAGGCCTCCTTTGGAACACTGCATTCAATTCTGGTCTCACTGATAGGAAAGATGTTGTGAAACTTGAAAAGGTTCAGAAAGGATTTACAAGAATCATGTCAGGGTTGGAGAGTTTGAGCAATAGGGATAGGCTGAAGAGGCTGGGGCTATTTTCCCGGGAGCATTTAAGGCTGACGGTGACCTTATAGAGGTTCATAAAGTCATGGGGGGTGATGTGAATAGGGTGAATAGTCTTTTTCCCAGAGCAATGGAGTCCAAAACTAGAGGGCATAGTTTTAAGGTGAGAGGGGAAAGATTTAAAAGGGACTCAAGGGGCAACTTTTTCACACAAACAGGTGATGCATATATGGAATGAGCTGCCAGTGGAGATGGTGGCGGCTGGTACTATTACAACATTTAACAGTCATCTGGATGGGTATATGAATAGAATGTGGGACAAGATTAATTTACAATATCTGTTTGGCATGAATGAGTTGCTGGCAAATGGATCTAAGTCACATTGGGATGTCTGGTTGGCACAGGTAAATTGGATTGTTGTTTCCATGCTGTATGACTGTGACTCTATATAGACAGACAAACAAATAAACACAATGAAGGGATAAATCAAAGAAACAAACAAAATTGACCAAATTACTTAAATATTCTTCACAGACATGAATGTGGACTCCTTAGCCATTTTTCCTGAAACATTGATCAGAGTCACCTTCACCATTCATCCAAGCAAAGACATCCATACTTCTAACATAGATTTCTTCTCTTTGGTTTCTGGAAGCTGATGTATTGATTAGGCAGAAAGTTCTCAAATCTTTCTGCCATCCTAGCAGCATTCCAGAACCAACTCTCAGGAAACATAGTTTGAAAAAACTACAATTCTGCCTTGCCTTGACTGATCAACTCTCCCTGAGATGTCAGTCACCATTCAATACTGTCAACTGTTTGAGCATGGAGACTTCTTTAGATGTACTGGTACAATTTTCTAGCACTAACTTGATAAATAGCCAGCTTCTGCTTTCTGAATAAACACAATGTTCTTCTGGGAGCAATCGTGTTTGTTAGAACCTTTTAAACAACACTCAGCCTGCAACTACCCTCCAGGGCTGTCCTCACAAATAAAAAATGCTTCTCTGGTCTATTCTTTTCTTTTTAACCCAAGCTGCCCAAAGTCCATCTGCTATTTTCAGCTTGTAATACAAAACAGTACTAAAAGAATAAAGTAAAATAATGAAAAACTCAGCGAGAAATCTAACAGTGGTCATAGCTACGGCAACCATATTTCCTCCCTGCGTCTCAGTATATTTCTATCTCTTTCCTCCCTTAGGCTGCAGCTTGAAACCTGCCTCCTTGATAAGCTTTTTTTTAACACATTTGTGGGGTTTGTGTGTTGTTGGCTGACCCGCATTTCTTACCCATCCCCAGTTGCCCTTGAGAAGTGATGGTGAGCTAAATTCTTGAACAGGTGCAATAGATGTACGCTGACCCATGAAGCCTTTAGGGTGGGAATTCCATGATTTTGATACAACAACACTGAAGAAATAGTGACATGTTTCCAAGTCAAGACGGTGAGCGGCTTGGAGGGGAACTTGCAACTGATGGCATTGCCATGTATCTGCTGCCCTTGTTCTTCAAGTTGGAAGTGGTCATAGGTTTGGAAGGTACTGTCTAAGGATCTTTGGTGAATTTTTGCAGAGCTTCACGTAAATTGTACACACTGCTGCTTGTGAGTATCAGTGGTGGAGAGGGTAGATGATTGTGGATGTGGTGCCAATCAAGCAGGCTGCTTTGTTCTGGATGGTGTTGCGCTTCTTGTAATTTAGTGGAGCTGTGCTCATCCAGTCAAGAAATGGTCAGGAACTCAAAAAAAAACAAATAAAAAACAAAATAATGCAGTTGCTGGAAATCTGAAACAAACACAGAAAATGACAGAGAAATTCAGCCGGTTTGACAGCTTCTATGGAGAGAGAAATAGAACTCAGTTCCAAAGAAGAGTCATACTGGACTTGAAATATAACTCTGTTTCTCTTGTATTCTCTGTGCTTGTTTTGGAAAAGTTCAAGCTTTGCCATACAAAAGAGAGAGAGTTACTGACAGGAAAGTTATATCTGGTTTCCAGAAGATATGTATTTTAAATTTTTTTTTGTAAACACTGAGCTTGGAAGCTCTGTATCAGAATATTTGTTTGGAGTCATGCAAAAAAAAGGACTGCATAAAACCAATCAAATGACTGGTTTTGCAAGTTTTGGTTAACAAATGCTTCAATTGAGTGCAAGTCACAAACCTCCCTGTTATAATATTCTGTGAACTTGCAGACATTATGCACTTCTGCTATCTTTGTTTAAAATCACAATGACAAGTTTGTTTTGTTGGAGCTGTTGTGGTATCCAAACAGTAGAAAGAATATATTATGCGATATTACGAACCAACATCCCTTACATAATTTTACCAGTCACTTACCTTATTGTTGTTACATGACACATGGCTCCAAAAATGGTCCTTATTTCTGAGCCTGAAGTCCTGCCCTTTAATCTGACTCCTAATTGCTGAGACCCTATAACCGGAACTGTTATTAGGATTTCTTCCAATGTCATTAGTTATAATCGGAATAATATTGAAGATTTTCTGTCTGGTCTATGACAACCCTTAATTTGGCACTAAAATAGCACACCAGTCAGGACTTTTAAAATTGCATTGTAAATTGATGATCTATTCCTAACTAAAAGAATCCTGTTTCAGTACTACATTTCTCTGACTCTTCTTTGAGTTGTTTCTGTCAAATTTACATATAATTAAATGCCTCTAACTAGTCAACACTCCCAGGCAGTCCCTACTTCCTGTTCCTAACGTGACAGATGGTTGCTCACTGCCCTTGCTCAACCTGAAGGTTGCCATTTCATTAAAGGTGCGTTTTGAGAACCCATGACTTACCAAACATGGATGACATTTTCCTTGCCCTATGGAGGCCATTAAAAGCTGGGTTAGAGTTTGAGAAATTAAAATGTCATACTGACTCCCTGTTGTGTTCCTGCTGCCACATGCTTTATCTGGAGATGCCATTAGTGTCAACAGCAGTGCACCTGAATTGGCAGATAGAAAGCTAAGATAATTAGTGAGATATTTGTTTGGCATTTGCCAGTGTCACAGAAGCTTCCCACCTATGAACTCTGGTAGGTAAGAGGCAGCAGCTGCACAATGGGAAGTGAAGGGTGCATTACATACCTAACTGAGATTTAATTGATAGCGACAGAAATGGGCAAGGCTGCTGCTGCTCTTAATCAAGGCCAATATTAATTGCCAACATTAACTGACCTGCTTGCAAATGAAGTCAGGAGTTGAAATGGCTCAGGCTTTAACTTAACCTTCATTGGATTTTCCCTCCCAATTTACACTTATGGACACACTCTCCATTAACTCAACCTAAGTCAGGTGTTCTGAAATATACATTGTCCTGTCAACTTGTTTCCAGTATTATTATGTCAGCATTTGTAATGAAACAGTTGATGTTAAATTGTCACAGTGTAATTTTACACCCCTTACTGCCAGCAATTCAACCTGTAATCCTTAGTGATGGAGACAGCAGAGTTTTGGATGACATTTTTTGCATACACTCATGGGATGTGGGCATTACTGGCTGACCAGCATCAATTGCCATCCTTAGTTGCCCATGGGAAGGTGGTGGTGAGATGCCTTCTTGAACCATTTTAGTTCACGTGTTGTAGGTTGACCCACAAGGTCTTTTGGGAGAGAATTCCTAAGGGTTAGAATTCTTTGTATTTTAGATAGTGAGAGTGAGGAAACTGATCTGGAAAGCCAAGTATAGCATTTAGCTAAGCATGGACAAGGGTTTCATCAGCAGGTGAAGCAAGACAAATATGAGCAGGAGCACAGGAAGTAGTGGATTTAATTTTCTCAGAATTGCTTTGAATGCTTGGAATGGAGTTCTATTATAACTATAAAATGTAGAAAAGAACGGATGGTCCTGCATTACACTGAAGGAATAAAGAAGCAGCAATAGATGTGGAAGATTCCCAGTATTTCTTGTCATTCATGTCAGGCCATAATTCTCCTATCTTCACATCAACAACTGGAACTGGGCCAAATTGCTGGAATTCGTGAACTGCCCTGAGGACCTAAGTGAACGGGGATGATCTTAGTGATGATACAGATGAGGTTAAAAACTCATCTTGGGACCAAATGACACCAAGATTGTAAACAGTCTGTTTCAACCTCACTGTTGCAAGAGAGAAGGATGAAGCTTGGGAATGTAGATTGTGGTGGCAATCAAAGATAGTGATTTTGATATTCTCAATATTAAATAGGATACGTTTACATTCATCCAGTATAGTCAGATAAACCATCCGTTAAATCAGAGGCTTGGTTTGGTTTGCTTTATTATCATTTTTTATGTGTGTAATAAATTTCTGTTTTATTGTTGAATCTGCAGTCTTGGCTCCTTATGTTTTAGTGAAATTCCATTGGGGAACATAGAACATTACATGCAGTACAGGCCCTTCAGCCCTCAATGTTGCGCCGACCTGTGAAACTGATCTAAAGTCTGTCTAACCTACACTATTCTATTGTCATCCATATGTGTATCCAATGACTATTTAAATGCCATTAATGTTGCCTACTGTTGCAAGCATGGCATTCCATGCCCTTACTACTCTTCGAGTAAAGAACCTACTTCTGACATCTGTCCTATATCTACCACCCCTCAATTTAAAGCTTTGTCCCCTTGTGCTAGCCATCACCATCCAAGGAAAAAAGCTCTCACTGTCCATCCTATGTAATCCTCTGATCATCTTGTATGTCCCTATCAAGTCACCTCTTAACCGTCTTCTCTCTAATGAAAACAGCCTCATGTCCCTCAGCCTTTCCTCATAAGATCTTCCTTCCATACCAGGCAACATCCTGGTAAATCTCCTCTGCATCCTTTGCAATGCTTCCACATCCTTTCTATAATGCATCAACCAGAACTGGACGCAATACTCCAAGTGCAGCCGCACCAGAGTTTTGTACAGCTGCAACATGGCCTTATGGCTCCAAAACTCAATCCCTTGACCAATAAAAGCTAATACACCTTATGCCTTCTTAACAACCCGATCAATCTGGGTGACAACTTTCAGAAACCAATGCATGTGGACACTGAGGTCTTTCTGCTCATCAAGAATCTTATCCTTAGGCCAGTATTCTGAATTCCTGGTACTCCTTCCAAACGGAATCACCTCCCACTTTTCCAAAATAAACTCCATTTTCTACTTCTCAAACTAGTTCTGCAGCTTATCTAAGTCCCTTGGCAACCTGCATCCTCTTCTGCACTGTCCACAAATCCACCAACTTCAGTGTCATCCGCAAATTTACTAACCCATCCTTCTATGCCCTCATTCTGGTCATTTATAAAAATGACAAACAGCAATGGCCCCAAAACTGATCCTTCCAATACACCACTAGTAACTGAACTCTAGAATGAACATTTTCCATCAACCACCACTCTCTGTCTTCTTACCGCTAGCCGATTTCTGATCCAAACTGCTACAACACCCTCAATCCCATGCCTCTGTATTTTCTGAAATAGCCCACCATGGAGAATCTTATCAAACACTTTACTGAAATCCATATACACCACATCAACCACTTTAACCTTAGCCACCTGTTTGGTCTCCTTCTCAAAGAACTCAATAAGGTATGTGAGACATAACCTACCCTTCACAAAACTATGTTGACTACTCCAATCAAATTATTCCTTTCCAGGTGATTATAAATCACCTTATAATCTTATAATCTTTTCTAAACCTTTTCCCCCAACAGAAGTAATGCTCACTGGTCTCTAATTACCAGGGTTGTCTCTGTTCCCCTTCTTGAACAAGGGGACACCATTTGCCATCCTCCAGACTTCTGGCACTATTCCTGTAGACAATGATGACAAAAAGATCAAATCCAAAGGCACTGCAATCTCCTCCCTAGCTTCCCAGAGAATCCAAGGATAAATCCCATCTGGTTCAGAGGACTTATCCATTTTCACACTTTCCAGAACTGCTAACACCAACTCCTTATGAACCTCATCTATTCAGTCTAATAGTCAATAGCTTAGTATCCTTCTCAACAACATTGTCTTTTTCCTGTGTGAATACTGACGAAAAATATTCGTTTAGCACCTGTCCTATCTCTTCGGACTCCACACACAACCTCCCACTACTATCCTTGACTGGTCCTAATCTTACCCTAGTCATTCTTTTACTCCTGACATACCTATAGAAAGCGTTAGGGTTTTCCTTGATCCTATCTGCCAAAGACTTCTTATGTCCCTTCCTGGCTCTTCTTAGCTCTCTCTTTAGTTACTTCCTGGCTAACTTCTAACTCTCAAGCACCCGAACTGAGCCTTCATGTCTCAACTTTACACAAACCTCCTTCTTCCTCTTGACAAGAGATTCAACTTCTTTAATAAACCATTATTCCCTCACTCGACCACTTCCTCCCTGCCTAACAGGTCCATACTTATCAAGGATACGCAGTAGCTGTTCCTTGAACAAGCTCCATATTTCAATTGTACCCAGCCCCTACAGTTTCCTTTCCTAACTCTTGACTAATCGCATCATACTTGCCTTTCCCCCAGCTATAACTCTTTCCGAGCTCTATATACCTATCCCTTTCCATCACTAAAGTAAACATAACTGAATTGTGATCACTATTACCAAAGTGCTCACCTACCTCCAAATCTAACTCCTAGCCTGGTTCATTACCCAGTACCAAATCCAATATGGCCTTGCTTCTTGTTGGCCTGTCTACATGCTGCATCAGGAAATCCTCCTGCACACACTGGACAAAAACTGGAAGATACTTCAAACTTCCCAACAATACCAAAGAAAAGAAGGGAGAAATTAAATATCATCACCTTCATTAGAGGTAGTATTAGACACAGTCGTGTGGCTAAAGGTAGATAGGTCTCCTGGCCCTGATGGTCTACATCCTTAGATCCTAAAAGAGGTAGCTGAAGAGATAGTGATAGATTGGTTATAATTTTCCAAGCGTCCTTGTACTGATGTCCGAAAAGACCTGGATGCCTTGTTCAAAAGTCACTGAATGCTAACACACGTAGGAGCAATTCAGAAAGTAATTAGTATGATGATCTTTATTGCAAGACCATTGGAGTACAGGAGTAAAGATTACTTTATTCAATTATATAGAAACTTGATGAGGCTCTACCGGACCATTCTGTGCAGTTTTGGTTGCCTTACCTTTGAAAGGATATAAGTAGGTGACTAATTCCTGTGATGGTATGTCTGTCCCATGAGGAGATATTGAGAAGATTGTGCTTATAACTCTCAAGTACAGTAGAAAGAATGATTCACCTGGTTGGGGTCTAGAACTAAGGGATACACACAGAATAAGAGAAAAATTAAATAGGTCTGAGTTGACGTCTTTGTTTAATTCAGAGGATAGTGAATCTGTAGAATTGTCTACCCAGAGGGCTGTTGAAACTCTTACAAATGTGGAAGCCAACCATAGCCCCAAACACAAGCACTCACACATTCTGACCAGCAGTATTGCAAAACAAAAGTATATAATACACAGTTGCTGTTGTATATATTTGTGTGCTACTTATAGAAAATCCTGCAGACTTCAGGGAGGGTTCAGAAGCAGGCTGGTTGGAGGTGGTGTTGTGGCTTTGACAGTCACTAGTGAAGCATAGCCATTTGATCTATTTGACAGTAAGTCTTATTTCAACAGGCTGAATAACTGCCCCGTTAATTTACCTTCCACAACAACACCCAAACCCAGGTATGCAACTATGTTAAAATTCCCTTCAGAGATTAATTTGCAACAGTAAGCGCCAGTGGGAAGGATGCACATCTTCTTAAAACAACATCCTAGTCTCCTTGTTTCAAATTTAAAATATGTCCATTCATCTGAAGAAAAAGCAGTAATACACAGATTATGATCTAAATGTAAAACCAATTTTACACCTAAATTTATTTGACCCATTGGTTCCTACTTAATTCATGCTAAATAAAAGAAAATTCAGGTTAAATATTTTCAGCCGGTTAAGTCGAAGACGAAGAAGAAAAAATAAATTTCAATACATTCTGCTTAATTGTGTAACATCATTCTTCACAGCTGTAGAAACATGAACGATCCACAATCCCCTGTCAGCCTAAAGGGAGTTGTATGATAGCATGTCCTGACTGTATGACTCTATGACCCTATTCTCACATATCATAAGCATTGGTTTAAGACTTTAAGAAGTAAAACGTTTATCTATTTGTTTTCTTTTCAATGACAGACTAGATTCAGCAAAAATCAAATAAAAGATAAAACAAGAAAGAAAATTATTTTTAAAAATTACCTTGAATGACACCTAGCAGACTGTAAAAGACCAAGTATCCTTTTGGATTGTTGCAGCACTGAATCCAGTTTGGTGTAAATCTTCCCCAGCCACACGGCCCTTCTTCAATCTCTTGCTTAGGCACTTCCATTTGTGCAATGTTTCCTTGTTTTGACTTTTGTTCTACTTTGAGGTTGTCATCGGTGATGAATGCAGGATTATCCATTCCTTTGTCCATTTTTTAAATTAACTATGTCAAATCAATAGTGTCAAGCAGTTTAAAAAGGCAGTTTGAGGACAGTGAACTGTATAACCTAAAGTCCTTTCATAGAACTAATTCTTTTATATAATGTTTCCTATTCTGGACGTTACTTAGTTTCAGCACACCAAATTCCAGATCTGCCAGCTGACTGCAAAATCCAGATTAGTTTTTTTCTGACAAAGCAGTAGGTGTGTTGGCAATCTATGCAGTTGTAAATTCAGTTCATCTCTGCCCAGAAGCAATGTGTAGTACTGTATTTCCATCAACTAGAGGCGGAACAGGAGTTCTAGTTAACCCAATCAGCGTGCGTATATCTGCAGTTATCTGATTAATATACATACCAGTTAACATACATTTTGCGAAATATCCCATCTACAGGAGATATGTTTTTCAATCAAACATTCATTGTAGTTCCGTTTTAATACAAATGAAATCTGATATTCAGAGCAAATATTCAGTCAACTTGAGATCAAATTCGAGCATTTCTGAACTTTAACTTCTAGAAAAGCAGAAAGTCCACTATGGTTAACTTCCTTGAAACGCAGCCACTTGCTTAACCCATTCAGCCCCGAAACATCTTCCTCCCATTCAGGTTTCACTGGTGCTGTGGGGAAAAAAATGTGGTAGGAAAGCGAAAACTTGAACAACGTGGGAAAGAAACAACAGGTACAGGAAGGCGGCCAGGGCAAAATAACGAAATAAATATAAACACATACATACGCTTTAGTCAGTTTGAAGGCGTTAATTACCCTCTAGACTGCATGTTATATAAAAAGGAAGAAATGTATTTCACTGAGTTACCAAATATGTGAATAAGGCACCAATTATATCTCATCATTTAGTGAGATGTCACAAAAAAGGGGGAACAAGGAGAAAGTGAATAATTGAAATAATAAAATAAAACCAAGGTGTCGAGGTATTGAAGAAACCAAAAGGAAGCCGCAAACTGAGGAATAGGGGTGGGGGAGCAGCAGTGGCTAAGCTGGGCCTGGCAAGGGGGCACAGGTCAGGGGGCGCAGGTCAAGGGGCACACGCCAGGCTGTGCGGGGCGGGTACCTGGAGAGAACCGGAGGGAGCTGAGTGACAGAGGCTGTGATCCAGTGCTGGGAGTGGGACAGCTCCCACACCGAGCAAGGGTACTCATTCCGGACTGCTCCACCGCCCTTTGACAATTGCACTGTCTAGGCCGGGGTATGGAAACAAATGGCCTAATAATCTGACCACGAATCTCATTTCTTCAGGTTGCCTTCTTCTTCCCGCAGAGGAAGGTCAGGCAGCAACCACACAGAGTTCAGAAAGAGACAGACAGATGGAGGCTGAGCCAAAGTTTGGTTAGCTGTTGCCGAGTATCAACATCGACTCAACAAGTTCCAAACTGACCTAAGTTTCATCTTTTATAACTGAACCTCTTCTTTTGTGGTAACATTGAAGTAGTTGTACATGTTACAATTGCAGTTTCAAAAATAATCCAGGAACGAACAGAAGAATGTTACCTCTATCAAGATGTAAAGGTAAGGATTTAGAGTGTAGACGCTTCGAAGCCGAGATTGGTGCCTTTGCTCAATCGCCTCAGCGTCCTCCTAAGTTGGCCCCAATGAGCCAAGAGTAGTTTCTTCACCTATCTAGATAACTTTCTCTCTCTGTGAATATTTCCTCCACGAGGACCAATTCCAAACACTTCCAAACCAGTTTGCAACCATAATTTTCCAAAGCCTTTATTTCCATCAACAATGTCAATGATAACAATAATTGCTGATGCCAGGACACAGTGTGAATTCACAAAATGGTGACCAATGAAAAAGCAGTAGACCATTCTGTCTCAGCCAGCACTGAAGTATACTAATAGTTTGAAACAAAAGGACAGCTAACACAGCTTAATTTGTGAAAGGGACAAAAATAGTTTAGACTTAATTTTTTTTTAAATGACTCATACCTTAATTCATATGTAGGAAATATGAAAGACAGAAGTAACAGGAAAAAGAAACAAAAAAAGTATAAAATGTAAAAATCAAAATTAATGTAAGTCTGAGAAAATCAAAATAATTAAATTGTACAGTTAACAAATGCATTCATTATTCCACTGTGTGGCACATCCTTTCTGTAATAGATTTCCACTCTACTATCATTTTCAGTTTTTCAAGAAAATTAGCAAAAGGAAATATTAGAGAATCATTGATTGTTTACCCAGTTTAATAATTTACCCTTGTCTCGACTGGAGTTTTTTGTCTTCATTTTTCCTTCTGGTAGAGTAATAAGTGTGATCTGACAATTTTTCATGAGAGTTAGGAAAATGCTTTTGAGATTCTGGATAGGGAAAGGGATTGGTGTCATGACTTGAGATAATCACATATGCATTGTGCAATGGATCAGATTAAGGAGAAAATATCCATTCCTCATTTTAAGCTTTATGTTTCCAACAGTTACCACAAAGCTTGTTCCATGGATTTTTGTTTTATTGGAATGTTTCCAATTTACATGCTGATGATTAATTCCATCATTGCAACTATCTGCTTAGTTAGCATCCAAAGACTAAGAGCATATCAAACATAATTACATTAATCTGAATCAAGATGTGAACTTGAACCTTTTGAATGGTAGTGCAAAGTCACCTATTTCATTGAAGTATGCTATAATGATAAGTTAGGTTTACATAGAACCAATAGCATCCCAAAGCATTTTACAGAATAATTAAATAACAAATGAATAACACCAGTCCACATGGAGTTGAGGTCAGGTGACCAAAAGCATGGTCAAAGTCATGAGCATTAAAGACCCTGGTGTTGTATGATTTTTAAAGCTAAAAACAGAGTAGAGGAGGAGAGAAATGTTGGGAGAGAATTCCACAGCAGCTTCAGACATCTGCAAGTGTGGCCATCGGTTGTGAGGTGACTGAAATCTTAACTGATCATTAGAAGAGCACAGGCGCCATGGCTAGTTATGGGACTGCAGGAGACTAATAGAGACAGGGAGGTACACCCGAGTGAAACCATAAAGTGACCTGGAAACAAAGATGCAAATTTTGAAATCAAGTTGTTATAGAACATAGAAAAATACAGCGCAGTACAGGCCCTTCGGCCCTCGATGTTGCGCCGACCAAATCCTACCTAACCTATACTAGCCCAATAACTTCCATATGCCTATCCAATGCCTGCTTAAATGACCATAAAGAGGGAGAGTTCACCACTGCTACTGGCAGGGCATTCCATGAACTCACAACCCGCTGCGTAAAGAATCTACCCCTAACATCTGTCCTATACCTACCACCCCTTAATTTAAAGCTGTGTCCCCTAGTAACAGCTGACTCCATTAGCGGTAAAAGGTTCTCAGTGTCTACCCTATCTAAACCCCTAATCATCTTATACACCTCTATCAAATCTCCCCAAACCTTCTTTTCTCCAATGAAAACAGGCCCAAGTGCCTCAGCCTTTCCTCATACGATCTTCCTACCATGCCAGGCAACATCCTGGTAAACCTCCTCTGCACTCGTTCCAATGCCTCCACATCCTTCCTATAGTATGGTGACCAAAACTGCACACAATACTCCAGATGAGGCGGCACCAGAGTCTTATACAACTGCAACATGACCTCAGGACTCCGGAACTCAATTCCTCTACCAATAAAGCCCAGTACACCATATGCCTTCCTCACAGCACTATTTACCTGGGTGGCAACTTTCAGAGATCTGTGTACATGGACACCAAGATCCCTCTGCTCATCCACACTACCAAGTAGCCTACCATTAGCCCAGTAATCCATCTTCTTGTTATTCCTAAGTAGTAGTTGTTGCTTAATTGTGATCCATTGCAGATCAGCAAACACAGGAATGTGAATAAGGTGAATGGGACTTGAATCAAGCTAACTTATAGACATAGAACTTTAGAAGAAATGATCTCAAGTATACAAACTGTTGCATACAGGAGACGAACCAGGAGTGCATAAAGTCTAAAGGCATGGATGAGCAAATCAGCAGCAAATGAACCAAGATAAGGTGACATGTTATACAATGGAAACAGGTGTTTTTTGTCACACTGCCAATATATGTTTGGAACCTTATTTCAAGATCAAGTATGACACCATGATTGATTGATATCAGATGAAGGGAGAAGGATGAAGCCAATAATTAAAGAACGGAGTTTTAATGTACACGATACAAAATTTTATGAAGCAAAGTGAGTTTTCTGAAGGGATAGTTCACCCTGCTGCAGTCTACGTCTCTATCACAATCAATACTTCATCTCCCTCTTATGTAATTTACAAATGTGTAACATATGACTCTATGACTCTATTTGCCCTTTTATTTCCTCCCTTCCCAATGTCCAAGGCTTCAAACGCTGTTTCAATGTGAAGTAGCCTTTTTTTTGTAAATATATTTATTAGCAAATTTTGTTTAAATTTACAAACATATAAAATTATTGAAAAAAAAATCAATAACAAATATCAGTATAATAAAAAGAAAAAAAACACAAATTACAATACAACTACTATCTACTAACTACTAACCTACCCTCTAATACAAAGCAAACCCTAATACTGTACAAAGCAACATCAAAAAAAGAAAGAAAAGCAAAAAAAACAAAAAAAACCCACAAAATACAGAACAGCTACACTCAGCTCACAGTTCCCAAACAAAGGAATGGGAGCATTGTATACATACCCGTATTAACTCGGGAGACCCCCTCCAGGCACAAGGGCTTGACAAATAATCATCCTGGTTAAACAAACACCCTAGTTAAGATAACTGAGAAATCTATATCCAAATAACTCAAGTAGGGCTGCCATGTCTTATAAAAATTGTCTGTTCTTCAAGGACCGCAGATTCCCCCCAGACGTGATCGACGATGCCCTCCACCGCATCTCCTCCACTTCCCGCTCCTCCGCCCTTGAGCCCCGCTCCTCCAACCGCCACCAAGACAGAACCCCACTGGTTCTCACCTACCACCCCACCAACCTGCGCATACAACGTATTATCCGCCGCCATTTCCGCCACCTCCAAACGGACCCCACCACCAAGGATATATTTCCCTCCCCTCCCCTATCAGCGTTCCGCAAGGACCACTCCCTTCGTGACTCCCTTGTCAGATCCACACCCCCCACCAACCCAACCTCCACCCCCGGCACCTTCCCCTGCAACCGCAGGAAATGTAAAACTTGCGCCCACACCTCCACACTCACTTCCCTCCAAGGCCCCAAGGGATCCTTCCATATCCGCCACAAGTTCACCTGTACCTCCACACACATCATCTATTGCATCCGCTGCACCCGATGTGGCCTCCTCTATATTGGTGAGACAGGCCACTTACTTGCGGAACGCTTCAGAGAACACCTCTGGGCCGCCCGAACCAACCAACCCAATCACCCCGTGGCTCAACACTTTAACTCCCCCTCCCACTCCACCGAGGACATGCAGGTCCTTGGACTCCTCCACCGGCAGAACACAACTACACGACGGCTGGAGGAGGAGCGCCTCATCTTCCGCCTGGGAACCCTCCAACCACAAGGTATGAATTCAGATTTCTCCAGCTTCCTCATTTCCCCTCCCCCCACCTTGTCTCAGTCGGTTCCCTCAACTCAGCACCGCCCTCCTAACCTGCAATCCTCTTCCTGACCTCTCCGCCCCCACCCCACTCCGGCCTATCACCCTCACCTTGACCTCCTTCCACCTATCCCACCTCCATCGCCCCTCCCCCTAGTCCCTCCTCCCTACCTTTTATCTCAGCCGGCTTGGCTCTCTCTCTCTTATTCCTGATGAAGGGCTTGTGCTTGAAACGTCGAATTCTCTATTCCTGAGATGCTGCCTAACCTGCTGTGCTTTGACCAGCAACACATTTGTTGCTGTTGTGTGGTGCACCATGTTTGTAAAAAGGTCCACGGGAATGTGCTCCATAATTACTTTCTGCCATCCCAGCAAATCCGGCGGGTTCTCAGACACCCAGTTCACCAGAATATTCTTCTGTGCACATTAAGCAAGAATATTAAATAATTTCTTCCCATGCCTGTCTAAAGATGGTAAATTCAGTAGACCTGTCTAAAGATGGTAAATTCAGATGGGTCTACTTTGACTTCAGTCCTCAATGCCCTCCCTATCTCTTCCGCCACAGCGCTCCAATAAACACAGAGCCTGTGGCATTTCCAGAAGCAATGGGTAAGAGTACCTACACTTATTTTACATTTGGGTCACACTGAAGATGCCCCTTTTTTAAACTTCGCCAGATGGTCTGGCGCCAGATGAGCCCTGTCCAGAATTTTTAACTGCGTAGCACATGTCCTATTACAGACTGAGATCTTTCAAGTATTCTCCCATATGTTCTCCCATGTTTCAGAAGAGATCTCCACTCCCAGCTCTTGCTCCCAGACCTCACATAACCGGTTAATATCCTGACATGCCTTGCCACCCAGCAGGTGATAGAGGGCACTAACAGAAAGGGTGCTTGTGGAGCGCAGCAACAACCTCTCTGTATCGGGCTTATAGGGCTCGGTGAGAAGCGTAGTCTTCTTCTGGATGAAATCCCTAACCTGAAAAAAACGGAAAAGATTTCTGCTGAGCAACCCGTATTTGCGGCTCAGTTGCTCAAAAGACATTATAACCTCCCCCTCAAACAAGTCTCCGAAACTAAAAATTCCTCTTGCTGCCCATAGTTTGAACCCTGAGTGCATCATCTCTGGTCAGAACCCTGGCATGGCAACTATAGGTGTAAGTGGCGAAGTCTTGGATAAACAACCCTCACTCTGACGCATCACCCTCCATGTCTTGACTGTACTAATAACAATGGGGTTCCGGCAGTGGCTCATAACTGTCCTCATCTTATCCATGAACAACAGGTTAATAAGAGGGCACTTTGCCTGGGAGGCCTCGATATCCAGCCATATTGAGTTTGGATCGTTACCTACCCAATCGCAGTCAAAGGACAGCAGGGAACTCAATTGATACCTACTGATGTCTGGGAAAACAACTTCTCCCCCTCCTTGAGCAACTGCAATTTAATAAGTTTGATGAGGGCTGCCCTTGATGCCAGACAAAGGAACCAAACCATCCCATAAGCTTCCGCAGCGTTGACCTGGGAAACATTATAGGGAGCATGCGCGTGGGATAAAGCAAACGAGGAAAAACCTTCAGCTTCATAAGAGATATTCGGCCCAGCCATGAAATTGGAAGAGCCTCCCATCTCTGGAGATCTCGTCTAATGTTGTTGAGCAAGTGAGCAAAGTTAGTCCGAAATAACAGATCAAACTTGGGGATAATAAAAATGCCTAGGTATCAGAACTCTGCCCATGACCATTTGAAAGGGAACTTAGGGCGACCCTCAACTTCTGGCACATCCTTAAGGTTCCCCAAAGGCATAACCTCCGATTTTGCAAAGTTATATCCTGAAATAGCCCCAAATGCATTGATACATTGTATCAAATGGGGTACAGAGGTCACTGGGTTCGATAAAAACAGAAGGCCATCATCCGCGTACAGTGTAATCTTGTGTGCCCTCAGTCGCACTTCCAGAGCGGTTATGTAGATATTCTGACGAATGGCCTCTGCCAGCAGCTCTATCATCAATGTAAACAACAATGGTGAGAGGGGGCAGCTTTGCCAACTACCCCTACCAGTCGTAAAATTCCCAGACTTCACCCCGTTGGTGATGACCGCATCCAGAGGGTGGTGATATAAAACCTCCACCCACCTCGCAAAGACCCCACCCAACCCAAACTGTTCTCAGACGTAAAAAAGATATGGCCATTCCCACCCGGTCTGATGCCTTCTCTGCACCTAAGGAAATCACCAACCTCTGAATCGATTGTTGCTGACAAACCTGGACCACATTCAGCAACCTTCTAATATTATTAGAGGACCTACGGACCTTTATAAAGCCCGTCTGGTCCTCTTTAATAATATGGGGCAACACCCTTTCCAATCTCAACGCCAGGATCTTGGACAGAATCTTGAAATCTGAATTTAATAGAGAGATGAGCCTGCACGAGGCACAGTCCTCAGGAACCTTCCCCTTTTTAAGATTTAAGGAAATATTAGCTTCTCTCAAAGATGGTGATAGGCATTCATGGAGTGATTGTACATCTCCAACATCGGCCCTGACAGAACCCCTATAAACTCCTTGTAAAATTCATTCGGGAGACTATCAGGGCCAGGCGCTTTCCCACTCTGAAGTTGCCCAGCTGCCTCCTGTATTTCCTGAACAGTCAAGGGGGCATTAAGGAGAGAGGCCTGTTCCAAGGTTACCCCTGGGAGGTCCAGGTTCTTAAAAAAGGTCTCCATTTTAGCCCTCCTGTCTTGCAACCTTTAGAGCGATACAATTCAAAGTAAAAGCTCTGAAAAGCCTCATTAATCTTTTTAGCATTGAATGTAAGGACCCCGGTGCTGTCTCTGATTGCAATAATGGATTGGGGAGCACGCTATTTCCTAGTCAGGTACGCTAAATACTTCCCTGGCCTATCACAATATTCGAACAACCTCTGCCTAGCAAAAGCAAGTTCTTTCTTTGCGTTTTGTGTCAGTATTGAATTCAAGGCAGTCCGAAGGGCCGCGATCCGTTGTAGCTTAGTCACCGAAGGCCGTGCAAAATGTGCTGCCTCCGCGACTTTCAAACGTATCTCAAGTAGACGCTGCTGTTCCTCCTTCTGTTGTTTCCAGCTAGCCAAATAGGAAATAGCTAATCCCGTAGCAAAGGCCTTAGCTGTCTCCCATAGCATGGACGGACTACTAGCCATGCCTGAGTTGATAGTCAAGAATTCCTGAAACTCCTTCAAAAAGTATTCCACAAATTTGGAATCCTTAAGGAGAAAAGGGTCCAAACATCAGTGCTGCAAACCTAGTCCTTCACTCTTGGCCTTAACCTCCAAATATACTGCCACGTGATCAGAGATAGCTATATTCCCAATTTTACAACTCATAATCGAATCCAGAAGGGCCAAGGGAGCCAGAAAGAGGTCATTTATGTGGGTTTGAAAAAAAGGTGAAGTCCCTGCCGGTAGGGTGACGACATCTCCAAATATCCACCTGCCCAAACTTTTCGCATAAGTCAACCTGCTTAGCCTGCGAAGATATAGTTGGGAGCCCACAAGATATCTGTCTACTGTCAGATCCAAAAGACAATTAAAATCCCCCCTATAATAATGTGCCATGTTCCAAAAGCAATCAACTTAGAGAAAGCACTAATCAAAAATTTGAGGGGATACACCGGAGGACAGTAGACATTTAAAATGCCATACTCCTCCCTATGTATCAGGGCTTTAAGTATCACAAACCATCCCTGCTCATCTTTCACCTGCTCTAATAATGTGAACGGAAGATTTTCCTGGATAAGTACTGCCACTCCCCTACTTTTAGTGGTAAAGGATGAAAAGAATACACGGTCATAACCTCCCTATTGTAATTTCAGATGTTCCCCATCATCAAGATGGGTTTCCTGCAACAAAGTAATATCAACCCTTTCCTCTTAAGGCTAGAAAGCACTTTTTTCCTTTTAACAGGCTTCCCTTAATGTTCCATGTGCACCATTTAATAAGACACTTAGCCATATCCCCTTTTAGGTACCCTTGAACCCCTTGGAGGGAGAACCCTGCTTACAAAGTGCCGAGCATAAGTAAATAAAGACTCATAGAATCGAAAAACTATATATACACAAATACTACTCTATCATAACTGTAAACAACTATTACCACCAAAAAATTACAAAGAAAACCAACTATAGAACTATAGAGGGTACTCACTCTACCCATCCCCTCCTTCACAGCTCCTTCAAACCTGGACTGTGTCCCAGCCTTAAGCCAGGAAGCAAAGCATGGAGATGATCCTTAAGTCAACAGAAAAAAAGACAAAGCCAGGATGAGCACTCGACCCATCCCTGGCTTCATGTCACCCCTACTGTGACTAAAAGAGAAGCAGAACAAACAAAAAACAAAGGGAGATAGACAACAAAGAACATCCACAAAAGTTCCTATCAGAAAATCCAGTTATTAAAAAAAAGGAACAACTTATTCCAAAGTCTTTTCCCCTTTTCCAAAAAGGAAATTATTAGGGAGAAAGAAAGGAATAAAAAAAGGAAGGGAAAACATGGAGAAAAATAGAAAAGACAACAAACATTAACCATAATCTTCAGGCCAATCTGTCTATTTTAAAGTATCCACAAAGTTTTTAGCCTAAACGGCAAGTCAAATGTATAAACTGAGTCCTCGTGGCTGAAATGAAGTACTGCGGGGTATCTCATGGAGTACTGGATGCCCAGGTTCCTCAGCCTCTTTTAACTTCATGTAAGGACTTCCTCTTTCGAATTACAGCTGCAGAGAAATCCTGGAAAAACATAATGTTTGACCCCTTGTACAGTAGTGCCTGCGGATCTTTTCCCAGGGATCTGGAAGCTTCTATGACTTTTTGCTTGTCCTTATATGAGTGGAAGTGCACTAGGATTGAGCGGGGGTGCTGCACTGGGCCTGACCTGTGCAGTGTAAGTCCATACGCCCTTTCAATCTGCAGCCTGCTGGACTCGATGTGAAGGCCAAAAAACTTCTGCAGCAAGCTTTCAAAGAAGCTGACTGGCTGCTCACCTTCAGGGAGCCCGACAATTCGGAGATTTATCCTCTGACCTCAATTTTCTAGGTCATCGATAGGCCCGCACCTCTTGCTCCAGCACCTGAATCTGACTGGATGAGGACTCCATTGTAGCTTTCGAGGCCTTAGTTCGACCCTCCACCTCCTCCAGCTTCTCCCCAAGGCCCTGGATCTCCTGCTCATGCTTCTGCAGCATGGATGCAATAGGTTCGACCTGGGCACGAATCTCCCCACGGATTTCCTCAATTGCAGCTACAACTTTCAAGGTAAGTCTCTCCATCACGCAGCCAATTCCTGTGAATCTGTCAGGTCCCCGGGGGGTCCAGGAGAGGCTGCTGCTGCAGTCTCTGGTGTGGTAGGTGCTGCAGGGGAGTGTCCTCCCTGCTGCAGTTTGCTTGCTCCTTTTCCCTTTGGCATCCTTCCCACTCCCAAATATTAACAAATATGTGTTCTGTCAGGTTTTAAACTAATAATTCCACCACATAAGTTGACCAGGGATGGCAAAAAACACCAGTATGCCTTGGCTGTTAGGCAGAGCTGTCTACCGCAGTTCTACAGAATCACCGCCATCTTGCCGATTCCAGCCTTTTAGTTTTACTTCTTTCCAATGAGTGTCGTGTATTCGCTGCTTACATTGCTGACAACAAATAAAACAAAAAAACAAACTGCCCAAATTACTTCAGTGTCTTTCATGATGCGTTGTTTCACAGGCATAAATGTAGACTCCTTGGCTATTTATCTAAAACATTGATCACTTTTACCCAGTTCAGCCAGGCAAAGGCAGCAACCCATCTAACTAAGCTTTCTACTTTTTGGGCTTCCAGTAGTTGGTGTGTCAGATAGCTTTCATCCTATCTCAGCTGTATCTCAGAACCATCTCTCAGAAAACCTCGTTCAAAAATCAATTTCAACTCTGGTTCTGCCAGATAAACCAGTCAACTCTCCCTGAGACCTCCATCACCATTCAATAGCTGCCATCTATTTGAGCATAGAATCTCCTCCAGATTTGCCAGAACCAACTCCCAGGTGCTGACCTTGTCAATAACAAACGTCTCTGCTAGGAGACAGTGAGGACTGCAGATGCTGGTGAGTCAGAGTTGATAAAGTGTGGCACTGGTAAAAGCACAGCAAGTCCGGCATCATCTGAGGAGCAAGAGTCGACGCTTTGGGCATAACCGTTCTTCAAAACCTTAAGCTATCTTGGGAATGTGACTTGAAAGAAGTTCTGGGATTTACATATTAATGAATCAAAACCTGCAGCCTATTCTAAAAGGTGAGAGTTGGACTGAACCGTCTGTACATTTCTATGAATCTATGTTACATCAGTTGTTTGACACTATGACCTTTTGCTATGCATTCTGTGTTCTATGATCCTGCTCCACTAGCTACCTGATGAAAGAGCAGCGCTCTAAAAGCTTGTACTTTCAAATAAACCAACTGGACTATAGCCTGGTGTTATGTGATATTTTAAACTTTGTCCACCCTTGTCCAACACTGGTACCTCTCCACATCATTTTTTTAATCAAGGCTCAGCCTGCAACAAGCCTCCAGGCCCAGACTGACAATAAACAAATTTTGTTTGTCTGACCCTTTGTTTTCAACTCAAGTTGTCCAAAGTCATTTTAAGATCTTAATTCAAAATTCATAAAAGAATAAAAATAAAACAATGAAAAACCTGTGTGAATTCTAACACCATTACCATTCCTGTTACCTTTTGGTCAATGACATATTTTGTACTTTTTCACTTTCATAAAACCAACATTTCCATCTCTCTTCAATTCTGATCTAGTGCGATTTTGCACTCAAAATGTTAACTCTGTATCTCTCCCCACAGAGGCTGCCAGACCTACTTGAGTATTTCCATGATTTTCTGTTTTTGTCCAGAGTTTAAGTCATGACTTATTGTAGGCATAGCCATGAAATAATTAAAATCATGAATTCTAAAGGGGGCCCGTGTGGAGGAGCATTGATAGCCTAAAGATATGGGAGGGCTCTTATGGTGCATGGTTGTATCCCAACCTCAGATCCAGGAGACTTTGGTTCAAGTCTAGCCTGTTCAGAGGTGTATAATAACATCTCTAAACAGGTTGATTAGGAAAATATTATATAGCAAACCCACAGGGCCCTTGTGGCACAGAGGTAGTATCACTACCCCTGGGCTGTGAAGGCCTGGGTTGAGAGGTGTGCACAGGATGATTAGGAAAAATATAAAGCATATCCATACTATCTGTCCCTCTTCTGCAGTTATGTTCGTACCAAGGTGTCATTGGAGAGGAAGAATATAGTGTGCTTTATTCCCCATTTTGATTTCCCCCTTCCCACTCTCCCGACTCCTCCCTCACTTTTTGTATTGTCCATAACGGGTTTACATGTAAATATCTAATTGGCTACATGGGCGATTACTGGTGACGGTTAGTAGTTGAAAACAAAGTCAAGATGATTTAGGGGTAAGAAAGCTATTTGATTGTGGTGTATAAAAGTCATGTGATTTGGTGGTGGGAAAACTGTTGAGTTGTATGTGATAACACTCCCTGATATAAAAGAAAAGAAAGAAGCAGAATCTACAGGGATGATTTACTGTGGTGGTGATGGTTAATGGTTAAAAAAATAGTCACAGTGATTGGTAGTGAGAAAGCCATTTAGTTGTGTGTGGTAGGAAAGGTAAGAGAGGTAGACACCTAGTGCAGGAGTCTTTTGTGGATATACCCATTTCAAACAAGTGTGCAGTTTTGGAAAATGTAGGGGGTGATGGATTCTCGGGGGAACGTAACATGAACAGCCAAGTTTCTGGTATTGAGACTGGCTCTAATGCAACGAAGGGTACGTCGGCTTCCAAGAGATCAATTGTGTTAGGGGATTCTGTAGTCCGAGGTATAGACAGACATTTCTGTGGCCAGCAGCGAAAAAGCAGAATAGTGTGTTGCTTCCCTGGTGCCAGGACCAAGGATGTCTCAGAGAGGGTGCAGAATGATCTCACAGAGGAGAGGGGCCAGCAAGAGGTCATTGTCCACATTGGAACCAATGACATAGGAAGGGAAAAGGATGAGATTCAGAAGGGAGGTTACAGAGAGTTAGGCAGAAATTTAAAAAGGAGGTCCTTGAGAGTAGTAATATCTGGATTACTCCCGGTGCTATGAGCTAGTGAGGGCAGGAATTGGAGGATAGAGCAGATGAATGCGTGGCTGAGGAGCTGGTGTATGGGAGAAGGATTCACATTTTTGGATCATTAGACTCTCTTTTGGGGGATAAGTGACCTGTACAAGAAGGATGGTTTGCACCTAAATTGGAAGGGGATTTAGCAAGGAGATTTGCTAGAGCAGCTCGGGAGGATTTAAACTAGTCAGGTGGGTGGGGCGGGGAGGGGGGATAGGACCCATGGAGATAGTGAGGAAAGAGATCAGGCTGAGACTGGTACAATTGAGAACAGGTGCGAGTCAAACAGTCAGGGCAGACAGGGACAAGGTAGGACTGATAAATTAAACAAGGGGCCCAGCGGGGAAGGCAGATGAACTCAGAGCATGGTTAGGAACATGAGACTGGGATATCATAACAAGTACAGAAACATGACTAAGGAATGGGCAGGACTGGCAGCTTAATGTTCCAGGATACAAATGCTAATGGAAGGATAGAAAAGGAAGCAAGAGAGAAAGGGGAGTGGCATTTTTGATAAGGGATAGCATTACAGCTGTGCTGAGGGAGGACATTCCTGGAAATACATGCAGCGAAGTTATTTGGGGGGAACTGACAAATAAGAAAGAGATGATCACCTTATTGGGATTGTATTATAGACCCCCTAATAGTCAGAGGGAAATTGAGAAACAAACTTGTAAGGAGTTCTCAACTATCAATAAGAATAATAGGGTGGTTATGATAGAGGATTTTAACTTTTCAATCATAGACTGGGACTGCCATAGGGTTAAAGGTTTAGGTGGAGATGAATTTGTTAAGTGCATACAAGACAATTTTCTGATTCAGTACGTGGATGTACCTACTAGAGAAGGTGCAAAACTTGACCTACTCTTGGGAAAAAAAGGCAGGGCAGGTAACTGGAGTGTCAGTGGGGGAGCACTTTGGGGCCGGCGACCATAATTCTATTAGATTTAAAATAGTGATGGAAAAAGATAGATCAGATCTAAAAGTTGAAGTTCTAATTTGGAGAAAGGCAAATTTTGATGGTATTAAGCAAACAAGCTGATTGGGGGCAGATGTTCGAAGGTGAAGGGACGGCTGGAAAATGGGAAGCCTTCAGAAATGAGATAATGAGAATCCAGAGAAAGTATATTCCTGTCAGGGTGAAAGGAAAGGCTGGTAGGTATAGGGAATGCTGGATAACTAAAGAAATTGAGGGTTTTGTTTAGAAAAAGAAGGAAGCATCTGTAAGGTATAGACAGGATAGATCGAGTGAATCCTTGGAAGAGTATAAAGGAAGTAGGAGTGTACTTAAGAGGGAAACCAGGAGGGCAAAAAGGGGACATGAGATAGCTTTGGC
Source organism: Hemiscyllium ocellatum (assembly GCF_020745735.1). NCBI lineage: Eukaryota > Metazoa > Chordata > Chondrichthyes > Orectolobiformes > Hemiscylliidae > Hemiscyllium > Hemiscyllium ocellatum. Next base: position 61,233,261 of record NC_083402.1, read on the forward strand.
AAACAGAATTAAGGAGAATCCAAAGGGTTTTTACAAATACCTTAAGGACAAAAGGGTAACTAGGGAGAGACTAGGGCCCCTCAAGGATCAGCAAGGAGGCCTCTGTGTGGAGCTGCAGAAAATGGGGGAGATACTAAATGAATATTTTGCATCAGTATTTACTGTGGAAAAGGATATGGAAGATATAGAATGTAGGGAAATAGATGGTGACACCTTGCAAAATGTCCAGATTACAGAGGAGGAAATGCTGGATGTCTTGAAATGCATAAAGGTGGATAATTCCCCAGGACCCGATCAGGTGTACCCTAGAACTCTGAAAAGCCAGAGAAGTGATTTCTGGGCGTCTTGCTGAGATATTTGTATCATTGATTGTCACAGGTGAAGTGCCTGAAGACTGGAGGTTGGCTAACGTGGTGCCACTGTTTAAGAAGGGTGGAAAAGACAACCCAGGGAACTATAGATCAGTGAGCCTGACGTCGGTGGTGGGCAAGTTGTTGAAGGGAATCCTGAGGGACAGGATGTACATGTATTTGGAAAGGCAAGGACTGATTAGGGATAGTCAACATGGCTTTGTGCATGGGAAATCATGTCTCACAAACGTGATTGAGTTTTTTGAAGAAGTAATAAAGAGGATTGATGAGGGCAGAGTGGTAGATATGATCTATGTAGACTTCAGTAAGGCGTTCAACAAGGCTCCCCATAGGAGACTGATTAGTAAGGTTAGATCTCATGGAAAACAGGGACAACTAGCCATTTGGATACAGAGCTGGCTCAAAGGTAGAAGACAGAGAGTGATGGTGGAGGGCTGTTTTTCAGATTGGAGGGCTGTTTTTCAGATTGGAGGCCTGTGACCAGTGGAGTGCCACAAGGATCGGTGCTGGGTCCTCTACTTTCTGTCATTTACATAAATGATTTGGATGCGAGCATAAGAGGTACAGTTAGTAGATGACACCAAAATTGGAAGTGTAGTGGACAGCGAAGAGGGTTACCTCAGATTACAACAGATCTGGACTATATGGACCGGGTGCTGGCTAGTGGGACTAGATTGGGTTGGGATATCTGGTCAACAAGGATGGATTGGACCGAAGGATCCGTTTCTATGCTGTACATCTCTGTGACTCTATGACTCAATGAGATACAAACAGGAGTGTTAAGGTCTCTGCTTACTCTAAAACCAAACTCTGAACTAGCTGGATCTGTGTCATATACCATGCGATATAAATAAAGTTAAAAATCACACAACACCAGGTTGTCTTCCAACAGGTTTAATTGGAAGCACATTAGCTTTCGGAGTGCCGTTCCTTCATCAGGAGGTTGTGGAGGACACAATTGTAAGGCACAGAATTTATAGCAAAAATTTACAATGTGATGTAACTGAAATTATGCATTGAAAAATACCTTGATTGTCTGTTGAGTCTTTCATCTTCGAATACCATGATAGTTTCATTTCTTTCATGTGATTTACATGAAATGATGTGTGATTATGATTTAACCCTAGTTGAGATGCTGAGAGACTGATACATTTGATTAATAATGTGACCACGTAAAAGTATCCATTAGCTGAAGCCCATTTGGACTTCAAACAGGCACTGCAATTGGCTTTGTCATCAAACAATTGACAAAGGAGTTAACTGAGGTGGACACCTTTTCAGGCTGAATTAGTTTAGGGAACACCACTGAAGTGAAGGCAACTGCACAGCCTTACTCAGGACCTAACTCGAAAAAAAAAGAGGTTCTCAATCAGCCCACAGCAAAACCCCCAAACAAAGCCAAGCCTCGGGCAATTGGTTAAAATTGTCTTGAGGTTCCAGGCCGTCAGGTCTATGGACAATCAAAGGGGTCAAAGCCACTTTACATGTTAACCAAGAAGCAATTCCACAATTCTGCAACGCTTGTGCAGTGCCATTTGCCTTACGTGCAGAAGTAGAGGCAGAAATCAGAAGACTGAAAAGCGAAGGAAACATCAAGCCAGTACACTTTGCAGAATGGGCAGCACTGATCATACTGATTGTGATGCCGGATGGGTCGGTTCACCTTTGTGGGGAATTCAAACAAAGGGTAAACCGCTTTTTGCAGCTGGATAAATACCCAGTTCCTTGCATAGAGGATTTTCATGCAAAGCTGGGAGGGCACCTTCCTTCATGAAGCTAGACATGAGCCCTGTGTACCTGCAATTGCAATTAGATGAAAATTCCCAGAAGAACGCTACAATTAGTACCATAAAGGGATTTATACCAATATATGAGATTATCTTATCAGCCTGTACCATTTTCCAGCAGAAAATGGAGAACATTTTACAAAGTCTACTTTAGGTAAACTTTAGAGAATTTGAATATAGTGCTTAAATGTTTCTCCAAGGCAAGGGTCCTCCATGTGAGGAGAAACGTGTGTTCCAGGCACTCCAGGTGACCTACTTGAGCTACTGAATTGACAAGCCAGGCTACACTCATTGAAAGATAATGTGAAGGTGATCAAAAGTTCCCAGGCTCACACGTCTGGATCAGAGCTTAGGTCTTTCCTTGGGTTGGTGAATCATTTCAGAAATTTCATATGTAATGAAAAAGGGTGAGTGGTGAAAATTATCTCATAGCCAAGATGTAGCCTTTATGGAAGTGAAGAAGCAGCTGTCGTCATTTGCGGTGTTGACCACTATGCACCCAAGCAAGCTGTGCTGCTGACATGCGATGCCTTCCTATACAGTATCGGGATAGTGTTGGCTCACTGGTGGCCAGCAAGAGGAATGCCCAATAACATATACTCCCTGGATTTTGGCTGATGCTGAACGAAGATCTGCCCAGATAGAGAAGGAAGGTTTGGCGGTCATCTTTTGGTGTGAGAAAGTCCCACCAATACTTTTACAGATGTAAATTTGTAATAGTAGTGGACCATAAATACCTGCTAGGGCTACTTAAAGAGGATAGGGCCATGCCACCCATAGCTTCAGGTTGAAATCAGTGGTGGGCTCTCATTCTGAGTGTATATAATTATAATTTGAAATAGCATCTGGAAAACCAAGTGGCAAATGTGGATGCTTTGAGCCACCTTCACTGGCATTTACACCACTGGTCATGGTGCCAATAAAAGAGTCCGTTCTGATTTTAAACTTCCGAGACATCCTTCTGTTCAATACTGACAGTATCAGACTGTGGACATAAAAAGATCCAGTCCTGGAAAATCTTAATCAGCTGATGGTGTTGGGGGAAACAAAAGAGCCATCGCAACGAGAATTGAATATTTCTTGACCTAGCATACTATAGAGACCAGATCACCATAGAGGAAGGCATATTACGATGGGGAGGAACAGTGGTTGTCCTGAGCAAAGGATATTGCTAAGCTCCACCAGGGTCATCCAGGCATTTGCAAATGAAGATGTTATATCTGATGGCCTGGATTGGATGCTGACATAACCGCATTGATGGGGCAGTCCCCAGAGTTCCAAAAAGGATAAAAATTACCATGAGCACTCCCCTACATTTGTGTGAATGGCCAAGTAAACCCTGGACTTGGTTATCCATCGACTATGCTGGTCCTTTCATGGGCTGTATGTTTTTAGTCATTATGGACACCCATTCAAAATTGTTGGACATGCACAGAGTTCATTCGTCAGAGATGTGGACGATGATTGAAACATCGTTTGCAATACACAGACTCCCAGAGGCGTTGGTCACAGACAATGGGCTGTTGTTTACCAGCAGGGAATTTGAGTATTTCCTGAAGTTGAATGGTATTCGGCATGTAAGGACAGCTCCATAATATGCATCGTCCAATAGTCTAGCAGAAAGAGCAGTCCAAACTTCGAAAAAAGTCTTAAAGAAACAGCCTACAGCTTCACTCAATACTAAACTGTCCTGGTTCCTTCTCTAAGCAAGAGACACAATTTGCTTCAGGGGACAAAATTTGGTGTTGAAACCACGAGAATGGCCCTACATGGGTAAGCAGTCAGGTTCGTTGACGGACAAAGTTCGGATAGGTGAGAAGGTTCTGAAAAAGTGTATGGACCATGTGAAAGCTGCAACCTCGCACACGGAGCAGGAGCAAAACATACCCAGACCCTCAGAACATCTGGCAAGACTGTCAGAACCCGTGTGTTCTCTCCCTCTGCCCAGCATCAAAGAAACCTCTGAGGATGAGATAGACACATCAGATGTCGCAGGCTCAATGTCGTTGCTACTTGAAGAAGATGAGCTTCAGCTGAGGCACTCTGGGCATAGGAGGTAGGCTATGGTCCAATGTACACTACCAATAGCTGAGGCAGAGTCGGAGGAACCGGACCTGGTGTGAAAATGCCCAGGATAAGCTGTAGATAAAAAGAATGGACTTATGTCCCAGGACTTAGACAGGGAGGACTGTAGGGATTGGAATGAGGTCAACCAGGTGAACATCACAGGGACTATTAACCTGGTCCGATCAGGGAGTCCTGGCTGACAGATATAAACAAGAGATTAAATTGAATAAAGATTCGTACACATTGTGTCTCACACCTGCACACACACAACAAAACAAACAGGAGTGTCAGAGGTTCTGTTCCCTCTGAGAGCTGGCTCTGGGGAAGGCGGATCAGTGTCAAGAGCTCTCCACACTTGGTGACAGGATACTGGCCTCTGTGGAGTTATAAAAAAAAAATTTTTTTAAATAAACAGGAGATTCAGAGTCTCCTTAGTTTAGGGAACTGTGCTGGCTGGTGTTATAGTCAGTATGTTACTGTTGCAGTTGGTTTCTGTTCCTTTTTTTCTGGGGTGGAAACCTGATTCCTGAACTGGCTGAATTATTTAGCCAGTTTGTTAACTGGCATTCCCTTTAGTGAGGACTGATTGTTAAACTCCTGATGCACATGATGTATTTTAGGTGTAACTCAGTTCTCATAAGGGGATTGTTGTTTCACTGGCTGGTGACAGCTGGTGTGCTACTCCTTTTTTTTTTCTCTTTTTTGAGAAAAGAACAGAGAAATGTTAGTTTTGTGGTAAGGCTTAGCCCTTGGACTCTAGTGTTCTGTTTTTTGTATGTATTCTCACTGTTTTTGGTGTTTGGACTGAGCCCTTCTGGAAAACATTTTACCAGAGGAACTGTTCCTGTGGGGAGGCCTAGGACTGGGCCTCTGAAGATTGAACACCTGTGTGTGTGCTGGGAGGTGAGCACTTGCTGTATCCTGGAGAAGATCTTGCCTTCAGGAGTGGACCAAAAACCCCTGTGAGTTAACTGCACGTTTAAAATGTACGGTGTTCCTGTGAGTGGCCCTGGCTCTCCAAGGATGTGCTAGGACTCTATGGAGACTGAACACCTGTGTGCTGTGGGGTGTGCATTTGCTGCCTTCAAAAGTGGACCCTGCACTTTGGAGTAGACTCCATTTTGGACAATGCACCACAAAAACTGGAGTAGACACCATTCCTGAGAATGGACTCTACATTTAGAAGACTCTATTAGGACTATGCACCAGAAAGAACTCTACCAAAAAAAATTAACTGTGTTGATTGTTGGGTCGATCACCTGCACTGTCTGGTAGGCCTTACTGTGAGCTAGGAGGCTTGTGCTTTGTCCTGAAAGCTGTCACCTCAAGAGTCAGGTGGTGGGTAGGCCATCTTGTGAACCTGAAGGTTGGTAAGCTGTCCTGAAAACTGGAGGGTGGGTAGGCCATTCTGAGCGCTGTTGCCCAGAGAAGGGCTAAGCAGAATGGGCTGCCCTAGAGGTGGTCGAAAGGTGTCAGAGCAGCCGAGAGCCAGAAGGTGGGTAGGGGCAAGCTGAGATCCGGAAGGCTTATGGGTTATCCTGCATGCTGTCATCCCAGGGAAGGGGACGGGCTGGCCTAGAGGTGGCCGGAAAGTGTGCCAGGGTAGCCCACTGGCCGGACAGTGCATCAGGGTGGCTGAGAGCCCAATGGTACATAGGGGCAGACCGAGAGCCTGAAGGCAGGTGGCCCTCCTCAGCACTGTCATCCCGGGCAGGTACCAGGGCTGGCTGCCCCAGAGGTGGTCGAAAGGTGTGTCAGGGCGGACCAAGAACCGGAAGGGGCATGGGGTGGATCTAGAGCCGGAAGGTGCGTAGGGGCGGGCTGCCTTAGAGTGGTCGGAAGGTGTGAGGGACGGGGCTTGCTGGGTCTGTATTGTCTGCACTCCCTTTATGTAACTGGATTGTCTTCTGTATAAAGGTCATTGTCGCTGTCTTTTTCTATTCGAAACTGGGATTTGTGGTTTGTCCTCTATTCCCTGTAAACTGGTTGAATGGTAGGGTTTGGGGCCTAGCTTTGCTGCTCCTCTCCCTTGTAAAATTGCTGTTATATACAGCTGTAAATGTTAACTGTTTTTTTGTAATTTGTTTAATAAAATATCATAAATAGGACTGGAGAAGTGGGTGCCACAGGGAGTAGAGTGTATTATTTCCCCCTCCAACTCTATTTTGATTTAATCCCTGCCCCCCTCTTCACTGTTTGATCACACAGCATTGTCCTTTGTGAAGGGCACTGCTTGTCACTGGCCACTCGGGTGTTTTCTTTCTTCCTGCTGGCAGAAATTTGAATAAAGATTCGTACACCTTGTGTCTTTCACTGTGTCTCACATCTGCATGCACACAGCATGGGTGCTGGGGAAGAAAAAAGAACAAAAAAAAAACAGGAATATCAGGGGTTCTGCTCACTCTCTAGGAGCCCAATCTGAGCTAACTGGATCAGTGTCCCAAACTGTGCACATGCAAATAAAGGATGACTTGGTGACAGGATACCACCAGCGTTCATGGAGTTATTTCAGTCGGTACTCAAGGCTACAATGTTTTATTTTCCTGTCCAACTCCATTTTAATTTAGCCCTTTACACTTCTCCTACCACTCCTTCACTTTTGATGGTTTGCATTGCCTGTAATGGCCTTGCCTATGAATATCCATTTGGATCCATGGGTGATTTACTGGTAGCAATTAAAATAAAATTCAGTGATTTGGTGTGAGAAAAAGCATCAATGTGTGTGTTATTGTACTTCTGGATGTAAAGGCATACATTTTTTTTAAAAAGCAGCAGATCCTGGCTGAGCTGTTGTGATACAATGGTAGTGTCCCTGCTTCTGAACCAAATGACTCTGGGTCAAGCTCCACTTGTTCCAGAGGTATGATGAAAAATATTTATCTTTTTTTGATTTCCCTCTTCCCATTCTTCCTACATCTCTCTCACTTTTTTGATGGTTTGCATTGCTTTTAACAGGTTTTGCATGTGCATATTAACTGGCTGCATGACTGATTTACTGGTGGTGTTTAATAGTTAAAACAGTTACATGATTTGGTGATGGGAACACTCAGTCTACCAACTCAAGAAGGAACCAAGCTATGGCTTACTAATCAGCAGCTCGCTTAAGTGCAGCAAAGTGCTACCCAGCTTTTGGCTAACAAAACATGCGATGGGCCAGAAGAGATAAGGGAGCATCCTGCTCCTCGGATGCTGCCTGAACTGCAGTGCTTTTCCAGCACCTAATCTGGAATCTGGTTTCCAGCATCTGCAGTCATTGTTTTTACCCAGAAGAGAAAAGGGGACCATAATTCCCACTCCCTTGACTTGCTGCCTCCTGTCCTGTTGATTGAATCTGAGGAATCTTTGACACAGATATTAAACTCGAGGACATCAGCTGAAAGCATTTCAGCAGTCAGATGGGAAAGAGTATTCTGTCTGTAGCTCTGTTAAAGCCACAATGGCAGCACCATGTAGGAGTAACAGGAAAAGGAAGAGAAAAGGTTTTGTAGTTTCACAAGGGAAATCAATTGGGTGTTTCAAAGTGTGTTAAATTATAACTGTTTTCATTAATGTTTATGCATTATAAACTTTGCTTCAAAGCACCATTGTTCAGTCATCTCCATTGTTGCCTGTTGCTGAGGATGGGTGTCAGTGGGAGGAATGTTTTGTTGGCTGCGGAATTGCTTTTATGTTGAGTGGGATCGGAAGAGTACTTTCAGAATTGATCTTCCAGATGGCTGCATTGCTTCAGATTAATGTCTGAATGAATCTGTGCTGTACAACCCTGAACTTACATTTGTGGCTGCTGGTACCCTAGTCACAGTGGATTTCTCCTTTTGTGTTTTCATCTCGTTCCTCCTCTGAAGATGCAGAGCAGTCTTCACCTTCATGTTTCTGCATATTCAGTGTCCTCACAGTTTTATGTTGTGCGCACATGTCAACAGCAAGTTGATGTTCAGCTGTAGGAGTGTAATTGAAGGTTATAGTTACTGTAAATGGATACAAAATAGAATCCCAGTTATGGCAGATTGAAGGAAAAATGTAAGAAAATTTAAATAATCTGTCATTGAAAAAGTGTGGGTTTTTTTTAATGCTTTGCCTGATCCAACACAAGCAACCCATGCTTTAAAAGTAGCAAAATAATATCCAGCAATCTTCTAACTTGACAGTTTCAGCTTTATTCTTCAGTTTAATTTATTGTTTGCAACATACAATACTTGGATTCATTTAAAAATGTCTTCTTTTTATCAGTAGCTCTGAAATGGAATGCAATTGGCTGCTATGAAATAGATTCTAAGGGTAGTGCATACTGGAAGAGTTGTTTTACCTCTATTACTTCATCTGCCATTATATGTTTCACTTGATGTCTCAGTGGAATACTCCAATTACCTCTATCCCATCCAGGATAAAGTACCAGTAATTATATTTTCTTTCTCAGAAATATGTACAATTTTTATGTTGAACTTCGGCAAATCTAATCTCCATCTGAATAATCTTGGAGTTTTATTTTTAAACTTATCAATGAAATTTGACCGATTTTAATCGGGTAGCGTTTCTGTGGTGGACATAAAGTCTGAATTGTTAAAGAATTGTTAACACCTCCAACATTTCTATTTTCATTGTCAAAATATGTGGGATGTTCTTAACTTCCAATAGAATAACTCAACATTGCTACAATCCATTAGATGTGAGAAATGCAGAAATGCCATCCACGCATTTGCCAGTAGTATTTGCTATATCCTTTTAACAAAATAATTTTATAAAACCATGATGCAATCTTATCAATGCAGTCTTCTAGTCTGGGAATAGGGCATGAATCCATCCTTGTGACTGCATTCACTTTCCTGTAGTCTACACATTTTAATTGAACCATCTGGTTTAGCAACCAACACTACAGAAGAACACCACTTAGTGACTTGGTTCAATCAATTCCCAAACATAGACTGGGACTACCATAGTGTTACGGGTTTAGATGGGGAGGAATCTGTTCAGCCTGTATGAGAAAATGTTCTGATTCAGTATGTGGATGTACCTACCAGAGAAGGTGCAAAACTTGGCCTACTCTTTGGGAAATGGGGCAGGGCAAGTGACTGAAGGGTCTGTGGGGGAGCTCTTTGGGGCCAGTGACCATAATTCTATTAGTTTTAAAATAGTGATGAAAATGATAGACCAGATCTAAGTGTTGAAGTTCTAAATTGGAGGACGGCTAATTTTGATGGTATTAGGCAAAAACATTCAAAAGCTGATTGGGGACAGATGTTTGAGGTAAACATGTTTGAGGCTGGAAAATGGGGAGCCTTCAGAAATGAGATAATGAGATTCCAGAGACAGGTTGAAAGGAAAAGCTAGTTGGTGTGGGGCATGCTAGATGATGAGAGAAATTGAAGTTTTGGTTAAGAAAAAGGAAGCATATGTCCAGTATAGACAAGAAAGCTTGAGTGAATCCTTAGAGTATAAAGGCAGTAGGAGTTTACTGAAGAGGGAAATCAGGAGGGCAAAAAGGGGACATGAGATAGCTTTGGCAAAGAGGGTTAAGGAGAATCCAAAGGGTTTTTATAAATACATTAAGGGTGAAAGGCTAATTAGGGAGAGAATAGGGCCCCTTAAAGATCAGTAAGGCAGCCTTTGTGTGGAGCCACTGGAGATGGGGGAGACATTAAACAAGCATTTTGCATCAGTGTTTACTGTGGAGAAGGACATGGAAGATATAGAATGTGAGGAAATTGGTGACATCTTGAAAAATGTCCATATTACAGAGCAGAAACTGCTGGATGTCTTGAAACAAATAAAAGTCGATAGGTCTTAGGGATTTATCAGGTGTACCCTAGAACTCTGTGGGAAGCTGGGGACGTGATTGCTGGGCCCTTTGCTGAGATACTTGTATCATGGATAGTTACAGATGAGGTGCCAGAAGACTGGAGGTTGGCTAACGTGGTGCCACTATTTAAAAAAGGTGGTAAGGAAAAGCCAGGGAACTGATATCAGTGGTGGGCAAGTTGTTGAGGGGAATCCTAAGGGACAGGATTTACATGTATTTGGAAAGACAAGAATTGATTATGGATATTCAGCACGGCTTTATGCATGGGAAATCATGTCTCACAAACTTGATTGAGTTTTTTGAAGGAGTAACAAAGAGGACTGATGAGAGCAGAGCAGTGGATGTGATCTATATGGACTTCAGTAAAGCGTTTGACAAGATTCCTCATGGAATACTGGTTAGCAAGGTTAGATCTCATGGGAAAACAAGAACGTAGTGGACAGCAACGTACAATGGGATCGTGATCCAATGGGCCGAGGAGTGGCAGATAGAATTTAATTTAGATAAATGAGAGGTGTTGCATTTTGGAAAAGCAAATCAGAGCAGGACTTATATTTAATGGTAAAATCCTGGGGAGTGTAGCTGAACAAAGACTTTGGAGTGCAGGTTCATAGTTCCTTGAAAGTAGAGTCGCAAGTAGATGGGATAGTGAAGAAGGCATTTGGTATGCTTTTCTTTATTGGTCAGTGCATTTAGTATAGGAGACATACTATCTTGCTCTTTATCTTGCTTTTGAGAAGTTTTTAAATGTTACAGTACAACTCTACACATTTGAACAATGAAGATTCATTTTTTTGCTTAGCAATTGATCATTAATCAGGTTTTCATAATTCAAATGCAAATAGGCTTAAGCCGACAGATTCATTTGGAGAATCTCTGGTTGCAAAAAAGCGAAAATCTAATCCTTTGACTCAATGCTTTGGGCACTCATAAGAATATGTTTTGATCATGGCTTTGAGAGTTTGGTGAAAAAGATTTGACATAAAGTGTGTCCTTGATCAGACTGTACCTCACTGATAAACAATGATGAATGAAAAATTGGGTGAGTTTCTTCCACAACTATTTTAGCTTTGACTTTTCTTAATGAAGTAGCCTCTGGAAATCAAGTAATCATCCATAATGGTAAAGATATATTCATTTCTGGCTTTTGTTCTAGATAATGCACTACACAATTCATGAGTACACAACTGCATTGTTCCTCAAAACTGGTATAACAATTCACACTGTTTAATCACATGTTGAGGTTCAGGCGACTGACTGTGTGAAGTTTGCACGTTCTCCCCATGTCTGCGTGGGTTTCCTCCGGGTGCTCCGGTTTCCTCCCACAGTCCAAAGATGTGCGGGTCAGGTGAATTGGCCATGCTAAATTGCCCGTAGTGTTAGGTAAGGGGTAAATGTAGGGGTATGGGTGGGTTGCACTTCGGCGGGTCGGTGTGGACTTGTTGGGCCGAAGGGCCTGTTTCCACACTAAGTAATCTAACCTTCGAGCTGACATGTATGACACATTTTAGAAATCTGCACCACATTAATATCCAACTATGGCCAAGTAAAATACCTATTTATGAACACCTGAGTTTCCGAATCCCTACATGTCCTGCCATGGAAATCTCATGTGCTACTTGTAATATCTCCCTAAGATAGCTGGGCAAAATCATGACTTGATGTGAACCAACTATTCTTCATCTGTGGATCTATGACAAGGTCTCCACTTCCTCGTAGGCACTCCATTAGTTAGATGATGCACTCTGCAACTCCTTTGGCCGCTACCTCAATTTGAGCTGACGAATTAAATAAATTAACAAAGCTCTGTTTTTTTGTGCTGTAATGTGGAATGTTCTACCAAACACTCCACCTGGAATATTTTCACCTTTCAGAAAACTCTCAGCTGTCCTTTCACTGTCTTGTGGTGTCATATCAACCCTCATTGATGGATTTTGTTTAACCATTGCCCTGGCCACCTATGGAAAGAAAAGATACCAGTAACTTGTTCCTATACTTGTTTTGTTTCTTGTCCATCCTTTGGGCATTCTGTAATTATCAATGAAACTACTAGCTTTACTCCTGCCAAATCATTTGTCAGAAGTAAATCTACTCCCTCAACAGATAATTTTTACTACTCAGTTACTTTTCCTAATAACAAGACACATTTTTGTTGTACATTATAAAATGGAACTGGAATATATTCTCCATTTATTAATACCTTAGCTGTACTCAAATTCTCTGGTGGGAAAAGTCCAAAAAAGTGATTGTGTTATCCCTGTATCTTTTGGTGTGGTTATGGGTTTAGTTACCTCACCTGAAGAAAAAAGTCATCATTCCTTTTGACAAAAGTCCTGTATACCTCTCATCTACCTTGCAACTTCATTTACTAATGACAGAATTCAGCTCTGGCCTTTTCTTTATAGACAGAGCTACACTCTGGTCTGTAGTATTATGTTTTTGCATTCCCTCTAAATAATTTTTGCTTACTCCTAATCTAACATCAAACACTCCAAATGCACATGTCCCAAATTATTACAATAAAAGCAAAAAGATTTCAAACTTCACCTCTACCTGATAAGCTGATTAATATGTATAATTTAAACTTGGACCATCTGTTTGCAGCCCCACTCTCACAAAAGACAGACATAGGAACAAACAGTTATGGGATAAATAAAAGTAAATAATAAAGATGGCCAGATTTCTCAAATGTCCTTTACAATGGATTGTTAACAGGGATAAATGAGGACTCTTTGTCAGTTTTTCAGTGTCACCTTCCCATTTCACCCTGCCAAAGGCAGCAATACTTCTAACTCAGTTTTCTTCTTTTTAGGCTTCCAGAATCTGGTGTATCAGATTAGGCAGGGAGCTGTGATCAAGTGAACTCAAAACTGAACATTCTCTGCAGAGAACATTTAGGGCGGCATGGTGGCACAGTGGTTAGCACTGCAGCCTCACAGCGCCAGAGACCTGGGTTCAATTCCCAACTCAGGTGACTGACTGTGTGGAGTTTACACATTCTCCCCGTGTCTGCGTGGGTTTCCTCCAGGTGCTCCGGTTTCCTCCCACAGTCCAAAGATGTGCAGGTCAGGTGAATTGGCCATGCTAAATTGCCTGTAGTGTTAGGTAAAGGGGTAAATGTAGGGGATTGGGTGGGTTGCTTCGGCGGGTCGGTGTGGACTTGTTGGGCCGAAGGGCCTGTTTCCACACTGTAAATAATCTAATCTAAACTGACTCACAGCTGGAGAAATTGGGCCTGACAGCAATTTGGTCAAACTAAATTTACCAGCAGCCAGCAGCTGTCAACTGCAGAGAACAGTGGAAACCAAGGTATAAGAGCTCGCAAAGATTCAGGGGTAACATTACAACCAGCCAGAGGGTTGTATATTGGAGAAACATTGATCAGACCTCCTGGCACCTCGACTTCTAGCCAATGCCTGAGATTACACACTTCATACTTCCCAGCATAGCAACACTTAAGGGTGTTGGCATTGGATGCTTTGAATCCATCTCATGGCCTATTGGCCAAAGGCCACAAAACATTTACGAAAATCTGGTGCAAGGGGAGATAAAAACACAAACCTGGAAGCCACCCCCATAGCGAAGTTTTGCAGCAAAAACACAACCAGGCCCAGCTACGGAGCTTCGATAATGTTAAGATCCACCCTTCCCTCTAAGATTCAATTTTGTGGAAGAGAGCCCAGCCCTGCATCTGAGAGGAAGGGGATCCAATGGCCCACCTCTAGCATGTGGATTGTTGTAAGTAATGTCCTTTCTCAGATTGATTAATTCATTGAGCTGGATGGAGAGTGAATATTGTAGGAGTTTGGAAAATGCTCACATGGTATTTTTAATAAGGGTTATTTGTTAATAAAGTTGAGTTGAACAGCAAACCAAATTCTGTGACCCTTTATCTACCTCACTGACAGTGAGGTCAAGAGTGCTTTGGTGACATGTTTTTAATACGCAAACTGGACAAAGTGTCCCAAGTATGGAAAACAGATTTTTCAAATCTTCATGCTGTCTGAACAACATTCCAAAACCATCTCAAAGAAAGCAAAAAAAGCATAAAGATAACTCAGCCAGTATAGCCACTCTGTACTGCAAACCAGCCATCCAGCTAATATATTGCCCACAGGAAACATAGTTCAAAAGTACAACTTGAATTTTGGTTCTGCCCTGGTAGATTGATCGACTCTCCATGAGGCCTCAGTCACCATTCAACAACTGTCATCTGTTTGAACAGAGTGTCTCCTTGAGAACTGCTGGAACCAACTCCCAGCTACTTTCCTCATTAATAGCCAACTTTCTGCTGTCTGAAGAACACAATGTTCTTCCCAGGAGTCACTGTGTCTGTTGGAACCTTTTTAATCAAGGTTCAGTTGCAATTAGCCTCCAGTCTTCGCCTTACAAACAAATCTTGCCTCATCTCTTCATTTCTTTTTAACCCCAGATGTCCTAAAATCCATCAATCATTTCTAGCTCATAATTCAAATTTGAAAAAAGAATAAACTAATGAAAAATCAGCAAGAGTTATAACATTAAGTATCACATCCGTCTTTCATTTCAACTTGTTCTCCTTATTACAAAGTACTCCAATTCTGTTCTCACAAATTGACATGTTTCATATCTTTTTTTAATTATTCAGAGATATGATTCCTCAACAGGGCTCAACACTGTTGTAACACTAACAGAACTGATCCATAATACATCATTGACAAATGTGGCATATTTCTGGGCCAGTGGCAGCAGAGAGAATAAGAATGAGGCTAATAAGAATTTTAGCAAATGAGAGACCACCACTTCTGATAGTCGTGTTGGATAATCGGACAAAAATACTTCAGAGACATCAATAATGAGAGGTATGACTGGTGAGGGAGGGTTTGACAAGTTTGTACAGCAAATTCTATTATAAATACAAGTGTTAGAATTCCTAAAATAAAATTGTTGATTAAAAAAATGACAGCAGGACATCAATTGAAGTTGAAAATGTGTTGCTGGAAAAGCGCAGCAGGTCAGGCAGCATCCAAGGAACAGGAAATTCGACATTTCGGACATAAGCCCTTCTTCAGGAATTGAAGTTGACAGAGTGTTAAAAACATAATAGGGTAGTTTTCCAGGCTTTCACCTGATGGAATGAGATAGTGCTCGAAACATTCTTGCCATGCTCTTGAAGTCCTAACACTAGATTCCACAGCATCCTCACCTAAACTTAGAAAGTATGTCTACTGAAATGAAAATGTGGCTTCCATGAGAGAAATTAGACCACACTTTTATTTTTTTAGTACTGAATTAGAGGGTATGCCTGAATCCAGCCAAACCCATGACCCAGGATTTGTTTTCTGCCTGTCTCATGCTCACCGAGTGTTTTTGATTTACTCTTGAGAAAGCACACCATTGTCCAGTTATCCAGAGTCAGCTTTAGGACAGTTCCATCTAAAAATTATTGTTTGCATTACCATGTACCCCCACTTCTTTAATCACATCCCCTATATTCCTTTACCTTTCAATTTGTTTTCTTCATGTTGTTGACATCCCAAATGTTGCTATTTAACCAAAGTATAGCTTTGGTTTATTGACAATATCATTGTCTCTGTAATTGTACTATAGCAAATTAACCCACAGTGTGTATTTGTATAAACCATTGTGGGCCCATGAAAAGAATGCACATGAAGTCAAATTTAGATGATTGTACAGGTCTCAAAAGGCAGTAGGATATAAAAGAGCTATGGTAAAGGTAAAGCCAGGAATTGATTTGCATTGCTTGTATTTTATGCTTCCATGAGCTAGTTAAAATTAATTGAAAGAGTTAAATATTAATTACAGATTTAAATAAAGAAAAGATGTAGATTTCTGTTTTGTTTAAATATAGCTTTTGATATTGGTCTAACTTTTAGAAATCTCCAATTTGGCTCATTTAAAAATTGACCATCTGGTCAAAAGGTTGATGAGTTGAGAAACTATTTGAACAATATCCTGTAATTGAAGTGACCGTGGAATTTGGAAGATTGGCATGATGTGCTTTGAGCTGTATTGTCTTCAATGTGCCAGGGTGTGTGATAGGGAGCAAAACTAGTCAGAATAGAAGAACAAGATTATATGTTTATTTTTTTATATTACTTTTTTATGAGACTGTACTAGTATAAAATGATTCTATTAATGTGTACTTTGATTGATGAATCATTTGATAATCAAACTTGACTTTCTGATTTCATAACATGGTTAAACGTTAATAAACATCTTTTAAATGCATAGAAGAAACATACCTGAAATACACTGAATTTATAATAGCTGTCGTACTTCAAAAATCCATTGTCAATAGCTCACCTAAGAATCTAAGAGTTATAGATGGTTCAAGTTTGAAAGCAAGCCACACAGTCAAAAGGTTTGTAGCTGTATTGGCACCAACAACTCAATTTAAAATTAGGGTTCTTGCCACAGAATGAAAAATGCATGTGCATATAAATAGCAACTTTAACAAGGCAAGTTGCCTCAATGTAATGAGTGTTAATTACTGCCAAATAATCTGTTCATTGAAAATGCACTTTCATACTCACCTTTTGTGATTTGTGCATGAATCCCTCTGCATTTCAAAGCTATTCAGTATCTTACCATTTCAATAATATGCTTCATTATTTTTCTTTGTTTCCGGTCTAACCCTTCTTCAGGGCTCAAGCTATGAATGGATCTGCATTTAGGAGAGTAACATTGCTTGTATTTTATGCTTCCATGAGCTAATTAAAATTAATTGGAAGAGATCAGTATCAATTCCAAATTTAAATAAAGAGAAAGAAGTAGATTTCTATTTTGTTGAAATGTAACTTTCGATATTGGTCTAACTTTTAGAAATCTCCAACTTGGCACATTTAAAAAATTGACCATCTGATCAAAAGGTCAATGAGTTGAGAAACTATTTGAACAATATACTGTAATTGAAATCCCCATTGAATTTGGAAGATTGGCATGATGTGCTTTGATCTATTTTGTCTGCGATGTGCCAGAGTGTGTGATAGGCAGCAACTAGTCAGAACAGAATAACAGGATTATATGTTGATTTTTATATTACTGTTTTATGAGACAGTATAAGTATAAAATGATTCGAATATGTACTTTGATCGATGAATCCTTTGATAATCAAACTTGTCTTTGTGATTTCATAATATAGTTGAATATTAATAAACTTCTTTTTAAATGCACGGAAGGAAATATATTTGGAATACACTGACAATCAGTCCTGAAGAAGGGTTACACCCAAAAGGACGACTTCTCCACATCCTGATGTTGCCTGGCTTGCTATGTTCTTCCAGCCTCCTACTCGTCTACTTTGGATTACAACATCTGCAGTTGTTTTGTTTCATTATTTTTCTTGCTAAAATAGATAAACTCACCTTTGCCAATGTTATATTCCATTTGCCACATTGTTGGCCACTCATTTAACTATCACATCTTTTCATTGTGTTCTTTTCAAAACTTACTTTCATATCTTCAAAGCCTCAACAAATTTGGCAATGAGACCTTCATCTCTTTATCTATGCCATTTACATAAAATGCAAATAGTAGAGGTCCCAAAATCAAGCCCTGCGGCACATAACTTGGTACATCTTTCCAACTTGAACAAACCTACTTATGCTTACTCTTTGCTTCTTATTAGCTCGCCAATCTTCAATAGAAAGTAGGAACACAAGTAGGCCAATCAGCCCCTGAAGCCTGTTCTATCACTGATTGATTGATTAGATCCTGGCTGATCTGTGACCTAACACCGTATACCTGCCTTTGACCCTTATACCTTTGCTTGAGAAAACAAAATCTGCCTCAGAATGAAAATTTACAGCTGGTCCAGCATCAATTGCTGTTTGTGAAGAAGAGTTCCAAACTTCTGCTATCCTTTCCATGGCAATATGTTATCCTGCATACTGTGAGTACTTATTTTCCAAAATATTCTTTGATTTGGCACTTTATTAAATGTCTTCTATAAATCTAAGTACATCACATCCACTAGGTCCCCTTTTATCGACAACTCATGTTATCTCCTCAAAAACCTTCAACAGATGAATCAAAGTTTCCCTATCAGAAAGCCATGTTGATTCTCTGTTCTATCTGATTTACTTGAAGACATCCAATTGTTCTGCTATAAAATCTTTAATAACAGGTTCTAATACTTTCCCAACACAGATATTAAACTAATTAGTTTGTAGAATCTCACTTACTGTCTCCAACATTTTGAATGGGAGAGTTGCATTCATTATCTTCCAGGCTATAATAAGGGAGTTTTGGAAAATCAAAGTCAATGCATCAATCAACATACCAGCCCCTTCTTTTCAAACCCTGGATTGAAATCTGCAAGAATTATAAGTATTTCATTTTGTATTTCTAGCTAACTTTCTCTTGCACTTTTTTTTCCACCTCCCCTTCTAGTCAATCTTTTTCTTATGTATTCCATTCGATGTTTGTCGTACTACCTATATTATGCAAATATTTGTTTTTTTATTGACCTTGGTACTATCTTTAAGCTTTTTGGTGAACCTAGTGAACCTTCTCTGAACTGCCTCCAGGGAAACAATACCTTTCCATAAATAAAGAGACTAAAACTGATCAAGTATTCTAGATGTGGTCTCACCAGCACCATTAACAGTAAGACTCCCTTCCTTTAATACTCCAATGCGCTTGAAATAAGGACCAATAGTCGATAGCACCTTGCATTTGGGGAAGTTTGTTGTGTTGGTAAAACTCACTGTCAAAGCTTCAGCACTAACCTCATCATGGGGAAACGAAGATGAAGTAGTATGGTTTCTCAGAAATTGCATTGGTAACAACCTTGATGCATTTGTGCAACGAGGGTTATTAAATTTTGCCCAGGTCCCCAAAATGGATCCTTGGAAGCACCCACTTTATACAGGTCACCTTGATGGCTATGCACTCCTTCAGGTTACAGGTCCTATTCTAGTAGTTGTCAAAGTTCTGTGACCCTATCCTGGGATGTCCTTAGTCTCCAATGCCTTGCTTATTCGGTATAAATGGCATTGAGGATGATAGACTCTGAATCTACCATACTTCCTCCTTTAGCTGTGAGTTCCTTGTGTGGAGGCTTTTTGACAGCAGCTGGAGTTTAGTTTTGGTCTTGGATTTGCTGGCTATTCTTCCTCCATTTCTCTATACTTTTGCAACAGCAACAATGAGCCCTTCTGTGACTTACAGGGGATATCAGCAATGGCTCAGTTCTTTGGTAATGTGAGCAGTCAGTATTCACATCGTTTACAAATGACGGTTTAGCATAATCCTCCATACAGTGGGACATAGAGGACTCTGACAAGGAGGGCCATGGAATGCTTCTAAATGGATCTTTGGCATATGGACCTTATTCTGATGAATGCAGCACAAGCCATTACTTGCAAACACAGGAGAAGAGTAAGTCCTGTATGATTACTAATATCTTGTCTCCACCACCCCCATGTAGAGTCACAGAGTCATAGAGATGTAGAGCATGGAAACAGACCCTTCGGTCCAACCAGTCCATGCCAACTAGATATCTCAACCCAACTTATCCACTTGCATGCATTTCAAGACATCCAGCACTTCCTCCTCAGTAATATGGACATTTTACAAGATGTCACCATCTATTTCCCTACAGTCTATATCTGCTATATCCTTTACCACAGTAAATACTGATGCAAAATACTCATTTAGGGTCTCCCCCATTTTCTGCGGCTCCACACAAAAGCCGCCTTGCTGATCTTTGAGGGGTCCTATTCTCTCCCTAGTTACCCTTTTTTGTCCTTAATGTATTTGTAAAAACCCTCTGGATTCTCCTTTGGATATCACCCAAGAATATCTCCATTTAACTCCCCATGAATCCTCAGACTGTGTGCACTACACCAGCAGGACTGACAATGGCCTGTTTTCCAGACAATGGCAAAATATCCCCTTTGGCCCAGTAAATCCAGATTAACCATCTGAAGATATCCCCCCAGACCTATTCTCTTATTACTCTACATTTACCGCTGACTAATGCAACTAACTGATATATCCTGAACACTATGGGCAATTTAGTAAGGCTAATTCACCTAGCCTGCACATCTTTGGATTGTGGGAGGAAACCGGAGTACCCGAGGAAACCCATGCAGACATGGTGAGAATGTGCAAGCTTCACACAGACAGTTAGTTGCCTGAGGTTGGAATCAAACCAATGTCCCTGGCACTATGAGGCAGCAGTGCCAATCACTGAGCCACTGTGCCATTCCTGAGAATTTATATTGGACTCAAAGCTTTAATTCTGTTTCTCTATCCACAGTGTTTCCAGAACTGTTGAGATTTTCCTGCATTTCAGTTTTTATTTCACATTTCCAATATCCATAGTATTTTATGGGGATCCCTTAAGAATTGCGTATGTCCTCCAATGGAGGTATTTCTTCAAATTCAAGTATTGCTTCTCATAGGGTTAGATGATTTAATCTTTAGATCGCTTTATTGCATATCCATTCGTACTTTTGCTGTTCTGACATGGTTTCGACTTCTACACATCCTATGGAAGTGACTTTCTTTAAACGAATGAAACACAATTTCACCAAAGCTCGGCACTGCTTTTGACTGTGAGTTTTTCTTCTGTTTCATATCACTGACACTGAATTAGCAATTTTTGAGAAGATTTTTGGTCAGGTTGATAATAAGTATGTAAGTTAGCTTATTGATCTGGAAGTTTGGTTTTCAGACGTTTTGTCACCATGCGGAGGTAACATCATCCATGAGATTCACCGGTGAAACATTGGTGATATGTCCAGCCTCTCTGTTTATAGATCTTGTTTTCTTAAGGTGGATGATGTCATTTCTGGTCCTTTTTTTCAAGGGAAGGTTGATTGGATCTAAGTCAATATTTTTATTGATGGAGTTCTGACACTGAATCTTAAAATCTGTTTATAGAATAATAGAATCTCTACAGTGTTGCAGTAGGCTAGCTGGCCCTTCAAGTCCTCACCGACCCTCCAAAGAGCATCCCACCCAGATCCACTCTCCTAGCCTATCCCTGTAACCCTGCATTTCCCTTGGTTAGTTCACCTAGCCTGCACATCCCTAGACACTATGGGAAATTTAGCATGGCCAATCCACCTAACTTGCATATCTTTGGACTGGGAAGAAACCAGAGCACCTGGAGAAAACTCATGCAGACATGGGGAGAATGTGCAAACTCCACATAATTGCCCAAGAGTGGAATCAAACCCAGATCCCTGACCCTGTGAGGTAGCAATGCTAACTCTGAGCCACCGCACCACCCTGGTTGTTTCACTGCTTTTTGTGTTTACTTGCCCTATCATGCTAAGAGTGTTCTTCACCTTTCAGAATTTGACTGTGATTTTTTCTGGTCTCTACCTTCAGTATGACTTGAATTGCTCTTCATAATTAGATCTTTGATGGACTTTAATAGATTTAATAAAGAGAATTCTGGCAATTTGCTGTCTTATCAATTCTCATTGCAAGGCTCCATTTTCACAGATCTGTACAGGTTATTAGTAAAATTGCCGATAGATTCTCCTGGAAGATTCTGTTAAAACTTGTCCTTTCAAGAAATCTATTCGAGTTTTAATTAAAACAATTATAGAAAGCTTTTATAATGTTAGCTAAAGAGTGCGTATCCTCTAATTTTCTGGGAATTCTAAACATCAGCCGACTGATGTCTATTAACTTGTTCTGCTTCTGATTTGAAACAATTCTGTATCTTAGGAACTGTTTTCTCCATGATACCTCATCTTCTGTTTAATTACAATTATCTCTGACCTTGAATTTGCTTGGACGGAATATGTCTTTCTCCATTTCACCTTAAAATGTTGATTAATCTTTTAACTTTAAAGGTACAGTATCTTTAAGCTGTATAATATCAATATTATTTTAAATTTGGTGTGTTCAAATCTTATCTGCTGTTTTGAAACACAGTTTTACTTTTAATCACTGAGGCTTGCTCAAATGTTTTTTTCCTTTTTTTTAATTATCCGTCTTTTTTAATTATTTATCACTGTTGAACTGTGTCAAATTCTTCAAATAAAATTTAAGCTATATTTGCTGTTTGTTTTGGAGTGATTTACTACTTCCAGCTTTATGATCTTGTTTTTCTTGTACAGCATTTTTGTTTTTAATATTGTTTAGTTTTAATATTTTACACTATAACAATATTCTTTCAATTAAAGCTTTTGCAATTCTTTTAAATATTTCAAAGTTTGTAAATTCTGTCAAATTGTTTTTTTTACTATTTTCTGGGGAGAATCAAATGGATATTTTGGGCTTTGTTGCTACTTCTTGGAAACCTTCCCTCTTCATTTTCAGATATTTGCAACTTTCCCTTTGGCAAAATGTCATAGGTGTTCTCTTTCCACCATTAAATATATATTCTGACTTTTCTAATAAAATATGTTCTTGTTTCTGAAATGCTTTACTGGTCTTAACCTTCTTCTGAAGTGGACCAAAGATGTTTAACTTTGTTTCTGATGCTCATGACTTCAACGTAAATTGGAACCATGGCCCCATTTGTATTTCACAGCTGTATCTCATAGCATCCGTTCATGATACAACAATTCCTGTTCTATCAGTAAGTATTACCTTGCTCATTTTCAGCTTCCACAGTTTTTTTTTGTGCTGTTTGAATACGTTCTCTACTTTACTTCTCTCTAAGTTACTAATGGAGCTGAATCATTTCTCATGAATATGCATCCCTGTCCAAGTATGATTGTCTATTGTCCACACTGGCTCTTTTGTGCTTTTTGTCGCCCAGGTCTTGTTGCCTTTGTCGCACAGAATATAGCTCAGCCGTATAGCTTCCAAGCACTAATGGATGTCTGTTTAATGGTTTTTAGCTATATACATGACTGGATGAACCTTTCTTTATATCAGCAATGCTTTTAAAATTATACATTTCTAATGTTTTCAGGGTCATTAGTCTCTTTTGGAATTTATACAATAGTGTCTGCCGTTGCCACCATGTTATAATATGGGTGATATGTAGGTATCAACCACTGATGATTTATGTTTGAGGTGGAGTGTTGTCACCAGTCTTCCTTCCTTTGCTCATTAAAGGCTGTTCAGTAGTTTGTGGTGGAGGATAGATCATTAATGAGTCTCAGCAGAAGGATGACATTTTTTCTTAGATTTTAAAAATGCAGTATATAGCAGAACAGTACAAGCTACATTAATTTTGAGGCATATTAACCATTACGATCAAGAGGTGGAGAAGACATGTGTGCCTCCATCAGGAGACTGTTGCAGAGTCCAACTAACTGGTTATCTACCTGGAGGCTGTGTGACAGCAGACTGGGCAGAGCTCGGTTCATCTGAAACATTAGAAGGTTATGCAACATCTGTGTTGGAACAGGCAAAAAAAATGTCCTTCTCTCCTACAGTCTTCAATTTGTCTGCTTCAAATACAAGTTAACATTTCTGTTGCTAATATTCTCATTACAATATATTCCATGTGCCAACAATTCTCTGTACAGAAATATTTTCTAATCTTCTCACTCTTAATGAAACCAGATAAACTAACAATTGTTCAAGATTTGGAAAAAATACCCTTATTTGGAGCTTACTTGGATTTAAGACAAGCTAACTTTCTAATTACTACCAGCCATTCTTACTGGCCAAAATAAAATTATTTTATATTTGTGTAATGCCATACACTGATTAACACTTTTAAAAACATTTTTTTCTTCTTTAAAGTCTGTTCACCTATAATTTCTATTTTGCTATCTGCAAAGTAAATGCTTTAAAATTCCAAGTTTTGCCGTGTGTTATGAGAATATTCAACATTGCTACTCTAGGCTCTGCTGTGGGAGAAACAGCATAGCACAGACGGGAATGTTTGCAATGCACCGCAATGAGGTGGCTGGGTGTTGCTGAGGATTGCAAATTTTGACATGCCCAAAGTTCCAGCACAAGCTTGGTGTGGGTGGGGAAAAGCTGTGCAAGTGTGAAAACTGGCTTAAAGCTTTTTTAAAGTGAAAATCCAACCTTGGGATGAGGGGATTTGGTGCAAAAGTTATCCTTGTGACTGGATATGTGGTACAAAAACCTGATAATGGGACAGGGTGGTGTTGGGTGGAGAACAAATGTAGGCCTTCATGACAGTTAGTTCAGAGCTGAAGAGGCAGCAGAAGGTGCTAGCTCAGTGCAGCTGGCAGGAACAGTTGATTTCACAGTGCTGCTGAGGATCTCTGGCTCTGAGGTGCCCAGGGACAGCTGTGACCTCTGTGAAACTGGCAGTCTGGACAATAAATAGCAGTAGCTTGCTAGAGTGCCTGGATTTTGTCAGTGACTTGATGCTGTTGGGGCATTCTGTGGAAAGGGTATCAAAATCTATATCCTCAAAAGGAGGAGCTGAGCTCCCTAATGAGGAACACAGAGTTTAAAAAAATTTCTGTGACTCAAGTGATTGCTGGGAGGTTTGCTGAGAAAATGTATGGAATTTGTCCTAGCTGTGACTGTTAGTTAATATGCAATTAGTGATATGCTTGACCTAAAGTTTGCCTGTTATTTTTTTGTCTACCTCATCTTAATTCTGAATGTTAGAATAGAAGATAAATACTTGTGCAGTAAAAAGTCTTCAGTTTGTTTCATGTCATGGAATCTTTTGGCTATTGAAAGGATTTTGAAAGAAACATTTGCTATTTTAGAATTATATTCCTCAAAGTAAGGCAGAACGTGGTGGAATTACTCTAAAAAAGACCAACCATGAATCATAAACAATTAACTGAATCTTTAATTGAAGAACTCAAGGTCTATACCTGTATCCTGGTTGCAAGTGGTACTGAACATTTGTGCAGTCATCAGTAAACATCTCCACATCTGATCTTATGATTATAAATGTTTGGGCCTAGGACACTACCCTGATAACCTCCTGCAGAGATGTTATGGAGCTGAGATGACTGACTACCAACAGCACAACCATATTCTTATGTGCCAGATATGACTGCAACCATTGGAGAGTTTTCCCCAATTCCCATTGATTCCAGGTTTGCTATGGCCCAGTCAAATGTGGCCTTGATATCAAGGGCTGTCACTCCCACTTCACTTCTGGAATTCAATGCTTTTGTCTATGATTGAACCAAGGCTACAATGAGACCAGAATCCAAATTGGGCATCACTGAGCAAGTTATTGCTGAGCAGCTGCTGCTTGATAGCACGATTGTTGCCACCTTCCATCACTTTACTGATGATCAAGAGTAGACTGAAGGGGCAGTAATTGTTCTGCAATTGAAGGGTTAGATTTGTCCTGCATTTTGTGTTTTGGACACACCTAGCAATTTTTACATTTTTGGGGGGGATGCCAGTTTTGTTGCAGTACTGTAATAGCTTGGCTAGGGGTGCTGCAAGTTCTGGAGCACAAGTTTTCAGTACTTTTCCTAGAATGTTGGCTAGCCTTTGAAATATCCAGTGCCTCTAACCAATTCATGATATCATGTGGAGTGAATCTAGAATATGTGTGCTGAAGACAAGGAATGAGATTGAGAGAGAGAAGGGCAAGCATTCTCGTGCACACTCCCGTCTTTTGATAACTTGTACATGGTCGTTTTCTCTCTCTCAAATACACATGCTTTTGCTCTTGATCGCATACACACTCTCACTAGATCACACAAGCTCTTGCTCACAATCATGTACTCTCTCTCTCTATCTCAGTCACTTGGGCTTCCCTCTCTCTCTATCACTCATGCTTTTGCTCTCCTTCAGTCTCACACACATATGCTCTCTCTTTTTCGTGCACTTTTTCTTATTATGCATGCCCTTTCTCTCTCCTTTCTCTTGATTGCACGCACTCTCTTTCTCTCAATCACTCTGCTGTCTGTCTCTTTCTCTCGGCACCAATGCGCAAAGTAAAACAAAGGACTCTCAACTGTCTGCATTCTTTTTTCTATCTTTTGTACAGAATATTATCTCCTTTAAGTTTTGTGTATGTCCACATATCTATGTAAAGACCATATACTTGATGCCTTTATTATTTTTCTAGGTGTTAGCAGGTAATAAAATTGCTCTTGCTGTCATTCAAGAAAAGATGGTAATTGGCTCCTGAATGTTTGCAGCAAAAAATATTGACTTCATTTCGACTATGAAAGGTATAGCTGTGTGCTAAATATAAATATATCCTGTGTTCCTGTGGAGGTTGAAATGAGGACAGCCAATTCATCCCTCTTCACATGACCATAACAATAGTGTGATGAGATCTTTTAGATTCATCCAAAGATAGATATCATCCAAAATATAACACTAACACCCATGATTGTACTGGAGTGTCAGCTTCGATTTTACGCTCAGGCCTCAAGAGAAGAATTTAAACCAACAACCTTCTGACTCAGAAGTAAGAATGATATTACTGGGCCATAGCCAACACTGTAGTATACACTTGATAAGACCATAACCATAACATTTCGGAGCAGAATTAGGCCATTCAGCCCCATGTTTGCTCCACTACTCGATTATGGCTGATATGTTTGTCAATCCCATTCAGTTGCCTTCTCCCCATAACTTTGATCCCCTTGCTAATCAGGAACTATCCATCTCTATTTTAAATGCAGTCAATGACATGGCCTCTGGCTATCTCTGCAACAATGATTTCCATAGATTAACCACCCCATGGCTGAAGAAATTCCTCCTCATCTCAGTCCTAAAGGATCATCCATACAGTCTGAAAGCTATGCCGTTGGTCATAGTCCCTCCAACTAGTGGAAACATCTTTTTACATCCATTCTATCCAAGTCTCTCAGTATCCTGCAAGTTTCAATAAGAACTCGCCTCATCAACCTAAACTCTATCAAATACCGACCCAGAGGCCTCAACCGTTCCTCATATGATAAGATCTTACTTCCCAGCATTATTCTTGTAAGCCTTCTGTGGACTCCCTCCAATGCCTGCGCAACCTTCCTTAGATATGGAGCCCAAAACTGCTCACAATATTCCAAATGCATTCTGACCAGAGACTTGCACAGCCGCAGCATTACATCTCTACTCTTGTATTATAGGCCTCTTGAATTGAATGCCAACATGTAAAAACAATGACTGCAGATGCTGGAAACCAGAGTCTGGATTAGAGAGGTACTGAAAAAGCACAGCAGTTCAGACAGCATCCGAGGAGCAGGAAAATCAACATTTCGGGCGGCTTTTGCTCGAAACGTCAATTTTCCTGCTCCTCGGATGCTGCCTGAACTGCTGTGCTTTTCCAGCACCACTCTAATCCAGAAAATGAATGCCAATGTTGCATTTGTCTTCTCTGCCAACTGAGCCAGCAAGTTAACCTTGAGAGATTCCTGAACTCGGACTCCCTAGTCCCTTTGCTCTTCAGTTTCCTGAAGCCTTTCCCAGTTGGGGAATTAGTCTATGCCTCCATTCTTCTTACCAAAATGTAAAACCTCATATTCTGCCACATTTTATTCAATCTGTCTCTTCTTTTATTGAATCTGCCCATTCTCCAATCTATTCACATCTGTCTGCAACCTCCCTGCTTCACCTGTACTCCACTTATCACTCTGTCATCTGCATAAATGTCAAATAGCCTTGCACCAAGACTTAATTAGCAATAACTAGTGATAAGAAAGTAAGGATGCATTAAAGTATTTTTGTCTAAAAAGTAAGTTCATTCCACATATTAAGGATATCCTTCCATCTCCTTGGCTCTACCCCATTGTTTAAATTTACTGAGGTCAAGTTCGTACCGACAGAAATAATTGGGTAGGTTAGTTAGCTGGATGATTGGTTTGTGATGCAGAGTGATGTGAACAGTAAGGGTCCAATACTTGCATTGGCTGAAATTACCATGAAGAACTGTCCTTCTCAACCTTGCGTCTTGTGTGCAGCATGGTGACTGTCAGGTTAAACCCCACCAGTCATCTCTCTGTCTCTAATGGGAGAATAGCCCAATGGCCCTGAAGGTCTATGGTCATTTTACCTTTACTTAACCTTGACAATCCCAAATCCCTTTTCAACCAAATATTTATCCAGATCATTTTCTCAGTTTTAATTCTGAATTCTGGATCTTTGAGCACTTAATTTGGGCATTGCATATTTGTTTTGCAAATGGGTTTTATATTTATTCAAGAATTAATATAATAGAATTTTCTAAAGCAACATACTGCCACCTTCAGTTAGGTCTTAAGCATAATCATTATCGAACAAACTTTTTTTCATGTGAGGACCATCAATCTTTATATATTTAGAATCCTACTTGGGATGTGGACATCACTGGCAATACTAACATTTATTGCTCATCTATATGTGTCCCTGGAGAAGATGGTGAGCTGTCTTCTTGACTGAAGCCTGTACTGTCCTGTTGGAAAGGAAGTCCCAGGAGTTTTACCCAGCAACAATGAAGGAATGGCAATATATTTCTAAGTCAGGGCGTATTTGGCTTCGAAGTCAAACTTACAGTTGCAATGTTCCCATGCATTTGCTTAACCTTCTTAGTAGTAGAAGTTGGGGGTTTGGAAGATGTCAGTGAAAGAGTCCAGGAAATTACTGCAGAGCATCTTGTAGAAGAATACAATGCGACCATTCTACATCAGTGGTGAAGTGTGTGAAAACTGAAGATGATAGACGGGGTGCCAAACCAACAACATGCGTTGCTCTGGATGGTTTTTAGCTTCCTGAATGATATTGAAGCTGCAATCATTAAGGCAAGTGGAGAGCAGTCAATCACAGTTCTCATATATGCCTTGTAGATGGCAGTGTAGCACTGCAGAGGCAGGAGTTAAGTTACATGTTGCAGAATTCCTGGCCTCTGACTTAGTCTTGTAGTCACAGTATTTATGTAGATGATCAATTCACTTTCTAGTCAATGGTAACCCCAAGCTGTTGATAGTGGGATATTCAGTGATAGTAATGCCATTGAACACCAGGGAGAGATGGTTCTCTTATTGGCAATGATTATTAACTTGTATGGCCCAAATGTTACTTACTATTTAGCACAATCCTGTACATTGTCTTACTTTTTAATCTGTTTAAAAGGCTGTTATTTTTTGGAACTGAGACTTTGAATTTAAGGCACAATGAAGGGGATCATGTGTCCTGTTCTGAAGTCTGCCTTTCAACAAACATGAGTAGTTTGATTGCTAGAAACTAAGGGAGCCTTGAATTGTTTTACTGGGAAGAAGATGCAAGGTATGTACAGTTAACGACAATGACAGGAGCCTACATACTAAGAGTGAGAACTGAGAGTCCACAAGATCCCAGAGAGCTGTTGTATTTTAAATTCATTTGTTTGTAAGATGAAAGAGAGTTGTTGTCACAATGATAGCTAATCGCCATATCTATCTAAATACAAAACCCATATCATTCAGATTGCCACTGGGAAGGATATAGAAGAAGTCAATGCAGAGTTACAGGCTTTCTTGCATATTACAAGCAGATGGCAGTCAGGAGCAATCGAACGAAAGAGGAGGTTGTTTGACTTTGTGAACTGCAACCGCCGATGTAGGGGAGAGACAGACTATGCTTGAAAAGAGATATGCTGCAGTCAACATGAAGACAGGGCTTCCCAAATTGAGAATGGGGACTCCAAATGAGATAATAAGCCTGAAAATATGGGTTTGTGTGTCCAAGGTAGCAATGATTCATAGGAAATTATTCTGAATAAAGACTAATCAGGAAAAATTTGGTATAAAAAGCTATTGTTAATTTGAATATCTGAAGAATTTATGTTCAATGTTTTTTTCAAAAACATTCGAAAATAATTTTGTTCTTTGATTGTTAAAACTAGGTGACATATTTGTATTAGTACCTCTCCGAACAAAAGAAATATATATTATGAAATCAATGTGGACTGTTTTAAGACTTGACCATACGGTTAAACAATGTCCAGCTTAGGACCAACATACATTTCAATTGGAAAACACATGCTTAACCATCGGTGGTTGTATTGCTAGGCTGAAAGTACCTAATAGATTCTTGAAGGTCAGATCAAAATGATTATGAGATGACAGTGCACTTCAATATGTAGCTAAATTATTGGATAAAAATATGAATGAATAATTGTTAGTTTTTACTACTGATACATAAAAATTAACAATAGTAGTAGAAACTAACAATTATTCATTCATATTTGTATTAGCAATGTTTATCCAATAAATTAGCTACATATTGAAGTGCACTGTCATCTCATAATCACTTTGATCCGACCTTAAAGAACCTATTAGATACTTTCAGCCTAGCAATACAACCACCAATGGTTAAGCATGTGTTTTCCAATTGAAATTTTTATCAATAGGTTAGACAACTGAGATAAATAAATGAGTCTCACACTGCCTTCAATCCATCAGGGACTTTAGCAACAGTGACATTTGGAGCTCAATCTCAGATTCCACAGCACTGGTCGCGCAAACCCCAACCTGATGGGACGAAGTCCAATGAGCGGGGCAAAGCCCCTTATATTAATACATCTCTGAATCTAAGGTTTTATGCTAAATCCCCAGTTTGTGATGACTTCAGTGCTTTTCCAGCCATCGAAAGTAAGTGAAAGTAAGTCCAGTTGGCTCCACCTAGGTTGCACAAGCTTCCTAGACACTTCCCACTGATCCTTAAGGTCAAACAGTCTCCCTTTAGCCAAAACAGGCTGGTTTGCATTTGGCCTGTTTTTCATGGACTTTTCCACCTTCCTTCAATTGTTCATTGTCATGTCCAATTAACCCTTAATGATTAACCCTTAGTGATCTGATTTGAAAGTATCATTTTTCTGATGATGACTGAAGTGGTCCATATAATAATTGGTTAAGATTAAGTTTTTATTGGTACAGTTTGGACAAATAATCTGTAAATATAAGATATTTGAAAACAGTTTAAAGGATTTGGGGAAAAATATAAAACAAATGAAGAATAGGTTGATCAGCTCTTCCTTTTTACTAACCTGTAAGCTAATGCTGATCATAATACCATAAGATGTAGGACTCCCTTATCCCCACTCTCTGTCTCCTGCCAGTCAGCTAATCCTCTACTCAAGCCAGTACCATACTCCTCAAACTATGGGCTCTTGTCTTATTTAGCAGCCTCCTGTGGTGAACCTTATCAAAGGTCTTCTAAAAATCCAAATAGATCACGTCCATTGTCTCTCTTTTGTCTAACCTGCTTGTTACCTCATCACAGAATTCTAAAAGATTTGTCACTCGAATTTTCCTTGATGGAGTCATGTTGACTCAGCCCTATTTTACCATGCACTTCCAAGTACTCCACAAAGTCATCCTTAATAATAGTCTAAAATCTTACCAATGATGAAGGTCAGGTTAACCAGCCTATAGTTAGTTTCCTGTCTTCTGCTCCATCCCTTCTTAAGCAAGGGTGTTACATTCGCCTTTTTCCAGTCCTCTGGGACCCTCCCTGACTACAGTGATTCCTAAAAGATCAACATCAACGCCTCTAAAATTTCCTCAGCTGTCTCCTTCAGACCTCTGAGGTGTATCTATCAGGTGTGGGTGTTTTATCCACCTTCTGACATTTCAGCTTCTCCAGCACTTCCTCCTTAGTGATGGCCTTTACTCTCATCTCTGCCCCTTGACTCTTTTGACATTCTGGTATGCTGCTGTTGTATTCCATTTTGAAAATCAATGCAAAGTACCTATTCAGTTGCTTCACTATTTCTTTGTTCCCTATTACTACGACTCCAGCATCACTTTCCAATGGTCTAATATCTACTCTTGCTTCTCTCTTACCTTTTAGATTTCTAAAAAACACTCTTGCAATTTTCTTTTGTATTTGTGGCTCCTTTAGTCTCATATTTCATCTTCTCCCCCTCTTATTGCTTTCTTAGTTATCGTCTGCTAGTTTTCAAATGCTTCTCAATTCTCTGGCTTCCCATATTATATGCTTATTTTTGGGTTTATGGTGTCCCTAATCTTGTGAACCATGGTTGTCTGATCCTCCCCTTAGGTATGTTTCTTCTTCCTTGGGATGAATTTCTGCTGTGCCTCTTGAATTCCCCTCAGAATATCCTCTGCTCCACTAAGTTACCTGCTGGTTTCCCCTTCCTATTAACTTTAGCAAGCTCCTCCCTCATATCTTTGTAGTTACCTTTACTTAATTGGAATACTGTGCTATTGTAGCCACTGAGCTTTAAGGGTTTGTTCACCTTCAGCTCCATAAACAAATCTGCATTATTACACATCACTAAATCCAGAATTGCCTATTTCCTAGTCGGCTCACGAATTCCTTTTCTTGAGATCTGTTACCATTCTGTAGGCAATATGGTGACTTAGCAGTTAGCACCATTGTTTCACAGTGCCAGGGTTTGATTCCAGCCTCGGGTGACTGTCTGCATGGAGTTTACCCCTTTTTCCTATATCTGTGTGGGTTTTCTCCGGGTGCTTCAGTTTCCTTCCACAGTCCAAAGGTGTGCAGAAATTATCCATACTGTGCAGGCTGGGTGGGTTAATCATGGGAAATGTAAGGTTCTAGGGATAGGGTGGGAGAAGTGTGTCAAGGTAGGATGCTCTTCGAAGAGTTGGTACGGACTCAATGGGTCAAGTGGCCTACTTCCACACTGTAGGAATTTGATGATTCAATCTGCTTTTTTAATGTCAAACTGTACAAGTTCCTCACAGTTCCTTTTCCTGAATTTGTACCTTTTTCAGGTGAAGATCGAAGAGAAGTATTTATTCAATATCCTTCCAATATCTTATGCCTCCTTGGTCCCTAATGGGTCCTACCCTTCCTCTGCTTAACCTCTTCCCTTTAATGTATTTATAAAATAGCTTATGATTCTCCCTAATCCTGTTTGCAAGTCCTTTCTCATGCCCCCTTTTCGCTCTTCTAATTGCTTTCTTAACTTCCCTTGTGCACTTCTTGTATTTCTCTAGGACTATAGATTAATTGTTCCCTTTGGACTTGCTAAAAGCCATACTCTTCTTTTTTTTGTCCAGTCCTGAATAGTCCTAGCCATCCAGAGTTCTCTGAAGTTATTGATCCAACATTTCCCTCTAAAGGCTACATGTTGGATGTAGACTCTCCCCAATGTTCCATTGTAGAATTACCTGCAAGGAGCTTTCCTTAGTCTACTGTGGCCAGATCCTGCTTTGTTTTAATAAAACCTGTCTACACCAGATCTAAAGCAATATTTTGGAGGCCATTCTTTTCCTTGTCCAGAACAAACCTGAACCACACTGTGTTGTGGTTGATATCACCTAAATGATTCTCTACTGCCACATCGAACATGCGTCTGGCTTCTTTCCCCAGAACTGGATACAGCATTGTGCCATCTCTTGTTGGGCCTTCTGTGTACTGATACAAAAAACTTGCCTGGATACATGTCAAGAAATCTGCCCCTTTCCTAAACCCTGAATGATAGGACTGTGCCAATTTATGTTGAGAAAGTTGAAATCCCCTAGTATAATTACCTGATTATTATTTCCACTACTTCGTGAACTGTCTACATATTTTGTCCTCTATTTCCTGCTGACCCTTGGACGGGCCTGTAATACACTCCCAGTAAAGTAGCTGCACCCTTAAGATTCTTAAGTTCTACCCACAAAGCCTCGTTTGAGGATCCTTCCAAGATATCATCTCCCCTTATTGCAGTAATTGACTCCTGAATTAATAGTCCTATACCACCACCCTTTTTTCACATCCTCTGTCTTGCCGAAAGATCCTATACCCTAGTATGTAGAGTTGCCCATCCAGTCCTTCCCTCAACCATGTTTCTGTCATGGCAACAATATTATACTTCCATGTGTCAATCCATGCTATTCAGTCATCAGTTTTACTTATTACACTCCTAGCATTAAAGTAAAGACCATCCAAGCCTTCTTTTACTCTCTTGACACTCAATATAACTGAACTCACTATGACTTGTTTCCTTTGCTGCACCATGATGTACCTCTGTTTCATCAATATTCTGTGTGTCCCCTTACCAAACTAATTTAACCTCCTCCCAACAGCACTAGAAAGAGTGTTGGTCCCAATTTGGTTCTGATGTAGTCTGGCCCATTTGTACAAGTCCTGTCTTCTCTAAAAATGGCGCCAATGATCCAAGAATCTAAAACCTTCCCTCTTGGAGCAAATTTTAAGTCACACATTCATCTGTTCTATTTTCCTATTTCTAAACTCACTACCATGTGGTACCAGGAGTAATCCAGAGATTACAACCTGCTCTTTATTCTACTACCTAGCTTCCTCAATTCTTGATGCAAGCCCTCATTCCTCACTTTACCCATATTGTTACCATGATTTCTAACTCATCGCCCTCCTCTTTCAGGATGTCCTGCAACCTTTCAGTGACATCCCTGACCCTGGCACTTGGAAGACAACACACCATCTTGGTGTTACATCTTCAATGCAGACATGCCTGTATGTTCCCCTGAGTAAATAATCCTCTTTCATTCTTGCTCTTCCTTTCTTCTTCCTCCCACCATACACGGTCAAGCCGTTTGTGGTGCCAGAGGCTTGGCTCTAATTACATTCCTTCAAGATACCAGCATCGTCATCAGCCTCCAAAATGTAACAGTGGCGAATGAGTGGGACCCCAGAGGTCTCCTGCATTACCTGCCTCTTCTTTATGGACTGTCTAGTGGTCACCCATTCCCTTCTTTCCTCTAGTCCCTTGAGCTACAATGTGATCACCTCTTGAAACATGCTATCCACATAACTCTCAGCTTCGCTGATGTGCCACAGTGTCGCCAACCGCTGTTCAAGCTCTGAGACTCAGAGCTCCAGTTTCTGCAGCTGGGAGTATTTCCTGCACATGTAGTTATCCAGGACACTGGCAGGGTCCACGACTCCACACATAAGACAAGCTGCACATTCTACTTTCTCAATATTATAATTAATGGTTTAGACTAGAATTACTGGTCTTATTTTGTTCGACTTCGTACTCTATCACTAAGGTTATGAAAAGGTTAACTGTAAGTAAGTCCCACTGCTCTAAAACTGTAGGATAACTAGTAATTGTCAGGTGCCTTTCTCATCTTTTGAAGTCATGACATCAGCAGGAGCCATACTGAAGATTCTCTTGATGTTCCTGCAGCTTACCTTTTACTGTGCCCCTCCCAAAATCCTGGTTCCTGCTCCAAGCTAAATGCCTGTGAACACTAGGCCCAAATCCACACTGCAGTAGATTTAAGGCTTACCAGTTACTGTGCCCACTGCCCCAAAAGCACCCCCCCCCCTTTGTTGCAGATTTTCCCATTTGCTGTCCCAAGCTAAATAAATTTACACATATAACACCAAAATTGGAGGCATAGTGGACAGCAAAGAAGATTACCTCACAATAGAACAGGATCTTGATCAGGGGAGCAACAGATAGAGTTTAATTTAGAAAAATATGAGGTGCTGCATTTTGGAAAGGTAAATCAGGATAGAACGTATACACTTAATGATAAGGTCCTGGGGAGTATTGCTGAACAAAGAGACCTTGGAGTACAGACTCATAGTTCCTTGAAAGTGGACTCTCAGGCAGATAGGTGGTGAAGAAGACATTTGATATGCTTTCCTTTATTGGCCAGAGCATTGACTATCGGAGTGGGGAGGTCATGTTGTGGCTGTACAGGTCATT
This sequence comes from Hemiscyllium ocellatum, assembly GCF_020745735.1. Taxonomy (NCBI): domain Eukaryota; kingdom Metazoa; phylum Chordata; class Chondrichthyes; order Orectolobiformes; family Hemiscylliidae; genus Hemiscyllium; species Hemiscyllium ocellatum. The sequence goes on from NC_083402.1 coordinate 61,268,751, forward strand.
AGTTCGGCCATTTTTGGAATATTATGTGCAATTCTGGTTTTCTTCCTATAGGAAGGGTTCAGAACAGATTTAGAAAGATGTTTCCAGGGTTGAAGGGTTTGAGCTATATGAAGAGATTAAATAGGCTTGGGCTGTTTTCCCTGGAGCATCGGAGGCTGAGGGGTGACCTTATCGAGGTTTACAAAATCATGAGAGGCATGGATAGGATTCATACACAAGGTGTTTTAACTGGGTTGGGGGAGTCCAGAACAAGAGGGCATGGATTTAGGGTGAGGGATAAAGATTTAAAAGGGATCTAATGTGCAACTTTTTCACGCAGAGTGGTGCACGTATTGAATGAGCTGCCAGAGGAAGTAATGGAGGCTGGTACAATTACAGCATTTAAAAAGCATCTAGATGGATACATGAATAGAAAGCTTTCAAGGGATATGGACCAAAGTATTAGCAAATGGGACAAGATTAATTTAGGGTATCTGGTCAGCATGGATGAATTGGAATGAAAGGTCTGTTTCTGTGCTATACATCTCAATGACTCTGTGACTTTATTTGCCCGCAAAAGCCTCGGCCTGAATCTGCAACGTACCAGATTTATATTAAGAGAAGTATTTCCCTGTCCCCAGCTCTCCCAAGCTTACATGCTTTGGTGAGGTTCGATCCTTTTCTGATCAGCTATTCCTCCCTCGAGAACCACTAACTGCTTGAAAATAATGATTGGATCTTACTACCATGCACAACCTTCAGGATTGGTACATCCAGCCTACGTCCTCTCATTTTAGTCAGATTTTAAAAGTTTTTGTTTCATTTTTAGTACATTCAAGGAATTTCTTTTAGTAATTTTGTTATTTTTGATTTTAGTATTTTAGCTTTCATATTTAAATAATCACATGGGCAAAACAGAGTGTCCTTCCATAATTAAAATAATCTATCAACAAAAAATGAGAGAATAGTTTTATTATCAAGATATAATTAAAACAGAAATATTAATCACAGTGGAGGTGTATAAACACAGCTTAACATAGATGTGTCTAGAGGTTAGGCTCCTCACCTGTTTAAACATTTGTTCTGAGCACAGTACAACACTTAAACAAAAAGTTTATTGAATGTTTAACAGGAACCAAATTGAGTACTTGTAATATGCTGAGAAGGTTTCAGGCAAAACAGACATCTGGAGCGGAACAAACAAAAGAAACATTACCTGCTGTTGACTGAAACCCAAAGGGGACTGCACACTGCTTTTACAGACTTTGTCAAATCAACAATTAAGTTTAAATTGTTTGATAAAATTACTACATCTTTTGTTCAAACACTATATTTTTAATCAATTGTTAAAAAAGTCTTCCTTAAAAAAAGGATGTACAGAGGACTTGTATGTTTATGTCTTTGGAAACCACTGCTGTCTCGCATAGGCTTTTTCCAGAGATCACATCTGAACATCAATGTGCTGAAGCTTTGAACAGTCAACCACATCTTGCTTCATTTTGGATGATGCCATTAAGACCAAATAGGACAGAATTGATAAGTACTCAATAACAGCTGACAATCCTTTTTCCACAAACAAAAGGAATTCCAGTCTTTTGTTTTTGTGACTAGGTCAGAAAGAACAACTTCCAAATAAACACCTCACAACACAGCCAGCAAATTCATGCTAACACCAAATAGTAGGAAGGAGCTAGAGCTGCAAGTGTGCATTCAAATTTCATAAAGATGAAAATACAGCAGAGTAGTAATAGTGTCTTCTAACTATCATAATCTAGACACAGAAAATAAGAATTTAAATGCAAAGGTAAAGAGGAATTCTTGGTAATGTGTATAAGAGAACTTTCCATCTGTTTACATCTAAGGAGGAAGAAAACAGTGCTTGTTCTGAAGAATGAAGTGGGGCATTTGCACCATAGTAGCATAGTAAGAGTGGGTGATTTAGGCTATCTTCCATCATTCAGTTACGTTATGGATGCTTTTGCACTTTTTTATTCATTTATGGGATGTAGATATCATTTCCTGGTTCAGTATTTACTGTCTTTCCCTCACATCCGTTGAGAAAGTGTTGGTGAGCTGCCTTTTTGGACTAATACTGATTTAGGGGTATAGGCACCCATTCAGTGGTGTCTGAAATAGAGTTCTAGGACTTTGACTTAGTGACAGTGAAAGGAAGGTGTTAAAGTTCCAAATTTGTATGGTGTGTAACTTGGAGGGCAATCTGCAGGTGGTGGTATTCTTGTATATCTGTTGCAGTTGTCTTTCTAGATGATAAAGATTGAAGGTTTGGATTTCAGGTAGTCTAATGAGTCTTGATAAGTTACTATAATACATCTTGTAGATATTACTCATTGCTGCCATGATGGTGAAGGGAATGAATGTTGACATTGGCAGATGGGATGCCAGTGAAGTGGGCTGCCTCATCCTAGATGATGTCAAGCTTCTTGAATGTTCTTGAAGCTGCATTCATCTGGGCATAGGGAGAGGATTCCATTGTACTTCTGTCTTATGCTCTGTAGATAGTGAACAGGCACTGGAGACATGAGGTGAGTTACTCACCACAGGAATCCTATCCTCTGACCTGGTCTTGTCACCACATTATACAGCTGGTCAGATTGAGTTTCTGGTCAATGGTAACTCTTATGGATGTGGTAATGATTATGTATGAGGATTCCATTACATGCCAAGGAAAAATTGTTAGATTCTTTCATATTTGAGGTGGTCATTTCCTGGCATTTACTGTATATATTTGTGTAAAAGTCAAATTTTCTAGACTATTTTTAAAGATTCAATTTATAGGGTCAACTATTACATGGGTACTAGTTTTGAGGGGCTGAAATTAATGCTGCAGTTTGAAATACCATGTTAGTAGCAGATTTGATCGTTCAACTAATCCTGGGTCAAGAAGAAAAACACAATGAATTACAGTAAAGGTAATTACTGGAAAAAGCAAAAATGAATTACTGGTATGTTTTATTTATACGTACCGGTATGAAAATTTAACATGTCAAAGATTCATTGAAATCCTGCAAAATCACACTGTTCAACATCATCATGGCCTGGTATATTGGCACACTTAAAAGGAAACACTTTTTAAACTCTGAATGTGTAAGCATCTTGAACTTTCCTGCCAAATTCTTCTGTTTCCCTCACAGTTACTCTTGTATGTAATGAACTTCAGCAATATTAACAAATGTGTCAAAGAATTAAAGATATATGTAGCTAATATATCTCACTTTGATTCAGATATAACGACACAATTAAAATACTTAACTTTTAAACAGATATTAACTTTTGGATTGTTGGGACAGATCCTCTGTCCCCGTGTTCGTTTGGAGGAGAGAGACACCGGGTCTGATTAAAAGTATAAACAGGTTTAATGAGAGAGAATCGTACACAGTACAGTGAGGTGTCTAGCTCACTGGAGAAGGCGTTCTGACTATTTTTTAATTTGTCTATCCTTTTGTTCTCTCACATTCCAGAGTTACATCCTTATTTGGTAAAATGCAGAATTTTCGTATGTCATTGGTTCTCACCTGATAACGTTCTATTACCTCAGTTTGAGCTACGTGCGTCCAGACACGGCTCCAATGTCCTGTTATCTCTCACCCTCCCTGGGGCCTCTTCAGGCTATGCCATCAGCTTTTCAGTCTGTTCTTAGTGTAACATAATGGCTTACTGTTGTCTAGTGAAGCTAACAAGTTCCAGACTTGCTAATACTACCTTACGTGAGCATTACCTAACAATAAAGTTTCTTACACTACCTAACCTTAATAATGGATCCCAACGGGATGTATAGTGAACAAAGCATGATAAGTACTGATAGACTTAGTACTGGTCTGAATGAATGAATGAATCAAAATATGCTGTAGTAAACCAAGTGGGTTAAGTAGAGTTATGAATTAATTAATAGAGACACAATATAGTAAACAAAAGGCAATGAGTAAAGTTGCCAATATGAAAGAATTAATGTGATTTTGTTCAAGTAGGTTAATGGGAACATGCAGTTTCCTTTGTAAGGCGTTTATAATGTGATCTAGTAGGAGATATATGGAAAATACCAGATGTTTTGGCCTAACATAAGGGGTTGACTTTTGTGAGATCGACTTTTACACGAGTATATATGGTAAGTGGTACGACTATTAGTTGCCACTTATGAGAAACTTCTCTTGCCTTAGATAAAATCGGCTTTTTTGCATGTTAGGAATTATGTACATGTTGCATTGGTGTGACCGTCAGTCTCTGCAACAATGAAGTGGACCAAACTATGTCTTAATCCCACAAAACTCAAGGCTGTTCTTCTCACAAGTCCATATGATATCATCATTGCAGATAATGTTTAAACCTTCCTCAGTATTAAACCTTTCAAACCCTGGTAGTTATACTACAGAAGTAGTAACTTGTGCTGAACATTGTACAATCATTAGTGAACATCCTCACATCTAACCATATAACGGAGAGAGGGTTAATGAGAAAGCAGCTGAAGTTAGTTAGATCTTAAAGTTATGTCCAAGGGCTCAGATGATTGACCTCCAACAATAAAACCATTTTTCCTTTGTGCTAGGTATGACTCCAACCAGCATTCTATCGTGCCATTCTTGGTCAAATGTTGCCTTGATGGCTCCCAAATCTTTGATGCTGAAAGCCATAGCATGCCCTCTGGCACTTTTCATTGAACTTAACTGAACAGTAATTTGAAAGCAAATTTGACCCACATGGATTGAAATCAGAACTTGACATGAAAACTAGTAAGTGGGCATGGGAAGCTTTCAAAGAGGAGAAAGTTTTGTTACAGATAATATTCAAACCCACAAGGTGAGTAAGGAAGAATATCCAATGCTGGAGTTCTCTTATCCAACTCAGGATAGAGGTCAAAATGAAACACAGAAAGAATAAATACAAAAAGCAAACTATAGTGGATGGTGGAAATCTGAAACAAAAGAAACAGAAAATGCTGTTCCAGCTATACCTGTAGAATCTTCAATTATTGATGCTAAATGTGGAATTGAGCTTGTTAGATATTGTCACCTGCTCAGAGCCAGGGTAAATTCTCTTCCATTTCTTGACATCACCAGGAGTGAATCAAAGTGGTTGAAGACTGACATCTGTGTTGCTAGGGACTTCAGGAATAGGCCAAAATAGGTCTTCCATATGTCACTGCTGGATGAAGACCAGATGTAAATACTGCAGCCTTCTTCTTTGCACAGATACATTGGGCTGCCTGTTGTTGAAGATTAGGATAGTCATGGAATTGCCATGTTAAATGTTTAATTATTGAAAATTGTTTAATTGTCCACGACCATTCATGATTGAATGTAGCAAGATTAAGTGCTACAAAAGGGAGTGGGTTTTGATGATGATGCCACCCTCTGCTGGTAAGAGAATACCTGGACAGGATTGCTCAGTTTGCGGAAAGGATTCTCCTGTCCAGTAATTTCCACAGTAGGTAATTTAAATGTACCTACGCACCTTTTTTTTTGTCTGATCAGGGTCAGAAATACTGTTTCCAACCCTAACCAACAATTGTGGGCCAGTATATTCCACTCTCCTGTATTATTCCCAAAGTTCTCTTGATTCTTTATCATCCAGAGCACCTTGGAATTCTTATCACTTATTACTCTGGAACTTATCCTTATTTCTGCCAAACTTATTCATATTAGAGTCAAACCATCATAGAGATGTACAGCACGGAAACAGACTCTTTGGTCCAACATATGCAGGCCGACCAGGTGTCCTAAACTAATCTCATCCCATTTGCCAACACTTGGCCCACATCCCTCTCAACCTTTCCTATTCATATACCCATCCAGATGCCTTTTAAATGTTGCAATTGCACCAACCTCCATCACTTCCTCTGGCAGCTCATTCCATACACGCACCATCCTCTGCATGAAAAAAATTGTCCCTTTTGTACACTTCATCTCTCACCCTAAACCTATGCCCTCTAGTTCTGGACTCCCCTACCCCAGGGAAAAGACTTTGTCTATTTATCCTATCCATGCCACTCATAATTCTATAAACCTCTATGAGGTCACCCCTCAGCGTTTGACGCTCCTGGGAAAACAGCCCCAGCCTATTCAGCCTCTCCCTATAGTTCAAATCCACCAACCCTGGCAAATCCTTGTAAATATTTTCTGAATCCTTTCAAGTTTCACAACATTCTTCTGATATGGGGAAGAGCTGAATTGCATGCTATATTCCAAAAGTAGCCTAATCAACATTCTGTACAGCTGCATCATGACCTCCCAACTCCTGTACTCAATGCTCTGACCAAGAAAGGAAAGCATAACAAATAGCTTCTTCACTATTCTATCCACCTGCGACTCTACTTTCAAGGAGCTATGAACCTGCACTCCAAAGTCTCTTTGTTCAGCAACACTCCCTAGGACTTTACCATTAAGTATATAAGTCATGCTAAGATATGCTTTCCCAAAATGCAGCACCTCACATTTATCTGAATTAAACTCCATCTGTCACTCCTCAGCCTATTGGCCCATCTGATCAAGATTGCATTGTAATCTGAGGTAAATTTCTTTACTTTCCACTACACTTCCAATGTTGGCGTCATCTGCAAACTTACTAACTATACTTCCTAAGTTCATATTCAAGTCATTTATATAAATGGTGAAAAGTAGTGGCACTCCACTGGTCACAGGCCTCCAGTCTTAAAAACAACCCTCCACCACAACCCTCTGTCTTCTATCTTTGAGCCAGTTCTGTATCCAAATGGCTCGTTCTCCCTGTATTCCATGAGATCTAGCCTTGCTAACCAGTCTCACATGGGGAACCTTGTCAAACGCCTTACTGAAGTCCATATAGATCACATCCACCACTTTTCCCTCATCAATCCTTTTGTTACCTTTTCAAGAAACTCAATCATGTTTTTGAGAAATGATTTCCCATGCACAAAGCCATGTTGATTATCCCTAATCAGTCCTTGCCTTTCCAAATACATGTACATCCTATCCCTCAGGATTCCCTCCAATAACTTTCCCACCAATGATGTCAGGCTCACCAGTCTATAGTTGCCTGGCTTGTCCATTCCTCCTTTCTGAAATGATGGTACCATGTTAACAAACGTCCAGTCTTCTGGCACCTCACCTGTGACTATCGATAATATAATTATCTCAGTATGGGGCCCAGCAATTATCTCCCTAGCTTTCCACAGAGTTCTAGGGGACACCTGATCAAGACCTAGGAATTTATCCACCTTTATGTGTTTCAAGACATCCAGCACCACCTCCTCTGTAATATGGACATTTTTCAAGATGTCGTCATCTATTTCCCCACAGTCTATATCTTCCATGTCCTTTTCCACAGTAAATACTGATGCAAAATACTCATTTAGTATCTCCCCCATCTCCAGCAGCTCCATACATTATTGCCTTGCTGATCTTTAAGGTGTCCTATTCTCTCCCTAGTTACCCTGTTGTCCTTAATGTATTTATAAAAAATCATTTGGATTCTCCTTAACCTATTTGCCACAACTATCTCAAGTCCCCTTTTTGCCCTCCTGATTTCCCTCTTGAGTATACTCCTACTGCCTTTATACTTTTCTAAGGATTCACTCGATCTCTCCTGTCTATACCTGACATATGCTTCCTTCTTTTTCTTAACCAAACCCTCAATTTATTTAGTCATCCAGCATTCCCTACACTGAACTTTCCTTTCACCCTAACCGGATAATACTGTCTCTGGACTCTCATGATCTCATTTCTGAAGTCTTCCCATTTTCCAGCCGTCTCTTTACCTGCGAATATCTGCACCCCCAATCTGTTTTTTAAAATTCTTGCCGAATACCATCAAAATTACCCTTCTTCCAATTTAGAATTTTGACTTTTAGATCTGGTCGATCCTTTTCCATCACGATCTTAAAACTAATTGAATTATGGTCGCTGGTCCTAAAGTTCTCCCCACTGACTTCTCAGTCACCTGCCCTGCCTTATTTCCCAAGAGTAGGTATATCCACGTACTGACCCGGAAAGTTTCTTGAACATACCTAACAAATTCCTCTTCATCTAAACCCTTAAAATTATGGCAATCCCAGTCTATGTTTGGAAAGTTAAAACCCCTACCATAACCACCCGATTATTCTTACAGATAACTGAAATCTCCTTATAAATTTGTTCCTTAATTTCCCTCTGACTATTAGGGGGTCTATAATATAATTCCAATAAGATGATCATCCCTTTCTTATTTCTCAGTACCATCCAAATAACTTCCAAGAACTGTATTTCTGGGAATGTCCTCCCTCAGCACAGCTGTAATGCTATCCCTTATCAAAAATGCCACTCCCCCTCTTCTGTTGCCTCCCTTTCTGTCCTTCCATTAGCATTTGTATAATGGAACATTAATCTGACAGTCCTGTCCATACCTGAGCCACGTTTCTGTACTTGCTATGATATCCCAGTCCCATGTTCTTAACCATGCTCTGAGTTTATCTGCCTTCCCTGTTACGCCTCTTGCATTAAAAGAAATGCAGTTTAACTTATCAGTCCTACCTTGTTCTCTGCTTTGTCCCTGCCTGCCCTGACTGTTTCACTCGTTTCTTTTCTTAACTGTACCATTGTCAGATTGATCTCTTTCCTCACTATCTCATTGGGTTCCACCCCCACCTTACTAGTTTAAATCCTCCCGAGCAACTCTAACAAATATCCCTACCAGTATATTAGTACCCTTCCAGTTCAGATGCAATCCATCCTTCTTGTACAGTTCACTTCTACCCCAGAAGAGATTCTCATGATCCAAAAATGTGAATCCTTCTCCCATATACCAGCTCTTCAGTCATGCATTCATCTGCTCTACCGTCTAATCCTACCCTTCCCAGCTTGTAGCACTGGGAGTAATCCAGGTATTACTTTCCTCGAGGACCTCCTTTTAAATTCCTGCCTAACTTTCTATAGTGTCCCTTCAGAATCTCATCCTTTTCCTTTCCACCAATGTTTACAATGACCCCGTGCTGGTCCCTCTCCCTTTTGAGAATATTCTGCACCCTCTCTGAGATATCCTTGGTTTTGGCACCAGAGAGGCAATACACCATTCTTATTTTTTGCTGTTGGCTGCAGAAACATCTGTCTGTGCCCCTGACTAGAGTGTCCCTTAACATAATTGATCACTTGGAACCCGATGTACCCCTTATTACATTAGAGCCAGAGACTTGACTGTTCGTGCTGCATTCCCCTGAAAGTCCATCACCACCTACTTTTTACAAAACAATGTACTTGTTTGAAAAGGGGATAGCCACAGAAGACTCCTGTACTACCCACCTACCTCTCCTATCTTTCTTGAAGTTAACCCATCTACCTGACTGTACCTGCGGCTTTTCTCCCTTCCTATAACTGCCATCGATCACATCCCTAGCTCTTGTAAATTCCTTATTGCCTCTAACTATCATTCCAACCGATCCATTCAATCTGACAGGATTTGCAACCAACAACGTTTATTGCAAATATAATCCTCAGTAACCCTTAAGCTCTCCCAAAACTCCCACATCCGACAAGAAGAGCTTACCCCCTGCTAAAGGCCAGTTTGGTCCTTCCAATCTACAGATGCAGAAAATAGCACTGTCTTATTGCTCTACAAAACACTGCTCCAGGCTAACTTAATAAATATGGCTTATATTCTTAAAATGTAATCAAGAGACGTATCCCAATAAAAACATATCATCAAGAAAGAACCCACTCTACTCACTACTGCAGATTTACAGCCAGGCTACCTAAAATTATTCACTTACACTCCGATGTCTAGTGATACATGAATTCAAACAGCAAATTCAGTAACCGCAGATTCACTGCTGTGTCAGTTAGCAGTGTGGGTTTCTCTCTCTCTCCCTTACAGACCATGTGCACGCTACCTTTGTCTGTCTTTTTCCCTTTTAATGTGCTGTTGTTTTGACTTTTTTTCCCCAAAGTTCCAAGACAATTGCAACAGCATATAAAACACTAATTGCTGCTCCTGGAATTCAAGGAAATCACCTCCAACACCTAAAATACTTCAAAAAAGGAGCAGCCTGTTACAGCCAGAAATTTTTCCCATCCTCCATCTTGGATTACCCAGAATCCTATTACTTCCCAACTTTGACCTGAGCCCCTAACCATCCAGATTCCAATATTCCTCCTGAGCTTCTACCCTCCAATCCTCAAGGTCACCTGCACTATTAACTTAGAATACTACCCCTACAAGACTCTACACACCCTGATCATGACATTTTCCCACTATTCCCCATCTCTCTAAGATCCAGTACAACAGATGCATTTTGCGTCATGAGCTTATCACAACAATTCCTTGCCAGCCATTGCTCTAAATGCCCTGGGATACAACAGAAATTATAAACAACACTTCCACACTTGCCTGAAAAGTGACCCATTCCTGCCCTACAGACTTTCACTTCACCCTGCATTTGGGTTTTTGAAAACATGAATTTCTCAATTGGACAGAGGTTACTTGGGCACAAACACCTAATTCTATTGAACTGTACTTCTAATTTGATGCAACTTGAAGCAAATAGACTTAGAATTCCAGACATCTGTACTCAGAACATAATCTTGCTTTTAAGATGAGAGAATTTAATCTTAAAAATTTATCTCACCAACGAAATTCATAATTTTTGATTAAAACTGAAAGAACTGTGGATGCTAGAAATCAGAAATAAAAACAGAAATTGTTGGAAATGCTTAGCAGATCTACAGGCATCTGTGGAGAGAAATCAGAATGAATGGGTGAGTTCTGAGTAAGGGTCACCGGACCTGAAACATTAACTCTGGTTTCTCTCCACAGATGCCTGTGGACCTGCTGAGCATTTCCAGTAATTTCAGGTTTTGGTTCTTAATTTTTGACTTTCCCAGTTAGGTTTTCATGGCCATCTTTCTTAGTCATAAAGACATACAGCACTGAAACAGACCCTTCAATCCAATCAGTCTATGCCAAACACAATCCCAAAATAAACTTGTCCCACCTGCCTGCTCCTGGCCCATATCCCTCCAAACATTTCCTATTCATGTACTTAACCAAATGTCTTTTAAATGTTACAATTGTTCATTCCACATGGAAACCACCCTCTGTATAAACAATTTGCCCTCCATGTCTTTCTTAAATCTCTCTTTTTGGTTTTTCTGTGAATTGAAGATTCTGCTCTGTCTTAGAGCAATGACCTTTTACCAGAACAGATTTGATGCCTTCATATAAAGAGTAGAGCAAGAAAATATCAGAATTAAAGAGGGTGTATGAGAACAGATTGACAAGCAACATAAGGTGGACGGCCAAAATTCATCTATAAATATATAAATATTAAAAGGCTCAAAGGAAGATTGCGGAGGCTAATAACTTGTCAGTATGAAATTTGGCAGTTATACTTTAATGCAGGAAAGTGTGGAATTATGCAGTTTAGTGCTAAGAATGAGAAGAAGCAATCTGGGAAAAAAAACAATACTAAGCGGAATGCATGAATCGAGACACCTGGGAATGATAAAGGTATTGTAATGGTAATATCACTTGATTAGTAATCTAGAAATGCAGACTAATGTTCAGGGGACGTTGGTTTGAATTCCACGAATGATAAGATTTTGATTCAATTAAAAAATACATCTGTAATAAGAAGCTGGTCTAATGATAACCATGTATCTACTGTCAATTCCTGTTTGGAAAAAAAATCTGGTTCATTAATATCAATTAGGGAATGAAACCTGCCCTTCTTACATGCTTTGGCTTATATGAGACTCCAGACCAACAGCAATATGGTTGACTTTTAACTGTCCTCAAATTACTGGTTGGGTAATGGCTGGGGTGTAGTACTCTTTTCTGTACTTCGAGGGAATACAATTTTTAAAAAATATATACTTTTATTTAAAAATAAATTGTTTAATATTACAAGTACAAAACAATACAAATAACACAAAAATATATTTTTAAAACCCCAAACCCCTCTCATGTACAAATGTATAAGTATATATATAATAATATTTTTTTAAAAACCCAGTAGAGGGAAATTTGATATCAAATAGTTTCTTCACACCCTTTACAAAGTGTCATCTTTCTTGCAAAATAGATGTTATTCATAAGTTATTTCTAAGTAAGTACAAAGATATGGGAGAGTTCTGTACAGACTTTGCAGAAAAAAACAATGGAATTACACATTCCTCATTTGAGTGTTAATTGAAGTACGGGAACTACAAAACATATTTTCAATCATCATATGAACCATAACATTAAAGACATTTCATAATCTCAAGAAAAAGGTACCAATTTAGAAGAAAGTACAGCACAGGAACAGGTCCTTCAGCTCACCAGGCCTGCACAGACACATGACACATTTCTAAATTTAAAAAAACCTATTGTCTTTATGTGGTTTTTATCCATCTGTTCCCTGCTTATTTGTGTATCTTCAAGATGCTGCTTAAATATTGCTATTTTATCCACTTCAACCATCTCTGCTGTCAGTACCTTTTAGGCATCGACCATATCTCCTTTAAACTTACCCCCTTTCACCTTAAACCTATGTCCCATCGTAATTGATGTTTCTACCCGGTAGAGACTCCCAATATCCATTCTATCCATAGCTCTCATAATTTTGAAAACTCCTATCAAGTCGCTCCTCAGTCTCTTGATGTTCAAGTGAGTCAAATCTCTCTTCATAGCTAGTATCCTCCAAACCAGACAACATCTTGGTAAACCCTTTTCTGTACCATCTCAAAAATCAACACATACTTCTCTAGGAGAAGTTTTCCTCCTCTCTCTACAAGAAGCTCAGGGAGTCCCTCTCCCACTGCAACTCCCAGGTCATTTCCTCTGCCCTGAAGCTCTTCCACCTATCCACTTCACCCTCCTCCTTGACCTATTACTTTCAACCCCTCCCCCACTCACCTATTATACTCTATGCTATTTTCTCCCAACCCCCACCCCTCTCTCATTTATCTTTCCACCCTTCAGGCACTCTGCCTGTATTCCTGATGAAGGGCTTTTGCCCGAAACGTCGATTTTACTGCTCCTCGGCTGCTGCCTGAACTGCTGTGCTTTTCCAGCACGACTCTAATCTAAACTCTGGTTTCCAGCATTTGCAGTCATTGTTTTTACCTAGATTACTTACAGTGTGGAAACAGGCCCTTCGGCCCAACAAATCCACACCAATCCTCTGAAGAGCAATCCACCCAGACCCATTCCCCTACATTTACCCCTTCACCTAACACTATGGGCAATTTAGCATGGCCAATTCACCTAACCTGCACATTTTTGGACTGTGGGAGGAAACCGGAGCACCCGGAGAAAACCCACACAGATACGGGGAGAATGTGCAAACTCCACACAGACAATTGCCTGAGGCAGGAATTGAACCCAGGTCTCTGGTGCTGTGAGGCAGCAGTGTTAGGCGCTGTGCCACCGTGCCGCCCACTTCCTTCAATCTCATCTGCTGTGATCGTTGTTCATGATGTAGTCTCTGCAGAGCTATACACAATATTCCAAATGTGGCCAAATTAAAGTTCCATACCCCTGCAACATGACGCTGACTTTTAAACTCTTTGCCCCAACTGATGAAGACAAGCATGCCACATGCCAGTTGTATTGGCATTTTCAAGAACTTTGGGCCTGTGCAGCTTCGTATGTTAATGCTTCTAAAGGTTCTGACATTTACCATATACTTCCCTCCTTTAGACCTTTCAAAATGCATTTCACTAGATTAAATTCCGACTGACATTTCTCCATCCAAGTCTCCAGACTATTTGTGTTCCCTGGCAATCCTCCTCACTCTCTGCAGCTCCTTCAGTCTATTTGTCATTTGCAAACTTACTAATCAAGCCATCTACATTCTCCTTCAAATCATTTACATATATCACAAACAACAGAGGTTCCGGCACTGATTCTTATGCAACACCACTGGTCACAGATTTCCAGTCAGAGAAACATCCTTCCATCACTACTTTCTGTTTTCTATGACAAAGCCATTTTACCAGCCCATCATGAATATCATGTGACTTTATCATTTGCATCAGCCTTGTCAAAGGCCTTGGTAAAGTCCATATAGATAATATCCAGCGTCCTGCCCTCATTAATTATATTTGTCACTTTCTCAATGGCTCAGTGATTAGCACTGCTGCCTCATAGCCCCAGTCACCCGGGTTTGATTCCTGCCTCGGGCGACTGTCTGTGTGGAGTTTGCACATTCGCCCTGTGTCTGAGTTGGCTTCCTCCCACAATTCAAAATGTGCAGGTCAGGTGAATTGGCCACATTAAAATGCCCATCATGTTAGGTGCATTAGTCATGGGTAACTATAGGGTATGGGAATGGGTCTGGCTGGAATACTCTTCGGAGGGCCAATGTAGTGAATCTTCCATATTGTAGTGAATCTAAAAAATCAAGTTTGTGAGACGTGACTTCCCCCACACAAAGCCACATTATCTATTGCTAATTATTCAATATTTTTCCAAATGTGAGTAAATCCTGTCTCTTGGAATCTTCACTAATAGTTTCCCTACCAGTGACATAAAGATCATCGGCTTGTAATTTCCCAGATTATCCTTGCTACCCTTCTTAAACGAAGGAATAATCGCTATTTTGCAGTCTCTTGGGACTTCTCCTGTTACTAAAGGGGATACAAGGACCCAGAAATTTCCTCCCTCACCTCCCTCAATATTTTGGGTTAGATCCCTCAGGTTATTGGGACCTGACTACCTTAATACTTTTCAAAAACACCCAATACCTCCTCTTTTTCTATATTGACAGGCCCTAGATTATTAACATACCTGTCTCTAGACTCACCATCCAACATGTCCTTCTTCTTTGTGAATATTAATTTAGGATTTCAGCTGCTACCTTTGGCGCCATGCATAAATTCCCTCCTTTTTCCTTGACTTGGGAGTGTGGCAGGGGATGAAAATGCCTTGGAATTTTCCTTAATTTCTAGATTAGATTTACTTAGTGTGGAAACAGGCCCTTCAGCCCAACAAGTCCGCATCGACACGCCGAAGCGTAACCCACCCAGACCCATTCTCCTACATTTACCCCTTGACCTAACACTACGGGCAATTTAGCATGGCCAATTCACTTAACCTGTACATTTTTGGATTGTGGGAGGAAACCGGAGCACCCGGAGGAAACCCATGCAGACACGGGGAGAATGTGCAAACTCCACACAGAGAGTCGCCTGAGGCAGGAATTGAACTCCGGTCTCTGGCGCTGCGAGGCAGCATGCTATCCACTGTGCCACTGTGCCGCCCACTAATCTTGTTTGTCAATGTTCATGGCTCCTTTTAACCCTCAAAGCTCATTGTTTAATTTCTTTCCTGCTATCTTTGTATTCTTTGAGGGCTCTATCTGTCTTCAATTTCCTAAATCTCATATATGCCTTTTTATTTTTGACTAAACTCACAATTTCTCTTGTTATCCAAGGTTCCTGAACCTTGCCATCGTGATCCTTCATTTTCACAGGAACATGCTGGTCTTGAACTTTAATCAACTGCCCTTTCAAAGATTCCCACATTCCAGATTTTGATTTACTGTCAAACAACTGTCCCCCCAATCTACTTTCCCTAGTTCCTGGCTAATATTGTCATAGTTAGTCTTCCCTCAATTTAGTACTTTCACCCAAGGACTACTCTTCTCCTTACCCATAAGTAACTGTGGATCTAATTGCCGTTAATGTCTGAGGAGGCCAAGTTATTGAGTGTATTTAACATAGATATGTTCTTGATTAGCAAAAGGATAAGTGTTATGTGGAGACAGCAGGAGAATGGAGTGAAAAATGTATCAGCCACGAAAGAAATGCGCAGCAGACCGGATAGGTTGAATTACCCAATTCTGCTTCCACATTTTATGGTCACATGGTAACTTAAAATTTACAGAATTATGGTCATTGTTCTCAAAATACTCCCCCACTGAAACTTTGGTTACCTGGCCAGGCTCATTCCTCAATACCAGGTCTAGTATGGTCCCTCCCTTGTTTGGATCATTTACATAATGTTTCAAGAAAGACTGAAATGAAGAACAATTTCTCCTGTCAAAGGGTTCAGAGTCTTTGGAACTCTTTACCAAAGAGAACTATAGGGGCAAGGTCCTTGTGTATCTTTAAAACTGAGCTAGACAGATTGGTGATAAGGAGAGGAATTAAAGGTAATGGAGTATGAACAGGAAAATGGACATGAGGAATTTTGAGTCCATAATGTTTCTGTTGAATGGCAGAGCAGGCTTGAGGAGCCTAACAGCTTACTCTTATCCCTGTTCTGTGTGGAGTTGTTATGCTCTTCTGGAAACTCCACACTAGCTGTATGCTCACTGAGAACCCAAAGATGTCAGGGATAATTCCATCCCTCCCCACGGGTGGCATAGTGGTTAGTATTACTGCCTCAGAGCACCAGGGACCTGTGTCCAATTCCAGCCTTGGGCTGTGTAGAGCTTGCATGGTGCCAGTGTCTGCATCCTTTTCTCTGGGTGCTCCAGTTTCCTCCCACAGTCACAAAGATGTGCAGCTTAGGTGAATTGATCGTGGTAAATGTCTCTAGCATCCAGGGATGTGTGGGAAATGCAGGGTTACAAGGATAGGGTGGGAATGATGAGTCTGGCTGGGATGCTCATCAGAGAGTAGATATGGACGTGTAAGACCAAATGATCTGTTTCCACTTTGTAGGGAATTCCAGTCTGTTGCCACCCCTCCGTTCGCGTCATCCCCTGTCCGCCCCGCCCCAAACGTCACCCTCGCCCCAACCCCGCCTCCCGACCACGTGTTACCATGACCCGCCTTATCCTGACGTGAGTCGACCACGCCTCTCCCCCATTAGCCCAGCCCCTCAACCGTTCCCGAGTCACGCTGGCCCCGCCTTCTCGCGGGCTGCTTGGCGACGAGAGGCTGAAGTGTGTGCACAGGCGAAGGCCAGCTGATGGTGAGAGCGAAATCAGTCGGAGAAAACTTCCGAGGTAGCTCATTGCGCGGCTCCCACCCCGGCCCCCCGAGGCTGTGGAGTGGGGTCTGAGGACGGAGAGACCGGGGAGGGACATTGGCCCGGTCCTTGTTAAACTTCCTGTTAAAAAAAAAAGTCACTGTTGTGGGAGAAACCCGTGGGCAGTGTGGAAACTGAAACTTCATCAGATACAACTCCGGGGGAGAATGGGTAAACAAAAAAATAGGGATAGACCGAGGGAGACGGTGAAGGGAGAGGGGAGGGAAAAGGAGGGTAAGTGGATGGAGCAGTGACCAGGAGGAGGATGTGGATCCCCAGGCGTGGAGTTAGAAAACGTGCGGAATATTTTAAGGGTAAGGTATGTTGGGGTTGGAGGAAGGGGAGAAGGAGACGCAGATTGAGTAAAGGAATAGAGGGAAAGGGCATGACTGTCGGAGGCAATGAGAGGCGAGGGGTCGACGCCAGGGAAGGTGAAAGCGTGCTAGAGGGAGAGAGGAATAGTGAAAGGAAGCGAGGGAGGGGAGGATGAGAAAAAGTGGAAGGAGTTGCAGGGAGACCGGGAGCTCGAGGTGGTGATGGGAGGTGAGGAGGATGAAGGGGTTGCGAGTGTATGAGGAACAGGACAAAGGATGTTGTTTAGAACAGGGGGAGGGGAGGGAGATGAAAAAGAGACGAGGCAGGAGCTGGGGGGAGGAGGGGGAGAACGGGGAAGCAGGATAAAGGGTGCAGGGAGATGGGGTGGAGATCTGCCTGAGAGGAAATTAGGATTAAGGTGAAAGGGATAAGGTTAGGAGCAGCAGGACAGAAAAAGGCCAAAAACAAAACCAGTTGCTGGGAAAGCTCAGCAGGTCTGGCAGCACCTGTGAAGAGAAATCAAAATTAATGTCTTGGGTCCAAGTCACTCTTCCTCAGAAAAGGCCAATGGAGGACAGAAAGGTATTGAGAGAATGAGGGGGGAAGATGGAACAAGAATGAAGTGGAAAGAGAATTGAGCTGATTGCCTCCAGCTTCAATCTGTCAGTGGATTATAAAATCCCAGGAGAGAGTTTATATAAGTACATTTTCAGTTTAAATTTTGTATTTATTGTTTATTTCCTTCATTTGTCTGTCAAATTTTGAGTTTGTCTAGATGGTATTTTTGAGTAAATAACACTGATCAAGAAAATGGTTGAAGGTAGCTTACTGTGGATTTTGATAATTCATTGATGGAGGTTTTACCCCTTTGTTTCTTCTCTGGTTCTGTTTCTCAATCATGGTGTGAAGTTAGTTCAGAGCATTAGAACTGTAGCATTACAGTTTTGAAACTATACCTTTCTTTTAGGCAATGAAAACTATTTTAGAATCTCTTTCCCTGAATTTTTTTGTCGACTAAGAATCTAATTTAGTGTATTGACTTTAAGAGTCAAAACACAATTTTAATAGACAAATTCATAGAAAATAAATTAATACTTTTCATCAAAATTTTAGGTATGTTAGCATAGTTGTGTTACTGCTAATCAGCAATCCAAAGGCACAGTTTAATTGTTAAAAAACATGACTTCAAATCCGACCATGCCAATTTGTGAATTTAAATTTGATTAATTTATTTTTGTTTGTTCATGGAATGTGGCATGGCTAGTGAATAGCTACATGTCAAATACAGACTAATGAGTGGACAATTCCAGAAGTTCCTTCCTTAGCCCTTAATTATTCAACATCAAGGCGATCTTGTTGATCCATTGATGATAATTTAATGTCACCTTCTGCAAAGCGATGGCTGTCCCAGTCAGAAACAGGACTATTTTTTGATAGAATACTGAAAATTAACATTCATCTCATGAGCTGAATGTTGTATTTGTAATTTAAAATATAACATTGGTAGTGCATATAGCTGTTAAATATTATATTCTAAATTGGACTGCAAGGCTTCTCATTTGGAGGACAACAAATTAAATGGACAGAGGAAATGCCAACAACAGTGTTTTATTTGTGGACTAAAGCAAGTATTTCTCTTATAAAAACAATAACTACTTTAACAATGTGTTCATGGAAATGCCAGCTCTATTTGCATTTTGCAATGCCTTGTGTTTGCTTTCCTCTGGAATAACTGCTCTTTGTGGTTAATCACTGAATAAAAGACATGTCCACATGAACTTGAAGACTTTTGATCATGTCAGTCCTACATCACTTTGAGATTGAGATTTGAGACTGCCTTAAATATTTTTGATTAATTGTGCAGACTTGTAAATTACATCAATTTTGGATGATTAATCAACTGAAAAGAGTCATGTTGTTAGAGGCTCTGAGGATGCATGCGCATTGGCCTGTCTTTTATCTGCAGTACAGTGTTCATGCTTGCAGCATGTGAATTATGTGCAGCCAGTAGATTCTTTCCAATGGTGATTGTTGCTTGGCGACATGGTGTATTATTGCTTTGGGAGCTGAGTGAAAAACTAATGCTTATGAGTGTTCAAAGCTGTTTTTACATCACTGTCATTTCTAATCCAGAATATTTAATGTAACACAGTAACCTGCATCTAAATTTTAATTTTTGAAGCTGAAGTTTGCAAAAATCTAGGTTAACACCTTTAAATTGATTTTTATAGGATTAAGGTAGTTCTGCTTTCTTAAATCTTAATTTAAAAATAGCTTCCTTGTTATTTCCTAAGTAGAATATCTTACCAAAATTGGACTGGGCCCTAAATGAAAAGAAATTGTGTAATTGGCCTGTTTATGCATAATCTAGAGGCAAACTGTAAGGTGTCATTTGGTCAAAGAAAATCAGCTGCTTCATCTCTTCTGTTGATTATATAAGTAATCCTCGAATTCTGTGGACAATGTTATGAAAGTTGTTTTTGTGTTTCTTGCTCACCTTTTGTGATGTGTTGCAGAATAGCTGTTCCAACTTTTGACACGGTAGTAGTCAGCCTGTGGGAGTGAAATCAGGTCCGCAGTCTCTAATGTTATTTCATTCTATACTGCAGCTTTATCAATTCAATACATCTTAGAACTTATATGTCATTGTTTTCCTATGCTTGATCTAACTGCACTAATTTTTGGTTAAAATAAAAATATTTTGTAATAAACAGGACCAAGTGCCAACTCTTTTGAAAGGGAGTATTCAAAGCAATAGTATTTTGTCCAACATTCTTTCCATTCAGCAATTTTATGGTATTGATCTATTGCTAGGAGTGCAAGATTTACAAAAGGTTTTATATTCGTGAAGATGAGAAGAAAACTAATTGGGCTGTCAAGGCTAGGGCATACAACACCTTCACGTACATTGTGACCCTCCCCATTTACCCTCAACAGCACATCATTGTCTTCTTGGAGAGGCAAATGGGTATAAACACTTTTACAAATTTAGGAAAACAAACTGGAGAAAATGTGGACTGATCCTGAGTGTGATCAGCAAAGGTATTCCAGATAGTAGTGACTGGAGAATTCATTTCCCCAGTGGCCCATTCAAGAATGTATTCAGCTATCTTATAAATGCCTCCAGAAAGCCTTTGAAAGTTTAAATGTTGTTCGTGAATAACGATGGACAAGAAAAGGTCTATTGTCTGTTCTGCACAGTTGTGATATCTTGAGTATTGATGAAAAAAAGATTTGGAGGTGCCGGTGTTGGCCTGGGGTGTACAAAGTTAAAAATCTCTCAACGCCAGGTTTATTTGGAAGCATTAGCTTTCGGAACGCTGCTCTTTTATCAGACACCGTTTTAAATCTTTGGATTTGGACCCAAGAGGATATTTTGCAAGAATGCAGATTTGAGAGAAAACCATCATTATTCTGCATTGCATGGCAGGTGGACTGTGGTAAAGGTACTGCTATGGAGAATGCACCAATTGACAGTTAATATCAGGATGTGTAAAATTTTAAGCCAGGCATGTTGACTCTGATTATTCAGCACATTGATCTGAGAAATGAACTAGCTGTCATGTATTTTGTTGTGTTAAGACAGGCAGAGTTCGTCTACGTGTTCTTTGTTTGCAAAGAAGGATGGTTTGTGTATTAGTGTATACGTAGCTTTCAAAACCTGCAAAACTATCGCTATTAGTTGCCATTACCCCAAATCTGATAGAATGTGTATTGATAGGCATAATTTGCACTTTAGTTCCATCTCTAGTACAGCTTTTTGATTTGAACCCATCAGGACATTTTGCAAGAATGCAGTTTTTGTCAATGTCGAAGAACCCAATAAATAGGAGCAGTGGAGGCCATGTGGCTCCTCAAGCCTGCTTGACTATTCAGTTAGGTCACGGTTGATCATATTATGGCCTCAACAACATTCTCCGGCCGCTCCCCATTACCTCAACTTCCTTACTTAACAATAATTTAACTCACTTGACCTTGAACATATTGAATGAATCCGTCTCTTTTGCTTTCTGGGGAGAGAATTTTATATATATTAGTGACCGCAAGAAAGATTTTTTCTCTTCTCAGTCTTTAATAGACATCCCTAAATGTGTCCCTGAATTCTAGACTGGCCTGTACTTAGTTTCCTCTGTACCCTGATGTTTTGTAGTCTCTCTCCATTTAAATAATATAATTTATGTTCTCCTGTTAGTGGTCCAGTGTAGATTGTAGATTTGGATTTAGGAGACTTGTTTCCTATTCAGCAGCTATATATTCAGAATAATAGCAAGAATTTTGATATTGTCAAAAATATACAATTAAGTTGGATGAGGAATAAGATATGTGAATTCAGCAAGTTTGAAACAGTGGTGGTTCTGTGACAGGGAGTGTAGCACTGTTTGCTTTTCAATTTCATAACGTTTGTGATGTTAACATAATATTTTCAAATCATGGACAGTGGCTGTAGTCAGATGTCTTGGGACTTCGTCAGGCTTATCAACTAACAGTGATTCATGCTTGTATACTGTAAGACCTGGACCACATTCACACATGGGCTCGTAAATGAACAGTAACAAATATAACTTGCAACTTGGTGACTGGGCTAACTTTGAATAAGAACAATTCTTTAATGTATAATTAAGTATAAACAATAGTATGCTTGTTCTTTGGCAATTTGAAATAATTATTAACCTAGTGCTGAAGCAGCTATCAGTTAGTTTCTTGTAGGACTGTATTTGGTTTAGTTTGGGAAGTTTTTTATTTGTTCATAATGTGGCCATTACCTGTCAGGGTAGTTAACAGTCAACCACATTTAATTTGCATTAAATTGCACTTCTTTTCAACCAATAGCAAGCAGTTAGAACACCTCTGTCAGTACGCCCATGTTATGATCTGGTGTGGATAATTTGGCTTCAGACCAAATACTTTTGTATCTGACAATGTGATTGTGAGGAAATTTCTACATATAAGCAACATAGAAGCTTTACAGAAAACGTTGCAAAACACTCTGGATGCTGGGGATTAAAATAAAAACACATTGCTGATAACGTTCAGTGGGTCTGGCAGTTTCAGATTTCTTTTTTTTAATCAAAACTTCAGTGAAGAGGTTGTATTACTTTGGAAATGGAAATATCATTTTAAAGTACATGTTTAAACTATTTAATAATATTGGTTAACTGTTTAAATGTTAACATGTGTGTTTACTAAAAATGAGGCAATGTTTAGCTCTGTAGTTTAAATTATATTCTCCAGTGACGAAAAACAGCAACAGATAGCGTTACAGGAACAGCTGTAGCAACGTCATACATAGATCCTCAAACATTACAAATGCCTTCTACAATTTTTATCTCATGTCTTTTGAACATTAGCTCAATACATTAATAGCAAGATCGATGCTTATTGATTAGTTGTTTACATATCTGGTAAAGATGTAAAATAGTAAAATTTCTTCGACCAACTGAAGTGTTATACCTTTTATAGCTACCAAATTTTAAATTCATCAATTATTTGCTGAATCTCTAAGTTTATTGATGCTCTCTTGTGATTTGTTGTGATGTTCATCAGTACTACTGCAAATTTAGATAGTGATTTTGTTCCAAATTGTTTATGTAAATTATGAACAGTTATAGTGTCAGTTTTGATTCCGTGGAACTCCACTTCCCACCTTCTGCTACTCTGAATAAGATAAACCCTGTATCCTCACTGTCTGTTTGAGGCCAGCCAGCAAACTGTTAAACTTCATTGTCTGAACTTTTGTGTCAGAAGTTACCAAGTTATAGTTCATCTGACGAAAGGGCAGCGTTTTGATAGCTTGTGATTTCAAATAATCTTGTTGGACTATAACGTGATAATGTGTGAATTCTGACCTTGTCCACTTCAGTCCAACACTGGCACCTCCACATCATGTCTACCTGTCTTTTGTTGCCTGTTTGAAAGCGTTTTGAAAATCTAAATGACAATGGTGATATAGTAAGTGTCATTGCTACTATATAACACTGAATACTGTTTGTGGAGTTTTTCTGTTTTAAATGTTACTTTTAAATATCAGCAAAGCAATTCCTGTTCAGAGTTCTTTGAATAATTTAAGAACTTTGGTAATGTATGCAACTTTCATGCCAGACAGATGCATACTTTAGTGTTTAAATTGTGCAGTGTGTTTCTAAATCTTGAAAACTCAATTATTTACTCTAAAGCAGTGCTCTTTGAAAGGATATTTTCATTTTGTGAGAGATACAAGTGAAGGCAATGGTTTGATCCGTAACACACACAACTGAATGCTGGTTGTGCTAATGCTGTCTAGAGAGGGTAATTGGATAACCTAATAATTGGCACATGGCCGGAGTGTCTTGAAGATAATCAGATATTCAAACCTTTTGATGTTTCTTAAAGTCAGCAAGCCCCTTTTTGATTAATTATTGATAATTGATAACTCGGTGCAGGATGCAAATTATTCCAAGGCATAAAGCGCCACCTCCATCTGCCTTAATTTATTCTTGTTGAAAACTCATGGTGGAGTTATTGTTTTAAATATCTTGGTCATGGACTTATTTAAATATTAAAACTCTTGCCATTGTGGTAACTCAGCCACTGTAAAAACTACAGGGGTTCCCAGAGTAGTCCAACACCATCAGGGCGAGGAAATTGGCAATAACTGCATCTTGTCACGTATCTGCCGCAAACTGAAAGTAAATAAATAGATGTAGAGAAAAGTAGCATTTATTTAGGAAGAAATTAAATGTTTGCCTGGCTTGCTAGCTCCAGGTAGTTTATCTATGAGTTAAAGGTTGTAGAATTAAGCCTCACTTGAGCATTTAATTTAGGCTGGCAGTTGGAGTACTGAAGTAGTGCTGCACTAGTTAAAATCCTGTTTCGGATGTTACCTTAAACTTGAAGCCAAGGATGTTACCTCGTAGTTTTAAAAGATTCCATTAAACTGAGCAAGATGTTGTCCTCCAGTCCCAGCTGTTATGTATCTACCAAAGAGTGGAGAGGTGGTGGTTTAGGGATAATGCCACTGCTAGTAATCTAGAACCCTAAGCTAATTTTCAGGGGATAGTGTGTTGAATCCCACTATGGTATATAGCCAAATTTGAAATCACTATCAACCTGGAATGAATAATAAAAAACCTGAGTTTTGTCAGCAATTTCTGTTTTTGTTTCTGATCTTCAGCATCCACAGTTCTTTTATTTGAAAATGAACATATAAAACACTGTCAAAATGTAGGATTTGCAAACAAGCCCACAATAAATGTTGAATGAGTAAACTGAATTCTGTAGAGACAAATGGTAGAGAATGCTTATATGAGAGAGCTGAGTGCTACTTAATCCCTCTGCCCCTCAAAATGGCACTTCTCAGACCTGCCTGTATTTGAGAAAAGAGCAAGACAGAATGAGAGGGGAGCCTGAAATTAAAAATACATGAGAGACTCTGTAAAGTCATTGTAGATCTGTTAATGAGTTAAAGGCCGACTTCAAGGGTTTTGTCTTTAGCACATAGCATCAATATGGGCATGGCATCCCAGGTTTGTATCTCGCTATTGGTATCCCCTGTCATCTCCTTGATGGCTTGACTATTTTGGCTACTACAGTCTATGAAGAATGCAAGACTGCAGTTTTTACAGTGGCCAGTGGCATAACACTTTGCTACTGACTACAAAGTCTAGTTTCCTTGCCAAAGTATATTTTGGGGGGCTACACCAAATGAGTACCTATCAGTTGAGAAATTGTTTTTCACATTTGAATAATAGGATAAAAGAAACAAAAGCAAATGGGTATAATGTTGATTGAATGACAAGAAACAAAGATTGATCATTCGATATTTTTTTGGACGGGGAGAAACGATTGTCGTAGATTTACCCAGGGGTTAATGTGAAGTTTGCTCTTCCTGGAATACACTAATGACCTCAACACAGAATGCTGTTTCAAGATTTGTAACAGATATGAAACTTGAAAGAATTGCGTACTAAAAGGATGATAGTTTAGAACATAAAAAGAACATGCGTTACTGCTACAGGTGGACTGGTGACACAAGCAATTTAATACAAAAATGTGAAAAGGTTCATTTTGGTCAGAAGAATGTTGAAGCGATGATATAAAATGAGGGTACAATTCTAAATTGAATGCAAGAAAGGAATGTTCTGTGTGTATACATGCATAAATCATTGAAGGTGGGCAGGACAGGTTCAAAACACAATAAAACATCCCAGCATAATTTAGACTTTATTAGTAAAAACATGGAGAACAAGAGCAAGTAATTTGAGCAAGAACAATAAATTAGAACATATAGCCTGTTCCTGTGCTACATTGTTGTATGGCCCACATTTGTGAGCTGACCATATTGCCATTTTGAACTAATCCCATCTGCTTGTAATTTGTCTATATGCCTCTATTCCCTGTCTGCTCATGTGTCTGACTAAATGCTGCTTAAATGTTGATTTTCTATCTGCTTCTACACTTCCCTTGACTGTGTATTCCAGTCATCTACCACACTCTGAATTTTAAAAAAAACTTGCCTTGCACATTTAAACTTTAAGCTCCTTTTAAACCTTTCTCTTCCACTCACTTTTTAAACCTGCTCATCCTAGTATTTGATATTTCCACCTGAGTAACAGACTCCGACTATTCACCCTGTCCATGCCCCTCATGATTTTATATGCTTCTATCAGGTCGCCCCCCTCCCTCTGCCTCTGACATGCTTGTAAAAACAATCCAGGTTTGTCCAATCTCTCATAGCTAATCCAGACAACATCCTGGAAAACCTTTTTTTTGCACCATCACCAAAGCCGCCTCATTCTAGTTTTGCAGGGATCAGTGTTGAAATTACAACTATTCATAATCATATGTTAATGATCTGGACAAAAATCTGAGGGCATTGTTGCTTTGTTTGCAGGTGACACAAAGATAGCTGACGAATAGGTTGTGTTGAGGAAGTGGGGAGACTGCAGAAAGACTTGGACAGGCTGGGAGAGTGGGCAAAGTAGCAGATGGAATACAGATGGAATGTGGGAAAGTGCGAGGTTATGGAAGAACAGAGGCATAGATTATTTTCTAAAATGATGAAGCCTTCAGAATCTGAAGCACAATGGGAATCCTGGTTCAGGACTGTCTTAGGAATAGCATGCAGGTTTACTTGTCACTTAAGAGGGCAGTGTAGATAGGATAATGAAGAAGGCATTTGATATGCTTTCCTTTATTGGTCAGAGTATAGAGTACAGGAGTTGGGAGGTCATGTTGCGGCTGTGCCAGACATTGGTTAGGCCACTATTGGTATATTGTCTGCAATTCTGGTCTCCTTCCTAAGAGAAAGATGTTGGGAAACTTGAAAGGGTTCAGAAAAGATTAACAAGGATGTTGCCAGGGTTAGAGGATTTGAGCTATAGGGAGAGGCTGAATCGGCTGGGGCTGTTTTCTTTGGAACATCGGAGGCTGAGGAGTGACCTTTATAGAGGTTTCTAAAGTCATGAGAGGCATGGATAGGATAAATAGACAAGGTCTTTTCCCCCAAGGTGGGGGTGTCCAGAACTAGAAGACATGGGTTTAGGGTGAGACAGGAAAGATAAAGAAGGGACCCAAGAGGCAACATTTTCACACAGAGGGTGGTATGTGTATGGAATGAGCTGCCAGAGGAAGTGGTGGAGGCTAGTACAATTGAAACATTTTAAAGCCATTTGGAAGGGTATATGAATAGGAAGGGTTTGGAGGGAAATGGGCCAAGTGCTGGCAAATGGGACTAGATTGGGTTGGGATATCTGGTTGGCACGGACGGGGTTGGACCGAAGGGTCTGTTTCCATGCTATGCACCTCTATGACTCTTTGACCAGAATGGCGCACAGTGCTCCAAATGTGGCCTAACTAAAATTTTATACAGCTGTAACATGTGCAGACTTTTATATTCAGTCCCTGAACAATGAAGGCAAGAATGCCTTATGCCTTCTTTACCATCTTATCCATTGGTGTTTCCACTTTCAGGGCCAAGATCTCTTTCCATATCAGTGCTCTTAAGAGTCCTGCCCTTTACTGTATACTTTCCCCTTTCTTTTGACCTCCAAAAATACATCACCTCCCATTGACTGGATTAAACTGCATCTGCCATTTCTCCACCCAACTTTCCAACTAATCTATATCCTGCTATATCCTTTGATAAGCTTCCTCACTATCCACAACCTCCATTTTCATGTCATCTGCAAATTTACTCGTCAGACCACCTACACTTACAAACTAGAAGCAACAGATGTCCTGACACTAATCGTTGTGGAACACCACTGGTCACAGACCTCAAGACAAAAAAATCACCACTCCACAACTACTGTCTGTCTTCTATGACCAAGCCAATTTTGTATCCAGCTTAACAACTCAATGTCCCATGTGACTTAAACTTCTGGACCAGCCCACCATGTGGAACCTTGTCAAATGTTTTAATGAAAGCCATGTGGACAACATCCACTGCCCTACTTTCATCAATCATCTTCATCGCTTGGTCAAAAAAAATCAAATTTATGAGGAAGACCTCCTTCACCCAAAACCATGCTGACTACCCCTAATATGTCCATTCTTTTCCAAATGAGAGAAGAAATTCTGTAACTGAGAATCTTCTCGAATCGTGACCCTACTACTCACTAGCTGACAATTTCTTGTTTTATCCCTGTTGACCTTCTTAAAAGACAACAACTTTGTCTATTTTGCCATTCTTCTGGAACCTCGCCTGTGGCTAAAGAGGATACAAAAATATGTGTCAAGGCTCCAGCAGTCTCCTCCCCCAAAAAAGCAGAAATTGCTGGAAAAGCTCAGCAAGTACAGCAGCAGCTGTGGAGAGAAAGCAGAATTAACATTTTGGGTCCAGTGACTTTCCCTTAGAACAGTTCTGAGCAAGTGTCACTTGACCCGAAACATGAACTCTCATTTCTCTCCACAGATGCTGCCATAACTACTGAGCGTTTCCTGTAATTTCTGTTTTTGTTTCTGACTTACAGCACCTGCAGTTCTTTTGGATGTTATCCAGCAATCTCTTCCCTTGCCTCCCTCATTATCCTGGAACAGATCCCATCAGGCCCTGGGGATTTATCTATCAAATCGTTTGCAACACACCTGGGCTACATCATTGAAGTACAGAAGCATTCTGTAAGTGGATTGGAGATCGGCCATAAGAGTTGTTAAAAGTTGGCACATATCTGTGTATGTGGGACATGTGTGGCTGGTGACTTCACCAGGTACCTACTCTGATTTCTATGTTAGGATTTCTCAACATTAAGCTTCATTCGAGTATTTCGTAAGATAGGAAATCGAATGGCGAATTGGGCCAATAACGAGGTGTTTAACAAACAATATTCTGCTTTATTTGGCAACGTTCAGCTCCATTACCCGAAACTGACTTTACAGCTTGTCAAAAGCTTCAAAGATGGTGCAAGATGTTCCTGCTGTTGAGATGGGCCTTAATGGGCTTCCCCTCTAATTCTGCTACAAACCTCATCACATCCAATATCTCTCAGACTTCTGTAAGATTCTGTTCAATATGTTTCAATCAAGTCACCTCTTGCTCTTCTAAACTGCAGCAAACCTAACTGTTCTTCATAAGACAAGCCGCCCTTTCCAGATATTATTCTCTTTAAGTCTTCTCTGAACTGTCTCCAATACATTTTAAACAGATAACCAATGGTGCACAGTAATCCATGTATGGTTTCACCAGTGCCATATATAACTGAAGCATAGATTCCCTACTTTTGTGTTAAATTTTTCTTGCCATAAATTATAACATTCTATTAGCATTCCTCATTATTTGTTGTATCCACAAACTAACCTTTTGCGATTCATGCACTGACAGCCAGATTCATCTGTACCTCGGAGCTCTGCAATCTCCAATTAAAGTCTTTTTGTAATTCTTCTGTCAAAATAGACATTTCTAACATTTTGCATATTATGCTCCAACAGCTACATCTTTGTTCACTAACTTAACTGAGCAAATCTTTGGATAATCTTATGTTCATTTCACAACTTAAATTTCCTGTCAAGGTAGGAAAGTTAGCAACCATGCTTTCTGTCACCGCATCTAAGTCAAAATAGTAAACAATTGAGGTCCCAGTCCCAATCCTGTAGCATACCATACAATATATTTTACCAACCTGAAAATAACACATTTACACCTACTGGCTGCTCTCCAGGACTGAGATGTTTCCTCACCGCCCAACCTGTGACATTGGGAAGCAATTGCAAACAATCAATGAGAAGCATTGCCAAGAAAATAGATGGGGATAAAACATCAGTAGACAAATCTTCAGGTAGAACGCACGTGAATAAATGAGTCATTCAGTCCCAAATTAGAAAATCTAATATCATCTTCGCAAATTATTAGATTAGCAGGTCTGCTGTTACATGGATTTGCTCTCCCATTTTAAAATGCTTGCTATTTTCTAAGACAGTGGCATCATTACAAATAAATTGTGCTTCTCCAGTTTGAACACTCTGTATTAGAAACTATCAGGATTGGAGAATATTTCATGCATCTTTTCTTTGGTTACCTTTTTTAAGCATAAATCAAGTATGGTCCTTTGCTTGATCCTTTATTTTTCATTGTGCCGCTGTTATTTTGCCATCTTCAAAGGAAAATTGATGCAATGTTGTAATTTAGCAAATCTGCCATTGCCAACCTGGTATGTTCCCACATGTCCCTTGGCAGCTTTGTTTTGTCTGTGTTCTTCTGCTCTTTGGTCTTGAACAAGTTTTTCCTTTTTGCAGTTCTTAATCATCTGGATATTTTCCAAGCTAGTTTTTACAGTTTTCCAAATCTCCTGGACTTTCTGTTCAAGTAAATGTGAAAGATAAGTCCTGTGGCACTTTTCAAAGAATTTGTTGCATGTGCTGGTGAACCTCTATATCTCTATTAATATACCTAAAATGGATTAACAAATGACTTACCAACGAGCATGTATACTTCAGTAAAATAATTGCTTCGTCAAGAAGCATGTGTGATAAAGGTGATTTATATGAACAGCTATTTCTTCAATTAAGTGAACTTTTTATCCTATATTGAGTATATTTCAACCAAAACTAGACATTTTCACCTGTTAGGATTGCTGATTTCAGCATTAACTTGAATAGTCGAGAAATTTTCATATGTTTCTTTGTAACAGCAGTGTATTGTTCCTATCAGTAACCCTGTAACACTTTATTTTTCTGCTTTTTTTTTCTCCTTTTTGTTAATTGTAACTTTTCTCATTCTGTGTAATAACTCTTTGATGAGCAAGCATTACACAAAAATGTACCCCTTAAGGTGACTAAGGAAAAAATTGCTTTTATATACAGTAAACATTGTGAGCAGAGCTAATGATTCAAGCGTGAGATTATTTGTGAAATATGCAGAGTATGCTTGTTTGTGATACTTACATTTCCATGGGGTAGAAAATGAACATTTCAATATGTTAAATTTACAATACATGTGCAATGATATGAGGATATTGTTTATGGATTTTCAGAAATAACAGCTGTGGTTTGCAGTGCAGTGAATTCCAGCTACTTTGGTAGATCCCCACAGTTCTTCTAATTCACTGAATCATAATTTCTCTGTTGTTCTTTCTTTCCTTTCCTAAAACATTTCTTACCATCTGGTGAATCACCCTTTCTACTTAATATACAATTCATGTTTTTGCTCTGAGATTAACTGGAATTATGTAGAAATTGCAAACTTGCTAACTGTCCCATTGTTGTTCATTTTCCGTAAGACTAGTAGTTCTGTCCATAAAACTTAGTTCCAGCCCTATATAATCTGTCTTGTTTACATATACTCTCTTTTCCATCTCTGCACCCCATTCTTAAATCAATCTGTCTGTTTTATTTACTTATTACCATGTGTATTTTGTTACAAAATTGGTGAAAAAGCATTGAATAGAGTCACCACTCTCTTGTGCCATCCAAAAATATGGATAACTAAACCAAAATGTAGAATACAAAGGCAGAAAAATAAACAGAGTTCAACTTTACACCTGCTTTAAATTACTAATCCTATGGTTGCACTCCACAGCATCACAACTCTGCATAAAAGCTACTTTTCTCTGTTCTATATCTCTTAAATGTCATTGTGGATTTATCCCACTTTCTTCCAATCACTTCATATTGGAATTGAGTGTTTCTTTGAAGATTTTGTGGAGGTAGATCTTATTGCATCAGAGACTTCTGCATGGTTGCTAGTTAGTTTCCTTATGTAATTGCATTCTTAGCTTGTTGCTGATGCATGTGTGGGTAAAATGTCAGAGATTCTGAACCCCTCCAGCATCTTCCAAGCTCTAGTATCCAAGTGTCAAATGTAAATAGTCTCCTGGACTTTAGTCTCTGCAACTCATGAGTACCACCTGGGGGACAGAGTGAGGTAAATTGTTAGATTGTAAAGGCATCGAGAAATATGTGGAGAAAATGGGAACATGGAATTGAGGTAAAGGATCACTTTTAAATGGCAAAGCAGGCTCAAAGTGTGAGATTGCAAATTTCTGCTTCAAGGTTCTGTTTCTACATTTCAACCTTTGCTTATTAGCTCTACCCACCTCTGAAGATATCAGGTTCCAAGCAAAATGTGGCAGTATGCTTTAGTGATGCCTACCTAAAGGTTCGACTGAAGCGTAAAGACCTTGGGGGAAAGCAAGTTCTTTCCCTGTGTGTAGCGCAAAAGACCATTTCAGATGGAGAGAGATGACAGCAGAAGTCGGCGCTAGTGGGCAGCTCAAATGAAATTGGCTTCAGTGCCATAAGATGAATAATATACCCTGGCAAGAAAAGTGCCACTATCGAATTAATGCTTCATGCTCCTATGCCTCTCAGTATTATAAGGTTACTGCAGGGGACTTGCACAGGAGGTTGTGTGCCAAACATTTCTATCAGATGCTTCATGTGCAATTGATGTTTGTCACTTCATTGCAGTTATCAGTGTGGCACTATTGACACCAGAGTGGTACTGCCTCTATCACATCTGCCAATGTTCACTGAAGATATGAAAGGAGATACAACCTCTCAGATCCCCAGCTCAATTACATTTCATCACAACTTGGAGCTTTCCACCAGAGACTTGAATGGGACAAGGTACAACCATAATAAATGGTCATTTGAGTTGAGCTCTCTTTCAAGTTCACTCCTATTTGCATCCTCTGGTTAGATCCGCTAGCAGCAACCAGTGTGACTGCCTTGCTTGGATAGGCTGGTTGGCCTGGTCAGGCTTCACCCCAAACGGTGCAAGCATTGAACAACAAGCTAGACTGCATATGACTGAGACTTCTTATGAATTGGTCAATACAGAAAGACTTCATTGCTAACACTGTTCAAAGAAATGCTTTGTTTATGAAAGAGCTAAGTAACTGAAGTTCTTCCTCCAATCTCTATTGAGTAAAAAGTCTTTCCATTCAGCTATACTTAAGATTTGTGATCACACAGAACTGTGCTTGTGAATGTAATTCCAGTAAGCTGCAGTGCTAATAAGTGTTTATAACATACTAATGAAAGCAAAACAGTTTCCTGACCGCGAAGGTCAGAAAAGCTGATCTATCTGAAAGTGATAGTTCATGCAACACAATCTTGTGGCACAGTGGTAGTGTCCTTACCTCTAGACAAAGACCTAGATTCAACTCCACTTGCTCTGTAGGTGTATAATATCTGAGCAGGTACATTAGAAAAACAGGTTAAATTTATTTTGAAAAGGCTCTTGTGGAGCAGTGGTAGTGTCTCTAACACTGAAATAGGTGGTCTTGGTTAAAGTCCAACTTGTTCCAGTGGTGTGTAATAACATTGTTGAACAAGTTGGTTAGAAAAATATCTGGGAATTAAAAAATATTTAACTCGTGGTTGGGAAACTGAATTTTTGCCACCTGCCCAATTGGGTTTCCTATTCACCCTTCTAAAAGCTCTGGGCATGGAAATTTCCAGAAGTGTTCACATCTATTTTCTATCACACATTTGAAGTCATCAATAAATGTATCAAATTCTCATGCAATATTTTTGTTCTAAAGAAAATAGCCTTAATTGTGTGTTTGCTTCCGATTTTTACTCCTTCATGCTAGACAGTCTTGTGTTTAATCTTTGTTTAATTTCCATTGTCTTAATATCCTATCTTTGATTTGCAGCCTTAAGTTATTACAGCTTCAAATATGGTCTGACTAGGGGGTTTTAATAATTATTCTCATTACATCTCCGTTTCTACACTCTGATTTGCCATAATATATGTATTTTTAAAAGATGACCCTAGTAGTAAAGTTGTTTTTAATACCTTGTGAATCTAACTTCAAATTTCTGTCCAAGCTTATTAACATTAGCCATAGAATAGATCAGAGAGAACTGATCGATGTAGTATTTTTGGATTTTCATGAAGTTTTTGATGCAGCCTCACATTGAGGTTGATGTACAAAATTGAAGCACATGGGATTTGCAGGTATTATATGATTTGAAAGCATGGTTACCTGACAAAACAGTACGACTAAGTGTTTCTATTGCAAAGCAGAAGGTAATGAATAGTGGGGTACTGCAGGGATTAGTGTTTGGGGCTCCAGGTATTCACAATATACATCAAACTCCTGATCCAAATTGATGCTGGATATTTCCAAGTTTGTTGACAATGCAAACTAGATAGGTTTGAGTGGTGAGAAGGATGTAAAAAGGTAATTAAGACAGGTTGGGTGGATACATCTGTGAAGATCCAGTATTCTGGGTAAGTGTGAAGTTGTCCACTTCAGTAGGAAAAACAGATTGGCAAAAGTATAATTAAATTGTTATACTTTGTCAAATATTTCTGTACAATGGACCTGATGTTTGACTTTGTACAAAGCTAAGTTCGAATGTAGTCAACAATTAGAAAAGCAAATGGAATGTTGGACCAATTGGAATATTGCGTGCAATTCTGGTCTCCTTCCTATCGGAAAAATGCTGTGAAACTTGAAAGGGTTCAGAAAAGATCTACAAGGATGTTGCCAGGGTTGGAGGTTTTGAACTATAGGGAGAGGTTGAATAGGCTAGCGCTGTTTTCCCTGGAGTGTCAGATGCTGAGGGGTGACCTTATAGAGGTTTATAAAATCATGAGGGGCATGGAAAGAATAAATAGACAAAGTCTCTTCCCTGGGGAGAGGGAGTCCAGAACTAAAGACCATATATTTAGGGTGAGAGAGGAAAGATATAAAAGAGACCTAAGGGGCAACTTTTTCATGCAGAGGATGGTACGTGTATGGAATGAAGTGGTGGTGGCTGGTACAATTGCAACATTTAAGAGGCATTTGGATGGGTATATGAATAGGAAGGATTTGGAGGGATATGGGCCAGGTGCTGGCAGGTGGGACTAGATTGGGTTGGGATATCTGGTCAGCATGGATGGCTTGGACCGAAGGGTCTGTTTCCGTGCTGTACGTCTCTATCTCTGAGAGTCTGAGTACAAGAGCAAAGAAATTTTAATGCAGTTGTCCAGGGCCTTGGTAAGGCCCTAATAAATTATGTACTGCCATAGAGCAGATGCAGGGAAAATTCATCAGACTCCTAGGATGGCAGCATTTTCATAGGAGAGGTTGAACTTTACTGATCTTCCCAGGGCTGGACAAACTAGATGCAAGGATGGAGATCAAGAACATATCTTAGAGTATGTGGTAGGGCATTTAGGAGTAAAATAAAGAGAAATTTCTTCATTCAGTGGATGAACTTGTAGCTTTCACTAGCATGAAAAGCTATGAAGGTCAAGTTACAAAATATAATTATAAAAGAAATAGATTTTTTGGCACCCAAGGTATAAAGGGATATGGGAACAGTGCAGGAATACAATATTGAGATAGTGAAGCAAGCACAATCATTAAATTGCAGAACATACTTCCATTTTCTTTGCTCCTATGTTTAAGGAGCATTGTTGCAAGCCAAGAGGAGTTTTAAAGGCTGGTGCCATTGAAAGCTGACCATTGTTCATAATTGGGAAGTGTTCACAGTTAGAAAGTGCCTGTTCTGTAATTTACACTGAACTTTATTAGTGTGACTGACTTAAACCATGATTGAATTTATGTGGTACCAGGGTCAGTGATAAGTTTACTTTTATATAAGTGATTTAGTTTTGCACAGAGAACAGAATCTGCTCGGAGGCCAGATTAAAGCAGTCATCTATCTTGAGGGCTGAAGGAAATTGCAGTATCGGAGGGGCATAGCTACAAAGGGATTTTAAAATGGGAATAAGAACTGTGCTAATGTTAGGGCTTCCTCCGTGCAAGATAGAACTGCCCTCCTCCATTCCTTCCCCATATCTCCATCTCTGTCAGGCTGCTCTTTGTACACAATGTTTAGCTTGTGTTGCATCCTTCGCTTGAATTATTTTTGTGTAGTGGAAAATTTAGCCTTTCTTTATACATTTAAAACTCATCCCCATGTTCATGCCCTCTTGCAACCAAATCACCAACCAGTTGAAATAATTTTGGTCTTGATAGAAAAATGTTGAAAAGTGTATGAACATGCCGAGTAGTTCAAAATCACTAATTGTGAACACATTATCGGATGTTGCACAGGTACTTAAACTACCACCAAGTAGCCACAGTCCAACAAGTGATTGCATTATACAGTGATTAAACTCAACAAAACTCATCATCATACACATTTCTAAATCTCCTGATTCTCTCTAAACTGTTAACAAATTAGTGTGAATGTTAATGAAAAACCACTCTTAATATGCCAATAAATCTTATTTTATAGATCTACATGTACACCTATGACGTCAAACTGCATACTAATTGCACAAAACATAATATAAAACTTGAGAGATTTAACAGCATAAGAGTACTTGTGGTTGGGTGACCTGATAACAAGGAGGCATACATACAAGGTGAATTCTGTGTTTATTGTCCTTTGTGCAAATACAATACGATAAGTGTTGCAAATAATTTTATATGCTTTTAATATTGCTTATGAAGTACAGTGCATAATATTAAAGGGGGTGAGTTAGTCTAGTATAGTGTGGAGGTAGTAACAGCACAGGCTTCGGCCAAATGTCTCTGTTGTGCTGAAGGTTCTGTGAACAGAGTGTGTCTGATCTTTTATGTCCACACCGCTGATGATTACATGATATGAATACTCATACAACACTTTATTCTGACACACATTTGTTTAGATTTTACCCAATTTTTAATTAACTAGGAATTACAATTGAGCTTGAGCATCTTAAAATTAATGAGTATAACAATTTTTGTTTAGAATTTTAAAGCTACCCTCCCAAAGGTGAGCTAACCCTATCCTGTTTGTAATTGTTGAATTGATAAACTTGTCTACCAAATATTGGTGCATTTACTTGCTAATCAGTGGAAAAGAGGAGAAAGCTTGGGCTAAGTTTAACAATCAGGAGCAAAAGGTAACAAAACCGGATACTTAAGATCACAATTACATCATTTGAAAGGTTAATTCATACAATGCTCGTTCTGGTGTTTTGCCCGCTGATATTACAAATCTTCTTTTCAGTACCGTGTATAAATGAATGTCTGAAGAATGGTATTTACGAGTCCCAGTGCTGATCAGTACTATTCTGTAATTAGAAAAGTAGATCTTTCATAGATATCTACTGCATGGAAAGACACTGTATACCTATTCAGATGTGAAGTTCAGTGGCTGAAACTCTAGGAAGTTGCTAAAGCAATTAGAGGCTTCTTCTGTCTCTCTGTGCAAGATGTGGTTGCCATAGTTGCTTCTGCAGCAAAGTCAGCAGTGATGATGTCAATGGGAATGTAGGCTGATGCATCGCGTCGACACTATAATGACTCACTCGTTTAAAAGGAACTGGCAATCCTACAGCAATCTATCACACTTGGATGCTTGTCTTTGAAGAAAATGCAGGCTTTTCATAGTGTAAGTGTTTTATGCAAGTTCCCTTGATTTTAATTATTTTGTTGATGTCCATTTATAATTCACCATTTCATTTGAAGATGCACCTAAGATAAGACTAAAGTAAATTGATGTCTACTACATCATTTAAACATTTATCATTTAAACATCTTGAAATAGTGAAAAAATACAATGTGTTATTTGGGACATGGGGCTTTTTTTTTCTTTTGTTTTCACAGCGCACACATTGTAGGGCTAATCTATTTAGTTTGGTGCAAATTTATTGTGATTGAGGTTTCTGTTCTGATATTCCATGGCTGCAGAGATAGCTGGAGGCTCCTGTTGAGTTTTTAAATGGATGTGTGAATGCTTGCTGAATTTAGACTTCCAAAATGCATTTTAAGATTAAGAATAAAGTCTAGTTTCTCGATCAGTAGGATTTTATACGATGCATGTTAGTGTTACAGTATATGAAATACTAAAATGGAGCAATAAATCAATAAAACTTAGTGCCGAACAACAAGAATCAGTTGTATTTAATTGTTAAATCGAGTATTGTTGATGTAGAACATCTGAATTTTTTTAAACTATGATGCATTTTGTAAGATACAGACTTTTATCCCCTCTTTTCATTTCCAAGGACTTATCAGCAGATCATTTTTCAATAACTTGAGTTAGTTTGCATTTATGAAATATTCCCATCTGTGGGATATTTTTTTCAATTGTGGACCTTTAAGAGTTTAAAAAGATTCTGCTTTTGGAATTTAAATACAAATTTGTGTCTGCCATGTTGTTTATTTCATGGCAATCATAAGTTGCTGTTTTCTGCAAACTAAACAGTGTGTAAATGATTGGCTGATACAAGCACTTCTGTTTCGTATAGATTAAAAAGAAATTCCCACTTAGATTGTCATTTGTTTTAGATCGAATTTAATATTTTGTAATTTATCCAGCATGAAATTGGAAGTATGCTTTCACCCTGCTGCCTAGCAAACATTTCCAAGCTAATATGTGCATCAGGAATGAATGCATTAAGTTCAGAAACTCATTGGCATATCAGTGCAGCATAAGTATGGGAACTATCAGGGCTGACCATTTAATTGGGCTGTATTGCAGAATTTTGTTTTGGCATTTCACATCGTAATTATGTGGGACTAAAATTCTATTCGTTTCTAAACTCAAAGTTTACTGCACCTAGCTGTCCTGCTAATTTATGTATGCATTAAAGTCTGATTCTAATTCTGCAGTTCTGAAGTATGGAGATTTTAGTTTTACAGACATTTTGAACCAAATTCTGTTGTATTTATAATGCAAACGAATGCATTTTCAAAGACCATAAGAGGTAGGATTAAAAGCAGGCCATTCAGCCCATCAAGTGTGCTCTGTCATTCAGTGAGATCACAGCTAATGAAAATACTGAACTTCTCTTTCTTGCCTTTCCCTGCAAAACCTTATTCCTTTCCTGATTAAAAATCTGTTAGCTTTGAATATATTTAACCTAGTCAACAGCCTTCTGCAGTAAAACATTTCACAAATTCAGTATCCTAAGAGATGAAATGTCTCCACACCTCTGATTTAAATATGTGACCCTTATACTGAGATTTTGCCCTCTGTTCCTCTGTGTTCTGGCATTTGTTGTGTATACAAAATATTGAAACGAGTAGCTTGTCAGCTACTGCTCCTGGCTGAAAGCTGAATTCTGAGTATATCCCCTGCCAGATGCCATCAACCTCTTGCACAATCAAATATTTATAATGTATTTCTTCATAAAATTGGCAGTTTATCTAAAGTATACCTAAATATGGTAGGAAAATTAAAAAGGAGTTATAATTTTCAGGAATGCTTCTAGTAATATTTCCTATTTGTGCATTAGAATATGAAAAATATTTTAAGTGGAAGCAGGAAAAATGCATTTTGAAACTGATCCCTCGTGTAAAAGCTTGAACCTCTTGAAAATCAGGAGGGGAGGATTCACCATTTAATTTTGAACAGACCTTTCTGGAAAATATATTTCATGATGTAGTTGCCATAGTTGCACCTGCAGCACTCTGGCACCTTATGCAAACGGTCACTTTCATGTGTGGGTATCGGAAGATGATTCAGCTGTGAAGGATGTTGTAGCTGAATCCACTTTCACCTTCAAATAATGCCGAGACATATGCACTTTCCAGCAAGCACTACTGGGTATCAATCTGCAGTAGAAATCTTCAGTGATGTCTACTGAAGATACTTTTAAACAGGGAAGTAACACTTTTAAATACTGCAGTTTTAAAAAAAACTGTAGTTTTGAATACTCCACAATAAGCTAATCCAGTGATTGAGAATTAATAAAGAGCAGAAAACATCCAGTCCAACAGTAAATCTATACAGTAATTCTGATTTGGTGCAATAGGATTATGTTGTGACTCTGACATGGGTGTTGGTCATCTTGTAAGATTCCCAAAAAAAGGGGAAAATACAGCAGGATAAAAACTCCTGTGTTAATTAGGAATTGTTGAATCTAATGTACTAATATAGCATACTGGTAAGTGATCATGTTAAGTGATTTCTGTTTAATTTTCTTTGGCGTGAAGCGAACACTTTTATCGGTTGTGAAAGACCGACAAAAACGTGTTGGTCAATAGGATTTTGATTGCCAAACAAGGTTATCTTGGTTGTCATTTTTGCTACAGGATGCAAAATATATGCAACTTGTACTCTTTTGTGTAAAAAGGGTGTTGAGGGTAAGGCCAACAATTAACAAACATCAATTTGCAACACATCGATGTCTATTTTTCTAAATGTGGCTAGTGATAGGCTATTAGACAACATACATTTAAAGAATGAAATGCAAATTGAATTTATGGAAAGGGGTGTGCATTGTTTACTGCAATAAGAAGCAAGGAATGTGAAAGATCATAATTTTAGATTTTGTATTATTTCCATTAAAGCAATCCAAAATAGTGCGCAATGCTGCAACTGTGTATCTTTGATCTTACACTAATTCAATGTAACATTCTTTTATAGTAGCTCAATGTACTTTGGATGCTGGAACTCGAATAAAAGCAGAAAATGCAGAAAGTACTCAGCAAGTCAGGCAATATCTATGGAGAGAGAAAGAATTCACATTTCAATCCTTCATATGATCTTTCAGGTGCGATGAAAGGTCATCAACCTGAAATGTTAATTATTTCATTCTTCACAGATGCTTCAAAATATTTTGAGTATTTTTGGCATCTTCTACTTTGATTTTTCTATCTATAAGAAAGCAAGCAGGGAGTTGATCAGAGATTCTGTAGTGCTTTTGAATGGTGGTGTTTACTTTAGGACCTTGTTACAAATGCATATGTTCCTGTACTCCATTGTTTTTGCATTGAGAGATTTTCGTTGTTTATTACATTATTGTTTGGATGCAACAACAAAACTAAGCAAATTTTGAGCTGAAGACTTTGGGTTTCTGATTAGTAGCACATGTATTTCTGGGGTAGTGTGGTCAATGCTATTTCAAAAGTACTTTCAATTTAGTCTTGTACTTGTGTTTTTCTGTGAGCATTAATGCATTTTGTCAATAGCTATTTTGGGTAGCAACCGGCATTTTATCAGATTGTATGACTAAAAGGTGATCATTTTTAAAAGTAAGCTATTTCGAGGATCAATTATCATATGTAAGCAAGCGATGGTTCATATATAAAATTCAAATATAATCTGAATAATAAGGTCATTGCAGTCCATTTGAATTTTATTATAGATGGCCATATAGGTAATTTGATGCACATTTCATTGTTTCAAAGTTGTTGTGATTTCTTAAAAAATCTCCAATCATCTGTTAAACTTTGTCTAATGCACCTCATTTTAAAACTCCATTTTTTTATGATTTGATTAGATTAGATAACTTAATATGGAAACAGGCTCTTCAGCCCAACAAGTCCACACTGACCCGCGAAGCGCAACCCACCCAGACCCTTACATTTGCCCTTCACCTAACACTACGAGCAATTTAGCATGGTCAATTCACCTAACCTGCACATTTTTGGACTGTGGGAGGAAACCGGAGGAAACCCATGCAGACACGGGGAGAATGTGCAAACTCCACACAGTCAGTCACCTGAGGCGGGAATTGAACCCGGGTCTCTGGCGCTGTGATGGCAGCAGTGCTAACCACTGTGCCACCGTGCCGCCCACCAACGTGCCTAACCAAAGAATGCAAATTTGATCAAAAGTGGAAAATATTTAGATTGGCTGACGAGCCCATGTCATTTATGTTTCCAACCATGAATGTGGTTTTAATCTTTATACAGCAGAGAGTTGTAATTATCTCTATTTATCTAACTTTATGCCTGGAAAATTAAAGTTTTGACGATTTGATTTTCTACATGTAAGATGGTTACATCATGGCCTCCGAAACTCTTAGCTCGGCGCTTATTTGATACCACAGAAACATGTACTTATCATACAATGATCTTCACTGTAGCATCGTGGGATCGTCTGGAATCTCCCATTGTGCTCCCTCTTTCCATGCTCCCAATCACCCAAATTCTGACTGACCTAAATTGTCTCCTGGTTTCGCAGGGTACCTCCACTTAATAAATTCCCGTCTTTGTTTGCAATTTGTTTTATTGCTTCATGCTATCCTATCTCTAATCTCCTGTAGTCCTATGAAGCTCCAAGACATTCCTTTTTGTTATTTTCTAAGATGTTGACATCACTGGCAAGGTCTGCATTTTTTGCTCATCCCTAATTGCCCTTGAGAACACTGGATGTGAGTTCTATGATTTTGACACAGCTTGTAAATATGCCAATCGAGTTCCAAGATGGGATGGTGCATGGCTTGGAATGGAACTTGCAGGTAATAGTGCAAGGAAGCCTACATTTAAGAAGCAGTAGGAGGTATACAGCTGTTCAAGCCTGCTCTGTCATTCAATAACATCTTAGTTAATCAGGTTGTGATCTCCAGTTCACTTTCTGCACCCCCTAATGCTTGACTCTCTTTTTAAACAAAAATATATAAATTAAATGTCTTCATTATTTTCTCAGAAAAAAAAATTCATAGACCGATGACCCTTTTGAGTAAAACAGTTTTTCCTCCTTTCCATCCCATTTTTTAAAAATCGTTTCCTCCTCATGTCTCCAATAGGGGAATCATCATCCTCAGAATCCACCTTGTCAAGCCCCCTCAGAGTCTTGTATATTTCGATGTCACCTCACGTTCTTCTAAACTCTATTGGGTAATGACCCAACCTGTCCAATCTAACTTCCTGTGTTGAGTGCTACATTCCTAGGAGTAAGTTGAATGTATCTTCTCTGAACTGCTGCTAAAATAGTTATATCCTTTTCTAAATAAGGAGTTCATAATTGTGCACAATACTCTGGATATAGTCTGGATATAGTCTCACCAAGGCTCAGTGTAAGTACAGGAAAATTTTCCAGCTCTTAGAAACCATTTTCCTTTGCAATGAACAGCAGTATTCCATTTACCTTCCTAATCACTTGTCCTATCTGCAAATAACTATTTTGTGAATCATGCACCAGGTCACCAAATTTCCCCTGCATCTAGTTTCTAAATTTCTTTCCATTTAAGTAGCATTCTGCTATTTTCATTCTCCTGTCAAAATGCCCACGTTTACATTTGGGCCAGTTTATTTCAAGTTATTTATACCTCTTCTCAGATTTTGTATGTTCTCTTGATAATTTTGAACATGTGAATCAGAAGCAGGAATAGGTCATTAAGGCTTTCAGGATTCCTGATCAAGGGCTTTCGCCCGAAACATCGATTTTATTTTTTCCCTGCGTCTCCTGCTTCCTGACCTGCCGTGGTTTTCCAGCACCACTCTAACCTTGACTCTAATTTCCAACATCTGCAGTGCCCACTTCTGCCCATGAGGGCTTTCAGGCCTATTCTGCTATTCAATAGGATGGAGTCATGTAGCACGGAAACATCCTTCAGTCCAACTTGTCCTTGCCGACCAAGTCTCCCAAACTAAATTATTCCCACTTGACTGTAGTGGGCCCTTTCCCCTCTAAACCTTGCTTATTCATGTACCTATCCAAATGCTGCAACAGTACCTGCATCTACCAAATAAAAACCAAAAGAGCTGCAGATGCTGTAAATTAGAGGTAAAGGAGAAATTGTTGGAAAAGTTCAGCAGGTCTGGCAGCATCTGTGGCGAAATATCAGTTAACGTTTCAGGTCAGGTGAATATTCTAAGGAAGGGTCACTCGACCCAGAACATTAACTCTGATTTCTATCCATGGATGCAGCCAGACCCGCTGAGCTTTTCCAGTAACTTCTATTGTTATCTCTGTACCCACTACTTACTTTGGCAGTTAATTCCACACATGAACCACACTGTGGAAAAAGTTACCCCTCGGGTCCCTTTTCAGTCTTTCTCCTCTCCCCTTAAACCTACGCCCTCTAGTTTGTAACTCCCACACCCAAGAGAAAAGACCTTTGCTACACACCTTATCAATGCAGTCATGAATTTATCAACCTCTATAAGGTCACCCTGCAACCCCTTATGCTCCAGTGGAAAAAGTACCAGCAGATCCTTAATTCGAAAAATCCAGTTCCAGCAACATCTCGGTAAACATCTTTGAACCCTTGATAACCTTTCAACCCCTTTCTTAACAAGAATCAACTGATCTCTGCCTTAGTATTTCATGACTTTACTTCCATCACTACTTCAATAACACTTATGACTCTTGAAGAAGATATTTTACCTAATCTCCTTGAGATGGTTACCCTGATTTTCTTTTTCTCCCGTCACTGGACGTGTTTACTCAGTCAAGATTCTTCAGGATTTGTATGTTTTAATCAAGTTGTCTCTATTCCCCTAAACTTCAGATACATTCTTAACCTGTCTAACCTTTTTTCATAAGGCACCTTGCTCATTGAAGGTATTAGGTAAAAACAATGACTGCAGATGCTGGAAACCAGATTCTGGATTAGCGGTGCTAGAAGAGCACAGCAGTTCAGGCAGCATCAGGAATAAAATGTTCCTGATGAAGGGCTTTTGCCTGAAACGTTGATCGTACTGCTCCACGGATGCAGCCTGAACTGCTGTGCTCTTCCAGCACCACTAATCCAGAATCATTGAAGGTATTAGTCTAGTTAGCATTGTCTAAACTGTCTCCAACATGTACATATCTGTCTTTCGTGAAACAAGGTAACCAAGTTTGTACACAGTACTCCAGATGTGATCGCCAGTGCCCCGTAAAAATGTAACACAACCTCCCTTCTATCATATTCAATTTCCTTTGTGGTAAATGATAACATTTAATTAGCATTTCGAACCCAGTGGCACACTTGCATCTTGCCAGCTTGAAAAATACCTATTTATGATTCATTTGTTTCCTGTTAGCCAGATAATGCTCTACTCATGCTAATATGGTACCCCCCCTCACCTTGAACTTTAATTCGGATAAACCTTTTGTGGTTTTTTACCATATGCCTTCTAGAAATCTAAGTACATTACAACAACCAGTACCCTTTCATGCCCAGAATATGTTACTTCCTCAAACCATTCCAGGACATTGGTTAAATATGCTTTCCCTTTCACAAAACCATGTTGGCACTGTCTGATTAAC
Organism: Hemiscyllium ocellatum; assembly: GCF_020745735.1. Lineage (NCBI taxonomy): Eukaryota > Metazoa > Chordata > Chondrichthyes > Orectolobiformes > Hemiscylliidae > Hemiscyllium > Hemiscyllium ocellatum. The sequence continues at coordinate 61,313,304 of NC_083402.1, forward strand.
TGGAATTTATCAAGTCCTTGGTCATAATCCAGAGTCAGAGTCATAGAGATATACAGCATGGAAACAAACCGTTCGGTCCAACCTGTCCATGCCAACCAGATATCCCAACCCAGTCTAGGCCCACCTGCCAGCATCTGGCCCATATCCCTTCAAACCCTTCCTATTCATATACCCATCCAAATGCCTCTTAAATGTTGCAATTGTACCAGCCTCCACCATATCCTCTTAGAGGCATACACTTACCACCCTCTAAGTGAAAAAGTTGCCTCTTGGGTCTCTTTCATTTCTTTTCCCTTTCACCCTAAACCTATGCCCTCTAGTTTTGGACTCCCTGATCCCAGGGAAAAGACTTTGTCTACTTATCCTATCCATGCCCCTCAATTTTGTAAATGTCTATATAGTCACCCCTCAGCCTCCGCTCCAGGGAAAACAGCCCCAGCCTGTTCAGCCTCTCCCTATAGCTCAAATCCTCCAACCCTGGCAACATCCTTGTAAAGCTTTTTTGAAGCCTTTCAAGTTTCACAATACCTTTCCGATAGGAAGGAGACCAGAATTGCATGCAATATTCCAACAGTGGCCTAACCAATGTCCTGTACAGCCGCAACATGACCTCCCAACTCCTGTACTCAATACTCTGCCCAATAAACGAAAGCGTACCAAACGCTGCTTTCACTATCCTATCTACCTGTGACTCCACTTTCAAGGAGCTATGAACCTGTACTCCAAGGTCTTTGTTCAGCAACACTCCCTAGGACCTTACCATTAAATGTATAAGTCCTGCTAAGATTTGCTTTCCCAAAATGCAGCACCTCGCATTTATCCGAATTAAACTCCATCTGCCACTTCTCAGCCCATTGGCCCATCTGGCCCTAATCCTTTTGTAATCTGAGGGCAGCCTCTTCGCTGTCCACTGCACCTCCAATGCTGGTGTCATCTGCAAACTTACTAACTGTACACTTACGCTTGCATCCAAATCATTTATGTAAAATGACAAAAAGTAGAGGACCCAGCACCGATCCTTGTGGCACTCCACTGGTCACAGGCCTCCAGTTTGAAAAACAACCCTCCACCACAACCCTCTTGTCTTCTACCTTTGAGCCAGTTTAATATCCAAATGGCTAGTTTTCCCTGTATTCTATGAGATCTAACCTTGCTAATCAGTCTTCCATGGGGAACCTTGTCGAATGCCTTACTGGAGTCCATATAGATCACATCTACTACTCTGCCCTCATCAATCTTCTTTGTTACTTCTTCAAAAAACTCAATCAAGTTTGTGAGACATGATTTCCCACGCACAAAGCCATGTCGACTATCCCTAATCAGTCCTTGCTTTTCCAAATACATGTCCCTCCGGATTCTCTCCAACAACTTGCCCACCACTGAGGTCAGGCTCACCGGTCTATAGTTCCCTGGCTTGTCTTTACCACCCTTCTTAAACAGTGGCACCATGTTTGCCAACCTCCAGTCTTCCGGCACCTCACCTGTGACTATCGATGGTACAAATATCTCAGCAAGAGGCCCAGCAATCACTTCTCTAGCTTCCCACAGAGTTCTCGGGTACACCTGATCAGGTCCTGGGGATTTATCCACCTTTTAACCATTTCAAGACATCCAGCACTTCCTCCTGTAATCTGGACATTTTGCAAAATGTCACCATCTATTTCCCTACAGTCTATATCTTCCATATTCTTTTCCACAGTAAATACTGATGCAAAATATTCATTTAATATCTCCCTCATTTTCTGTGCCTCCACACAAAGGCTGCCTTGCTGATCTTTGAGGGGCCCTGTTCTCTCCCTAGTTACCCTTTTGTCCTTAATATATTTGTAAAAACCATTTGGATTCTCCTTAATTCTGTTTGCCAAAGCTATCTCATGTCCCCATTTTGCCCTTCTGATTTCCCTCTTAAGTATACTCCTACTTCCTTTATACTCTTCTAAAGATTCACTCGATCTAGCCTGTCTATAACTGAGATATGTTTCCTTCTTTTTAACCAAACCCTCAATTTCTTTAGTCATCCAGCATTCCCTATACCTGCCAGCCTTCCCTTTCACCGTGACAGGAATATACTTTCTCTGGATTCTTGTTATCTCATTTCTGAAAGCTTCCCATTTTCCAGTCGTCCCTTTACCTGTGAACATCTGCCTCCAATCAGCTTTCGAAAGTTGTTGCCTAATACTGTCAGAATTGGCCTTTCTCCAATTTAGAACTTCAACTTTTAGATCTGGTCTATCTTTTTCCATCACTGTTTTAAAACTAATAGAATTATGGTTTCTGGTCTCAAAGTGGTCCCCCACTGTTCCCTCAGCCACCCGCCCCGCCTTATTTCCCCAGAGTAGGGCAAGTTTTGCACCTTCTCTATCAGTACATCCACATACTGAATCAGAAAATTGTCTTGTATGCACTTCCTCTCCATCTAAACCATTAACACTATGGCAGTGTCAGTCGATGTTTGGAAGGTTAAAATCCCCTACCATAACCACCCTTACAGATAGCTGAGATCTCCTTACAAGTTTGTTTCTCAATTTCCCTCTGACTATTAGGGGGTCTCTAATACAATCGCAATAAGGTGATTATCCCTTTCTTATTTCTCAGTTCCACCCAAATAACTTCCTTGGATGTATTTCCGGGAATATCTTCCCTCAGCACAACTGTAATGCTATCCCTTATCAAAAATGCCACTCCCCCTCCTCTCTTGCCTCCCTTTCTATCCTTCCTGTAGCATTTGTATCCTGGAAAATTAAGGTGCCAGTCCTGCCCATCCCTGAGCCATGTTTCTGTAGTTGCTATGATATCCCAGTCCTATGTTCCTAACCATGCCCTGAGTTCATCTGCCTTCCCTGTTAGGTCCCTTGAATCTGACTGATTCACTTCTGTTCTCAACTGTACCAATCTCAGATTGATCTCTTTCCTCATTATCTCCCTGGGTTCTATCCCCCACCTTACGAGTTTAAATCCTCCCAAGCAGTTCCAGCAAATTTCCCTGCCAGTATATTAGTCCCCTTCCAATTTAGGTGCAATCCGTCCTTCTTGTACAAGTCACTTCTACCCCAAAAGAGATTCCAATGATCCAAAAATGTGAATCCTTCTCCCATGCACCAGCTCCTCAGCCATGCATTCATCTTCTCTGTCCTCCTATTCCTGCCCTCACTAGCTCGTACCACCGGGAGTAATCCAGATATTACTACCCTTGAGGAGTTGTTTAAATTTCCGCCTAACTCTCTGTAATCTCCCTTCAGAATCTCAACCTTTTCCCTTCCTGTATCGTTGGTTCGAATGTGGAAAATGACCTCCTGCTGCCCCCCACCCCCGAGAACATTCTGCTCCCTCTCTGAGACATCCTTGATCCTGCCACCAGGGAAACAACACCCAATTCTGCTTTTTCTCTGCTGACCACAGAAACGTCTGTCTGTACCTCGGACTACTGAATCCTCTAACACAATTGTTCTCTTGGAAGCTGATGTACCCCTTGTTGCATTAGAGCCAGTCTCAATACCAGAAACCTGGATGTCCGTGCTACGTTCCCCTGAGAATCCATCTCTTTAAAAATAACTTCTAACATTTTCCCATGACAGATGCTAAGCTAACTGACTCATAGCTGCTTCCTGTTTTGAACAGGCGAGTTACATTCACGACTGTCTAATCTAATGGGACCATCCCTGAATCCAAGAGTTTTGAGAAATGAAAACCAATACATCAATTATCTCACTAGCCACTTCTTTTAAAACCATAAAATGAAGTCCATCAGGACTAGGGTGCTATATTCACCAGCCTGCAGTCCAGCAATTTATTCAATACCGTTCTCTGTTGATTGTGATTTTCCTGACTTTCTCCTTCTCTTCCATTTCATTTCCTGATTCCGAGATGTTGCTTGTATCCTCTATGGTAAAGACTAATCAAAAATACCCATTTAACTCATCTGTCATTTCCTTGTTTTTTGTAATTAATTCTCCAGTCTGACTTTCTCGAGGACTGATGTTCATTTTGTTAACTCCATCTATTTATTTCCAAAATATCTGTTAATCTGGTATCATCAGTAAATTTTGCCAAGAACCATTGTGCACATCAAAGACTTAAATATAGCTGGTAAATTATTGAGGCCCCACCAGGGATCCTAGTGGCAGTTTCTCAGTCACAGACTGTGAACCCATTTATCCCTACTTTCCAGTTGCTGTTAGCTAGTCAATCATTTATTTATGCCTGGTATCTTATTCTTTGGTCACAATCTCTTTTTTTTTGTGTGGAGTAACTTCTGATGTGGTACCTTTTTGTATGCTTTGGAAATCCAAGTACACTATCTTAACAACTTTGTATTTACATTTCTTACTGCTTGTTTTAAAAAAAACTCAGTCATTTAGTTGTTCAGAATTTAAGTATTGCTAAAAACAATATGCTTTGCCTTGGACTGGCTTTTCATCTCGGACTTTTAGGTCAATTTACAAAAATCAATATTTATACTGTCAGAGAGGAGGATGTTGATTGGTTGACAAGTGAACACTGATAGAATTGTTCCAATGGAGAATATACCAATTAATGACTTAATTGCAGCCATTTGCTTTAAGACTGGATGGCATGCATCGTACAGTCTTGGGGAATTGTCAGCTTCTGGGTCTAATAACTTTTCACCGTCATTTCCCTGCTGCTGCTGATGATTGTTCGTCCCACCCTTTGTCTCTCATTTTTCAAATACATTTGGGCATTTTTAAAAACATTTTCGGCAGTGAAGATAGACATAAAATGTCTGTTATTGCCTTGACCATTTTCTGGTTTTGATCAGAGTGGTGCTGGAAAAGCACAGCAAGTCAGGTAGCATCCGAGGAGCAGGAAAATCAATGTTGCGGGCAAAGGCCCTTCATCAGGATTGGAGGCAGGGAGCCTCCACCGAAATGTCAATTTTCCTGCTCCTCGGATGCTGCCTGACCTGTTGGGCCTTTCCAGCACCACTCTAATCTAGAGTCTGGTTTCCAGCATCTGCAGTCCTCACATTTGCCCACTTTATGGTTTTTCGTTGTCAATTCCCTGGACAAAAAGAATTAGCATTAGCTTTAGTTTGTCTTTGTTACATATTTGTAGAAACCCCAGTTCTGGGCCCTCTTTTGTTTGTCATTTTTATAAATGATTTAGAAGAGAATGTAGAAGGCATGGTTAGCAAGTTTGAGTACAGCACTGAAATTAGTTGCATTGTAGGCTGTGAGGTGGTTTTCTAAGATTACAAAGGGATCTTGATCAAATGGGTCAATGGGCTGAAAACTGGCAGATGCAGTTCTCTCTGGATAAATGCAAGGTATTGCATTTTGATAAACAATTAATGGTCGGACTTTGGGTAGTGTTGTAGAACAGAGGGACCAGATCCGTAATTCTTTGAAGTTTGTGTTACACATAGAGTGGTTAAAAAGCCACTTGGCATGCTTGTCTTCATTGCTCAGTCCTTTGAGGATAGGAGTTGGGAAGCCATGTTGAGGTTGTTCAGGACATTGGTGAGGCCTGTTCTGGAAAACTATTCAGTTCTGGTCACCCAGTTATAGGAAGGATATTTGTCAAGCTGGAGACAATTCAAAAGAGATTTACAGGATGTTCCTGGATATGGAAGTTTTGAGTTATAAAGAAAGGCTGGATAGGTTAAGAATTTTTCACTGTAGTGCAGGAGGTTGAGAGACAACCTGATAGGTTGTAAAATAAGAGGTATAGATAGTTGATGGTAGTTCTCTTTTTTTCTGTAGATGGGGAGTTTCAAAACAAGAAAGCACATTTTAAGGTGAGAGACTGATTTAGAAAAGTCATGAGGTGAATTCTTTACCTTGAAAGTAGTTTGTGTGTGGAATGACAGTACAGAAGAAGTGGTGATGGGGGTACAATTAAACATTTCAAAAGCTATTTGGATAGGTACATGAATAGGAAAGGCTTGGAGGAATATAGGCTCGGAGCAGGCAAGTGGGACTACTTTAGTTTGAGATTGTTTGACATGGATTGGTTGGACTGAAGGGTCTGTTTACGTGCTGTATGACTGTTACAACATTTCTAGCTTTTTTTGTTCGATGCTATTACTTTTTCCTGTTATGTTTTTGGTCATTGTTTGCTAGTCCTTTAAAATATGTTACATCATCTTACCTACCACTAACTTTCACAAAATTTCACAAAATATTCAGTGTTTTGGACTAGCCTGCTTTCTGTGGCAGAGAATTTCTCAGACTCTCCATTTTTCTGGGTGAAGAAATTTCTCAGTCTTAAATGGCATGCCCTAGGATTGAGGAACCTGTGGCCTTTTCGAATACTAGTTGCAGCTTTCTGCCTATTTGTCTGCAAATACTAAGTCAGCCTTTTTAAATCTGAACCGTTTTTAAAATTGTTTACTGGTGTAACCCAGTCATGTCCAGAACTAAGAAAAGAACATTAAAGGAAGAGAATAGAGTATTTAGTGAAGAATGGGGGTTGCAATATTATGTAGCTGATGTGAAAGATAAAATGATGTGCTTGCTCTGCGATGCCATAATTGCAACTGTGAAGAAGTACATTGTATATCAACATTGCACAACTCATATGGACCCACAAATACTTTAATGTAGGAAAACCCTTAAAGTCTACACTTTTTTAAAAAAAATTTAAAGGTCAAAAGCAGCAGCAACAAGTATTCAAAATGATGTAAGGACAAGGGACTGATCTCACTGAAGCAACGTATAAACTATATGATTGGAAGAAGAGGTAAGCCATTTAGTGATGTGGAAATCATCAAGAATGCATTGTTGAAGTTGTGGGATATTTAGATTTAGATACAGTAAATAAGTATAAACAACTATCTCTTTCAAGAAGGATCATAACTGATCACTAAGCATGAAATAGCCCTCAGTGTCACATAAGAACTTCATATAATATGCCAAAGCGAAGACATTTATTGTTTGGTTGCCTTAGATGAATCCACTGATATTACCGACTCAGCACAGGTTTGTTTTATTCGTTATAACTGCGGATTTTCATTGCCATGGAGAGTTTACTGGCTTTGGTACCCTTACAGCAAGGACACGTGGAATTGACATCTTCACTATCCTTGAAGAAAAATACCATGAAGTGAAACTGAATTTATGTAAGTGTATGCACAGAAGGTGCACCTTCAATGAGAGGAAAACATGAAGGATTTGTTGTGTTACTACAAGAACAATTGCCAGATGCAGACACTGATTCCTTTTTATTGCCTTTTTGTATCAACAGAATCTCTGTGCCAAATCTACTGTTTTAAATGACACATCAAAGAAAGTTTACAAGTATTATACACTACATTTGAGCAAATGCACCATGGCATTACCAATTTTGAAAATGCTTCAGCTTGATGAAACATCAGTGTGGATTTGCCCTATCATTCTAAAGTGTGCTGGTTGTCACAAGGACAAACACTTGTAAAACTTATCTTTGTGAAAACAAATCTCTCAATTTTTGAGGGACTGAATGAACCATGTGATTTGTCAAGAAATTTCTGTAGCAGGGCTGCATTTTTGTGTGCTATAATGTCAAAGTAAAATGTTCTGAATTTCTTTTGCAAGGTAAAACTAAATCTATGTGAAATGTGGCTAAAAATCTAGGCATTTCAGAAAAAGCTGACCTTTTTCATCAGAATTTTCAGCTGCACACTTTCCTGAACTGGCAAAGGTAATTAGTGAACAGGCTGCGAGCGAATTATTCAGGAAATGTCAAGTGAACGAATACACAGCTGTTCTATATGCCTTGATTGAAGAATACAATGAAATGTTTGCAGATTTTAAGAAACACTATCTCTCAGTGAAACTAGCTTTTCAACCACATCTGGTTGATGCCTCCAAAGCACTTCATGACTTATAGATGGAATTGATTGAGCTCTTGGAACATAATATTCTGAAGTATCTATTAGGAGGATCCCATTGAAATATCAAAATGCTGGTGAATACCCATGTCTACGTCAATATGTTCATCAATTACTGTCTTGTTTTTGGCACAACATGCTGTTGTGAATCAACATTTTCAAATTAAGAAGTGCTTGAGATTTCAGGTGATGGATATTCACCTGGAAGACCAATTAAAGCTATGGTCAACAATGTTGGAACCAGATATCCAATTCATATCTAGCAGTATGCGATCACAAAGTCGTTAAATGGTTTATTGTCTTAAGTTTTTAATTTATTAGTTTAATTGTCAATGTTGCCAAACATATGTGTCTTTGTTGAATTTTTATTTTGTTTAAAATCCTCATAGCAGGCATTAATTAAAATTCATAAGTATGTTGGCAAAAATGACATTTTGTATATAAATTCTCAGCATATGGCTGAATAGAATCTCGGTTAAATAAAATGTGGCCTTCCTATGTAAAAGTGTTCCCCACTCTGGCCTACCCCATAGCCTTGGGTTGTGACCCTTGGTTCTAGATTCCCTAGTCATTGGGAGCATCTTTACTGCCTTTAAACTGTCTAGCCCAGTTACATTTTTATAGACTTCTGTGAAATTTAGTTTGTTACCACCCCCCCCCCCCCCCCCCCCCCCCATTCTTCTTATTGTTTGTGTTACGAAGATGTGGGTGTACTATATATTTAGAGTAAAAGCTAGCAGTGATAGCACCAAGTATTTTCAGTAAGACATAATGTAACATGCTCCAGCTACTGAAAATAGCTGGTTGCCTGGAAACGACAAAACAGATTTGAATTAGGCCAACTTGAATTAAATTATAGTTTAAATTATATCCCAGAAAATACCAAATTCCAGTCAAGTTTGAATTGAATATATTGACAGTCTTAAAAGGCAATGACACAATCCGATGCTTTGAGGTGTAAGACTGGGGAAAACTGAACAGTTAGGAGGAGAACTGCCACCCAACCAACAGATGTAGATTGCTAGTCAGAACTCAGAGGTACCTTTTGGATGTAGGTTTGCTTGCTGAGCTGGAAGGTTCATTTCCAGACATTTCGTCACCCTACTAGGGAACATCTTCACTGGGCCTCAGGCATCGCACTGCTAATAATTTCTGCTTTCTATTTATATGTTTGGGTTTCTTTGGGTTGGTGAAGTCACTTCCTTTTCTCATGGGGTTGTAGATAGGGTCTAACTCAATGTGTGTGTTGATAGAGTTGCTCCAACAAACCTACATCCAAAACCTTAACCTGAGCTACAAATCTTCTCAAGACTTGCTTAGAGGTACCTATCTAGAGAAGGAATTTGCACAAAGAAAGACTTCAACACTGACTTGGAGAGCCAATCTGCTGATGAAGATTAAAGAGAAGGTTAGACTGCTGGCTGATTTTAAAATTTGGGTTTTTCTGTAAATTTTAATTGGAGGTTTATGGGCTAGTATCATCGAAGGGAAGGTAAAAGATAGGTTAGAGGCAAGAATTGTAAATAGTTGTTAGTTAACTATTCTCATTTATACTTTTAAAAAATAAAGTTAATTTTTACTTGAATTTTTATAGATTCCTGCACATTTTTTTTTTTGTTTTGCTGGTTTAAAATTAAGCAGGAAGGGTTTACCCTGTGTCATTATGTGAGAAGCTATTGGTTGACTAATGGATCTTGGTTGGTAGAGGTATTAGCATAGCGAGTACACCAATTAATGCAACTGCTTTTCTAATATCCCACCTTGGTTAGCCCTGACTTTGTACTCCAATAATTACCTCTCTTCAGTTTTAAAACACTGGTCTTAAGCCACAGTTCTCAACTTGAAGTGGACACGTGTTCAATTCTATGAAGTTCATTACAGAGGCTCTTTTATTATGAGGCTATTGATTTAATCCTGTTTCATTGCATATTACCAGGACTAGATTAGCCTGATCCCTGTTTGGCACCAGAATGCTTTCCTCTAAGAAATTGTCTCCTAAAGCATCAAGTTATGGATGAATACGTATATCCGAGCCTTGACCACCTTGCAGTCGTGTCCTTAAAATGGTATCTGGGAATGCATCTATCTGTGTTGGCAGTTTACCCATTTGTTATGAATGCAGCATACTTTCACAGATGTTTTACTTGGTTCTTAGTTACCTGATGAAGGAGCAGTGCTTTGAAATCTAGTACTTCCAAATAAACCTGTTGTACTATAACCTGGTGTTGTGATTTTTAAAGGTTTTAAACAGTTGTTTAACTGTCAACTTGATTAATTCTGATTTATCATGCAGAGTCCAATGATGGCTAATCACCACTTCTACTTGGGTATGTGTCATGCTTATTGGCTTTTAAAACTGAAGCATTTGGAGGAGGCAATTGTGCTATTACAGGCATAGCTAGTCTGTCAGGGTCTGAGAGAGGGAGAGCAGCTATTGGCAGTAAGGCACTGTGGTTTAAAAGAAACGGTGCAAATCTGAGCTTGTGCTCTAATTGAGAAGACCAAAATCATGATTTAGTAAAAGGCTTAAAGTCACAGCTTTCACCGAGACCAATCTCAGGGAGAAAAGATTTACTTTGAAAGACAATTCTGAAATTTATAATTTTTACCCAAAGAACAGAAGGAAACCCTCGGAGCTAAGCATTAGCTTGGACTGATTACTAGGAGAACTGAATCTATTTAAGTTTTGTGTTCAGTATAATTGTGAAGTGTCCTTTTGTATGTGTTCAAAAGAAAATATGAACATTCCGACTGTGACTTCAAATACAAGTTACGGACAAAGATATATTTAGTCATGGGTGCTTTTGGTCCTCTTTTTACAGTAAAAGCCTTAAACTTTGAAGTCATGCGGAATCATCCTTCTCATTGTTTGATGTTTCCAGAATTCCAGTTATTAATCTCTCTGACTGCAACATTTGAAAGTCCTCAAAAGTGGCAACACTTTGCTTTTCAAAAACAAAAGCATGAAATGTGCAAACTGAGTGGCGGAAACTCTTTCTAGAGAAATCTAATCATCACTGCTTTTAGATTCTATTAGATTAGATTCCCTACAGTGAGGGAACAAGCCCTTCGGCCCAACAAGCTCACACTGACCCTCCGAAGAGTAACCCACCCAGTCCCATTTCCCTCTGACTAATGCAATTCACCTGACCTCATCTTTGGACTGAGGGGAAACCGGAACACACGGAGGAAACCCACTCAGACAAGGGCAGAATGTGAAAATTACTTTCAACATGAGTTGGGCAAGATCTTCCAAAAGTGAGAATCAGAACACCAAGTGGAGGCCCAAGGTGAAATTTTAGCGTTGTAAGCTCAAAGGCAGCAACCAGCTGACCCTCCTCTGCCTGCTCTCTCAAGTCTGCTCAGCTAGGGTTTTGAATACTTTTAAGTCTGTGTGACCTGTGGGAAAATGTGTGTGAGGCTCTGGGTTACACCCAGTGTACTGAGAGCAGATCTGGACACCACATTTTAGGAAGGATGTATTGGCCTTGGAGAGAACATAACATAGGTTGACCAGAAGGATATCTGGTCTTTAGCAGCTCAGCTATGAGGAGAGATTGTACATGGAGACAAGCTGTTTTCTCTAGGATCTAGAAAGTTAATAAGTGACTTAATCGAAGCCTTCAAGACATTAACCAGAACAGACAGGACAGATAAAGGTAAACTATTTCCGTTAGTTTGGGATTCTAGAACTAGGGGTTCAAATTAGATTCCCTGCAGTATGGAAACAGGCCATTTGGCCCAACAAATCTATACCAACCCTCCATAGAGTAACCCACCCAGACCCATTTCCCTCTGACTAATGTACCTAACACTACAGGCAATCTAGCTTGGCCAATTCACCTGGCCTACACATCTTTGGGTTGTGGGAGGAAACTGGAGCACCCAGAGGAAACCCATGCAGACATGGGGAGAATGTGCAAACTCCACACAGACACTCGCCTGAGGCTAGAATCGCACCCAGCTCCCTGGTGCTGTGAGGCAATAGTGCTGGTCACTGAGCTACCGTACAGGTGAGAATTTGATTTGAGAATCAGATCTATTCAGGACAAATGTCACCAAGCAGTCTTGTACACAAGGTGGTTGACATTTGGGACTTTCGCCCACAAATAGCAGTGGATACTGTTTAAGTTTGTTTTATTTTAAATCTGAGATCCTTTGTTAAATAAAGTTATAAAGGGATATGGACCAAAGACAGGTATATGGAGTTAGGCTACAGATCAGCCATCATCTCATTGAATGGTAGAACTGGTTTTAGGGGCTGAATACCATACACCTATTGCTATGTACCTACAGTGCATATTTCTTCATCCCTCAGACCTGACGGTTATGAAGTCAAAGGTAATGGTGGACATGTACATTTCAAGGCAGTGAGTTTAAACTTCCTTCCGCCAACTGGAGCTCAGAGTCGTAGAGATGTACAGCATGGAAACAGACCCTTCAGTCCAATCCATCCATGCCAACCAGATTTCCCAACCCAATCTAGTCCCACCGACCAGCATCTGGCCCATATCCCTCCAAACCTTTCCTATTCATATACCCATCCAAATGTCTTTTAAATGTTGCAATTGTACCAGCCTCCACCACTTCCTTTGGCAGCTCATTCCATACCCATACCACCCTCCTGGTAGAAAAAGCTGCCCCTTAGGTCTCTCTGATATCTTTCCCCTCTCACCCTAAACCTATGCCGTCAAGTTCTGGATTCTTTTCTCAACCCCCCCCCCCCCACTCAGGGTAAAGACTTTCTCTATTTATCCTATCCATACCCCTCATTATTTTGTAAACCTCTATAAGGTCACCCCTCAGCCTTCGGTGCTCTAGGGAAAACAGCCCCAGCCTGTTCAGCCTCCCCCTAAAGCTCAAATCCTCCAACCCTGGCAACATCCTTGGAAATCTTTTCTGAACCCTTTCAAGTTTCACAACATCTTTCTGATAGGAAGACCAGAATTGCAAGCAATATTCCAACAGATAAAATAATTTAACACCATAGTAATGGAATTTTAATATATGTAAGGATAGTGTATAAATAGGCTGTTTAAGAACTGTATTTCGGGATTCTATTGACTTGTGCAACTTGTGGTTGCTGAATAAGACCTTTTCACCACTGCCCGATTTTTGGTTGTTATTTGAACGCGATCCCATAGAGTGTAACTCATTTAGGACTAAGGTAAGGAAAAATTTCTTCACTGAGTGGTGAGCCTGAGGAATTCTCTGCCATAGGAAAGCAGTTGAGAACCAAAACTTTGAATATTTTTAAGATGGAGTTAGATACAGTCATCAAGAATTAAAGGTAGTAAGTAGAAAGATGAGCAATGACCAAATTGTTTTATGGAGCAGGCTCAGAGTCAAAAGGCCTGCCCTGTTTCTATTTACTATGTCTCTCTCAGTTATTAACATAGCTTGCAAATATATGATGCTCCGGCACTAATACATGCAACACTTCACTAGTCGTAGCTACCAACTTGAGGATGTACCATTCATACCTACTCTTTGCTTCCTGTTTAGTAACTAAGTCTCTTCCCATGCAAATATATTGCCCCCAACTCCATAAGATCTAATTTTGCCTATTTGTGGTATCTTATCAAATGCTCTTTGCAAATATAGGTATACAGTACCCTTTTACCTCCCTTGTTATATCTTCAAAAAGCTTTAAATTTATCCATAAGCCCACAATAAATAGGAGTCAGTAGGCCATTTGGCCCATTGAGCCTGCTCTGCCATTGAATAGAATCATGGCTGATCTGACATTCCTCACATCCACTTTCCTGCATTTTACCCGTAACCCTTAATTCCCCTTCTAATCAAGAAGCTACCTATCTCCTCTTTAACTGTATCCAGGGAATCTGCTCCACTGCTCTTTAGGACAAGGAGTTCCAAAAAACTATCAACTGGCTCAGAAAACATTCCCCCTTATCCCAGCTTTAAATAGCTGCCTCTTGATTCTGAGATTGTGACCTCCGGCCCTGAACTCTTGCATGAGGGAAAGCATCGTTTCAACATTTCCCCTGTCAAGCCTGTTAAGAATCTGGTATGTTTTAATGAGATCACCTCTCTTTCTTCTGAATTCCAGTAAGTAGAGTTCCAGCCTGTTTAGCCTTTGCTCATAAGATAATCCCTCCATACCATGGATCATTCTAGTGAATCTTCTCTTAACTGCCTCCAACGAAATATCTTTCTTTCGAAAAAGGGAACCAGAACTCCATCCAATATTCCAGATGTGGTCTCAACAGTACTATGTATCAAATACAAGTTCTCTCGTCATAAAGCCATGGTGACTTGGATGATGCTATGATTTTTTTGAGTGCATCGTTAAGGCCTCTTTAAAAAAATTCTAGCACTTTTATGAAAACTGATATCAGGCTGATTTATTGTTTTCTCCTGCCCTCCTTTCTTGGATAGTGGTATCAAATTTGCTAACTTTCTATAAGCTATGAACATTCTGGAACCTAGGGAATTTTTAAAATTCATAACCCAGCCACAATCTCTAACTATCTATTTTAGAACCTGAGTATGCAAGCTCTCAGGCCAAGGGAATTTGTCAGATATCTATTCAGTACTAGGCTGAAATAAATTTCATTACTTATGTTCTTCATTCTTGTAAAATAGAAAGCAGAGAACTCCTCCACCTTCTTGGCACTCATGCTTTGCCACCGCTGTAGGAGTTTGTTTTGGAGAAAAAAATAAATCATCATTTGCAGAACTTGATAATATCTATGTAAAGGTATCTCTTTACAGTTTCCAATTCATATTTTCTGGATGTGTCTGCTGTCCTTCTTGATTTTTTTTTCTGTTGTGGGAGAACTGATTGTACACCAGTGCATTATTACAGATGAAAAATACATCTGGTGAAGATGTTTTTCAATGCATGCACCGGATTTGGGTTAAGCCCAATCATAATTGCCCTTGGTGATGCTGGTCAACTACCTTCTTGAACCACTGCTGTCAGTGTAGCGTAGGGGGTACTGCTGGAGAGGATATTCCAGGGTTTTGTCAGTGAAAGATCAATGATATAGCTTCAAGTCAGAATGTTGTGCAAGTTGGCAGGGAATGTGCAGGTGATGGTGTCCTCCTGTATCTGCTGCCCTTAGCCAACATGATGGTGGAGGTCTTGGGTTTGGAAGGTGTTGTTGGAGAAGCCTTGGTGGGTTGCTGCAGTGCATCATTCCATTGCTGCTGCCACTATGCATCAGTGATGAAGGTGTCCACATTGAAAGTGGCTGTGTATAGGATATTGCTAGGCAATTTTTCACAATATTGGAGTAGATGCTGGTGTTGTAACTGTACTAGCTAGTGACACAGCTAGTTCTAAAACACAGGTCTAATGTACTATTTTAGGGATGTTGTCAGGGCCAATAGCCATTGCAGTATCCAATGTTTTCACCTGTTTCTTGATATTATGTGGAGGGAATCAAATTCATTGAATGCTGGTATCTGCAATGTTAGGTATGTCAGGACAAGGCTAAGTTTTACCTTCAAGTAATCCAGTGTTCAAGTTTCACCAATTTGACACATCTTTAGATTCACCTGATTCCGCTTCTGGTATGGCCTCAAACACTCATCATTGAACAGGGATTTTACAGATTGTGGAATAACAGAATTTTGCTGGTGGTGATAATGGCCCACAGTGCTTTGTGGGTGTTCAGTTCAATTTATTCCACTGAGCAGGAAGTCTTGCCACACCATGCAATGGAGACCGAATCCTTTTCTCCAAAGTGACCATTTTTGAGTTTATGGGAGACAATTCATCTTGAGAACCCAGTATCATTGTTCAGACCACCTGTTTCCAATTTACCTGCTCTTGAACTTCTCTAGCGAGCATAAAAACTTTAGTAGCCATTTATTTAAATTGTGGCTGATCATCTACCTCAACACTACTATGCTGCATGTCCCTGTCTATCAGTTTCTGCTCAAATTGAATTTCCACAGCCCTCTGGTGTATGGACTCCCAAAAATTCACCATCTGAGTAAGAAATTCCTCCTTAATCTCCGAATAAAGGGTAGGCATTTCAGACTCTCTCTCACGGCTTTAGATCAGTGCGTTCCAAATTGGGTGTTAAGACCTCAAAATGGGGTCATGAGCTGAAATGTTTGAGATCATGACCTTCAAAACAGTAGCGCTGCCATGGAGTTCTGATTTTTCTCCCACCTGCTCTCAGATGTTTTCTCCACTACCTCTTGGTTATCATTGGACTGCTCCTTACTGAATTTTAATCAAGGAGTTGCGACAATTTTCAAGGTTTGAAATGCAGTTACAGTGGGAAGAGTTTAAGAAGCACTGTACTTGACTTCCCGCCAAGGAAAACATCTTATCTGCATCTACTCTAACATACCCTGTTAAAATCTTGTGATTTCCAATGAGGTTATCTTTTTTTCTTCAAAACTCTGAAAATTATTTCCTCAGTCTCTGCTTGTAGAACAATTCTGCCATCCCAGATTTGTCTTGTGTGCTCCCCTTATGGCAAGAGTATTCTTCCTTAAATAATAAGACTAAAACTGTGTACAGTACAGTAGTTGGGTGTGATCTCATCAAGGCAGTTTTCCATGTCAATATTTATGGTACCACTTTGTCTGACTTGAAAGAAAATCTTAAGTTGAATTTTTCATGAGTTGGGGTCCATCACTGCTAATCTTACATTGATTAGTCTACCTTCAGAATGATTACTGATTCATTGGTGTGTTCAAACAGCAACTTGTTTATTACATAGTAAGGAACTTTGTACAGCTCTACATATTTGATTTTACACGGCTGAAGCTATGATCATTTTCCTTCCAAGTCTGTAATTCTGAGATCACCATTGTAGGAGATACTGTTTACACAGCCTCTGACATTGCCCCATACAAACGATCATATTATTGTTCACAAAAGGAATTAGCAACAGAGAAAGAGGTATTTATAGGGAAAGGTGAGTAACATCTGTTTCTGAGCAGGGCCATGAAAGATTAGTCTATTCATATGAATATCAGTGTAGTGAAAATATTAGTGAGCTGGTCATATTACTGATTGACCTGTTAGTATAAACTATAGTCAGTTCCTCTATAACATAGTGGTTGCACTCTTCTGCAACCCTGTTACAGAAAGCTCCCGCTTCAGAAACAGCACTTAGTGTTGATGCTGTGATTGCTTTCAAGCCAACACATGTTTTAAAAGTTTGCGCTTTAGAAACAGCATCCCCAATCGTGTTATAGCGAATTCACATTGACAAAACGTGCATTACGATGGAATGACCTGTAATTAGAAGATTGAAAATGAGTTGCTTTTGGTTAGCAGCACAGTTCCCAATTTCTCCCTTCATTAACATTCCACCTTGCACTTCATGCACACTCATGCCCCAGTTTTGTCACCTCATCTGCCAATTTTCAACAGAATCCTGGTGTACCCTTTATTCCAACGTAAACGACATATCCCAAGCTATTGATCATATGATGGGGAAAGTTCACTGATGTTCATAGTTACATGCAAAAAAATGATTTGCAACTTTGTAAGAAATTTCTCAAAACCATTGAGAATTTACTTAAAACACATGTTTTTCATTCTGTTAGTAATATGTTTAGTACTGGTCTGAGAATGGTAAAATTATCCAATGGTCAAAATTCCACTGTCAAATGTGCATTTTATAACACTGGCTCTGAGAAACTCATCTACTTTTGTAGGTATCCTGTTATTCACTGAAACCCTCGGTCGGTGCACTGGTTGGTAGTAAAAACATCTTAAAGACAATTGGAGTCTGGCATCAGTCAACATGTTCGAAGAGTTTTTGAGTTGTATTTGTAAATTTTATCTTGGCTGAAGATGCTTAATTTCAATTGATTTGAAGTAGAAAGACTAATTCTTGTGGAGTTAAATGTCTATCAACTAATTCAATACAGGGCTCTCCAACTTATGAATGTCTGACTTATGACCGCTTGCACTTACGAACATGATCTCATACAGGAATGTAATTTTAAAGAATCAAGATAAGAACGTTTCCTCTAGTTATGACTCCTTTATATATTGTCCTGCATTGTATTCTGATTTGTGTACAAATCACTCTGTGAATGGACTTGCATACGGAATCCATTTGCAACCCAGGGACTGTCTGAATAGATATTCTGCCCCTGATATTTTTAAATTGCTAATAGTAGTGAGAAAAAAAATCAAATAATTACTTTAGAAAATACATTTTCAAACATTGCTTTATTTGTTTTATATACATGTATTGCAAATCACAAGAACAACTGGATTCATAAAATAAAATATTAAAGTATTCCTCTTTCCTGTATATAGTCCAGCGAAAGTTCCAGTTTGATCTTGAGCTGGTGGGATTCTGTCATAAAGGAGACGTTCAACAAGTTAGGCCAGTACTTAAAGAAGTTTATAAAAATGAGAAAAAGGTTATTAAAACATGTAAGATTTTTAGGGAAAGCTCAGGTCTGGCAGCATCTAGTGTAATGGTGTAAAAACAATTTGCTGCCATTCTTGTTCACTGTATCTGAATGTTAACTGTCAGTGACTCATGGACAAGAAAATCTGTTCTTTTGACGTACAACACTTCCTAGCCCCCCTCCATTTTAAAAAGTGGTGTTTTGCATTCCTGTTTGGCTAAGTAAATTGGGCATCCTTGCATTTCTTCACATTTATATCATCTGCCTTTTTTTTGTCCATTCATATGGCCTCTCCAAATTTCCTTTGTCTTCATGTCATTGTCCTACTTCCCTCCAACCTACTTTTGTGTCATCTGCAAGCTTAGAAACTTTGTTTAATCTCTACATCCATGTAATTGACATAGATTGAGTGTAGTTGGAGCCAAAACACCGATCCTTGCAAAACCCCGGGAGTCACAGCTTGCAAATCTGTGAATTATCTATTTATTTCTACTATTTTGTGTTTACCATTTCTTAATGCTTTCTGAAAAATCTAAATATACCACATCTGTTTCCACCTCATAGATTCAGCTAGTTAAATCCTCAATGAACTCAAAAAAAAAAACTGAAAACGAAAGCAAACTGGGAAATGTCAAAATATTACCGAGGTACAGCCTCAGGCAACCTTTGTATGACTTGGTCAACTGGCTAATCTTAATGTGTGAATCAAGGTAATGAATGTTGGAATCCACTCAACCCATAGAGGGTTGTCCTTATGGAGAGTCTACTCATGTACTTTCTGGTTAGATCAAGAGCCAGTGATCAGGAACAGAAATAATGGTTAGATTCATTCCACTTTTGGTATCGGAGTGGGAATGTGTAATTTTATCCTCCTCTAACTATTAATCTTTCAGCTGTTTGTGATTAGACCAAATAGCTGATTATTTTGCAGTGAGCATGTGCTGAATAACCAAAGCAACATAGGCACCTGTTTAAAAACGAACACTAATTTTATACCAATAAATTATTTTTAACTGGATTTTTAAGATTCTGTGACAATTCCTAGCCATTAAAAATTTTCCAAGAGCAATACATTCTATTATAAACTTTCTTGAAGCAGTAAGTAAATGTGAATTGGACTTATTTATCCAAATGTCTTATCTTAAAAAATGTTTTGTCAGATAATATCTTCCTTGTACTACTGTATCAAGTCAACCTTGAGCTGGAAAATTGAAAGGAACATTTGATTATGATGAATGTAAGGAGTGAAGCTATAGTTCTACTGTTTATTGTTAAACACGCTCAGAATTTTATTTAGTCACAATTAAAGTGCATAGGAAAGACTTTATGGAAAATGTCTTAAGACCATAGAGAGCCGCCTCCACATGAGAAAAAGCGAAGGTCGTGTCTAACAAATAGCTTTTATGCCTTTTGTTGTTAAAATATCAGAGCCAAGGTGAATGTTAGTTGTCTGTGGAACTCATTCAAAGCAATACAATTTTGCTACAAGAATGCCAGAACTCTTAAGAATTATTTTTACTTGAAATTATTTGAAAAATGCAATTCAGTGGTTCCATCTCCTTTTGTAGTAAAAGTTTAAAAAGTTTACGTTTCCTCTAAGTTTCAAGCTTATTTCTAATCATATCTTTTTCATGCTCTCTGACTGAGGGAACAGCATGACTGACCAGGTAACAATTAAAATTTTCAAGTTAGAAGGAAAAATTATGATTTAGTGTCATGTCTTCCCTTCTGCTAAGTTGAGTTCTTAACCAGTTATTTTAAATAAATGGTTTTTGAGAGAGTTTTCAGAAATTCAGTATTAACAATGTGCTATTCTAATATTACCAACATAATTTCTAACCTTAACTCATTATGGATGGTGATTTTTATTTTTGTTTTAACTAAATCTCAGCATATACAATGACTTTTGACACTTGTAACCACGGCTTTTGGAAGGTTTTATTTTATAGTCGGTCAATAAATTTATCAGTCCAAGAAAGTATCTAAATGTTTGGACATGGCTGCAATGGAAGTACACATTTGTGTAGGAATTATGGTAAAGTTGGACTCTGAAAAGTGCATGACTGGATAGCTGATAAGGACAGGAGTAATCATGGGTTGAGTAGGCTCCAATATTTATTATCTTGACACTCATGGGAAAATTAGCCTGTTGACCTAGTTATAGACTGGCTGCCTGAAGCTGTACCTGAGTAATATTTTGAAATTTCCCTGTTAACTTTTTCAAATTTTTTTTTGTTCTTTTTGAGGTTTAATTAGCAGAATTGATGAGGAGGAACAGATGGATGTGGTATACTTAGATTTTCAGAAAGTATTGAGAAATGGTAAACAGACAGAAAACAGAAGAAATAAATGGAGAATTCATAGATTTGCAGACTGACTAATGGATTCTGCAGGGATCAATGGTTAGGCTCCAGCTATTCACAATTGATAACAATGAATGTGGAAATTAAATATAATATTTCAAAGTTTGCAGATGACACAAATTAAGTTGGAAGGAGTTGTGAAGATGATGTAAATGAATTTTAGAAGATTTTGGGGAGGCTGAGTGGCAAAAGAATTGGAAGATGATATAAAAGTAAAGAATAGCAAGGATATCCACTTTAGTCATAGTGTTACAGCATGAATACAGACCCTTTGGCTCAAACTGAACCTTGCTGACCAAAATGTCCATCCATTCTAGCTTTTTATTTCCTCCACTTGGCCATATCCTTCTAATCCTTTCCTATCCATGTATTTGTCCAAATGCCTGTTGAATGTTGATAACGTACATGTCTCAACCACTTCTGCTGGCAGCTCATTCTGTATGCATACCACCCTCTGTGTTTTAAAAAGTTGCCCCTCAGGTTCCCTTTTATTCATTCCGCTCTAACCTTAATCTGATACCCTTTACTCCTCGATTCCCCAATGCTAGGAAAAAGACTGAGTGTGTTCAACCTATCCATGCCTCTCACGATCTTCTACACCTCTATAAGGTCTCAGTCTCCTACGCTCTAAAGAAAAATGCCCTAACCCCCTCCCTGTAACTCAGACCATTGAGTCCAAGCAACATCCTTGAAAATTTCTTCTATATTCTTTACAGTTTAATAGCATTCTTCCTATAATATGATGACCAAAACTGAACACAATACACCAAATGCACCCTCACCAATGTCCTGTAAAACTGCAATATAACTTCCCAACTTATATATTCAGTGCCCTGACTGATGAAGGCCAGTGTGCCAAAAGCCACCTTCATTGCCCTGTCTACCTGTGACTCCACTATCAGAGAACCATGCACCTAAACTCCAAGCTCCCTCTGTTCCACTACACTCCTTAAGGCCCTATCATTCACCATGAAGCTCCTACCTTGATTTGAATTTCCAAAATGCAAGATCTCACACTTATCTATATTAAACTCCCATTTGCCATTTCTCGGCCCACCTCCCCAGCTGATCAAGTTCCTACAATTTCTAATAACCTTCCTCACTCTCCACGTACTGCTTTTCTTGTCATCAGCAAACTTACTAATCATACCTTGTACATTGCTCTAGATAACAAACAGTAATGGGCCCAGTACCGACCCCAGAGGCACTCCACTAATCACTGGCCTCCAGTTCAACAAGCATCCTTCTACTATTACCCTCCGTTTCCAACTATCAAGCCAATTTTGTATCCAATTTGCCAGATTGCCCTGGATTCCATGTGATCTAACCTTCAAGAACAGCCTACCATGTGGAACCTTATTTAAACCTTATTGAAATCCATATCGGCCATGTCTACCACCCTTTCCTCGTCAACCTTCCTGGTCACTTCATCAAAGAATTCTAACAAATTTGTGAGCCATGACCTCACACTTTAAGTCATGCTGACTACTCCTAATCAAACCCTGTCTTTCCATATGCATGTATGTTGTATCCCTCTGAATCTTCTCAAGTAACATACCCACTACGGATGTTAAGCTTACTGGTCTGTAGTTCCCAGGCTTTTCTTTGCAGCCCTTCTTGAATAAGTGCACAATATTTGCTACCCTCCAGTCTTCTGGGACTTCACCTGTGGCTAATGATGATGCAAAAATATCAGCCAGGGCCCCCACAGTTTCTTATCTAGCCTCTTGCTGTGTTCTTGGATATACTGATCAGGGCCAGGATACTTATTCGCCTTCATACATTCTAATACATCCAACACCACCTCTATTGTGATATGGACTGTCCCCAAAATATCACCACTAACGTTCCCAAGTCTTCATGTAATTCTCCATGGTAAACATCAAAGAGAAATACTCTTTGAGAATCTTGCTCATCTCCTGCGGTTCCACACTTCCATGTCCACTTTGATTCTTGTGGTCCCCTATTCTTTCTATTTGCCTTTAAAATACCTCTTAGGATCCACCCTAATCTTCTCAGCCAAGGCAGTCTCATGCTCCCTTTTTGCCCTTCTGATTTCCTCCAGGGATTCCCTTGATCCCAACCTTTAGTACCTGAGCTACGTCTGTTTTCTCTCTCTGGTTAAAGCCTCAACATGTCTAATCATCCAGCGTTCTCTCTTCCTGCCAATTTTTCCCTCCACTGTCACAGGAACACACAGACCTTGAACTCTAGCTATATCACTTTTAAAGGCCTTCCAGTTGCTAGAGGTCTCTTTGCCTGCAAGCAATCTACAATAATCAACCCCTGCAAGCTCCTGATTAATTCCATCAAAATATGCCTTGCCCCAATTTAGTACTTGAACAGTGGATTGGTTTTGCCCCTCTCCATAACTATTTTAAAATTAATAGTTCTATGGTCACTGGTCCCAAACTACTGCCCCACTGTCATCCGTTACCTGCCCTGTCTTATTTCCCAAGAGTAGGTTGAGTGTTGCCCCTTTGAGTAGAACCTCTATATGCTGCTTGAGGAAACTTTCCTGAATGCACTTAACGAATTTCATCCATTCTAAGATCTTCACGCTCTGGCAGTCTCAGTCTGTTAAGACAATTTAAAATGCCCTACTAGACAACCCTATTACTCTTGCAAGTCTCCCTGCATATTTGTTCCTCTAGTTCCCGTTGACTGTTTGGGGGCATATGGTGCAATTCCAGTAACATCACCATCTGTTTCTTATTTCTTAGCTCCACCCACAAAACCTCACTGGATTACTCCTGTGATACTTGCCTTAATCAAAAATGCAATTCCTCCTACCCTCATTCCATTATCTCTGTCCTGCCTAAAGCACTTGTACCCTGGCACATTAAACTGCCAGTCCTCTGCCTCCCTTAGCTATGTTTCTGTAATTGCTATAATATCGCAATCTCACATACCTATCCACTCCGAGTTAGTCGGCCTTGCCTTTCAGCCCTCTTGCGTTGAAATAAGTGCAATTTAATCCCACAGGCATTCCTTGCTCCCTGTCGTGTTCCAGCCTGACCTGTCTCTTCATCCTACTATTTCTGATTACTGTATCTCCTTTGAGTCTTGTACTTGCCTCCCTGCTGTTGAGGATTCCACCCCCCTGCCAGTCTAATTTTTAAACCCTCCTCTCCTTGCAGCGCGAGCAAACCTGGCTGTCAAGATATTGGATTCTGTCTAGTTCTCCTCTGTCCCAGAAAAGAACCGATTGATCTAAAAATCTGAATCCCTGCCCCCTACCAATTCTTTAGCCAGGCATTTTTTTGCTATCTTCTCCTGTTCTTACCCTCACTGGCACATGACACTGGAAGTAATCAGGACCTCAGCCCTATATCTACCTATGTCATTTGTGCCAACATGCTAAATAATCTCAGGCTGCTCATTATTCCTTTTAAGAATGTTCTGCACACATTCACTCTGATACATCCTGGAATCACTAGTTTACAGCCTCAGGATCTCCTATCTGTCCCCCTGACTATCGAGTCTCCTATCGCTATAGCCGTGTTTTCCTTTTACCCTTGCCTATTGTGCCCCAGGGCCAATTGTAGTGCCACCAACCTGGGTACTCCTGCTTCCCCCGAACAGTCATCTTCCTTCTCTTTCTCTCTCTCTTTCTCTCTGTCTCTGTCTCTCTCTCTCTCTCTGTCTCTCTCTCTCTGTCTCTCTCTCTCTGTCTCTCTCTCTCTGTCTCTCTCTCTCTGTGTCTCTCTCTCTCTCTGTCTCTCTCTCTCTCTGTCTCTCTCTCTCTCTGTCTCTCTCTCTCTCTGTCTCTCTCTCTCTCTGTCTCTCTCTCTCTCTCTGTCTCTCTCTCTCTCTGTCTCTCTCTCTGTCTCTGTCTCTCTCTTTCCCCCCCCCCCCACCCCACCCCACCCCACTCCAACAGTATCCAAAATGGTATACTTGTTTTCAAGAGGCATGGCCACAGGGTATTCCTGCACACTCTGCCTAGGCCCTTTATCTTTCCTGGTGGTCACCCAGCTACTCTCTGCCTGCATCTTAGGTGTGACTACCTCACTAAACCTCTTGCCTATGATGCAATCAAAATCTTGGATGATCCTGAGTGCATTCAGCTCCCTAAAATGGCCTTCCAAACAGAAATGTTGTGCACTTTTTAATGGTGAGACTAGGAAGTATTGCACTTTCTTGTCCATGAGTCACTGACGGTTAACATGCAGATACAGTGAACAATTAAAAAGGCAAATGTTTTCACACCATTACGCTAGTTGCTGCTGGACCTGCTGAATTTCCCTTAAGAATCTTGCATGTTTCAACAACCTCTCCCCTCTTTTTTTTCTGACCTCCAGTAAGTACAGGCTCATTTTGTTTGAACCGCTCCTCTCCGTGCCCAGAATCAAACTAGTAAACTTTTTCTGGACTGCCTCCAATGTCAGGGTATAGACCTGATGAAAAGCTTATGCTCAATGTCAATTGTCATCCTCGGATGCTGCCTGACTGGCTGTGTTTTTTTACTCTGATCTCCAGCATTTGCAGTCCTCACTTTCTCCTGTAGAGTTCCTTTAGACAAGGAGCCCAATATTGTTCACTGTATTTTTGGTGTGGTCTAATTTGTATAATTTTAGCAAAACTTCCCTATATTTATATTCTATTTCTTTTGAAATAAAAATCAACTTTTCATTTGCTTCTCTGATGACCTGCTGAACTTGTATGTTAGCACTTTGCGATTCATGCGTGAGGGCACCTAAATCTCTCTTCGCTCTTTCACAATTTTGATTAAATTCAGCTCCTTCATTCTTCCAAAATTAATGACCTTACATTCTCCCACTTTATGTTGAATATCCCAAGCTTTTCCCCATTGTAGACTCTTTGTGCCATGCGCATCACTTAGCTTCCCACATATTTTTGTCTCAACTGTAAACCTAGCTATAGTACATTAATTTCCATCATCCAAGTCATTAAAATGTATTGTAAATAATTGTATCTTCAGCATTGGTTCCTGGTTGTTACAGGTCATTGGGAAATGCAGCACATACCTGATCTCTGCCACCTTCTGTCTTTGCAAAAATACTATCCTAGCACCATGCTTTATTTTCATTAAATTGCCTTATGTGTGACACATTGGAATTGTAAATGGCATTTCTTAAATATATTACATCTACTGGTTTCCTTTTATGTATCCTGCTTGTTAGCTCCTCAAAGATCTCTCAATTTGGTCAGCATGGTTTCACCTTCATGAAGCCATGCTGACTTTGTTTAATTATTTTATGTATTTTTAAACGGTCTGCTATCACAATCTTTAAAATAGACTGTGACATTTTCCTCATGACTGATTTAGTTAACTGGTCTACAGTTATGTTTTTTGTCTCATGCTGTTTTTGAAGAAGGATATTATACTGGCAGTTATGAAGTCTTCATAGAAATGCCAACAATGAAGTTTCCAATGGAGTTTGTGATTTATGGAAGATTCTTAATGTTTTGGATGAATTAAATATTTTGATTTTTATCTACTGAAATGACACTGACTTGAATGCTGTACAGCATTGACTGAAAGTGAGTTTCTAATATTGTAATTATTTTTAAATGATCTTAAAGCAATGCAAACTAAAATGGATTCAGAACCTCTTTCACATACTTACCTGTTTTTGCTCGATCTTAAAGAAGTGTATATGAATTAGTTTTAGTGAATACTTAAGTCATATGGCATATATATCATGATGCCATATAGTAAAAGTTGTGCATTTCACATGGATGCTGATGAGGGGAGCATTTATTTATTTGCATATTCAATTTTAAAAAAATAATTCTAATGAGGTATTTTAATCTGTTTAAAATCTGTGCTTACTACGTATGCTTTCCCTTTACTTATCCAATTAGTTTCCTCTTCAAAAACCTATTAAAAGCAAGACATGCTTGGTGAATTTATCAATATTGTGCCTGATAACTAAACATGAAAACCTCTGCAAGTCTTTTGATACCATAACCTAATACAATGTTGAAATCTTAAACGCAACTGCTGGAATAATTGAGCAGACTGACGTTGACAAATCAGACATTGCTATTGTACATTGTGCAAATGAGCCATACCCATAGCAATCAGTGCTGACACAGAATTTACATGTAATGAATAAATTATTTCTTGGTATCAGAAATATTACAAAGCATATTACATGATGTTTTCTAATACACATCATAGTACTTAGAGTCAGAGAGATGTACAGCATGGAAACAGACCCTTCAGTACAACCCGTCCATGCTGACCAGATATCCCAACCCAATCTAGTCCCACCTGCCAGCCCCCAGCCCATATACCTCCAAACCCTTCCTATTCATATACCCATCGAAATGCCTCTTAAATGTTGCAATTGTATCAGCTTCCACCACATCCTCTGGCGGCTCATTCCATACATGTACCACCCTCTGTGTGAAAAGATTGCCCATAGGTCTCTTTTGTGTCTTTTCCCCTCTCACCCTAAACCTAGTGTTCTGGATTCCCCAACCCCAGGGAAAAGACTTTGCCTATTTACCTGACCCATGCCCCTCATAATTTTGTAAACCTCTATCAGGTCACCCCTCAGCCTCCAACGCTCCAGGGAAAGCAGCCCCAGCCTGTTCAGCGCCTCCTTTTAGCTCAAATCCTCCAACCCTGGCAACATCTTGTAAGTCTTTTCTGAACCCTTTCAAGTTTCACAACGTCTTTCCGATAGAAGGCACGCAATATTCCAATAGTGGCCTAACCAATGTCCTGTACAGCCGCAACATGACCTCCCAACTCCTGTACTCAATACTCTGACCAATAACGGAAAGCATACCATATGCCGCCTTCACTATCCTATCTACCTGTGACTCCACTTTCAAAGAGCTATGAACCTGTACTCCAAGGTCTCTTTGTTCAGCAGCACCTCCGAGGACTTGACCATTAAATGTATAAGTCCTGCTAAGATTTGCTTTCCCAAAATGCAGCACCTCGCATTTATCTGAATTAAACTCCATCTGCCACTTCTCAGCCCATTGGCCCATCTGGTCCAGATCCTTTTGTAATCTGAGGTAACCCTCTTCGCTGTCCACTGCACCTCCAATGCTGGTGTCATCTGCAAACTTACTAACTGTACACTTACACTTGCATCCAAATCATTTATGTAAAATGACAAAAAGTAGAGGACCCAGCACCGATCCTTGTGGCACTCCACTGGTCACAGGCCTCCAGTTTGAAAAACAACCCTCCACCACAACCCTCTTGTCTTCTACCTTTGAGCCAGTTTAATATCCAAATGGCTAGTTTTCCCTTTATTCCATGAGATCTAACCTTGCTAATCAGTCTCCCATGGGGAACCTTGTCGAATGCC
The DNA here is from genome assembly GCF_020745735.1 of Hemiscyllium ocellatum. Classification (NCBI taxonomy): domain Eukaryota; kingdom Metazoa; phylum Chordata; class Chondrichthyes; order Orectolobiformes; family Hemiscylliidae; genus Hemiscyllium; species Hemiscyllium ocellatum. The sequence continues at coordinate 61,341,158 of NC_083402.1, forward strand.
TTACTGGAGTCCATATAGATCACATCTACCGCTCTGCCCTCATCAATCCTCATTACTTCAGAAAACTCAATCAAGTTTGTGAGACATGATTTCCCACGCACAAAGCCATGTTGACTATCCCTAATCAGTCCTTGCCTTTCCAAGTACATGTCCATCCTGTTCCTCAGGATCCCCTCCAACAACTTGTCCACCAACGACATCAGGCTCACTGGTCTCTAGTTCCCTGAGTTGTCCTTACAGTGGTACCACATTAGTCAACCTCCAGTCTTCTGGCACCTCACCTGTGACTATCCATGATACAAATATCTCAGCAAGAGGCCCAGCAATCACTTCTCCAGCTTCCCACAGAGTTCTCGGGTACACCTGATCAGGTCCTGTGGGATTATCCACCTTTACCCGTTTCAAGACATCCAGCACTTTCTCCTCCGTAATATGGACTTTTGCAAGATGCCACTATCTATTTTCCTAACGTCTATATCTTCCATATCTTTTTCCGCAGTAAATTCTGATGCAAAATACTCATTTAGTGTCTTCCCCCATTTTCTGCGGCTCCACTTAGAAAACTATTTTAAGAAATCTGTGACTATTAAAAGTTGAGTATTGATTCTTTTGTAATGAATGGCTTCTATCATGTTCTTAGTGCTTGGATTTCTTTTAGTGTCCTTTGTCAGATCTGAATGGAATAAATAAAATAAATAATCTTTTGAAACAAGATGAAAAAGTTGTAACTAAGTATGTAGCATGCTGCTGATTGGTCCAACACATAAATTCAGAAGCAATTTTAACAGCAGTGGTGATACAGTTAAAAATTTCTCCAATATTACTTGTGCAATTTCCAGAAAAAGACCAAACCCTTATGATCTGAAATCTACGTCTGTTAAATTCTGTCAACTTTAGTTGCCAATCTCTTTCTGAGAATTATGCAGAAATCCTATGATAGATGGAAAATATCGCAACACTGAATGTTGTGACAATACTATGCATTTAAGAGGTGTATTTTTTGTTTCAACCTTTTTTCACAAAAGAAAGAGGTATAGAGCTGTCTGCTCCAACCCAATAATGTTAAACATTTTGAGAGGCCTTGGGTATTTTTTTTAAAAGTTGGAACAAAAGGAGCAGCCTGAATAGGTAGAGTCGGCTCCCACAGAACCAGGATTTTAGTTTGTTTCGGTAGTTGCTGGGGTTTTGAAGCTGCCTGTGGAAGCAACTCTATCCTTGTCTGTGTCTCTCTGTTAGAGCTGAAAGCTTGGACTCGGGGTCTCATGCAGTTCTGGCAGCAGAGACACTAACTTTGCATTTGCCAAAGGTGTGTTACTATATTGAAACAATTGCTGTTTAGTAGTTAAATAATATATTGTTTTGCTAAGGTTTCCAATCAAGTTAAAGTTTTGGATTTTAACTGCAGGTAGGAATAAAGTAACAGATCAAATTGCATCTGGGACACAGGACCTTATATTTCAATAAAATGAAAGTCAGGGTCTAGGCTCTCTCCTTGATTTATATTTGAATAAGATTTGGTCTGGTCTGTAAATAACCTTGTGGAGGCAAAAAATATACTTCATTGAAAATGAGATGTAAGCACGCAGATCTTGAAAATTACCATATCATGCAGTAGTATGTAATAAAACATTGTTGTGTAACCCAAGATGTTACACAATTCCTTAATTCCTTAAAAAATTTGACATTTCCAAATTTCAGACAGACACTACTGTAACAAATTTTGAATTTTTTTAAAAAGTGACAATTTGTTACTAGAAAATTACACTTCAAGGTTTCATATTTTAAAATCTATTTAGTGGTAAATGATCAACTTTATTGACTAAAACCTTATAGTTTAAAGTCAGGAGAGTAAAATTGTCCATTTATATTTTTCATATGTTGTAATCTGTGTGGAAGTACGGGCTTTTTACAAATCTATCTACATTTGTTCCTAGCTTCTAGTGGGTTTCTGTGCACTTGATTCATTGCATAGCTACTTGGAGTGACTGTGTCTCGAGTCAGTGTGCTCAATTATCAGAGTGTCCTCTAAAATCTTCCATCAGTTATAAAGTCTGTCCTGATAATTCGTCTTCTCTTTGACCATATCAAGATAAATCTGCTGAAGTTTAGGCCGGAGTATTAGATGTTGTTGGTTTGTTGTTGTTGATCTGTAGCTAGAGTGTAATTATCTGTGATACCTCAAATAATTGATATGTTTGAAAATTCTCCAAGTGAGTGTTGTGGAGACAGCAGCTTCCAATTTAGTAATTTCCTTCACCCCTCAGAGCCTCTTTTCAAATAGTGATGCTAGTGTGTATTTCTAAATGTTTTTGCTGATAGCCATGGTGTAAGCGTCCAATGTTTGTGTTGCTCACTTCTTCCTGACACTGCAATATCATGTTCACATTTTAAAACATGGATTAGTGGAGTATGTTGATACTTGTACTTAATTAGCCTTCTCATATTCAGTAACTATACATGGTATCAATAGCTCATTATTTCATTTGTTACCTGTTTTCACTATTTATTTACATCTATTTTCGCAGTGGAGGGCAAAGTTTTAGAATGTGAATGACTGGCTGCATTATGTTTCTCTTTTTTTTTAAACCTGAGTGGAATCATGGAATCAAGTATCATAGAATCCCGACAGTGTGGAACACTGTCCACCGTGTATTTACAGAATCCCTACAGTGTACACCTCAGCACCATACTCTTCTGCAAACCCACAGACAACCTCACAATGCTCCACTTCTCCAGCTTCCACCTAAAACACATTAAAACAGCCATCCCCTACGGACAAGCCCTACACATACACCGGATCTGCATAGATGAGGAGGAACGTGTCGGACACCTGGAAGTACTCAAGGATGCCCTCACAAGAACGGGGTACGATGCTCAACTCATCGACCGCCAGTTCCGACGTGCCACAGCAAGGAACCGTAATGATGTCCTCAGGAGACAGACACGTGCTGCAACCGATAGAGTACCCTTCATTGTTCAGTATTTCCCAGGAGCTGAAAAATTACGCCATATTCTTCGTGACATGCAACACATTGTCAATGAGGATGAGCACCTCACCAAGACCTTCCCCATACCTCCACTACTTGCCTTTAAACAACCGCCAAACCTCAAACAGATCGTTGTTCGTAGCAAGCTGCCTGGCTCTCAGGACAACTCCATACAACCCTGTCACGGTAGATGCTACAAGTCCGCACTCTGACATGCCATAGATACCACCATTATGCATGGGGACACCTCCCACCTTGTACATGGCAGGTACTCGTGTGACTCAGCCAACATTGTCTATCTTATACATTTGCAGGCAAGGATGCTCGGAGGCATGGTACTTTGGGGAAACCGAGCAAAAGCTTTGACAACGGATGAATAGGCATCGCACGACAATCAACAGATAGGAGGGTTTCCTCCCAGTTGGGGAACACTTCAGTGGTCCAGGACATTCCGTCTCGGACCTTCGGATGACCATCCTCCACAGTGGACTTCGGGACAGGCAACAGAGAAAAGTGGATGAGCAGAGGCTGATAGCTAAGTTCGGTACCCATAGGGAGGGCCTCAACCGGGACCTTGGGTTCATGTCACATTACAGGTTGTAGTGGTTCTGTTCGCCGAGTTGGGAATTTGTGTTGCAGACATTTCATCCCTGTCTAGGTGACATCCTCCGTGCTTGGGGGCCTCCTGTGAAGCCCTTCTGTGATCTTTCCTCCGGCATTTGTAGTAGTTTGAATCTGTCGCTTCCGGTTGTCAGTTCTAGTTGTCCGTTGCAGTGGCCGGTATATGGGGTCGAGATCGATGTGCTTATTGATTGAATTTGTGGATGAGTGCCATGCCTCTAGGAATTCCCTGGCTGTTCTTGGTTTGGCTTGTCCTATAATAGTAGTGTTGTCCCAGTCAAATTCATGTTGCTTGTCATCTGCGTGTGTGACTACTAAGGATAGCTGGTCGTGTCGTTTTGTGGCGAGTTGATGTTTGTGGATACAGATCATTAGCTGTCTTTCTGTTTGTCCTATGTAGTGTTTTGTGCAGTCCTTGCATGGGATTTTGTACACTACATTGGTTTTGCTCATGCTGGGTATCAGGTCCTTCGTTCTGGTGAGTTGTCTGAGAATGGCTGTTGGTTTGTGTGCCGTTATGAGTCCTAGTGGTCGCAGTAGTCTGGCTGTCCGTTCGGATACATTACCATCCAGCACCATTCTAATCTTGACTCTGACTTCCTGCATCTGTAGCCCTCGCTTTCTCCTAAAAACACCATTCCCTATTGTGTTAATTAGGCAATGTCAGGTAAATATCAAACTTCTCCCATTATCATCATCCAGCACTGCACCTCCCATCTGTTTTCTGGTTGTGACTAACTTGACAGAATCTTTCTTAATAGTTTAGTGCCTTTTTGCCCTTTTCCCTTCCTCTCTTTAGCCTTGCTTATATAGTGACTTTAAAATATAATTCTTTTCTAAATTAAAAGCTGCTTACTACTACAGTTCAATGTGGGTTTACTGAGAGTTTCAATAGTTTGTTGTTGTTCTGTTATGCTGCCCGAGGCAAATTCTGACTGGTGTGCGGTGAAATAATGCACCATTTGTAATTAGCAAAGCCACATTTCTGTATTTGGATAGCTTACTTATTGGCAATCTAACTGGAGGCGAATTAACTACTTGATCTTTCAGAAGATCTTGGCACTGACAGGAACGTAATTTGCGTAGAATTATCACTTGATTGACTTCATTGCAGTTAGTGTAATAATGAACTGTCATTGCATTTCGCACTAAATGCAGATGTGATCGACTTTACCTTCCTTAAATGCCTACAGAGATTCTGTATTTGAATGATTTTGTTTATTCCAGTTGATGGCATCTTAAAAACATAAGAGCTTTTGAAATAAAGTTAGTAGTTAGCATAGCAGGCTCAAGGGCAGTACAGCTGTTACTGCTGATCACATTGTGGTTTTAAATCTATGTTCCTGCCTTTTCACCATAATGCTTGACTGTCTAATTTTGTTCAAGAATTTATCTCACCCTTAACTTTATTCAGTGATTCACCTCTACTGGCCTGTCAGGTACCCAGTTGAAAAATGAACTGCTGTACTTAAGAGTTTGCATTGAGCTTTGTTTGAATGCTGTAGCAGACCAAGGACAGGAAGATCAGTGTAGGAGCAAGGTTGAGAATTAAAATGATGGACAACTGAATGCTTGCAGTCATTTTTATTTACAGAATGGAGGGATTTGAGAAACCCATTCTGGATTAGATTTCCCCAGAGTAGAGGAGACCATATTATGAACAGCAAAACACACAGTAGATTAAATCAAAGTAAATCACTGGGAGGATGTTTGAGGCCTGAAGAATAAGAAAGGAGGTGGTAGAAGGCTATGTAAAGGTTCCGGATGACTGTGAGAGGATTTTAAAGTGTGACTAGAATGTTGCAGATCTGACTCTGTTTAGAATACTGCAAGGGAAACAGCACTGTGGCCTTAGTGGGTCATTAAGGAGTGTGGTCAGTGTGCAGGAGACCTCAGTGCGATGAACACTGAGTGAGTGTACTGACTTTACTGTTGAAATGTCAGTTTAAAAGTTGATATTTAGAGTAAATTGGGGATCAAGATGCTTCAACTAAGGTTTACTGTAAGAAACTCTCCAGAATGAAAGTTGAGTATTGATCGTGAGGCTGACTTGCAGTAAAAACCAGCGGAGGAATGACATCACAAACAATAACAGCGTGACACAAGTACAGGGAACGAACCTGGTTGGTGAGAAGGATTAATGAGTATTTCCAGGCTTTTAAAGTAAAAACAAGCTCTCTTTAGTTTGTATTGAGGTCTCCGGTGTTTTATTCTCTCTTAAAGCTAACTGCTTCAGTATTACTTGAATTATTTTTAGTTAACAAAATATCATTACAATGAAATAGAAGAGAAGGGAAGCTCAAATAATTACTTTCGAAGTTAAATCAAATATGATCGTGGTGGCAGGGCAGGTAATGTTTTACTGCCATAACATGTAGAAGCTGCTGGACACTAGTGTAATCCAGAGCAAATGCATCAGTAGTAAGTGTTTGCAATCCCAGGAAATTCGGATCGGAGTTGAGGAGCCGAGTCTGAGCTGCAGATATTATGCCACATCAGGGAATAAAGTTATCTGAACATTTTCCTCCAGAAGGTAGTCACAACCCTCAGACTGGATCATTCAAAATTGGTCTGTGGTTAGACATTGGGTGTGACTACAGGTGAGGCAGGCATGAGGGCCCAGGGGAATTAAGTAAGGAACCTCTGCCCCTATAATTGTCCAATAGTTAGTGGATTTTTACAAGGGACTGCATGGAACATGAACAAAATGTTGACAATGCCTTGTTATGGGAAGCTATTCAAGTTGGGGAAAGGAAATAGGATGTTACATATTGGAACAGCTAATTAGTAGTAGTTAATACTGTATATCTTATTTTGTTTAGCATTTTGATATTACAGTTAAGCCAATTTTAATTTTTATTGGATTTTAACTAGTGCAAACGAAAGTGCGTTTTTGCTTAAAGTTGAATATTTTTATCAACTGAATTGAGTCTGGAATGCAACACTTAGTGCGCTTTACATAAAATAAGAAAACGTTATGGTTGAGGCTATATTCTTAATATACTTTTGAGGGTTTGGGCTGGTCTATAACAATGTACTTAGCATTAGTTCTGTAAAAATCTTGTATGTTTAAAAATAATCAGTGTTTCAAATAGTCACTCTTTGTGAATTTGAGTTTGTTACCAGCACTCTGAAATCTGTGTATCAGGAATTAGTGATTCTAGGTACTTCAGCAAATGCATTAAAAGGGGACCTGAGTTTGTACATTTATCATATTCCTATCTTTAAAGCTTTTAATAACTGCTCTTGTGAAGTAATTGGGAAAAGGTAATACCAAAAATAAACTGAATTTAATGGTCTGCTTTGCTTATAATTGGATTAAATGTATCTGTCTTGCCATTAATGTGGGATTGTTTGTTGATAGCATTGCACATATTTTTAATCACTCTTAAATGCATTCTAAAACTCCCATGAGCTCAGCCATATTTCAACCAGCCTTTATATCTGAAAAAAATGTTTGTAAGAAGGTAATAGAAAATCTGTGAATTGTTTTCCCTACTCAATCTTTTCTATGCCTCCACATAACTCTTAATACGTCTGTTAAAAAGCAATCAAAACATCACACTGCATTTTGCTGAAAAATTAATAAAAAAAGTATGAACTAATTAACGTGTTACCATAGTCCATGTTAGTCATATTGGAAATTTGTTACCAACTCATCTGCTTTGTAGCACAGAACCCTACTAGCTGATAAGCATTTATTGCCCATCCCTAATTGCCCTTGAGAATGTTGTGCTGAGCTGCTCCTTGAAACCCTACAGTCCACCATGCCAGGTTGATCCACCATGCCATTAGGGAGGGACTTTAGGATTTTTATCCAGCAACCGTGAAGGAACGGTGATATTTCCAAGTCTGGATAGTGAGTGGTTTGGAGGGGAGGGGAACTTTTCAGGTGGTGGTGTTCCCATATATCTGCTGCCTTTGTGCCCTGCAGATGGTGGGCAGGCTTTGGAGAGTCAGGAGGTGTGTTGCTTCAGTATTTCTAGCCTCTGACCTGCTCTTTGTGTGAGACCACTTGAATTTCTAGTCAGTGATAACCCCCGAGGGGTTCTCCTGAGATGATCAATTTGAACATGTTTGAAGCTTGGTAGAATGTCCTGATGAAATGCTGATATCTGTTAACTCTCTCCCTGGTGATGAAAACTCCACCGTTGTGAAAACCAACCAATTGCAGCAGCCCAACTAAGTATCGCATACTTAGTTTGAATGACTGACCTGTCCGAACCACACTAATCCATAGTAGACATAAATGGACTTTGGTTTTGTGCACAGCCGATCCCTTAAATGCTGTTAACTGTGCAAATGTTCCGTTGTGAGTAAACCAGGAGCTATCATTCTGGTTGGTTCTCTTGGTGGCCTTTTGAAGTTTGTTTAGTGCAGTCCAGTAGAATATCTGCTAATTGTGTTGCTGCAGTCAACCCTATTAAGCATCATCACAGCAAAAGTACTTCATTGGATGAAATACTTGTTAATGTAATAAGGTTAATATGAACATATGCATTTATATATAAGTGAAGAATGTCGGTCCAACCACACTTTTTCATTTAAAGTGATAGGTGTACTTTACATCTTTATCAGATGTAGCAATAACTCATTTAGGCTTTCTTTCATTATTTTAAGTAGCCTTCAACATGTACAATAGTTGATTGCTTGTTCCAAAGGTTGTTCTTCAGCTGACTGTTAAAACTTAGATTTAAACAGTTGACCTTTCCTTCCCCTTTCCTCCTGTTGAAACATCAGACTGTTCTATGGCATGGTAATTTACTGAATTTGCATTCTGAGGATTGAGTAACACAGATTATAGAACATGAGAATATCTCATGAGTAGGCCATACCGTCCTTTGAACCTTTGTGCAATTCAGTACAACCATTGATGATTTTATGCCTCAACTCCACATTTTCATTTGCTTCCTGTATTAATTGATTCCTCTGAAAGACAATCTATCTACTCCAGCCTTGCTTAGAGCATCTACAACCCTCAAGGTTGAGAATTTCAAATATAAACAGTGTTGACTGAAGAAAGCTTTCATTTTGAAGGATCAGTCGTAAATCCTGAGGACTGTCCTCCATATTCTAGATTCCCCAGTTGAAGGAAATACACTTAGATTTCAGAGACTACTTGAATTTGTTTTTGTTTGTGAAAGTTATATGCTTTTTTAGGTGCCCTAATTTCACCACTTCTGCACTTAGTGAAATATGTGCATGATAGGCATGCATATCATTAATTTTAGTTAATGTACAGTGTAATTTTCTACCTTTTACACTCTAAGGTGTCATTTGTTGGCAAATCTGTATTGCATATGATTTCCTAACTGATAAATTTCCAACTATTAGATTAATGCTGTGACTTTTGTTTGTGGGGTGGGAGACATGTGGAGGTTACATCTGCTCTGAATCATCCATTTAACATTTCGTCAAGTCACTTAAAATTCTTTTTTAGTAATATTAAATCCTCTCTAAGCCACAAATAATATCCAAGATTCCACAGATTGATAAATAAGTAATGCACAGGAAAACCAAGGATCAAACGCAACAGGTATATCGCTCGAAATAAGTTTACAGAACAATTTTGGCATGAGAAGAGTTTTAAAGGAGAAATGCAGCACTGAACGAAGAAAAATATTCAACTAAGCCAACAGGGTTCAAAATGAATTCTGTTACACAATTTGTTTATCGTGTATTTATTGTGGCAATCATACACTCATTCTTTGTACAGGTGCTACAAATATACTTAGCAATTTCCCTCAAGTGTTTATGCCTTTTTGTGCAAATAGCATAAAATTGACTCCAAAAAATAACCTTTACCTCATGTTGGTATTTGACTGAAAATTGCAAACATTGTTTGCCAAATTAATAACTCTTAAATGCTTGACAAAAGGATTTGTAAAGAACTGTAGTGTAGGTTAATCATTTTGACAAACAACATATGTAGTATTCAGAGCCCTATTTTTAGAATTGTATTTTGATGAGAGATGTTGAGAATTACTCATTTATAACTTGTTTCACTTTTAATCCATTATTCTATAATCTAGTATATATTGTTTACTTTTATGTCATCTTAATGGTTTAAAAAACCTTTAACCCGTTATTTGGAATGAATACTGGATGATTAAATGTATGACAAGTGAAAATGTGCTAGCCTGGTCTAGCAGCTGAATAATGGCAAGGCAGCAACTGCACCTAACCATTGGGTGGAAGAAGCACCGAGTGAGAGAAGGCTTGCTAGTAAGGACTCGGTAGAGGAAGATGGAGGTGCCTACGCTATATGTTCTGGGAGGAATGAATGGAGAATGAGGACAAGATACATAGTTCAGCATTTGTGATCAGATAATCACCATGAAAGACATTACTGTTCTTGTCAGGTTCAAAAGTGTGTCTTATGAATCAGTGCTTTCCTCTGAACTGGTCATGTCATGGCACCATCATCAATGTCGACGCAACAACAATTGACAACCCTGTTAAGGTAAAATTCTATGAGAATTTGGATGAACTCATTCTCTGTGCGTTTGTTGGTAATGAATTCATAGTTTGAACATCCGAGTACATGATGTCTACAGTTTCCCCTTTATCCACAGAGCATGTTATGCCTTCAAATAGCTCTAATAAATTGGTGAAACATGATTTCTATTTGCAAAACCATGACGACTTTTTACAAACATTGTAGTTCTTTTTAAATTCCAAACTATTACTGCCTTAATGATCACGTAATAGTCTCTCAACTCTATCGTGTCAGTCCCCTATGAATCTTGTGTGTTTCGATATGGTCACTTATTATTCTTTTAACCTTAACAAGAACAGCCTCAACCTCTCCTCGTGAGAAAACCCCTCCATGTGAGGAATCAGCCCAGTGAATCCTTTCTGGTCTGTCTCCATAACCAGTATATACTAGTTTAGGTAAGGGGGCCAATCCTATTCACAGTATTCTAGGTGTGATCTAACTAGTGCGCTTTATAGTTTGTGCAAGACTTCCTTATTTTTATACTCTTGTAAACACAGTGGCTTTTAAATAAAGGATAAATTCTATTTCCCTTACCTAGTACCTACTGAACATGGATGCTTGGTTTTTGTGATTTTTGTATGAGGTACCCAAATTTTTGTGCTCCGTTTTTCTGCTGTCTTTCTATATTTGAATAATATTCACCTCTTTTGTTCTTGTTGCTAAAGTACAAAACATTACATTTTCCCACTTATTCTATTTTGTCAATTTTTTTGTTACGTAAAAGTGTAGAAAATAGGAGCAGGAGAAAGCCCTGTTGAACCTGTTGTACCATTCAGTATGATCATAACTGATCATCCAGCTCAGTACCCTGTTCCTGCTTTCTTCCCATAACCTTTGATCACTTTAGCCCTAAGAACTTAATTTAATTTCTCTGTGAAAACATTCAATGTCTTGGCCTCAACTACTTTCTGTGGCACACAATTCCACAAACACTCCATTTTTTCAGTGAAGGAATTTCTCCTCATCTCATTTCATTCACGTAACTTGTTTACATCCCTTTCTAGACTCTCTGTAATGTTCATCCCTCACCTTCCCATCTATTTTTTGATTTTCTGCCATCTTGGGGATTGTAAATTCTGTTCTTTAATTCAAGTCATCAATTTCTACTGCAAATAATTGTGGCTCCTAGCTCTGATTCCTGAGGTTCTCAAGGAGTTGCAGGTTGTCATTATGAAACTGACCATTTTTCTCAACCTTTTTACATCTATTAGTTAGCTATTCTCTGTTCACATTAATATACCGCACCCGACACTTAGCTCATTAAGTAGCCTTATCTGCAGTACCTGAACAAATGACCCTGGAAATCCAAATATATAATACTTTTATCTATCCTGCTTATTATTGCCTCATTGAATTCAGGTTTGTCAGGCATAATTTCCTCTTCATGAAATAATGACTCTACTTGACTTTTTAAAAAAACTTCATTTGTGGGATGTGGGCATTGATGGCTGGGCACTTATTGCCCATCTCCAGTTTCCTTGAGAAGGTGGCGGTTAGCTGCCTCCTTGAACCGCTGCAGTTGACCCACATTACCATAAGGGAGGGAATTATAGGATTTTGACCCAGTAATAGAGGAGGAATGGCGATATATTTCCAGTCAAGATGATGATTGGCTTGGACGGGAACTTTCAGGTGCTGGTATACCCATATATCTGCCGCCCTTGTCCTTCTAGATGGAAGTGATTGTGTGTTTGGAAGATGCTGTCTGAGGATCTTTGGTGAATTTCTGCAGTGCATCTTGGTGGTGGAGGGAGTGGATGCTGTGGATGTAGTGCCAATCAGGTAGGCTGTTTTGTCCTGGATGGTGTTAAGAGTGTTGGGTCTGCACTCATTCAGACAAGTAGAGAGTGACTCATCATATTCATGACACATGCTTTGTAGATGGTGGGCATGCTTTGGGGAATCAGGAGGTGTTACTTCAGTATTCCTAGCCTCTGACTTGCTTGCAAGTCCAGTTGAGTTTCTGGTCAATAATAAACCCCAGGATGATGATAGTGGGGGATTCAGTGATGGTAACATCATTGAATGTCAAGGGAATGTGATTAGAGTGGTTGTTATTGGAGACAGAGTCATAGAGTCACAGAGCATGGAAGCAGATGCTTCAGTCCAACTTGTGCATGCCAATCATTCTCCCAAATGAAACTAGTCCCACCTGCCTGCACTTGGCCTGTATCCATCCAAGCCTTGCCTATTTATGAACTTATCCAAATATCTTTTCAATGTTGTAACTGTACCTGCATCCACACTTGCTCTGGCAGTTCAGTCCGCAAATATTACTCTCTGTAAAAAGTTGACCCTCGTCGCTTTTAAATCTTTTTCCTCTCACCTTAAAAATATGCACCAGAATTTGAACTCCCCCACCTGGGGAAAAGTTTTGTCATTCACTTTATCTTTGCCCCCAGTGATTATATAAACCTCGGTACGGTCACCCCTCAACCTCCTGAGTTCCAGGGAAAGAAGTCCCGGACTTTCCAGACTATTTTAACATCTCAAACCCTACACTCCCAGATTTTGAGTAAATCTTTTTCTCAACTCTCTCTAGTTAAATAATATCCTTCCTGTAACAGGGCAACTAGAACTGCACGCAGTACTCCAGAAGGGGTCTCTCCTGTATAACCTCAACTCCTAAACTAGTTTTGAGCAACGAATGCAAGCATGCTAAATGCCACCTTAACCATTCTGACTACCTGTGAAGCAAATTGCAAAGAATTATGTGCCTGAATCCTTAGGTCTCTCTGTTCTACAACACGATCCAGAGGCTGACCATTAAGTATATGTAATACAAACAAGGATAGGACTAAAGTGTGATACCTCATATTTATCCACATTAAACTCCGTCTGGCACTCTTCAACCCATTGACTCAATTGCTCAAGATTTCTGTGTAATCTTAGATAACCTTCATTGTCCACAATACCATCAATTTTGGTGTCATCTGCAAACTTATTAACTGTGCCTCCTATATTCTCACCCGGATCATTGAAATAAAATGACAAATAAGTGGACTGTGTACTGATCCTTGTGGAGCATTGCTATCACAGGCCTCCAGTCTGAAGATAACCCTCCAATACCATCCTCTGTCTCTTACTATAAAGCCAATTTTGTATCCATGGTAGCTCAGTGGTTAGCACTGCTGCCTCGCAGCACCAGGAACCCAGATTTGATTCCCACCTCGGGTAACTGACTGTGGAGTTTGCACATTCTGTGTGAGTTTCCTCCCACAGTCCATGGATGCGCAAGTTAGGTGGATTGGGTATGCTAAATTACCTAGTGTAATTTATCTCCCCCATTTATCTCTCTACTGTGGAGGCACCCTGCCTCTTTTCCTGATTAAGAACTTTTGCCCGAAATATCGATTTTCCTGCTTCTCAGATGTTGCCTGACCTGCTGTGCTTTTCCAGCACCACTCTAACGTAGACTCAGGAGTTACGTGGCCTGGTGGAACCAAACGATGCTGCTTGATAGCAATATTGATGAGACTGACTGATGCAACAATTGGCTGGGCTGGATTTGTCCTTTTTTTTTTAAAATGTGCGGGATATATACCTGGGTAATGTTCAACTTTAACCTCATCCTTTTATGCTTTCCTGTGTTTTGATTTAGGAACCCAGTTTTGTATTAGAATACGTATTCTTCATTGGGATAGAAATCTTGTATCTTGTTCTGGTCCTCTTTTCCCTAAAGAACTTCTCACAACAAGATTATTAAATAAGCCCTGTCATTGTACAAAATCAAGTTTCGGACAAGTGTTCCTTAGTTGATTACTTGTTCCGTAACACTATTTGTTCAGTAACAGTGCATATTCCAGGAATTCTTTTGCCACAGTATTATTGCTAATGTAGTTTGCCTGGTCTATATAGTTTAAGGTCTCTTGATTACTGCAGCATCCTTGTGTGTATTTTCAATCCCCCTACCTTATCATTACTTTGTGGAGACTTGTCATTAATTTCAACTGATATTTCCTGTACCTTGTTTCTTAACTTCAAGTCAGGCTGTTTCAACATCTAGATTTTCTAGCCAACATCCTTTTTAACTAATGCAATGATTTTTTTTTACATTAATAGCACCATCCTTTGTCTGTTTTACCTGTCCTTCCTAAATCTTGAGTCACCTTAGATTGTTAGATTCTGGCCTTGTCATCCTGAATTTGTGACAGCAATTTGCACTGTTAATTCATCTACCTTAATGCAAATATTCTGTGCATTCAGATATTGGAACTATAGATTTGTCTTTTTGACATTTCTATACTTTTTTCACTCTAACCCTATTGGAGTCATGACATGATTTAGATTTTACAGCATAGAAAGAAGCCCTTCAGATCACTGTATTTGTACTGGTTATCAAGCACATCTCTGCTCTAATCCCACTTTTCAATTCTTGGCCCATAGCCTTGTATGTTATGGATTTTCAAGCATTCATCTAGTACTTTTTGCATTTTCTGCTGGTACTTGCCTCTACTATCCTTTCAGTTCAGGCTATGCCTTTCAGATAACTACCGTCCTCTGGGTGATTTATTTTTGGTAATTTTCTAAATCTAGCCCTCAGCTTAAATCTCTGCTGCCTGGTTACTTACGCCCTCCCTCTTCTTCCACTGTTCCCCCGATCTTCCTTCTCCACTCTCCTTCCTCCCTGCCACCTTTTTTTATGCTCCCCATTTTTCCCTAACCCATTCTCCTCTCATCTTCGTCCTTCTCCTGACACTCACCGTCTTCCTTTCCTTGTCCCCTCCCCTCACCTCCCCCCTCTGCTTTTCATATTCCTCCTTCACCTTGTCCTTCCCCTCCTTGGTAAACCCCCCCCTCACTTGGCCCTGCAAACCCCTCATGCCCTCTTGGCTCTTTGCCCCCTTCCATTCTTCTCCTTCCGCCCAACCCCCACTTCCCTTCCCCCTCTTTCCACACTCTCCTCTTCCTCCTCCTCCCCTTCCCTTCTTTCCCATCTCCTGTTAGAGCTTGAAGATTCATGCCTGCAACTGACCGTTCATAAGGCGTTTTCTGATAGTGTATTCAGTTTAATTGGCAGCAGTTTAGATATGAGGTATGAATTAGCTAGACAAAGGAAAGTATACAATCATAACACTTAGAGATGGTTCACTGATACCAGAGGCCCAGCAAGCTGGCACAGAATGTGTTGTTCTCATTAAAATTATTGTTCATTGTCACCAGTGTGTTTCTTTCTTTGGTCTTCCTCCTCCTTGTCTTGCTCATCTTCAGTTTGGAGAGAACTGCTCCCTGCTTGATGAGAACTGCCCTCTGACCCTGAGTGCTAAACCTGTTTCTAGTGGCTACTTGTCTATGCTATGTCAATTGCCTATTTGATTCCTTCCAGCTAATTTTGCCACAGGACAGCTACTCATGATGTTTGGAAATTCATTGTCCCCTTGCCTGCCTTTGTCTGAGGATTAATTTATTATTTCTAAGAGCAAAGCTTTCATTTGGCCAAACACAGCAATGATAGAGCATAAACGGTGTCAGGTAAATCATTTCTGTCAATTGAATGGAGCATTTTACCCCAGTGATATTTGTGACCTTTTAAAAATTTCATGTGCTTGAAATATGTTTGTTTGTAGATGGATCATTACTATCTGTCTCATGCAACACAGGAAATGTTGATTCTCAATGTTTATGATACGTTAAAAAAATTGAGTCAGAATTTGGTCTATTTTTATCTCTCATGTTGCTCAGTATTCTGAGCTGTAATCCACCACACCTTAATTTAACTCTCACTTACCCCAATGCCTTTTCAACTTCATCTGGTTCATGATCCTCTCCATACAGAAGTTTCTTTTCTATTCGATATTTCACCTGACTTATCTCCGTCTTATCAGGTACTATTCATTCACCTTTCAAACAGGCAATTTTATTGCAGTACTGACTGCTAGTGAGTTTTGAGATGATTTGTAGCTCAGGTTGGGGTTCTGGATGTAAGTTTGGTCGCTGAGCTACAAGGTTTGTTTTCTGATGTTTCGTCACCATACTTGATAACATCAGTGAGCCTGTAGTGAAGCACTGGTGGTATGGCCCACTTTTTATTTGTTTACGTTTCCTTGGCTTGGTGATGTCATTTCCTGTTCTTTTTTCTCGGTGGTAAATGGGATCCAAATCAATATAAACTCTGGTTGGAATGTCATGCTTCTAGGAATTCTTGTGCATGTCTGTTTGGCTTGCCATGAAAAGACAAGACCCACTCTCAGTATCTTTACATACAGATGAAGGACACCAGTTCAACTGGGGCAACAGTCATTCTAGGACAAGCCAAACCGAGAGAGACTCGAGAATTCTTATAAGCATGGCATTCCAACCAGAACTCTATCAACAAACGCAGTTTACCATCCCTTGACGAAAAAGATCAAGAAATGACATCGCTGTAGGCAATGACATTGCTGACCCAAGTAAACCTAAGCTCCAATAAACAAAGCAGGCCATACTACCAGAGGCTCATTGATGATGTTACCTAGTAAGATGATGAACTGTCTGAAAGCAAATCTTCCAACTCGGCGAGCAAGCTTGCATCCATACTGACAGGTTCATAGCTTGCAAGTATTCTTCAATTTCTGTCTCTTCCAAGAGTTGTGGAAGCCATCTGCCAAAGTCTCTATTCGACATCTTTTTGAATGTACCCATTCAGAGTTCCTTCCTCACGACAGCACTAAATGGACCGAACCAAAGTCATTAAAGACATTCACTGTAACTATGATACATTGAGTCTCTCGATCTTTGCGTTCTTTGACCAGGTGACCACAGTGCTTTATTGTATTGGGACTACCTTCTGTTTTGGTCATGTCTTAATTATCCAATTTTAGTTGTAAAACTTCAAGTAAAGGCATTTCTTTCAGCGAATGTCTTCCTTTGAGCCTTTTGCAATTTAGGAAAAAAAATACTTTAAGTTTGTTCTGATCTGATAAGTTGATAATATTAGTTGGAATTTCATCAAAATCACTATCAGTGAGAAAGCTCTAGATGTAATTATCTTTATTTAAGTGAAGATATTCTAAAATGGGAATACAATCTGTTTGCATTTTATAATGGGAATGCTTTAACCTGGGTGTTTACAAACTGAATAGAAATCATCATTGGTCAATAAAGAGTATTGTAGCAATTGAATTTGTAATGTAAATGCCAACCTGAGTTGAGCAAGGATTCACCAAGAAATATATTGTATTTTGCTAGCATATCTTTTTAGATTAGTGTGCTGTGGTAGGTATCATTGGTTGAAATTGGTGGGTGGACTTTGAAAAAGCTTAGTGAGAATGGTCGGAATAGAATCCAAAGGTTAGTTTATGTTTAACAAAGCTAGGCGTGAAAAAGTTCCAGAAGGATTTGGATGTAGGTTTGCTCACTGAGCTGGAAGGTTCATTTTCAGACGTTTTGTCACCATACTAGGTAACATCTTTAGTGAGCCTCCAGACGAAACACTTCAGAAGTTTCCTGCTTTCTGTTTATATGTTTGGGTTTCCTTGGGTTGGTGATGTCATTTCCTGTTCTTTTTCTCAGGGGGGGTGGGGTGGTAAATAGGGTCTAGGTCAATGTGTTTGTTAACAGAGTTCTGTTGGAATGCCATGCTTCTAGGAATTCTCATGCAGGTCTCTGTTTGGCTTGTCCTAGGATGGATGTGTTGTCCCAGTCGAAGTGGTATCCTTCCTTCTCTGTAGTAAGGATACTAGTGAGAGAGGGTCGTGTTGTTTTGTGGCTAGTTGATGTTCATGTATCACCATTTCCTATGATACACCATAGGAAATGACATCATTAAAGGAAACCCAAACATAGGAAACACCGGTGTGCTTTATCCAGAGGCTCACTGAAGACATTACCTAGTATGGTGATGAAACGTCTGAAAATGAACCTGACAGCTGAGTGAGCAAACCTACGTCCAGAACCTCCAGAAGAATTTGCTGAAGTTTAATGTTATACTATATTAATTATACACTCTCTTTTTCAAACAGTTTCAACCTGAATGAAGACTGAAGCTGCTCTGTGTGCTATCAATCACAAATTCTGAGAAGAATAATAGTCTGGTGCTGCACATGTTTAGATGGATCTGAATCTCAAGGGAAGCTCAGATTTATTATGTTATTGACTTTGAGTGAGATGTCCAAATGAGAAGAACATTTGAGACTTTAGTGTTCACTAACAAAGACAGCAAAAAAGCCTCATACATTTGGCTGATCCAGAGTGCGGCACCTCTGTGAATGGTGGATTGTCAATTGCTATGTCTGCAGTGTTGCTGATGGCCCAGCTCTGAATTCATGCTACTCAAGGATTCTTACATTTATAGCTAATAGAATTGCACAGCTTTTGGTCCAAGATTTGAATAGAAATAGCAAAGTGGCCATGGCTGCTTTCATTAATAAATTGCTGTTGGTATTTCTAATTCTCCAGAACAATTGTATGTGCCATGAAAATGCACTGTCTCTGTTAACAAGGTAGGTGTTGATGTGAAATCCTCTTTTTGCTAACCCAAGTAAGTAATTTCGCGCGAGCTTACTACTTAACAAACACATGCACATAATGAAACATTTAGAAATTTACTGTGCAAAGTTGTCTCATTATAAAAGTTGATATATTAGCTTTTGAGAAAACTGGGATTTAAAGATGTGTCATGTGGGAAAAGTGCGTTGTAATTAGAAACTGTTCATTTAATAATTGTGTGAATCTGTTTCTTTTCTGACGAAGTACAGGAACATTTTACATCTTTGTTTCTCAGGTATAAACAAAACCCATGGACATTGCCATCCAGTTGTCCCCAAAACAGGCAGCCAGAGAAACCAAATTCTCTGAACTTTAAACTTGATGTTAGAATGCCTGGAGTAACACCTTTGACGGTAAGTTTCATATAAATTATTTGCTTTGTCATTCTCTGGTATTCTTACTGCAATCCTTTTTGTACATTAAAATCAATTATTTCACGTATTGAAATGTAATTTCTTATCCAGAATTATCCATATTTATTGAATTAGGGTATTTTTGTGAAATCGCAAGTAAATCTTGTTAAAATGTTACAGCAGTAAAATTATTCAGTGTTTTTTATGTCCCTTCTGTTAGAATTCATACTGTGGATGTCATTGCATGTATTTTGTGGTTAATGTAGTTTCTGTGATATCTGTTAATTGAGCCAGCCAGGTTTTGTGGCAACGAACCAATAATCTCCATCTTGAGGGAAACAAGAGTTGGCTTTTACATTCAGCAGAAGGAGTAATATACTGGAGAAATGCTGTTCAAACAAGATTCTCCATAAGCATTAGCATTTATTTTGCATTTTCAGTGCCACTACTATAACATTATCATTACAGATTCTATTTTTTATTTTACAAATCTGTGCTGTTCTTGAATCTGCTGCTTAATTAATTTTGCATTCCTTGATAGTGAGGAACTTTGGTAATGCCAATTTCATTTTGTACTGATACTTTGAGATCCTGCAATGATGTAACCAGAATGGCACAATTTAAAAGGAGTTGCTCTGCAGAAGGGATGACTCATTCTTGCGGATAATGCTCATTATTTCATGAAGCCTAGGGAAAATCTTTGAAAGGCTGCTTAAATTTGGGGAATTCTATTTGTATTTCATATTGAGTTGTTGTAAATAGGTGATATGTGAAAAGGGCATGAATTTGACAATAGAAACTAAATGCAACTGGACTTTCTAAAAATAAAGCTAGGTTGCTTGAATTAAAACAAACTGCTCTTTCCTTGTGTAATAAAAGATAGTTGAGGATAAGTTCCCAGCTTGATTGTTATTCACTGATTTCTGCAGAATAGTGTGCGTACATGTGATGAGAAGCGTACTTTAATCTCCTGTTGCTGCCTGTAGTTGAATATCCTGTCAACATTTATCATACAAAATTATATGAAGAATAGGTGCTCAATTGAATGTTTGGGTATTGCTGGCAATCGTTATCATACTTGCGAAAATTGGGGGAATTAAGGGCATAAAATGGCAGCATAAGGTCACTGTACCTTTGGATATGCACTGAGCATATTGAGAAACCTTGAGTGTGAGGTTTCATAATGTTTGCCATTGTTGATACATTTAGTTCACTGCAGTTTGTTTTCCAAATGTGTTTTGGATTTGATGTTTTTAGTAGTTATGGTTCAGGGAAGTTAGATTCTCCAGTGAAATCCAGTACATCCAGATGACTGTTTAAAAATACAAATTATGAGGAGGATAGTGTGTTTGAGCATCTTAATGGATGTTTCACAGGCCATTTAATAAGTGCACGAGTTGAGTGTGTGGTGCTGGAAAAGCACAGCAGGTCAGGCAGCATCTGAGGAGCAGGAGAATCAACATTTCAGGCAAAAGCCCTTCAACTAATAAGTGCAGAAATCCTGTAATAAATGATGATAAGGAGATGCCGGTCTTGGACTAGGGTGTACAAAGTTAAAAATCACACAACACCAGGTTATAGTCCAACAGGTTTAATTGGAAGCACTAGCTTTGAGTGCCACTCCCACCACTAGATGAAGGAGCGGCTCTCTGAAACCTGTTGGACTATAAACTGGTGTTGTGAACACTATAATAAATGATTGAGTAAATATTATGCATTCCAAGTCTTTTGAAATAATCAAGACTTTGTTTAAAAAAAAGACATTAAACTATTATGTGATGATATTTCACTTATATTTACAGAAGATATATGTTGAAATTCTCCAGAAGCTTATAAAGCTTAAAGCTTTTGGAATATTTAGAAGAGTAAATTGAATCAGAAACTGACAGCAGTAGAAAGCAAGTGATTTTAATGGTAAACATTGGTGCTTAGTCATAGAGCTCCTAATTGAGTTCTGTAAAGATCTACTCTAATTTACCACGATGTTTATATCTTAAGTTAGGCTGGGATGTGGGGTGGTGGTAGCTTAGTGGTATTGTCACCAGACTAGTAATCCAGAGATCCAAGTAATGTTCTAGGCAAAAAACCCAAAGAACTGGTGCTGGAAGTCAGAAACAAAATCTGAAGTCACTGGAAAAACTCAGCAGGTCTGGCAACATCTGTGCAGAGAAAGCAGTCTAGTGACCCTTCTTCAGAACTAATTACATCTTGGAAAAGTTGATATGTATGCTTGAGCAGGAGTGGGGGAGGGGGATGGAATAAACGATAGGTGGAAATGGAACCCAGAGAAAGAGAGTGAGAACAGCGGTTGGGCAGAGAAAGGTGTGAGTAAAGGTCAGCCTGTTAGAACAAAAAGCTGCTAATGGGAACCATGAGGGCCTGAGAATGGGTTGTTTGTGGTAGCATCCCATGTGGTGATAGGTAGACAAGCATGAGGCTGGAAGAACATCGAAAGCCAGGCAGCATAAGAAAGTGGAGAAGTCCCAGGTTCATATTCGAATTCAGTAACAACAGAATTAAAGATTTAATGAAGACCAGAAACCTGTTGTTGAATGGTGTTAAAAAAAAACCCATCTGCTTCATTAGTTTCCTTTTAAGCCCATGTGTAACTCCAGATCCACAGCCATGTTGTTGTGTCTTAACTTCCCTCTGAAATGGCCTATCAAACCACTTGGTTATATAAATTGCTACTAAGTTTAAAGAAAGGAATTGAACCAGATTGACGACCTGACAATGACTAAGGCATTGGAAACAGCAACAGCAAACACAGTCCTGTCAACTCATCATGGTGGCTCAGTGGTTAGCACTGCTCCCTCACAGCACCGGGGACTCGGGTTCTATGCTAGCCTCGAGTCAATGTCTGTGGAGTTTTTGTGTGGGTTTCCTCTGGCTGCTCCAGTCCCCGCCAATAGTCCAACAATGTGCAGGTTAGGTGAAATGGCCATGCTGAATTGCCCATAGTGCTCAGGGATGTGCAGGTTGGGATTAAATGTTGAGTAATAGGGTAGGGGAATGGGTTTGAGTGGGATACTCTTCAGAGGATTAGTGTGGACTTGGGTCAAAGGGCCATTTTCCACAATGTACGTATTCTAATCTATGGTTTTTACTAATATCTAGGGGCTACTGTTAAAATTGGGAGGGCTGTCTCACAGACTGCAAAAGCAACAGTGTGACATAATCACTGACAAAATCATACCTTATAAATCATGTCCCAAGCGATGCCATCATAATTCCTGAATGTCATGTTTGACAAAACCAGGTGACACTACAGTGCTCAGGAACCCATGAAGTGTCACTGTAACAGGTCAAAGGTGTGCAAGGAAATCTCCAGCTGATTACCATGCAGCTTCTCATCACCTGACAAATCAGTACTCTGCCTGCATGTTGAAAACCACTTCGCAAAAGCATCGATAATGGAAAGGGTGCAGAATATAGCCAGAGTACGAGACTTCAGTGTTCATCACCAAGAGTAACATAGCAGCATTACTACTGATCCAAGTCATTGAGTTCTAAAGGACATAGCTACTAGAAAGAGGGAAAAACATACTTGACCACATCCTCACCAATTTGTCTGCCGCAAATGCATCTGTCCATGACTCTGTTGGCAAGAGTGACCACTGCACAGACCTTGTGGAGACAAAATCCCAACTTTATCTTGAGCATATTTTCCATTGTGTTGTGCAGACTAACTGGATCAGATTCAGCAATTCCCAGCATCTATGAAGTGCTGGGAGTCATCCAAATTCAGTTCCAATACAACTGATGACCTTTAGGCATGGCATAATTCCCCACTCAACCATGACCATCAAAGCAGGATCAGCCTTGGTTCAAAGAAGAGTGTAAGAGGGCATGCCTGAAATGTGTCAACCTGGTGAAACACAAGACTATTTGAATGACAAACCACATAAGCAGCAAGTGATAGACAGAACCAAAGAATTCCACAAACAGCGAATAATATTTAAACTTTGCAATATTGCTATATCCAGAGGTCAATGGTGATGGACAATTAAACTCATTCTAGGAGGAGGCTCTGTAAATATCCTCAAGCTTAATCATGGGGAAGCCCAGCACACTAGTGCAAAAGATAGAGTTAAAAAATGCAGAATGGGTGATGACCTCCTACAGAGGTCCCCAGCATCACTGGCAGTCTTCAGCATGTTTGATACAATGTGATTTTAAGAAATGGCTGGAATTATTGAATATGATCAAGGCTCTGAGCCCTGAAAATCTTACAGTAGTGCTGAAAATGTGCTCTAAAACTTGCTTATTCCCAAGCTAAGGTGTTCTGGTAGACCTACAGTACTGGTACAGTTATGTATCCAATCAGGTGAAAAGATTTCCAGTTATGTCCTGTACACAAAGCAAAACAAATCCAAACTGGCCACATTCCACCCAATCAATCTACTCTTAATCATTAGTGAAGTGGTGGAAGGTGTCGGCAAAAATGCTGAGCAGTAATCTGCACATTGAAGCTCTGTTGAGTTCTGTCAAATGTTTGGAGGCACTGGATGCTGCAAAGGCTATGGGCCCTGACACAATTCAAGCAATTGTACTGATGACCTGACCTCCAGCAGTCGTCTCATTCCATGCAAAACTGGAATCAGTAGGTACTGAAGCAAACACTCCATTGATTTGAGTCATACCTGGCACACAGGAAGATGGTTGTGGTTTTTGAAGGTCAGTCATCTCAGCACCAGGGCATTTCTGCAGGATTTCCTCAGACGTGTCCTTGGCCCAACCATCTTCAGCTGCTTCATAAGCGATCTTCTCTCTGTCATAAGGTCAGATGTAGGGAAGGTCGCCGATGATTGCACAGTATTATGAAACTTGAAAAGGTTGAGACAACGTATACAAGAATGTTGCCGGGGTTGGAGGGTTTGAGCTATAGTGAGAGACTGAAATAGGCTGAATATGAAAGGTTTAGAGGGATATGGGCAAAATGCTGACAAACGAAGCAGTTGAAAAATTTGGACCTAGGACACTAGCCTGAAGAACACATGTAGCGATGTCCTGGAGCTCAGATGACTGACCTCAAGTAACCAACTTCATTTGTGCCAGGTCTGAGTCCAACCAGCAGACAGTTTTCCATGCCAATCTCATTGATTCCAATTTTGCTGGGGCTCATTGATGCCACACTGAGTCAAATATGGCCTTGATATCAAGAATTAGATTATTTAAGGTATCTGGTTGGCTTGGGCCAACTAGGCAGAAGGGCCTGATGCACATCTTGATGACCCTAAGTGATTTCACTGGCTGGGTCTGCAATTTTTATACACATCCTAAATACACATAAGATGGTGGTGAACTGGTTTCTTGATTCACTGTAGTCCATTTGATGGATGTATACCCACAATGCCATCAGGAAGAGATTTTGGGAATTCTGGAACAACATCATTGAAGTAACAGTGGTTTATTTCTAAGACAGGATGGTGTGGGTCTTAGAGGAAAACTTGCAGGTGATGGTTTTTCTTTATATTCCTGCCCTTGTCCTCTTTCATGGTCGTGGTTATGGTTATGTAAAGTACTTTCCAAGGAGCCTTGGTAGATTTTTGTAGTACATCTTGTCATGATGCACATTGCCTACACTGAGAATTGATAGTGGAGGAGTGAATGTTTGTTGTGAATGTGATGCCAGTCAAATGGACTGTTTTGTCTGGATGGTGTCAAGCTTTTTCAGTGTTGCTGGAGCTGCACACATCCAGAAAAGAGAGGAATATTCCAACACACTGACTTGTGCCTTGTAGATGGAAGATCGTCTTTGGGGAGTTATGTGGTGAGTTGCTAGCTGTTATTCCTAGCTTCTGGTTTATTCTTGAAGCTAAAGTATGTATGTAGCTGGTTTGGATGATATTAGCTATGAGGAGAGATTGGAAAAACTTTGTTCTTTTGCCCTGAAGAAGTTAGTAGTGAGAGCAACCACCTTAAACTGCTGCATTTCTCACTGTCGCAATATCTACATTGCTGTTAGGAAAGGAGTTCCAGGATTTTGCTCCAGTAACATTGAATGAACGGGGACATAGTTTCAAGTCAGGTGGTTTGGAGGGGACCATGGTACAGGTTTTAGGTTTGGAAGGTACTGTCGAAGAGGCTTAGGTGAGTTACTGCATGCATCTTGGAGATGGTACACACTGTTGCCAATGTGCATCGGTGCTAAAGAATGTGCATTTTCAAGGTGATGGCAGTGGGGTGGATTGTTGTCCAGGGTGGTGTCAAGCTTCTTGATTCTTCTGACAGAGACATTACAAACGTGAGACAAATATTTATAGTTTATGCTCACTGGTAATTGATCCCTCTGTTAGGGAAAAAGTCCATTCCTACCCACTCTATGCATCTCATAAGTTTGCAGCTCTGAATCAAGCCCCCACTCATTCTTCTCTGTTGCGAAAAAAACCCCTAACCAATTCAGCCTTTTTTTTTTCAGAACTGAAACGCTCCAGTAGTTTTCAGTTATAGAATTGCATCTATAAGGCAGATTTTGTAAGTACAGGCTGGTTGCAAACAGCCACAGGTACATGCTGTTTGACATCATTCATCAATCTTTGGATGTATGGCCATCAAACATGATATCACACCTGCACTGAATTTGATATACCATTATTACCCATTTGTGACCTAGGCAGAACATGTTTTGGCTTGATGGCAGCATCCTGTTTGTGGTAAATACCACTCGTATCACTAATGCATAGTGGAAGTGTGAAACAGCTACCTTAATCTGTTTCTCAAACTTTTGAGACACTTTATTCATCATGGGTAATTGGAGGTAGACAGGGCAAATTGTCCTGATAAGTATGGGGTTTATTGTAAGGAGAAAGCAGTGATTTAATGTCTAGGTGTGATTGCAATTCTGTCAAAGGGATTTTCAATTCATTGTTTGTTTTCAATATTTATATTTGTATTTAATTTCATTTTTTGTCGTCATAGTGCACTAATAAATAAAGTGGAAACACTTAGCTAAAGAGTTACAACACTGAAAGTCACTATTTATACAAGCAGGATGACTGCAATCTCATACTGGGGTAAGGTAGAGGGAGATTTCCTTCCTTGTAATAAAACTGCACTAGATTATTTCCTTGTAGCTTTATGGTGATCCTCTGCTGACAAAATGGTTGCAATCGGATTGTATCACCTGAAGCTATAAAACCCCAGCTAGTTGAGATTAAGGGACAGGAGATACATTTATATTTGGAGGTTCTTGGCAAGTGTTTGTCTACCGGAGGCCATAATTCTGTTGTCAGCATCACATTTACTGTCAATAATTTTGTGATTCAACATCACACACCTATCCAATGCAAATCGTCAAAATCCATCTATGCTGATCTGACACAGATGCACCCAGGTCAGATCAGGGGAAAGTAACTGATGTCTGTGCTTCGGAAACTTAACTGCTGAGTGTGAAGCTCTGCTAGGATGACATATTAATAGTTTTTTTTCTTCTCAAGTTTTGATTTACTTGCAGGCTAAGAAGTTTAAATGCAGCTTTGGTAGTTCTTTACATGGATGTGGGCCAATGCAACAGTTACCACACCTTGCTGATAATCTATTGGTAGATCTGTTCTGCATTAAAGTAGTCAGTTGGCTCAGTTTGGATGGTTGGTTTGCGATCCAAAGTGGCACCAGTAGCATGGGTTCTATTTCCTCCTTGAAGTACTCTCCTTTTCAAACTCTGCTCACCTGAGGTTTGGTGAGCTTCTGGCTAAACCACAAGTTGCTTCTCTCTAATGAGAGCACAGCCCTGTGGTCCTCTTTGAATATAGTGATTACCTACAATGGTAGTTGGGTTTTCAAAATTCATTGTTTTGGACCATGTGTTAGCTGTCTCAGCACATAGGTGCACTAATTTAAAATGTTCTTATAATTTTAAAAAAAACTCTAACTTCAGGTATTAATTCCATTTTCACAGCAGTTAATCTATTTAATTTGAAACAGAATTTGTTTCAATCCTGGTTATAAAAATGGCTGAATTTTAAATTGTCATTAAAGAGTTCTAAAGAAATTTATTTTTGGCTTTTTACAGTCGGATAGCTACTTTTGCACGTTTGTTCCAGTGCCATCTGGTCAGAAGTCCTATATAGGTGAGTGTTCATGATGAGCAACGATGAAGCATCTTCATTTTTGTGCAGAATATGTTCTCCTGTAGTATTTTCTTATTGAAAAATACGCAAATTCCAATGTCCCTGGAATCTTTCATCAAGACAAGGTCATGGGGTGTATATAATTTGACATAGGTAGGTTGGTCCAAATGTTTGTGTTATGTAGACAGTGTAAATATAGGATGTTCCATTATTAGCCAATTACATTTGAAGTCCTAAATTGCTGGGTTTTGCTTTAAATGCAAAAAAAATGTTCTGATGAATTAACCAATGTTCAAAGGGAAAGAAAAGTACAATAAATAAGGCCTTCAACTTTGTGTGTTCAAAATGTTCTTTATTTGACTAATATATATGTAACGGTTTGAACATATCAAGCTCTGTTTTAAAAATAACTTTAAAAATAAATCTATGTCTAGACAAAAAGGCTTGACAAATGTCCCAAGTTTTCTTGGTAATTTTTATCAAATCATTATAAATGATCTGGATGTGGGCGTAGAATGATGGGTTAGTATATTTGCGGATAACACCAAGCTAGGCAGAGTTGAGGATAGTACCAAAGGATATTATGGGTTACAAAGGGACATAGATAAGATGCAGAGCTAGGTTGAGAAGAGCAAATGGAGTTTAATACTGCAAAGTGTGAGGTTGTACATTTCAGAAGAAATAACAGGAATACAGAGTATTGGGCTAATCGTGAAATTCTTGGCAGTGTAGATGAACAGCGATCTGTGTCCAGGTGCATAAATCCTGAAAAGTTGACACCCAGGTTGAAAGGATTGTTAAGAAGGCATGTGGTGTGTTGAGTTTGAGTCACAAGGTCATGCTCCATCTGTACAAGACACTGGCAAAGCCGCACTTGGAGTATTGCGTGCAGTTCTGATCATCGCATTATAGAAAGGATGTGGAAGCTTTGGAAAGGGATCAAAGGAGATTTATAGGATGTTGCCTGATATGGAAGGGAAGTCTTACAAGGGAAGGCTGAGGGAACTGGGGCTGTTTTCATTGGAGAGAAGAAGGTTGAGAGGTGACTTAATTGAGATGTATAAGGTAATCACAGGATTAGATAGGGTGGACAGTGAGAGCTTATTTTCCTCAGATGGTGAAGGCTAACATGAGGGGCATGGAATAGCCTGTCTGTCCAACATTAAGGGCATTTAAATGGGTATTGGATATACATAGGCATAATAATGGAACAGTGTAGGTTAAATGGGTGTCATTATTTTCACAGGTTGACGCAACATTGAGGGCCAAAGGGTCTGTACTGCGCTTGTTATGTTCTATGTTCTATCCAGAGAAATTATTCAGTTGAGATTATACCCTTGTCCACACTTTCCTGTATTTTTGGAAGTTTAATTGGAATGTATAGAAGATCAGAGAAACTGTCACTTGTACTGTTTTTAAAAGGTTCCTTGGGTACTCTGAATGCTATATTATAGACAATGCAGACAATCTGACAATACTGCCCTGGATTTGCAATTGCATTCAAAAATGATCGAAATATAGGAGCAGGAATAGGGTATTCAAGCCTTTTGAGCCTCCTCTTCCATTGTGATAATTTAACTGTTTACCTTAATGTACTATTCCCCCCACTACTTGGTGCCATTAGTAGTCACTAATTTGCTGACCCCTGTTTTGAGCATACTAAAGGTCCTGAACCCTCCAAGCTAGAAAATTCTAAAGATCCGCAACCTTCTGAGTGAATAAATTTTTCCTCACCTCAGTCCTAAGTAGCATGCCTCTTATTTTGAGGTTATGTAACATCCTTGAGCTTTTCAAGAACTTAGGAAATTCTAATTAGATTGTGTAAACTTCTAAATTACGACCATAAGGCGCCAGAGCAGAAATTGGGCCTTACAGCTCATTGAGTCTGCTCTGCCATTCAATCATAGCTCTTAGAAAGTGGGAAAATGTGGTTGAGAAACCTTTCTATAGCCTGTGATCTCCTTGGCAATCAAGAACATATTTATCTCTGTTTTAAGTATACTCAATGTCCTGGCCTCCCCAGCGTTCTGTGGCAATGAATCTCTCAGATTCACCACACTCTGTAGCTGAAGAAGTTTCTCCTTACTTCATTCTTAAAAAGTCTTCCCTGCACTCTGAGGCTGTGTCCTCGGGTCCTCATCTCCTGCCAATCTTTCCAATGTCCATTCTTTCTAATATTGTATAAGTTTCAATCGGATTCCTCTCATCCTTCTAAACTCCATCGAGTATAGTCCCACAGTCCTCAAACCTTCCTCCTATATTAAACCTTTCATTCCTGGGATCATTCTCACGAACCTCCCCTGGACTCACTCCAGGGCCAAGGCATCTTTCCTGAGGTATGGGTCCCAAACTTGCTCACAGTACTCTAAATGTGTCTGACCAGAACCTTTTAAACCCTCAGAAGTACATCCCTGGTTTTATAATATAATCCTCTTGAGATGAATGCCAACATTGTATTTGCCTTCCTAACTACTGACTCAACCTACAGGTTTGCCTTAAGAGAAACCTGGACTAGGACTCGCAAGTTCCCTTTGCACTTCAGACTTCTGGATTTTCTCCCCATTTAGAAAATAGTCCATGCCGTTATTCTTTTGACCAAAGTGCACATAGTTTTTCATCTGCCTCTTTGCCCACTCCTAACCTGTCTAAACCTTTTTGTAGCCTCCCCACCGCCTCAGTACTACCTGCTGCTCCATCTGTCTTTGTATCAAGTATAAACTTAGCCAGAATACCTTCTATTCCTTCATCCAGATCATCGAACAATACAGCGCAGAGTAGGCCCTTCGGCCCTCGATGTTGTGCTGACCTGCTAACTATTCTCAGCTCGTCCCCCTACACTACCCTGTCGTCATCCATGTGTTTATCCAAGGATTGTTTAAATCTCCCTAATGTGACTGAGTTAACTACATTGGCAGGTAGGAAATTCCACACCCTTAACACTGAGTGAAGAACCCACTTCTGACATCTGTCTTAAATCTATCACCCTCAATTTGTCATTATGGCCCCTCGTACAGGCTGGCGTCATCATTCTAGGCAAAAAGACTTTCACTGTCTACCCTACCTAATCCTCTGATCATCTTATATGCCTCTATCGAATTCCCTCTTAGCCTCCTTCTTTCCAATGAGAACAGACCTAAATGTCTCAGCCTTTCCTCATTAGACCTACCCTCCAGACCAAGCAACATCCTGGTAAATCTTCTCTGCACCTTTTCCAATGCTTCCACGTCCTTCCCGCAATATGGTGACCAGAACTGTACACAATATTCCAAGTGTAGCTGCACTGACTTTTTGTATAGTTGCTGCATGAGATTGCGGCTCCGGAACTCAATCCTCTACCATTGAAACCTAACACACCGTATGCCGCCTTAACAGCTCTATCCACTTGGGTGGCAATTTTCAGGGATCTATGTACAAGGACTCCAAGATCCCTCTGCACATCGACATGACCAAGAATCTTGCCATTTGATCCAGTATTCTGCCTTCCTGTTGTTCTTCCCAAAGTGCATCACCTCACATTTTAGCTGCAGTGAACTCCATTTGCCACCCCTCAGCCCAAATCTGCAGTTTATCCAAGTTCCCCCTGCAACCTGTAACATTTTTCCAAACTGTCCACTACTCCACCGACTTTAGTGTCATCTGCAAGTTTACTAATCCATCCACCTATGCCTGCGTTTAAGTCCTTTATAAAAATGTCAAACAGTGGTATCGAAACATATCCTTGTGGCACGGCACTAGTAACCGAACTTCAGGCTAACTATTTTCATCAACCACTACTCGCTGCCTTCTTTCAGAAAGGCAGCTTCTAATCCAAATTGCTAAATCGCCCTCAATCCCATACCTCTGCATTTTCTCCAACAACTGACCATGTGGAACCTTATCAAAGGCTTCACTGAAGTCCATATATACCACGTCAACTGCCTTACCCTCATCTACATGCTTGGTCATCTTCTCAAAAAACTCCAGAGGTTTGTGAGACATGACGTGCCCTTGATGCAACATGTTGACTATCTGAAATCAAATTGTTGCTTGCTTGATGTTTACAAATCTTATCTCTTATAATCCTTTCTAAAACCTTTTCCTACAACGGAAGTAAGGCTCACTGGTCTATAATTACCTGGGTCATCTCTACTGCCCTTGAACAAGGGCACACCTTTTGCAATCCTCCAATCCTCTGGTTCTAAACCTGTAGACAATGGTGACTCAAATATCAAAGCCAAAGGCTCTGCTATCTCCTCCCAAGCTTCACAGAGAATCCTTGGATAAATCCCATCCGGCCTAGGCAAATTGTCTACTTTCACTCCTTCTAGAATTGATAACATCTCTTCGTAACTAAACTCAATCCTTTCTAGTCTAATATCTCCTACCTCATTCTTCTCCTACAATATTCCCCTTTTTCTGAGTCAAAACCGATGAGAAATGTCCACACTCAACTTCCCACTTCTGTCTTTCACTTGCCCTATTCCTACCCTAGTCATCCTTTTATTTCTCACTTACCTATAGAAAGCTTTTGGGTTCTCCTTTACTCTATTTTTTAAAGACTGCTTGTGTCCTCTCTTTGCTCTTCTTAACTCTGTCTTTAAATCTAGGGAGGTGTAACCAGGAAAGGGTTTACACTGTGTATGGTAGGACCCTGGAAAGTATGAAGGCAATAAGATCTAGGACCACAAGTAACCCATTCAGAACCATTGGGTCAGCTCTGCCATTCATTGTGGTCAACTCCATTTTCTTGTCTTTTTCTTATGACCCACGTTTCCCTTACTGATTATTCAAGGTGGAGTTAGATTTTTATACTTAACAATCCACCTTGACAACCTCTGCATTATAGAATTCCACAGTTTCTACACTCAGAAGAAATTCCTCATCTTTGTCTTAATTGGATGACCCTTACTCTGAGATTATGCCTTCTGGTCTAAACTTTTCTGCATCAATCCTGTCTGGTCACTAAAAAGTCTTTTATGTTTCAATAAGATCTCCTTTCATGCTTCTGAACTTCAATGAGTACAGGCCTAATAAAATTAACCTCTTATCATAAGTAAATTCCTCCATACATGTTACCAGCCTAGTGAACTTTCTCTGGACGGCCTCCAATGCCAGTATATATCTCCTTTAGAAAGGGGGGGCCCAAAGCTATTCAGAGTGTTCCAGCTGTGGTCTGACTACTATCTTGTATATTTTTAGCAAAACCTCCCTACTTTTATACTCCCTTTGAAATAAAGGCCAACATTCCATTTGCCTTCTCTCATATCCACTGGACTGAAATACTGGCTTTTTATGATTCATAGATGAAGACTCCCAAATGTGTCATGTATCTTTTTGCAGTCTTTCCCCATTTAAATAATGTCCAGCTCAAAAGTGGAATCTTGGTATGCATGTTAACAGATCTGTGGAGATAGTAGGATGGGTAGATAAGGTGAATAAGAAGGCATTTGGGTTTCTTGCCTTCATTAGCCAAGATGTAGAATGAAAGAGCAGGGAAGTTATTCTGGAACTGGGTGAAATGCAGATTTGGATCAAAATGGAGAAATGTCTAGTTCCAGTTTCACAAGAAAGATGTGATTGCATTAGAAACCATTGAAAGGAGATTTGGCAGGGTGCTGCCTGGCTGAAAGGTCTGAAATATGGGGTAAGACTGGATAGGCTGAAGTTGGTTTCCTTGGAGCAGCTAAGGTCGAGAGGGGAACCTGATTGAGGTATATAAGGTTGAGTGGCATAAATATAATGGATAGGAAAGCATTTTTTTTCCTCCATTAGAGGGTCTGCAGTCAGAGGATGTCAATTTATGATAAGAGTTAAAATGCAAACAGATTTGAAGAAAATTATTTTACTTCATGTGGTGAGAGTTTGGAACTCCCTTCCTGAAAGGCTGATTGCATCAGAAACTCTTGTAAAGTAAGCAGGATTTAAATATTCACTTGTGTTTCCATAACCTCTAGGGCTATGGGCAACAGAAACATAGGATGAATGTATTCAGATTCTTTTAGACTGACAAGGGCATGGGCTGAATGGATGCCTCCTGTGCTTTCAAAGTTTAGAAGTAAAATTAAAGTAAATAAAAGTCTCAAAAGATAAAATGCATATGAGGTATGGGAGGGCAGCTCAATTTAACAGAACTCTGCCTTTTGTTAAGTGGAGAGTTGTGGACACTTCTCATAAAGCAGCTAAACCCACGTACAGGAAGTGTCACGAGCTGCACACACTTGAGCTCCAAATTTTGGAGCTTGAAAAGCAGCAAACGTCACAAAGCTGTATTTCCAAGGCAGAAAGCTACATGGAGAGCACATTCTGAAAGATCGTCATGCTGCAAATTAGGGGCAAACAGGCAATTAGGGAATGGGTGATCACTAGGCAGTCTAAGCAAAACAGGATGGTGTGTTTCCTTCCTAGAATCAAGGATATCACAGACCAGCTCCAGAAAATTCTCCTGAAGAAGAGCAAACAGCCAGAGGTCACGGTGCATGTTGGTATGAATAAAATGGGGAGATGGACGATCTGGTTCTACAATTGGAAATTAAGGAGCGAGGTAGAAAAATAGCAAACGGGGCCTCTATAGTAGTAATCTCTGAATTATTCTCAATGCCACATGCAAGTAAGTGCAGAAACGTTTAATAGAACAAAAGAATGTGGTACAGGAAAGTTGGCACAACAGGGAGGGCACTGGGACTAGCTCTAGGGGAGATTGTATCTGAATAAGTTCCTTGCAGGGTGTTTTGCTGGTTGGGGAAAGTTTTGAGCTAAAAATGTGTTGCTGCAAAAGCGCAGCAGGTCAGGCAGCATCCATGGAGCAGTAGAATAGACGTTTCGGGTATGAGCCCTTCTTCAGGAACCCTTCCTGAAGGGCATTGGATAATTGTTTCTGTTTAACTGTACATGTTATGGTAAAAAGGTAGTAAGATAAAATGCATAGTGAGTCAATGCAGATGCAATGGGCTGAATGGCTTTTTTCTGCACCATAATGATTCTGTGAACATGCCATTTCCATCCCAAATTTCCAATCTCTCTCAATTTAAGAAATACTCTTACCTCATGCTTAACCTCATGCTTAGGTAGGTAACCTCATGCTTAAACTCTTTTATATTTCATCTGTTATATTATCACCCATTCACTCCCCCTGTCCAAATTCCTTTGAAGCCTCTTTGCATCATCCTTAATTTATGTTTTGAACTGGTGTTCTGTCGTTTGCAAAACTGAAATATTACAATTGGACCCAAAGTCATTAATATAGATTGTGAACAGCTTGGGTCCAAGTACTGATGCTTGTGCTCACCCACAAGTCTCCGCCTGTCAACTATGAGAATAGTCAATTTTCTTTCCTTACACTTCATTTTCTTTACTTTGACCAATCCTCAATCCATGCAAGTGTATTGTCCCCATTTCATATGCTCTAACTTTGTTTACTAACCTTTTGAGAAGAACCATATTGAAAGCTTTCTGAAAATCCAAATACACAATATCTATTTAATCTTATCTGCTCCAATAACATCTCAAAAATCTGCCAACAGGTTTGTCAAACATGAGGTCCCTTTCATCAATCATATTAATTCTGCCTAATCACACCATTATTTTCTAGGTGTTCAATTTCTCATCCTATACAGTTCCACTCCTTTTCCTACTACTAAGATCAGTCTGCCAGGTCTACAATTCCCATTTTCTCTTTCCCTTCTTAAGTAGCCTGGCTGCATTTGCAACCTTCCAGATGCCATAGAATTTTCAACTGTTCAGTATTTCTATAACCACCTCTTTAATAGAATCAAAGACGCCTGTTGAATCTGCACCGATCTTCCAAACAGCATCCCACTCAGACACAGCTCCCCATCATAAAACCCTTAATCCCTTATTTACCATGATTAATCCACCTAACATGCATGAACCCTGGACACTATGGGGCAATTTAGCATAGTCAATCCACCTAATCTGCTTTGGAGATGCTGGTGTTGGACTGGGGTGTACAAAGTTAAAAATTTCTCAACAACAGGTTATAGTCCAACAAGTTTAAATGGGAACACACTCAGTTTTGAAGAACTGCGCCTTCATCAGGTGGATGAAGGAGCCACCTGATGAAGGAGCGGTGCTCCGAAAGCTAGTGTGCTTCCAATTAAACCTGTTGGACTATAACCTGGTGTTGTGATTTTTAACTTTGTACACCTAATCTGCATACCTTTGGATTGTGGGAGGAAATCAGTGCGTCCTTTAGAAACCCAAACAGACATGGGGGAGAATGTGTTAATTCCTTCCTGATAGTCACCAAAGGCTGGAATCGAACCCAGGTCTCTGGCACTGTGAGGCAGCACTATTAACCACTGAGCCACCATGCCACTCAAACGCTGGGATCTAATTAAATCCAACAAGTTTTTAAAAAACTAATGAGTAGACAATGTTGTTTAAGCAAAGCAAGTTTATGCAAATCAAACCGTGATGTGATATAAATTGATCACCAAATACTAAACTTTCCAGATTCCATATCTTAGTGCAATAATACACAAATTAGCTAGTAGATTCACAAAGTTGTAAACAAGTTATTAATTTACTAGGAAGATTTCACTTTGTTTTAAAATTCTGAGAGCTTGATCATAAAATTTGTCACATTCAGTTTTATTTTACATTATTTTCTCTTTTTAAATCCAAACATTTATCAACACTGTTATTGAATCAATTTCTGCAAGGTGTTTGAGAGTACTTAGGGTTGATCTTCCTGCATCTTTTAGTTCCAGTGATGGTTCATTAGTCTTCCAATTATCACCTATCGCTGAAGGTGTTGCTATAAACCAAAGCTTCTTGGGCATTAACAGCATGAGCCCTTATTGTGCCGTTCCAAGACCTTTTAAAATACCTCAATCCTGCAATATTTTTAAAATGACTAACTCATTCAGTTACCTTTTAACTGTCTTAAATTACTAAGTTTATAGTTATGATTTTGATTGTTGTGTTATATCGAGGGGAAAAAAATCTAGTAACATTGCTGGATCATTGAAAACTGGCAGTGTACACAATTTCCACCTTTCTGTATAATTTATAGAAATAATTAAATAACTTTGGAAAACTATCAATTGGACTGTTACTATGATTGAGATATAATGGATGGTCATTGTGAATGTCCTTTTCCTGCAGATTATTTACATATTTAAAACAGACCGAATTGCCCAACCTTGCACTTGCTATATCTCAATTGTTTTTAATTCGGCTGCAAGCTTCTAGCTTGGATATTAACTCCTGTAAATCACTAGGACTGAACTAATTAAAATTTCCATTTTATAACTGCTGTTGCATCATATGCAAAGCCTTGACGCACATTTTATTTTTTGTTGGTTTTTCTGTCTGTGGCTATGTTCTGTATTCTGCTCCATTGAGCAGCCTGTTTATTTACTTTGCAATAAACACAGTAAATTCTTCACTTTCTACAATCAGCATACAGTAATGCACAATATCTGCAGTCCATTGACAACGAATTTGTTCATTAAAGCAACTGAAAGATGTCAAAGTAGCATCATGTTAACTGCATAAACCTCCTAACTTCTGCAGATCCAGTGTGAATGGAAATAATATTGTTTCATCCATCCTCCTGTTTTGCAGTGATCTTTTCGATTGACTTGCATTTATACACTGTTAAAGTGAACAGTTCACTCGTCAAGGTCATGTGATTTATATTTGAAGCTTTAATTTTACAAAATGCTAAATATAAATGGTGCTGTCAGTACAGAAATTGCCTTCAAGCCATACCCTAGTGCTGGATGGTTGGTTTACCATGATATACATTTGACCTTCTGAAACGTGCATAGACTGCTTCCCTGTTATACTGTCACTACAGTAATAGCTGAGAGGGAATCTAATGCTATACAGAGGAAAAATTGAGCATGAGAGAAAGTAAGTGAAGCAATAAATTAAACTGTCTGAATCTTATCCTTGCTTTACGCACTCAACTGATTAGCAAATAAATGTTGCTCTTCATGGACAGATTCATGCCAAATAGTCAACACTTCCATTAGGTAAACCATGTAAGCAGCACATAATAAAATTCTTGTCCAAGAAATCTTCACTGTGTGTTTATTTTAAGAGGATTTTGCATTTGTATTGATATACCAAGGTTATTTGTACTTCATATTACTGATCCAATATGGACTGTTACTACAAATTTTCTGAGTAAAATCCAAATCAGTGACAAATATATTACGCGCTTGTTCAAAGAAGGGTATTAGGTTAAACCCAACAACAACAGAAAAATCAACAGATAAGTTAATCATGATGGATAATGGCTTTTAAAAATGATGATCTAAGACCAATTAAGTACTTTGGAACAGACATGTAGTAGATAGCAGTCAATATAGAGAAGTTAATAAAAATAGTCATAAAAAGGAAATCTTATTTTCGAAGATGCAGTGTCTAATTAAAGATGCTTCAAATAGGATGAAATAAACTTTTGACTGAAATTCATTTTGTAATAACATACACCAAATTCCCATATCAATAAAAAGCATTCTATTAGCTTTCCTAATTACTTGCTATATCTGCATACTAACAATTTGATATTCCCAGATCCCTGTGTATTTCAGAACTATGCAATTTCTTGCCATTTGAATATTTTTTTTTTATTTTTCCTGCCAAATGGGCAATTTCACTCTTTGCTACATAATTCTCCATTTGCCAAATCATTCACACACTCTTAATGTATCTAAACTCCTTTTCAATCTCAATGCTCTCTTCACAACTTACTTTCCTACTGTTTCGTTGTGTCATCAGCAAATTTAATAACAAAACATTTGGGCCCTGCATTAATGTCATTTATAAAGAATATAAAAGCCTTTGGAGCTAATCCCTGTGGCACAACAGTGCTAATGTGCACCCAAACAGAATTTAGAACTTGTAGTCAGTAGAGGCAATCTTTGAGTCAAGAACTACAGGCATTTTTGGAGCAGTTTTCAAGCTAGAAGCAGTAGAATAGCAGATGCACAAATCCTACTTTGGACTCTGGTTAATCCAGAAAAATCAATCGAAATTTAATAGAGATCTATTAATAATCAGGCTTCACCAGTAGGGTATAGGATCTTCCCTGCGACTTATATGTGGGACATTGAACTGCAGAATATTTCACAGTTAGAAAACTACCAAAACGGGAAAGCTGTCTTGTTCTGCCTTTATCTCTCAATGTTTTGCAAGTTATAAAGCACATGCCACCCTACACTTATAGTCAACAAAATACAAAATGTCAAGGTGCAGTTGTAAACTTATGATTAATTAGAAATAAAATCCTCACTTGTAGAAGTTGGAGCCCATCTCATGCACGGTGGACAAAGATTGCTGTGGGAGTGCATTTGTGGCATTCTGTAAATCATCGCACATCAACTTCCGGTAGTGAGATTTGTCACTTTTTCAAAAGGTGAATGCACAAGTATGTGCTCAAAGTTATGAGCTAGCAGTTACCTCAATTAGATGTCATTACTCAGGCAAAGGAGGATATTGGTCCAGAAATCAAGATTATGGACTGAGTATCTTGAGCAGATTGCAATGCAGAGTGTGGAGATATTACTTTTCAGCAGGTTTAAAAGTAGACAAATCTCTGGGTCCAAATGAGGTGTGTCCCAGGCTGCTGTGGAAGATGAGTGAGGAAATCTCCAGGGCCCTGATTCCTTTCTGACCACAGGGCAAGTGCAAGAGACTGGAGAGCAGCTATGAAGTGTAATAAAGATAAAACACGGAATTGCAGACCAATGATCATTCTCACAATAGAAAAACCATTGGAGAAAATTCTGAAGCAGAGAATTCAACTCAGTTTAGAAAAGCAAAGTTTGATCAGGATAACAGCATGACTTTGAGAAAGCAAGGACTGCAGATGCTGAAGATCAGAGCTGAAAAATGTCGCTGGAAAAGCGCAGCAGGTCAGGCAGCATCCAAGGAGCAGGAGAATCGATGTTTCGATCATAAACGTCCGAAACGTCGATCTTCCTGCTCCTTGGATGCTGCCTGACCTGCTGCGCCTTTCCAGCAACGTATTTTTCAACAGCATGACTTTGTCAAAGGAAGGTCATGCCAAACAAATCTGGTTGGCTTTGTTTTGAAGAGGTGACCAAATGTGTCGAGGAGGGTAGAGCAGCTGATGTATGGATTTCAGCAAATCCTTTATCAGACTCCCACGT
Source organism: Hemiscyllium ocellatum (assembly GCF_020745735.1). NCBI lineage: Eukaryota > Metazoa > Chordata > Chondrichthyes > Orectolobiformes > Hemiscylliidae > Hemiscyllium > Hemiscyllium ocellatum. The sequence goes on from NC_083402.1 coordinate 61,380,281, forward strand.
GGGACCTTGTTAAAGAAGGTCAAAGCACATGGGATCCACTTGACAAGTTGGATCCATAATTGGCTTAGTGGAAGGGGACAACGTGGTAGAAGGCTCCTCATATGACTAGAGACTAATGTCCAAGCAACATGTCCAAGGGGGAATCAGGGATGATAAGTTTGTGAATGACATGAGATTGGCTGGGTGATTTGACAGTGAGGAAAAAATCTTAGTTTACTGGACGATATAAATGGATTGGTCTGGTGGGCAGATTAGTGGCAGATGAAATTTAACCCTGGTAAGTGTGAACTAATGCGCTTTGGATAAAGTAACAATTCAAAGGAGTAACTGATGAATGGCAGTGCATTAGGAAGTTCTGAGGAACAGGGAGATTTTGGGATATTTGTCCACAAATCATTGAAGATGGCAGTCCTGGCTAATAGGATAGTTAATAAGGCATAGAAGACACTTGCCTTCATCAGTCAAGCTTTGGATTATTGAGTGTAGAGAAGTTACATTGGGTTTGTATAGGACTTTGGTTACGCCATAAGTAGAGTATGATGGGCAGTTCTGGTCAATGCACTATAGCAAAGACGTGATTACATGGGAGGGGTTGGAAAAGGGATTCGCTACACTGTTACCTGGGATCGATCCAATTAGCTATGAAAGAAGGCAGGATAAGCTCAGGTTGTCTTCAGAGCAGAGAAGGTTGAGGGAAATCTGATAGAGGTACATAGGATCGAGTGGCGAGGACTTGGCAAGATGCCAGCAATTCTGCAGAACTGCTGTGGACAGCTCTGCCTAACAGCCAAGGCATACTGATGTTTTTTGCCATCCCAGGCCAACTTATGTGGTGGAATTATTAGTTTAAAACCTTACAGAACAAATATTTGTTAATATTTAGGAGTGGGAAGGATGCCAAAGGGAAAAGTAGCAAGCAAATATCAGCAGGGAGGACATTCCTCTGCAGCACCAGGCATACCAGAGACTGCAGCAGCAGCAGCCTCTCCTGAACCCCCCGGCGACCTGACCAATTCACAGGAATTGGCTGCGTCATGGAGAGAATTACCTTGAAAGTTGGGGCTGCATTTGAGGAGATCCGTGGAGCGATTCGTGCCCAGGTCCAACCTATCGCATCCATGCTGTAGAAGCATGAGATCCAGGGCCTCGGAGTGGCTGGAGGAGGTAGAGGGTTGAACTAAGGCCTCAGAAGCTATGTTGGATTCATTATCCAGTCGAATCCAGGTGCTGGAGCGAGAGGTACGGGTCTTGCGCGACCATATCGACGACCTCGAAAATAGAGGTTGGAGGATAAATCTCTGAATTGTTGGGCTTCCTGAAGGTGGGGAAGGTGAGCAGCCAGTCAGCTTCTTTGTAAGCTGGCTGCAGAGGTTTTTGGGCCTTCAGAGAGTCCAGCAGGTTGCAGACTGAAATGGAGTATCGGGTTACAGTACATAGGTCAGGGCTAGTGCAGCACCCCCATCCGGTCCTAGTGCGCTTTCACTCGTATAAGGACAAGCAAAATGTCGTAGAAGCTTCTAGATTATTGGGAAATGATCCACAGGCACTGCTTTACAAGGGATCAAAAATCATGTTTTTCCAGGATTTCTCTGCAGTTGTAATTCAAAAGAGGAAGTCCTTCGATGAAGTTAGAGGCTGAGGAACCTGGGCATCCAATACTCCATGAGATACCCCATAGTGCTCCCTTTCAGCCATGAGGACTCAGTTTATACATTTGACTCATCGGATAAAGCTAAAAACTTTGTAGATACTTGAAAATAGACAGATTGGCCTGAAGATTATGGTTAATGTTTGTTCTCTTTTCCTTCTTTCCCCATGTTTTCCCTTCCTTTTTATAATTCCTTTCTTTCTCCTTAATAATTTCTGTTTTGGAAAGGGGGAGAAACCTTGGAATAAATTGTTCCTTTTCTTTAATAACTGGATGTTCTGATGGGAAATTTTGTGGATGTTCTTTGTTTTCTCACTTTTTGAAAAGTTTGTTCTGTTTCTCTTTTCATCGCAAGTAGGGGTGACGTGAAGCCAGGGCTGGGTGAAGTGCTCATCCTGACTTGGTCTTTTTTCTGTTCATTTAAGATCATCTTGTTTTTTTTTCTGGCCTAAGGCTGGGGCACAGTCTGGGTTTGAAGAAGCTGTGAAGGGGGGGATGAGTAGGGTGAATGCCCCCTCCGGGCAGGAGGAAGAGTCTTCCATTCAAGGTTTTATAGTTCTGTGTTTTTGTAGCGCTTTGGTAGTAATAGTTGTTTATTGTTATGATAGAATAGTTTTTGTATACGTAGTGCTTTGACTCTGAGTCTTTCTTTACTTGTGCTCGGTGCTTTGTAAGCAGGGTTCTCCCTCCGTGGGGTTCAAGGGGATATGGTGAAGTGAGTTGTTAAATGGTGCACCTGGAATATTAATGGAAGTCATTTTCCTGTTAAAAGGAAAAAAAGTGCTTTCTAACCTTAAGAGGGAAAGGTTGATATCACTTTGTTGCTCGAAACCCATTTTGATGATGGGGAGCACCTGAAATTACAACAGGGAGGTTATGACTGGGTATTCTTTTCATCCGTTACTACTAAAAGTAAGGAAGTGATGGTACGTGTTCAGAAAAATCTTCCGTTCACAATATTAGAGCAGGTAAAAGATGAGCAGGGACGGTTTGTGATACTTAAAGCCCTGATACATGGGGAGGAATGTGGCATTTTAAATGTCTACTGTCCTCTGGCGCATTCCATCAAATTTTTGATTAGTGTTTTCTCTAAGTTGATTGCTTTTGGAACACGGCACATTATTATGGGGGTGGGGGGGGGGATTTTAATTGTCTTTTGCATCCGTCAGTGGACAGGATGTCTTGTGGGCCCCCAACATTTTCTTTCCAAGCCAAGTAAGTGGTTGACTTATGCGAGGAATTGGGGCTGGTGGATATTTGGAGATGTCTTCACCCTACTGGCAGGAACTTCACCTTTTTTCAAACCCACATAAATGTTGCACGAGGATTGACCTCTTTCTGGCTCCCTCGGCCCTTCTGGATTTGATTATGGGTTGTAGAATTGGCAATATAGTTATCTTTGCTCAAATGGCGGTGTATTTGGAGCTTAAGGTCAGGTGTGAAGGGCTAGGTTTGCAGCACTGGATTCCAAATTTGTGAAATACTTTTTGAAGGAGTTTCAGGAATTCTTGACTATCAACTCGGGCATGTCTAGTCGTCTGACTATGCTATGGGAGATTGCTAAGGCCTTTGCTAGGGGATTAGCTATTTCCTATTTGGCTAGCTGGAAATGACAGGAGGAGGAAAAGCAGTGACTACATGAGACGCGGTTGAAAGTCACTGAGGCAGCCCATTTTGCACGGCCTTCGGTGACTTAGCTATAGTGGATCAGGCTTTCCAGGCTGTCTTGAATTCAATACTGACACAAAAGCAAAGAAAGAACTTGCTTTTGCTAGACAGAGTGTTCGAATATGGGGATAGGCCAGGGAAGTATTTCGCATTCCTGACTAGGAAAAAGCGTGCTCCCCAATCCATCTCTGCAACCAGACACAGTGCCAGAGTCCTTACATATGATGCTAAAAAGATTAATGAGGCTTTTCAGAGCTTTTGCTCTGAGTTGTATCGTTCTAAAGGTTGCGAAGACAGGAGGGCTGAAATGGAGACTTTTTTTAAGAACCTGGACCTCCGGGGGTAACCTTGGAACAGGCCTCTCTCCTTAATGCCCCCTTGACAAATCAGGAAATACAGTAGGCAGCTAGGCAACTTCAGAGTGGGAAAGCGCCTGGCCCTGATGGTCTCCTGGGTGAGTTTCATAAGGAGATTATAGGGATTCTATCAGGGCCTATGTCGGAGATGTACAATCACTCCTATATGCATGAATGCTTACCACCATTTTTGAGAGAAGCTAATATTTCCTTCCTTCTTAAGAAAGGGAAGGTTGCTGAGGATTGTGCCTCATATAGGCCCACCTCTCTCTTAAATTCAGATTTCCAGATTCTGTCCAAGATCCTGGCGCTGAGATTGGAAAAGGTGTTGCCCTATATTGTTAAAGAGGACCAGACAGGCTTTATAAGGGCCGTAGGTGCTCTAATAATATTAGAAGGTTGCTGAATATGGTCCAAGTTTGTTAGCAACGATCGATTCAGGGGTTGGTGATTTCCTTAGATGCAGAGAAAGCATTTGTCTGGGTGGAATGGCCATTTTCTTTTATGTCTTAGAACAGTTTGGGTTGGGTGGGGTCTTTGTGAGGTAGGTGGAGGTTTTATATAGTCACTCTCTGGCCACGGTCATCAGCAACTGGGTGAAGTCTGGGAATTTTAGGATTGGTTGGGGTAGTCGGCAAAGCTGCCCCCTCTCACCGTTGTTATTTACGTTGGTGATAGAACCACTGGCAGTGGCGATTCGTCAGAACGTCCGCATAATCGCTCCAGAAGTGGGAGCGAGTGCACACAAGATTACATTGTGGATGATGTCCTCTGTTTTTATTGAACCTGATGACCTCTGTACCACATTTAATATAATGTATCAATGCTTTTGGGGCTGTTTCAGGATATAACTTTGCAAAATCGGAGGCTATGCCTTTGGGGAACCTTAAGGATGTGCCTGAAGTTGAAGGTGGCTCTAAGTTCCCTTTTAAGTGGTCATGGGCAGGGTTCTGATACCGAGGCATTTTTATTACCCCCAAGTTTGACTCGTTATTTCGGACTAACTTTGCTCACTTGCTCGACAATATTAGACGAGATCTCTAGAGATGGGAGGCTCTTCCAATTTCATGGCTGGGCCGAATATCTCATTAAGATGAATGTTCTTCCTCGTTCGCTTTATCCCATGCGTATACTCCCTATAATGTTTCCCAGGTCAACGCTGCAGAAACTTATGGGATGGTTTGCTTCTTTTCTCTGGCATCAAGGGCAGCCCCTCATCAAACTTACTAAATTGCAGTTGCCTCAAGGAGGAGGAGGAGTTGATTTCCCAGACATCAGGAGATATTAATTGTGTTCCCTGCTGTCCTTTGGATCATTACCTACCCAATCGCAAACAAACTCAATATGGCTGGATATTGAGGCCTCCCCTCAGGCAATGTGCCCTCTTATTAGCCTTATGTTCATGGATAAGATGAGGACAGTTATGGACCACTGCCGGAACCCCATTGTCATTAGTACAGTCAAGGTATGGAGGGCGATGTGTCAGAGTGAGGGTTGCTTATCCAAGACTTTGCCACTTAGGGTTCTGACCAGGGATGATGGGCTCAGGGTTCAAAGTATGGGCAGCGAGAGCAGTTTCGAGTTTGGAAGACTTGTTTGAGGGGGTGGTTATGATATCTTTTGAGCAACTGAGCTGCAAATACTGACTGCCCAGCAGAGATCTTTTCCATTTTTTTCAGGTTAGGGATTTCATCCAGAAGAAGACTACGCTTCTCACGAAGCCCTATAAGCCCGATACAGAGAGGTGGTTGCTACGATCCACAAACGCCCTTTCCGTTAGTGCCCTCTATCGCCTGCTGGGTGGCAGGATATTAACCAGTTATGAGGGGGCTGGGAATGGAGATCTCTTCTGAAACATGGGAGAACATATGGGAGAATGCTCGAAAGATCTCAGTCTGTATTAGGACATGTGCTACGCAGATAAAAATTCTGGACAGGCTCGTCTGGCACTAGACCATCTGGCGGAGTTTAAAAAAGGGGCATCTTCAGTGTGCCCCAAATGTAAAATAAGTGTAGGTACTCCTACCCATTGTTTCTGGACATGCCACAGGCTCCGTGTTTATTGGAGCGCAGTGGCGGGAGAGATAGGGAAGGTATTGAAGACTGAAGTCAAAGTAGACCCGATATCTCTCCTCTTAGGTCTACCAAATTTACCATCTTTAGATGGGCATGGGAAGAGACTATTTAATATTCTTGCATACTGTGCACAGAAGAATATTTTGATGAACTGGGTGTCTGAGAACCTGCCGGATTTGCTGGGATGGCAGGAATTAATTGTGGAGCACATTCCCTTGGACTTTTTTACAAACTTGGTGCACCACACAACAGACCATTTTTATAAGATTTGGCAGCCCTGCTTGAGTTATTTGGATATAGATTTGTCAGTTATCTTAACTACGGCGTTTGTTTAACCAGGATGGTTAGGTTTGTCAAGCCCTGGGCCCTGGAGGGGGTCTTCTGAGTTGAGATTGGTATATACATAATGCTCCCGTTCCTTTGGGAGCTTTGTGCTGAGCATAGCTGTTCTGTATTTTGTGAATTTTTTTTGCTTTTTTTGATCTATTAGTTATTTACTTAATGTTGCTTTGCACAGTGTTAGTGTTTGTTTTACATTATAGGGTAGGTTAGTAGATAGTAGTTGTATTGTAATTTGTTTTGTCTTTTTATTATACTTATTTCGTTATTGTATTTTTCAATAATTTTGTGTTTGTAAAGTTAAAAAAAATTTGCTAATTAAATATATTTACAAAAAAAGTCGTATGAATAGAAAGCTGTTTCCCTTAGTTGAATGGTCAATAACAAGGCAACATAGTTTTTAGGTGAAAAGCAGGAGGTTTAGAAGAAAGTAGTAGGTGTCTGGAATTCACTACCTGAAAATGTACTTGATGGGCTGAAGGGCCTCTTATACTATGATTCTAAGATGTTGTCAAACCTATTGAGTTTCTCCAGCATTTTCTGTATGTTTCAGATTTTCAGCATCTGTGATATTTTGTTTTTAATTAACTGAGCATATTTTTAAAATATTGATAAATTTGATATTCACATTTGACTTGCAGATCTGGATAGGTGAATTCTGCATTCATAACAACCCATTGTTTAATGGTACACAAATGACAGTAAGCAGCCACAACAGAGACAACTGTTTGGTCTTAGGTACAGAATAACCTTGATTATCTGAACGAGGCAGGTGGGGAGTATTTTATTTGGATAACTTTGTTTGTATAACGTTTTTACGGGATCTTAAGGTCCGAAATTTGGATAATTGATGTTCAGATAACCGAAGTTGTTTTATAGGTGGAAACTAGCAGTCTTTGAGACATGGTAAAACTCCTGACAAAAATACTTTTTATAACTTTCCTTTTACTTGAAAAGCAGTTTATAATATTTGGTGCAAGAAACATTCCATGCCCTTTTCCCTTTTCACTAACCATGAAACCAGAATCATCATCCAATCTGTTTTGACTCTGACACTGTCTTGACTCAAATGGACAACTGTTACTGCGACTTTCAGTCAGACATTGAATTAGAACAGCTGTTGGTGGTTACGACAGGGATTGTTTGTGGAACAGGCCGCATACGATGATTCATCTGTTTATTGAAGAAACAACTGTTATCTTCTACTTGCTACAATTTACAATCTGGTAGCAACCTAAGCACATGTGAAAATGCTATCTGGGAAGGGAAATGAGAAATGGAAAACCTTTTAAATTTATAGAACAAATTTTTTTTTTCATGTTTAATGTCTCCAGTATAAGGCAAACCATTTTGTTCCTAGTTGTGATGAGAATTTGATTTTTGAGCTGATTAACATCAGAACATCTGGAAATTACCTTATTTATTTTAAATAGATTTAGTTTATAAAGGCATGTTAGCACAAAGCCCAAAATGTGTATCAAACTGTAGTTCAGCATCAAATGGAGCATAATGTCCAGTTCTGGTATTCTGCTTCAGGAAGGTTGTGAAGGCTTTGCAGAGGGTTTGGAAGAGATTTACTGCAGAGGATAAACTCAGAGGAAATGCAAATAGCTAAGATCAGATTATTAAAACATTTCAAAACATGAAGGGTTGTGAAAAATAAAGGAAGAAAACTATTCCCAGTTACTGAGAAAACCAGATTTAAGATGATCAGCTGAAGTTCCAAAAGAGGGACAAGAATAAACGTTTTTAAAGCAATGAGTAACAGGGATTTGGCAAGAGTAATGAATATGGATTGAAAAGTAATCTTACAAAAGTTATAGATAAATATGTGAAGGGAAAAATATTCTAGGCAATAGGGAAAGAGTAAAGGAAAGGAGCTTAGCTGGATTGTTGTCCCTGAACTTTTTGACAGCACCCTGTACTGAATTATTATGTGATTGTGTAATTAAACAAGAGCTCCACTATTGCACTGCAGCAGTTATTGCCTGTGATCAGTGCATGGTTATTTTATATTTTGTGCACAAAACCTATTGGAGTTGGTGAGAGTGCTATACTGTCAAAAGTACCAGTTTTTGGATGAAAAATTAAACTAATTTTGTGGACTGAAAAGACCTTGTGATACTATTCTGATCATCTTGGTAGCAATAATATTTCAACCAGCTGCATTAAAGTAGATGATATTGCCATTTAATTTCATCAATGTTTCTGGGTCTTCAGTTGAATTTGGCTATACTTCAGTAGTACTTGTTGGGTTTGGAATAACTGGAGAGGCTGCTATCCTGTCACCAACTATAAGAGGTGTAAAACCTGTACCCACACCTCCCCCTTCCCACCCCCCTCCCTTTAATGCAGTTGGCTGAGAGATAAATACTACCAAGAAGATCAGAATAGTACCACAAGATCTTTTCAGTCCACCAAAGTAGTTTAGTTTCTCATCCAAAACTGGTACACCTGCCAGTATAACACATTCATTACTGTGCAGTTCAGGTGCTTTAGAAGAAATAAGTTCTCTCCATCAACTCCAATGTGTTTTGTGCACAAAAAAATGACCATAACCTGACCATAGGCAATAATTGCTGCAATGCAATAGTATCGCTCTTGTTTAAAAGCCTTAACTTCAAATCAACAATTGCTAAATGCTTATGCATTACTGTACAATATACACTTCACTAGTATATTAATCATTAAAGGATAAGAAATCTTTGAAATAGTGCATAAAGCACCTGAACTGCACAGAAATGAATGTGCTATACTGTCAGGTGTACCAGTTTTTGGATGAGAAACTAAACTACTTTGGTGGACTGAAAAGATCTTGTGGTACTATTCTGATCTTCTTGGTAGCATTTATCTCTCGGCCAACTACATTTAAAGTAGATTATTTTAGCATTCATTAGTGTTTCTAGGTCTTCAGCTGGATTTGACTACAGTTCAGTAGTAGTTGATTGGTTTGAAACGACTTCAGAAGCTGGTATCCCGGCACCAAGTCCCCCTTTATTTACACTTTGAAAGTCCTTGACACTGATCCAGCTTCCTCTGAGCTGACTGAGTGGCAGGTTGCTTGACACTCCAGTTTTTGACCGTCAGCCAGCAGTCCTAGATTGGATCAGATTACCTGCCCCAAGCAGGGAACTTATTCTATGATGTCCACCTGGCTGACCTCATTACAATCACTACGGGTCATTAAGCAATTTGAAAAGAATGTACTTACATAACATCTTTTGCAAAAACAGGATGTACCAAAGTACAGTCAGTGAAGTCCCTCTTGTGGCAGGCAATTTGAGCACTGCAAATGTCCACGATTAGCAATGTGAAAATTACACAATTTATTCTAGTAGCATTGATTTAAAGCTTAAAAATTGACCAAGATACCAGAGAGAGCTCCCCTGATCATCTAAAAACCACCATGAAATCTTTAACATCCCTCCGTTAAGGCAGTACGTCAATTTAAAATCCCATCCAAAGGCAACACTTTCGGCAGTTCAGTACACCCTCTCTACTGTACTAGAGTGCCATTTTTTTTGTACCCAAGTCCTGGAGGAAAATTTGAACCAATGCTCTTCTGCCTCAGGCAAAAGTGCTTTGGCTCCTTGGTGGGTATAGCGTGGGGTTGTGCAAAAAATGTTTTTTCATGTTGAACTTTCTTTTCTAATTTAGTGACATTGATAAAATTGACAACAAATGCAAATATTCAAATGCTGATTGTAAAATCGAGAAATTGTCATACTATGGTTAAAATGTTTGCCTTAAATTGCTAATAGTGCAGTGGTTTATATTAAGGAGTTGCAATGGTTATCTTGATGAGTGAAACTTACACCATGGTTAAGGTAACATGTGCAAATGTCATATGGTAGTTGTTTTAGTATTGTTGTTGTTAAGTTATTTTAAAGTCAGAACACGTATTTCAAAATAGCATAAAACCAAGAGTATACTTTAATTTGAAGAAGTGACAACAGTTCAAGTGTATTTTAACCATGTTGTTTGGATAATACTCAAACTCTGCAAGTGAGTGTAAATTATGTCACAAGTTAATGATATGCAAAGTATAATTGATTTCCCTTCAATTTTGCAGTTGATTTTAAACCTCATGCAAGCATGGAAACTGTTCACCATATGTTACTGTTTGGATGCAGCAAGCCAGCCACAAATGAAGACTATTGGTAAAGATTTCAACTTTTTTTTCAAAAATTATTTTTGAAGATGCTAACAAGGGAGCTTGTTTTCCAAATGTATCATTTATAATACAAACTCTAAGGAATAATAATAATCCAGTGTTCATTGAATGAGTTTGTTCTTTCCAACTTCTTTTCAAATTTATGCATGTATGCATTGATAATGCAAAAATAAAGCTTACTCAGTTTAAGAAAATATAGTTTGAGTGAATAATAAGGCTGAACCCACACGAATGATGCTCAGGCCATGGTATAAAATTCTCATCTTTATTTTCAAATCTTTCCATGGCTATGCACTCCTCTCTCTGTAACTTCCTCCAGTCTTATAGCCCACTAACATATTTGATTATTATAAAGTTTAGTGTTTGGTTTCTGAGTTTAATGTCACTTGAAGCATTTAATAGAAAGCAGAATTATAGTCATGGTAACAATTAGTAGCATTCTGAATTAACTTGTTAAAAGTTGTAAATGAAGAGGACAACAATATTAAATTGTGCTGAATTTGTGTTTTGTTTTTGGTGGCCACAATTAAGTTGCCATGGATTGCCTAATTTTATATAAATCTCATTTGTTTGATCTGGTATGAAAGAGAATTTGTTTGGTGTTGTCTTATCTTAATTCTGGTTGCACCATTGGGGTGTTGCTTTAAAATAAGTTATGTCCTAGGTCGCACAACAAACTTACAGCTTTGTACACTGTTTATGAATGGTTATTTGAGGCATATTTATTCAGCAAACATGTTTGTTAATTTTATTATGAGGTTAATACAATTTGCCCCGCAACATCATGTGAATAATTAACTATTTGCTAGTTAATTTATACATCATATAAGATTATAACAGCTATAAAAACATAAGACAAATTAGCATAAGTATTATAACTTTCCTATTTTAAAAATGAGGATGATACTCCAACATTTGTTTGTACATTATGGGACAAAGCGGTATTATTTCCAAGTTTACAAATTTCTGAAGTAAGAAAAAGCCCCATCGCACAATCTTTTCATATCCTAAAGACATTTCTAACATGTTGTTAGATGCAAGATTAAGTCTTAGCATGCTGTTCAACTGTGGAAAGACATAGAAAATAAAATCCATTCTGTCTTTAGCTAACAGTAATACGAATATATAAGTTATTGAAAGAATAACCACTAGATATTGATGACACATGGAGATCTGTTTAGATTAGATTACTTAGTGTAGAAACAACAAGTTTCGGCCCAACAAGTCCACACCGATCCGCCGAAACGCAACCCACCCAGTCCCAGTCCCCTACATTTACCCCTTCACTTTACACTATGGGCAATTTAGCATGGCTAATTCACCTAACCTGCACATTTTTGGACTGTGGGAGGAAACCGGAATCAGGATTGCTAGATTTTATTTTAATAAAGCAATATTTTAAAATGATCATTCACTTTTAAGATATGAGTGAAGACATTCAGTTTTGAAGTTAAAATTGTTTTTAATGAAATACCTTTATCTTTAACACATTCTGCAATTTAGTTAATTACATGGATTTATTAATAAAAACTATGTAAAATGGTTGTCCAGAATTTGGAAGTTTCTGTTGTATACAGTAAAGTTTAGATGGCAGTGTCGAGAGTGGAAGAGTGAATTTGGTTTAAATTGCAAAAAGGAAATATTTCAGAGATTACCATTTGAACAATTGTGTTGCAAAGTAATTTGGTCCCTGTAGCAACTCCACTTTTGACAGAACTCCCATCATGATTCACCCTCTCTCTTTATCTTTTTTTTTCTAGGGACTGTGGCAGCAGTTATGCAACTTGTTTATATGAAGCCAAAGTTATGTATGCCTGGGCCAGAAATGCTCCTCCCACGCAATTACCTACTGGTTTGTCTCTTTCAAAACTTATTCCATTCAAATGCAGATGGTTGATATCAATGTTTATATTATTTTTAATTTCTCCTCCATCACTCCATCGCCTTGGATAAACTTCAAAAACCATCATAACCAAAATTCCATAAAGGTTCTCTGTGGGTGCACTGCCACACAGCAAGCCTCAACACGTGCAATGAAAAAAATCAAGGAATGGAGAATGAGAAACATTAGAGTAAACCTTGTGTTCTGACCTCCCTTATTCTTCCTTTTTGTACTATTCCTTGGTGAATTAATTCACAAGTATGTGCATGGTAATAAGTATGGGTTTGTGAACACTGATAGCCAGAACAATTTCTTCATCCCTTGGCCTGCTCTTTGACTGTCCCTATGCTGTCACAGAATTTGTCAAATGTTCATTATTTGGTTGAGCATCATCTACCTCCAAACAAAAAGGATGAATTTGCATATGCAGAGTTCCTTTTGTGGCTTCGCACTGCCCCAAAATGCTTCATAGTCTAATAATATGGTAGATTGTAATTGGTGTATAATCAAAAACAGTAGATAATTTCTGCATTGAAGTTCCCATTTCAGCAGCATTCAGCTAAGTAATGTTATGGACTAGGCCAGGCAACTCAAAACATTAAGCAGACAGCCCAGACCATAACTTTGCAATTTGTTTCGGTAAGTGTACAATGAAAATTACCCAGAGTAAGGTAGCTAGGTTGACTACGAGGTTTTAAAACAGACAAAACTTTATTCACAAAATTACACATTGAAATACAAAGAACAGAATAAAGAGCCCCTACAGAGCTCGGTCTTTCCAAATTAGACTTAATTGTGCTATTCTGAATATACGCAACAGTCCCAAGAAGCAAATCCCGTTAAAGACAAGTGAAAAATGGAACAAATGCTAACAGGTTCAAGTTAGAGGGCAGAAAGAGAGAGAGTTTCTACACAATTCATTGTTGAACTTCTAACTACTTCTGGACTGGACTACTCAGCTACAGACCTCACCACTCCCCTTTCAGTATACAGGTCACTTCTAAAACATGACCACTTTTTGGCCTGAAGCTTCACTGCGTTACATATAAACAAACGGCCTCTCAATACCCTTTAATCTCTGTACCAAATCCAAGTCTAATCGGAACCAAGACCTCATTTATGACCCCTCTGAAAGAAACCAGGGACACAGTATCATTGCGAAAGGAATAGCTTTTATGGAAAAAGAGACCCGCTTTGTGACAATAACCAGAAGATATATTTGGCTATGTTGATTGAGGGGTTGGAAAGAGGAATAAACCTGACAATCTTTGCATGATTTTTTTAAATAAGAAGAGGTCAATCATAAAATGGAAAAAGGTGGCCTGACTTTGGTAGCAAGGGAAATTAGGGATAGTATTAGGTCCAAGGAAAGGACATGAAAATATGCCAAAGGGAGCAGTTTTGGTACAATGATAATTGGACAGAGTCAACATGGATTTATGAAAGGGAAGTCATGCTTGTCAGATCTGCTGAAACTTTCCAAACGTATAACTATTATTAGCATTGATCGGGGAGAGCCAGTAGATGTGGTTTACTTAGCTGTTTAAAAAGCTTTTGATAAACACCTGGATAAGTGATTAGCAACTAAAGGCAATGTGCGTCGGACTGAGTGGTGCCAATACAGTGGAAAATGAGTCAGAGAATGAGAGAGAATCAATTGACAGAGATCCCAATATCTCAAAGTACATTCACACTTTATGGAACCGTACTTTGAATCCATGAAAGTATAGAATTTGCCCACTTTAAAAGTTTATTCTCGATTGACAAAAATCAAAAGTTGTAGTTCCAAAAATCAGTGCACAAAACATTGTTAATATTTGTAGAAGCAGTTCAGTCATGTACTGTGACCGTTTGTTTAAGTGCATTGATCCCTTTGATTTGTTTTTGTGGGACTCGTGCATGCTAATGTAGAGGGGTTGACTTGCATGGGGATTTCAGTGCATGGACGCAGAGGACATTGATTCGAAGATGGGAGAAAGATTTATTTTAAGTGTAAAATTCGGAAGGAAATTTCCTCCATCTCTCTCTCTTGCACTCTCTCGCTCTTTCTATCCAGCCCTCCCTTCCTACTCCCACCCCTGACTAAGATCTTTCAGTGATTGAATGCAGCAATAGCTCTGGCAGCTCTTGGAACTTGAGTGCAGATGAGTCAATCCTATTTTAGCAATTTCCAATATTGCAATCCTGCTGGAGGAAGAGTACAACCAGGGACTTAGTGATTTGACAGCTAGTTGCATTCCCACTGTGAGAACTGCTCATGCTAGCATTTTTAAAAAAAATTTAGCTGCTACTTGAACTATTTGACTTAGATTTCTTCTTTGTCTGAAGTTAAGCTGTAGATTAAAAATGTGGTTTTCTGGTAGGCAGAGTGAAGCACTATTTTCTGGGGTTGTTCTGTGCCTGTGATCTTGTGATGTCTGGTTTATTTGCTATGAAGAGAAAAGCATAAGTCTGTCATAAAAATTGAACAAATAATTTAGGCCAAGTTTCATGGGGTTCTTTCTCCCTTGTGCCAGATTTTCCTTCCTCACAGTTAACAGAATATTTACATGGGAATGGATTATGGATGTATTCTTTTCAGTCAATGTATTCAGACTAAATGAAGCATATTTATTTTATTCATCTTTCTCTCAAAACTGAAGTAGAGAAAATCCAAGAGCTGTTATAATATTCATTTGCCAGTGAATTAATTAAGTTGCAAAAGTTCTTTTTTTTAAAAAAGTGGACTATTCTACTTGTACTCAACATTACCAATCATTTTCTACAATATTTATGATCCAGATGAATTATTTGCCTGTTACTTTGGTGACCAATAGTCAAATGGAAAGATTGAACAGAAAATGTATGTTGGCTGAAGATCTTAAGTTTACATCCTCCCAAGGCCTCCCCATTGTAAATGATCATTCACTTTGTTCCATGTTACTCAAAGCAATAGCTAAATGAGCTGAAAATATTGAAAGCCATAAGCCTGATGATATCTGCGACAGTGCTGAAGATCTTGGAGGTATATTATAATATCAGAGATTTTTACAAAGAAATTTAATTTTCTAGTGGACTCCCTTCTCCCTGTCTCGCTGGGTTGAACCTTAGGGTCCTTCAAAAGTCATTCTATTTAGTTCAAAACTGGCTTTTGTCATTAAAGCCCACCTTGGTGACTTATTGTTGCTGATCACTATTTTTCTAAAATATCTCTAATGTTCAGGTCAGGAGTCTGATATGTAAACCACTTAACTAGATGGTCACAGTTGTAATAACACACTAAAGGAGCTGATCACCATCCAAGCCCAATTTCTTGATCAGAACGTGCATTGCCCTGATTAGGCATTGTCTAATTTTCTACCATTAATCAAGAACCATAAAGGCAGGGATTCCAATGGTTTACTGTACCTTAGGGCAGTATGAATGGGTTTTTTCCATTGTTCCCCAAGTTCTCAGCATTAAAGTGAAAGATTTCCTGCCACTGGCTATCCTGCAGTGATGTAAAGAAGGGGTTTTGGCCCAGCAACAGGATTGGGGTGATGTGTGTCTTATAGGGGAACTTGCAGGCATTGTGTTCTCCTCTATCTGCGATCCTTGTACAGCAAACTTTGTTTTAACCAGCACTAATGATAAACTGGCAAAAGTTATATACCTCTCATACTGCGAAGTTTACTGTATTATCACGATCGCAGCAATATCTAAACAGTTAATGGAAGATGCGAGTGAGGAAGTGCTCTGCTGATAAATTTTAATTATGGTGAAGCTGCATTATTGTGATTTATGCTATAAATCAAGTACTTTTGATGTATGTACACCTTGCATTATATTTCCATTGCTTAGAGTGTACTATCATTCAATTAGAAACTTGGTCACACTAAATTAAAGAATGGACTGTGTTGGTGGAAGTACATAAGTAACACACCATTTTAGGCATTGCTGTCTCTTTCATATTGTAATGTCTGCAGCCAATCCTATTCACCTATCACCCTTGCTTTAGCTTCTGGTCTGGTCTGGCAATTCTATTTCTGTTTCCCTCTGTGCATCTCTCTCTCTCTCATTCCACCACCATCAACTACCCCTCCCCACCACCATCGCCAAACCTCCCCAGGTATTCCATCACACATCTGACTTGTACCTTGTACGTAGGGGACAGGCATTGGGCAGACAGGAGGTAAGTTGTTTGCAGGAGAATTTCCAGTTTCTATACTAGCCTTGTAGCCACAGTACTTCTATGGTTGCTCCAGATCAGCTGCTTGTTACTGATAATCGCCATAATGATATTGCAGAAGACACTGTTGATAATGCCATTGAACATCAAGGGCAATGTTTACGTTCACTCCTGTTAGAGATGGTCATTGCCTGGTACTTAAGTGGTCTCGATATTACTTGCCACAATTCAGTTTTTGGTATCAACAATTATTTTGGAGTCCTGCATGACCACAAGAACAAGTCAGAACCTAGGAATCCTGCAAAGGGACAGCTCACCTTCTGAATCCTGAAAGTCTGCCTTCCACCTACAAGGTGCAGCAGGAATGGGAGGAATTGCTTACAATTGTTTGGATGATTGCAGCTTCAACAACATTCGAAGCTTGACACCACTCAGGACAAAGCAGCCACTTGACTGGCATCCCATTCACCATTTTGAATATTCAGTCCTTTCACCATGCACACACAGCAGCACTGCATACCGTCCAAAAGATACATTGCAGAAAATCACCACAGGTCCTTTGAATCTCAAAGCCGCTACCATTGAGAAGGACGAGGGCAGTAGATTTATGGGAAAACTGCCAGTTGCAAGGCACATCAAAATCACTCATTATCCTGACTTGAAAGTGTATCGCCATCCCTTCATGTCATTCTGTCAAAATCCTTGAACTCCCTCTATTATAGCGATGTATGTGCAACTACACTAAATGGATTGCAGGAGCTGGACAGTGCAGGTCAGCATCACGTTCTCAGAGTTGTGATGAAGGTTCACTGGACTCTAGATGTTAGCTCTGTTTTTCTCATAGATGCTGCAAGACTTGCTGGATATTTTTCTGCATTTTCTGTTTTTGTTTCAGATCTCCAGCATACATGGTTCTCTATTTTATTATATAACATTACTTTTGACCTGGACATACAGAAACTGTTTAATAACTAGCTACAATTAAGCAAAATCTAATTTGCTATTTCACTTTATTAAAAAAAGTCAAAATTGTTAATAATGAAAAATAACTCAATCCTGCATTATGAATAAGTTTGATGAAATAAGATTGGATATGGGAGAAGAGAATGCAGAATATTGCCAGAATTAAGGCACACTTCAGGCAGAAACCGTTCCATGGTGCATTCCTCTTTTTCAGCTGAATTGATTGCTTATAGACCTCATATTTACTTGTATTTACTATGGTTACGGCCTTACTAGAGAACTTTGCTACATAGTGCATGCAACAATCAAAAACGTTTAATGTTTCAAATCCATCAGAATAAATACACTGTCTTCTAATGTGAGCACAAACACATTTTCAAAACCTGCTCAGCTGTTTGTCAACTTCTCTGCAGATGGTACATTCAGGGAAAGGGCATGCGACATTCCTGTCCATGAAAATCCAAAGGCCAGATAGCTTTCATTGTACTGTCTCTGAACAGCTTTTGCTTTTTTTCCCCTTTGGGTTCAGATGATTCTTCAGTTGAATTAGCAGAATTGAATCATCTGTTTTGGCAAGAAACTTAGCCATTTCTTCTTAGAATCAATTAGAGGACTTAGATCAGCGTTCTAGTTAAAATTAAAAAAAATTCACTTCAAAATCCATGCTAAAGTGGAAACTTATCTGGACAGGCAGGTCTGTTCCACAATTGTTCGCTTCTTTCCTGCACATGCTCAGACCAAACAAGTGCATTTCTTTACATAAACCGTGTGGAATATGGTATTGGAAGTCTGTGAAATGCTGCAGCTTCCTAGAAATCTTGCAGCACGCTTCTCGCCTCGCCACACCGCACAATTGTGCCAGAATGTAGAAAGTTCTGCAGTTGTTTTCTTAAAATGTGAGTCAATTGAAATGCAAATAGAATATGTTCATAAACATCCTTGCACATCATCTTTGGATTTGGCTAAGATAAGAGTTCCATACTTTCTTCTTAGAAAATCTAGATTATAGCTGATCACTGGTGGCCTAAATAATTTTTTTTCCCCTTTTGGATGTGAATTTCAAATGTAGAGAATTTGATTTATTGTCACATGTACCTAAATACAGTGAAAAGTTTTGTTTTACAAGCTGTGCAGGCAGATCATAGCATACAAGGGCATTCAGATCATAGGGTATTCAGCCATGTGAGGCATTCAAGGTTATGGCTGCACAGGAGGTGCACAAAAGCAAGATCAACATTAAGTTTGAAATTAGAGGGGTCAACTCAGCAGTCTAATAACAGCAGGGAAGAAGCTGTTTTTAATCTGTTGGTACGTGTGTTTAAGGTTCTGTATCTTCTGCCTGACAGAGGAGGTTGGAAGAAATATTGCAGGGGTGGGAGGGGTCTTAGATTTTCGCAGCCTAACTGGGGCAACGAGAGGTGCGGATGGAGTTCATGGCAAAGCGTGATTTAATATATAAAGCAGGTATCTAAATATACATTTAGATTGCTTCTTATGGTTTACTTACTTTGCTTAAAGTTATGCTTTGTCTTACTCCATTTTCAGATGTTGGATTCAGAGTTGGTGGAAGCACAGGTATCAACTATATTGTTCTTCAAGTTCATTATGGAGACATCACTGCATTTAGAGGTATGAGGACCAAAGTAAAGAAAGATAAAAAGTTGCATTTACAAATAATTATAATACAATACAATTGACATTTTATTATCTCATTGTCTGACAATGCATCTGTATCTCAGTAATCCCTTTTATTTCTAATAAAAGCTGATGGTAGCTAGAATATTTGTTTGGAAAGAGATTATTAATTTCCAAAGAGCATTATAAATGAGAGCAGTAGTAGTCCATTCGTTGCTGGCAAAATACTGAAATCTCTTATGAACGAAGTCTTAACATAAATCTAGAAAAGCATCCTCAGTTTTGAACAAATCAACATGATTTTACTCCCATTAAATCCTGTTCGACCAAATTCATTGCAATTTTTTGAGGGTGTAACTGGTAATCTAAGGAGAGTCAACACAAAAGTCATTCAATAAAATGTCTCACAAATGATTAATGGGCAAGATAAGAGGTTGAGGAATTGGGGTCTTCACATTAGCATTGAGAAAGGATTGGTTATGTCCAGAAAGCAGTCTGCAGGCATAGGTCAGGCATTTTCTGGTTACTGGGAATTGATTAATGCCAGTACCACAACAGTCACTGCTGGAGCCTTGCCCTGTTTACAATGTAAATTAATGATTTAAGAGATTAGATTACTTAGTGTGGAAGCAGGCCCTTCAGCCCAACAAGTCCACACCGACCCGCCGAAGTGCAACCCACCCATGCCCCTACAATTACCCCTTTACCTCACACTATGGGCAATTTAGCATGGCCAATTCACCTGACCTGCACATCTTTGTGACTGAGGAAACCGGAGTACCCGGAGGAAACCCACACAGACATGGGGAGAATGTGCAAACTCCACACAGTTGCCTGAGTTGGGAATTGAACCCGGGTCTCTGGCGCTATGAGGCAACAGTGCTAACCGCTGTGCCACCATGCTGCCCACGAGGTGGAGTAGTTTTTCTAACTTTGCTGATCATACCAAGTTAAGTGGACAAGTAAGCTGTGGAAAGGATCCAAAGTGGCTGCATCTGTCAGAGAGATTAGGTGATGGATGGATTATAATGCAGAGAAGTGTGAATCGTTCCCTTCAGTTGTGAGAATAGAAAAACAGACTACTTTTAATAGGTATGTAAATTTCTGGTAAACTTCTCAACGAAGTCTCTTTAGATTCAAAATCATTAGCTCCTTTTTACAACTGACTCACTTGAAGGTGTTTGACATTCCTTGAATAGGTTTTTATAATGTGATTTTTGGATAAAATTGAATTGCAGACAAGCATATAAGTCAGAATTGAGGGATACTGTAGAATCCCTACCTGTGAGCCAGAAGGCCCAGGTTCAAGTCTCACCTGCTCCAGCGGTGTCAAACACATCTGAACAGCTTAACCAGTAAACTGGAGACTTATGTGTGAACCAGCCATCCTATACTTTCTGCAAACAAGTGAAAGTAGCTGGAGAAGAAGAATCAAGGTGCAGCACATCTTGAAAAGCCAAAACGATCATATCAGTAAATCCCGTGGACATGGACCATTGTACTACCTTCCCATGACACCCACTCTTCCTCCCCCCGCCCCCCCCCAGCCCCCCCACCATGTGTCTCACTGCATTTGAGAGGTGGGGGAGAGAAAGTATAAAGGGGCAAAGTTTGACCTGGTAGAGTTACATGTTAACGGTTTATAATTATTTGTAGCTAGAATTTGACTTGTACAGAAACCAGGAGTCTAAAAGGCAGGAAAATTAGGGAATTTTTGCATACTTTAATAAAATCTTGAACTTTTGTTATGACTCTGAATAATGGAACTTGATTTCCTGCTGGCTACCCCAATAAGTTTTAACAATTTTAATTGACAGTTCCTGTAAAGCTTCTGGTTTGTATTTGCCATTGAATGCGAGTGATGTTCTAGAAATTGTTTTGTATACCACCAGCACAAAATAATGTATCAAAATGACATTTCTTAGAAAGCATATTTACAGCAAATATGCAACTATTCTTTGTGGCTTTTTTTGGGTCTGGTTAATGTTCCATCACTTTTAAGCTGAACAAAAATGTTTTTATTGAGATCTTCCATCTCACTGAGGAGGATTCAGGTTATTCACTATCCAACAATCTGCTTAAAAATCTGTTTTTACAGCTGTGACAAATTGCATCATTGTAGCCTCAACAATCTACAATGTTCTCAAACAGTCAATAATAATAAAGCAACCCATAACTGTCATTAAAAAAAATTCAGTTTGCCTTATCTCCCAAAATTAATACATCATTTGAAAATTTCCAGGATCTTCTCCACAGCTTTTTTCAAAACGAATCAGTTTTTCGATAGGTCATATCCTACTCCTGTATCGAATTTCATTGAAATCCATTTGTTAGGTTCTGAGATATATTGTTTACAGATTAACAAGGGAACATCACGTTTAATCTACAATGTACAGTAAACAATATATTGTGTAATCTAACATCTGTTCCAGCTCAATGTGCAAAGGTTATTGATAAGTAATGTTTGCTAAAAGAAGGCATGTTTTAGAGTGTAGGTTTGCTCGCTGAGCTGTAGGTTTGATATCCAGACGTTTCATTGCCTGGCTAGGTAACATCATCAGTGGCGATCTCCAAGTGAAGCGAAGCTGTTGTCTCCTGCTTTCTATTTTATGTTTTGTCCTGGATGGGGTCTTTGGGGTTTGTGGTGATGTAATTTCCTGTTCGTTTTCTGAGGGGTTGATAGATGGTATCTATATCTGTGTTTGTTTATGGCGTTGTGGTTGGATTACCAGGCCTCTGGGAATTCTCTGGCATGTCTTTGCTTAGCCTGTCCCAGGATAGATGTGTTGTCCCAGTCGAAATGGTGGCTTTTTTCATCCATGTAGGGCTACAAGGGCAACACACAAACGAAGCTGTATCAGAACACTATTCCAACAAGCCACCACACACTGCAGCACAGACGAACTTCGGAAAACAGAGGAGAACCGCCTACACAACGTATTCAAGAAGAACGGATACTCAAAAAAATACAGTCCACAAATTCCTCAGAACAAACTGCAACAAGCAGACCAAACACAGCCAGAAACCCTAACCACCTTACCATATATCAAAGAAGTTTCAGAAATGACTGCCAGACTACTAAGACCCCTCTGAATCCTAGTAGCACACAAGCCCACCAACACACTCAAACAAAAATTAACAAACTTAAAAGTCCCCGGTACAACCCATGGACAAAACCAACGTCATCTACAAAATTCCATGCAAGGACTGCCATAAACACTACGTAGGACCAACAAGAAGAAAGTTAGCCACCAGGATACACGAACACAAGCTAGCCACAAAAAGACACGACCCTCTCTCCCACGGAGGAAACAAAACACCATTTCGACTAGGACAACACCTCTATCCTGGGACAGGCTAAGCAAAGATATGCCAGAGAATTCCTAGAGGCCTAGCACTCCAACCACAACGCCATAAACAAACACATAGATCTAGATACCATGTATCAACCCCTCAGAAAATGAACAGGAAATGACATCACCACAAATCCCAGGAACTCTATCCAGGACAAACATATAAATAGAAAGCAGGAGACAACAGCTTCGCTTCACTTGGAGGTCGCCACTGATGTTACCTAGCCAGGTAATGAAATGTCTGGATATCAAACCTATAGCTCAGCGAGCAAACCTACACCCTAAACCTCAACATGAGCTACAAACCTTGCGAAGGCAAGTTTTACTGAAAAAAAGAGTTTGAATTTGTCCAGAGGAGTAATGATACCGGTATAAAATGCTGAGAATTTTAAAGTCCTTTGCAATTTAAATTCTGTTAAAGCTTTATTCATATCTTTTCCTTTCAGATAATCACAAAGATTGCTCTGGTGTGACATTACAGATGACATTTCGTCAGTAAGTATCCAGATTTAAGCTCGTATAAAACAGTGTATCTTTGTGATATCCCATAATAGGGCCACCGCTAAAATACTGTATTATCGTACAACAACTTCCAAAAAATACAAGTTGCGACCCTAACTTCTTTATGAATTCACACTTCTACAGACCAAACTCTTAATATGGGCTGTCAATGTGCTATGATTTAATAATATCTACAGCCATGGGATCGGCTTCTACATAAACAGTGATAGCGTCCAAGTAAAACAACACAAAAATGTAGTGCATTTAGAAACAAAAAATGCAAAATGTGACTGCAGGAAATATTATTCTAACAGCTGTAATGTAGACAACTAAATCTGGAAGAATACATCATGTCACCTTGGGAGAGTTAGAAAATGTGACTGAAAGTTTAATTGAGTGAATTTAAGAAACCATCTAAAAGACTGGAATGAAGTTCTGAAATAGAGTTTCGAGTTTGAGTTCTGGTGAATAAGATTAAATTTGCTGAAGGCAAATGGTAAAATAAATAGAGAAGGATATACAGAGGGCTGGAGTTAAAGAACAGAATGAACGAAGGAAGTAGTGAGTAAAATGCTTGTGACTACAATAAAAGATTTAATAGCAGAGCATTTGGAAAACTAATAGAATTAGACTAAGTTATCATGGCTGTATGAAAGGGAAATTATTTTTGACAAATCCCCTAAAGAAATCAAAATGTAAAATTAAAATATGGTATTAGGTGTACTTTACTAATGTGAATTGAGAATTGGTAGGCAAGAAACAAGGAGTAGAAAGAAATTGATATTTTTCAGAATGGCAGGCAGTGAATGACTGGGTACCGCAGAGATCAGTGCTAGACTCCAACTCTTCGCAATACATATTAATGATTTAGATGACTGATCTCAAGGTTTGCAGACAACACAAAACTGGGTGGTTAGATGAATGGTGAAGAGGATATAGAGATGCTTCAATGTGATTTGGATAAATTCAGAGTGGCAGATGGAAGTATAATGTGAAAAAAATGTGAAGCTATTCCTTTGTAACAAAAATAGGAAAGAGGATTATTATCTGAATGGCAAAAGATTGGGAAAGGAGGAGGTGCAACAAGACCCATGTGTTCTCCTAAACCAACCACTGAAAGTAGACATGTGGGTACAAAAGTGAAGAAGGCAAATGGTATGTTGTCTTTGCAGTGACTGGATTTGAGTAAAGGAGCAGGAATGTTTTGCTGCGGTGGAACACAGCCTTGGTGAGACTGCGCCTGGACTATTGTGTGCAGTTTTCGTCTCCTTTTCTAGGAAGGATGCTCTGGCTATGTAAGGAGTGCAACAAAGGTTTCCAGATTGATTCCTGGAATGGCAGGACTGATGGATATAGACTGGATCTGTTAGGACCACATTCACTGGAGCTTAGAATAACGAGGGGATTATCTCATAGAATTCTAACAGGACTATAGAAGGTAAACGCAACAATGATATTCCCAATGCTGAGGGAATCAAGAATTAGGAATGGTAGTTTAAAGGTATGGAGTGAGCCATTTAGGACTGAGCTGAAGGGAAATTTCTCTTCTTGCTCCAAAACTTCTCTTGAATCTTTTCTGCACTTTCCAAAAACTGGACAGAATAATTCAGTTGAGGCCAAACCAACATTTGTGCAAGATAGGAATAATCCTTTGGTCTTTTTATTCTCTACCCCATTAGCTGAATGCTCTGTGCTTTATAAGCCACACTTTCTACTCCTATTGAGAGTTCCAATTGTTTCCGTGTACACAAATCCAGGTCTCTCTGTTCATGCACCTCTTTTAATATTGTACTCTTTTTGTTGTCTCCCCAAGCACTTGTCAAAATTAATCCCTTCACGTTTCTCTGCATTTTATTTAACGCTTGTCCAACCAGTTCATCAACCTATTAGTTTTATCTAGTTTTTTGTTCTGCACAATTCTTGTGGTTCATAATGGTTCCAGGTTTCATGTCATTCATAAATTTTTGGAGGTCATGCTCTGTACTTCACATTCTAAGTCAATTATGCAAATCAGAAGAAGCAAATAACCCTGTACCAGCCTAGGGGAAGCCCATGACAAGCCTTCCTACAGTTTTACAAACATACATTGCACAGTAGTTCCTGTTTCTTTTACCAATTTTATACTTCTACTCAACTTTTAATTACTTATATTCAGTTTGGTAAAATCATCCCAATTTTTGATAACTATTACTGATTTTGTAGCTGGAATACAAAATCCATACTGTAGAAATAGTATTGTCTGTTTTATTTATATTGAATGATGCAAGATTTTCAATGAAACTGAATATAAAGTAATCATCATTCTCTATCTATTATGGATCAGAATTCGTTTGGCATCTATGAAGAAAATGTTTTAGTATAGTCACTGAACTTGCAAGGTAATAGTAACGAACTTTGTTTTCCTGCAGGCAGCCTTTGATTGCTGGGATTTATCTCCTCATGTCTCATGATGCTGTCATACCACCAGGAGAAAAGGGTGAGCTTCAACTGTCATTTTATATATTTCCTGAAGAAGGGCTTATGCCCAAAACGTCGATTCTCCTGTTCCTTTGATGCTGCCTGACCTGCTGCGCTTTTCCAGCAACACATTTTTAAGCTCTGATCTCCGGCATCTGCAGTTCTCACTTTCTCCTATTTGTATGTTTTAGTCAAGCTATTTTGTTACTTTTACCGAAGGTACCTTGTTATCAATTAATTAACTTTGAAAAGTGGTTACTTTTGTTATGTATTGTAGAATATATTGGCAGTTAGATGCACAGAGCAGGGTCCCAAGAACATTAGAAGTTAATGAATGAAATCTGTTTTGATGATTTAGGGAAGAATGACGTCAACGAAATTAGAAGAACTCTGTTCTTTTCTTTTAATTGTGTTTTTGGACTTTGTGTCTACATCAGCCGATAAATGAGGCCTTAATATTATCTCATCAACGCATTATCCCCCTCTAACTGACTGCTGAGACTAAATGCTCATACTCAAAATGAAGAATGGTATATCTCCTTTCCACTTCCACCTTCAGGTGACAATAAGGGTTGGCTTAATAATGGATGCGATTGTGCAGTATAAAAAATGACTTCTGATGGACTCTGCTGATTATGGCAGGGCAATTTAGAACCCTGTACCAGTCCTAGGTGTGTCAAAGCTGCTTGAGTATTGTTGCAGATGCACACATTCAAATAGTGAGTATTCTGTTACATTTTTGACTTGTATCTTGTGGATAGTGGAAAGGCATGTGGGGGGGGTGGGGGGGGGGCGTTGGGGTTCAGGAAGTGGGTTACTTGCAGCAGAAATACTTGCTTCTGACCTGCTCATGTAGCCACAACTAATCCAATTGAGTTTCTGGTCAATGGTAACCCGCAGGATGTTGATAGTGGGGGGGGCTTCAGCGATGATGCTTAAATGTCACGGGATGATGGTTAGGGTCCTTCTTGATGGAGATGGTCATTGCTCATTCTTTGTGTGGTGCAAATGTCACTTGCCACTTATCATCCCAGGCCAGAATGTTATCTAGCTCTTGCTGCATATTGACATGGGCTGCTTTAGTATCTGAAAAGTTGTGAATGGTCTTGAACTTGTGCAATTACCAGCGAACATCCCTACCTCTGTCCTAATGTTTGAAGGGAGGTCATTGATGAAGCAGCTGGAGATGGTTGAGCGTAAGACACTCACCTGAGGAATTCCTTTCATGATGTCCTGGAGCTGAGGTGATTGACCTGTAACAATGACTCCTGCCAGTGGATTTTCCCCTGATTCCAGTTGTCTCAACTTTTGATAGAGCTTCTTGATGACACTTCATCAAATGCTGCCTTGATTAAATGCAGATTAAGACTGGGAATAATGGGCAGATGCATAGACTCATATAGAAATGACAGTGATAATGCTTCACTGAGGGCAATAAATCTTTGTCACTCTCTGTCCCAGAGAGTTGTTGGCCATAAGGTGTTCTGAGTGCATTCAAGACTCTGATCAACAGATTTTTATGTATTTTAAACATCAAGAGTTAGTGCAAAGTTGAAGTAGAAAATTAGTCTTTATCCCATTGAATGTTGGAGCGTAATTGAGGACTGAGCTGCATACTGTTGTGTCTATTTCTTATAATAGATTCTTATCTTAAAACTTCTTTTTACCTTCAGGAAATATATTAATGTAAGTAATAAATTTTCATGCTTTGAATTAAATGTATAGCATCAGTTTGCGGATTGTTTATGTATCAAACTGTACATAATTTAAACAACTTTCATGGTCTTTGTACCTACCCTTTCTTGAATCACAAATACTCTATTGCCAAATTGGCAGATGACCTGCTTTTCGTCATTCCTAAACTTCGCATTAAAAAAAAAATCAAAATGCTGCAGATGATGGACTATAAACAGAAAATGCGAGAGAAATGTAGCAGATTGAACCACGTCATTTCTGATACTTTCTCACCCCTATGGCAATTTCCATGCAGTCATAGAATGTCTAGTACTTGACATTGTTACCTCACCCCTCCTCATTGTCCAGGGCCACCAAGTATTTACTGTTCCGATGTCCATACAAATTGGTGGACCAGCTGAGTTCCTCCTGTGTTTTCTATTTTTATTATCTTAGCCTAAGCTATGTTTATTCCTTCCCATAGCAACCTCCTTGAATTTAGAAACTTGCATCTCACTATTATGTGAATTAAATCCTATGACTCAGTGCAGTATAAATTTAAATATGAACCACAGTATTGAGAGCAGAACACTGGTGGTATATCTAATTTATCAGCAAAGCCAGTCCTTTGCACTCCGTAGGAAAATGGACAAGATCAAGAAATGTGTTCCTAAAAATAGTGTAATATATCATATCTTCCTATTGCCGTATTCTTAATGTAGATGCACTTTATTGCTGCAAACAGTAATTGTTTGAAATCAAGTTGTTGGTAAGATGTCTGAGAAACGTCAGTACTCTGTGACAAATTTGGCTTGCAGGTTGATCCAAATGCTGCAATTCCTTAACTAATTCTATCATGAAAACACTATTATTAAAGGAAGTATTGGAGTTTAAGAATGATCGCCACCTTCTCTAATAATTATCAATAGGCAATAAATACAACTTGCCAGCAATAACTGTAATATAGGAATCCTGAATTAATATAAATGGGTAGAATTGAAGTGTGATCCCAACATACACTATTCCAGAATTCCATGGGATTGAAATAGTATATGATCTTCTCAGAGGCTTTAAAACCATTACTGTACACATACTTGAATAGGTTATATTGTTTGCCTTGCTTCAGCTCATTTATATCTAAAAAATGTGAAAATTTATCATGTTTGGGATTTCATATAATATATTATGAAACAATTAGAAAAATAAATTGCTGATATCTGTAAGCAGAAAGTTATTTCTGAAGTTTAATTTGTAGGAAGGCGAGTATCTTTAATAATCCTCATATGTTTTACTGGAATGAATCACATTAGACCAAAACTATACGTTGCTTAATTTATTTTTCATTTCATAGCTTATACCTTTCTTAGAATTTAGTTGACATTCATATTTCAATGTGCAAAAGTGGAGTTTTATGAGGCCTTTTAAGGATATTTTTTAAAAAAAGGAAAAAAGTCAGTCTAAATTTAGTTTATTTTTCTCAGATAAACGACAACTTTTATCAGTTAGTCTAGTTAAATAACTCTGCTATTAGATACAAAATGAGAATTAAAATAAAAGGACTAGTAATAAGCTTCAATTGCACGCTCAAGAATGTGCTACAAACCTGAAACCAATCCAGAAAATGCTAGAAACCCTGAAATGTTTGTGAAGAGAAACAAGTTAGTTAATCAGGTGAGTACATCAGAAGCCTTAATGAAATCTTAGATCTTGTGGCTTTGCATTTCACTCTGGATCCCACCAACCGGTCACAGAACCTTGTTTTGTGATTTACAGAAGCAAGAATAAAGTAAATAATTGCTAGTACAGAACTTCAGTATTGCTGGGGAAACAAAAAAGTTTATCAAAGCTTTTCATCAGGACAATTAGCAAGAATAAAATTTAGGGGAAACGCAACATTTAATCAGTATGAGTGGAAAGTGCTTATTGGTTGGCATATAGACTCTGGTAGAGGCATTACATGGACAATGTACCAGTTAATGATTTTTGACTGCTGCATGTCAGACTTATTTAACTTTAAAGGTAAAAAGTTGACTCTGGTCAAGGCATTGCTCTGAAGTGAACCAACAAAGGGCTGAGTATTTTATTGAGTTGAAACAAGTAGGGTGTGTGTACATAGTGCAAAGAAGTCTTCTTTGCAGAAAGAAAGACTATTATCTTCGAGTGCATGCATGTATGACACATTGTGAACCCTGTGGGCAATCTAAATTGATTGTCAGCATTATTATCCACACATTGTGGATTATCCAGCACATGTTGATCAATTTAGGAATGACATCTAATGTTGGACACTGGCACTAAAACCCATATATTCATACAGTAAATGTTAATTTTCAACCTTAATTGGTATTCTTGTGAATTGTCCTTGAGAGTGCAGGATGATAAGGTTCAACAAAATGTGTTGTCTTTAAGGTAATGTAGGGAGGTTCCCAATTTTTAATTGAGCCAAAATTATAGGTTCTAAATATGAAATGATCCATAATGATCCAGAATAAATTCAGGAGATGGTTATTCACTAAAGAGCAATAAGAATGTGGAACTTTCTTCCTTTTATGAAGTGTTTGATGTGAATAACATGAATACCATGAACTTGTAGCTGGATGAACAAGTTGTGGGGGTAAAAAAAGATTTGCATGGTGATATGATGAAAGGGAGGAGAAGATTTGAGGAACATAAAAACTGATATTAACCAAATGGTCTGAATAGTCTGTTTCTGTGTTGTGATTTTTTTAAATGTTATCTATTGCTCATAAGTATTTTTTCTTTCAGTTGTAAATGCAGATATTGCTTGTTTGTATAAACAAGCTACAATACATCCATTTGCTTTCAGAACTCATACTCATCAATTAGGTAAGAACCGTGTATTCTTAAATAATTAAATTTCTTGAATTTTCTGAGAACATTTCTTAAAATGCCATAAATTTTGGAACCGTCTCAAAACATTGGCATTGTGTTTATGTCAGCCTCCCTGGTATTTTTATGTAGTTATGGAATACGTAAAGGTGATTCCATCCATCAAGCCTCCTTTTGCTGCAAATCATAAGAATTTATATCCATAAATTAAAGCAAATATTTAACAGACGCAAAAAGGAAATTAGTAAATTTCAGTTGTGAAGCTCCAAAGATATGAGAGCAAAGCCTAACGATACCTTGTTTCATGTCGCACACAATGCAGTTGTCACTGCACTCCGTAGATGACTTCCTATTGAAAATAACACATGAATCATGTTTCTTTAGCGAATTTAATCATCTGGGTTTATTGTTATTTTAAATCTCCTTGTTTTGTTAATGACTGTCATTGCAGCATATTGTTGCAAATGTTCCTGTCTTGGAGTCTGTTAATCAACGTACTAATTTTTGAAATTTAATGATGAATTTCAGGGGACTAATCATGTCGTCATCAAGGTTGTACATGGTACAGGCATCCAAGTTCAACTGATTACAATAATAATAAGTTATAGAGTCAGAGAAATGCACAGCACGGAATCAGATCCTTCTGTCCAACATGTCCATACCGACCAGATATCCCATCCCAATATAGTCCCACCTGCCAGCACCCGGCCCATATCGCTCGAAACCCTTCCTAATCATATACCCATCCAAATGCTTCTTAAATGTTGCAATTGTACTAGCCTCCACCACTTATCTGGCAGCTCGTTCCATAAACGTACCCCCTCTGCATTAAAAAAAGTTGCCCCATAAGTCTCATTTATATCTTTTCCCTCTCATCCTAAACCTATGCTCTCTAGTTCTGGACTCCACCACTCCAGGGAAAAGATTAACTGTTTATCCTACCCTTGCCCCTCATGATTTTATAAACCTCTATAAGGTCACCCCGCAGCTTCCAAACCTCCAGGGAAAACAGCCCGAGCCTAGTCAAACTCTTCCAGCAGCTCAAATCCTCCAACCCTGGCAACATCCTTGTCAATCTTTTCTGAACCCTTTCAAGTTGCATAACATCTTTCCAGTAGGAAGGAGACCAGAATTGCACACAATATTCTAATAGTGGCCTAATCAGTGTCCTATACAGCTGCAGCATGACCTCCCAACTCCTGTACTCAATACTCTGACCAATAAAGGAAAGCGTACCAAACGCCGCCTTCACTATACTATCTACCTGCAACTCCACTTTCAAGGAGCTATGAACCTGCTATCCAAGGTCTCTTTGTTCAGCGACATTCCCGAGGACCTTACCATTAAGTGTAGAAGTCCTGCTAAGATTTGCTTCCCAACATACAGCACCTCACATTTATCTATATTAAACTCCATCTGCCACTTCTCAGCCCATTGGCCCATCTAATCAAGATCCCATTGTAATCTGAGGTAACCTTCACTGTCCACTACTACACCAATTTTGGTGTCACCTGTAAACTTACTAACTATACCTGTTATGCTCACGTCCAAATCATTTATATAAATGGTGAAAAATGGTGGACCCAGCAATTGATTACAAACCTTTTTTCTAATATTTGAATTATAACATCTGTTATAGGCAATTTTTTAAGGCAAAATAATCATATAACCATATGATATTAAGTAACTTTGTTAATTTCAGAAATATCATTCCTTTCTTGCATCTGAATGAGGTAACGCTTATATAGTTCGTAAAGTAGAGAAATAGGATTAATGGAATGAAAATGTCTGTTAAACAGCCTGAGGAGCTGAGATGCACAAAACTAAGCCATTGTAGCACCACTATTGATGGATGCTGTAAAAGCATTACATCTTTAACCAATCAATTGCCGTCATAAACTCATTATAAGTACAGAATAGGCAATTTCCAGTAGTGAAAGTGGACAACTGGAAGTAAAACTTTGGTAAAATTAGATAATTTATTTGGGTCCTGAAAATCTGTTACACGGGTATCAAGAGAAGATTGCCAGTGACCTCTATCAGTAAGCCTGCCAGAATCCTCCATGTCAGGGTGAAGCTTCCAAAGGACATGTCTCAGTTACCTCCTTAGTGGCAATGTCAAAATTTGGATGAAGTGCTAATTGGGAGTGTCAGGGGAGTGGGGTTTTTTCTCCCTCTCCTCGAAATTGTACATCATAACAGTCTGCTTTAGAATATTTTGCCTCCAAAGTAGTTCTGTCCTTCAGCGATCCAGGATAGGATTTTGTCCTGAAGTCAGCAACAGGCCTTATAATCAATTATTATTAGTGTCATTGATCTGAATGAGGATACTATTGGATCCCTTTGAAAATTGGACAAGTAGAGCACTCATTTTGGCGAGTCCTGCATCTTTTAAAATAGTGACTACCTCAACTGCAAAGCCCCAACCCAGTTTGTCTGTGTTCATATTGACATTCCAACAGATTGGGCTATGAATTTGAGGCATGTTTTAAAATTATGCTATTCGCCATAGATCATTTATTTGAGTAGTGTTTCTGCTCAATAGAAAATATTTCATTACCTAGCATAAAATGTAACTTGGGTATTCCTGAAACCATTATCTACTACCTTATCAAAAGTGTTCGAGCATAAGTTCACAATGTATGATTAATGTGAACTTAGAATTCCAATACATGTATATGAATGAGGAAAATTTGCTGATGGACCCAACAAAGTTGTAATTTGAAGAAACTCGATCCAAATTTTTTTTCTTTCCCTTAAATAAAAATGCTGTTTTACACTAATTGTCCACTGTCAAATGTTTGTGCCTTCGCAAAACTTTTGAACAATTCACTTTGTGAGAAGTATGACATAATGGATCAATTGAAAACTACACAATTACTGATCAGATATTTGAGAAATACTAGTTTGCGTCTGTAAGTCTCCTCCCTAACTGTCAGAAATGCTCTGCACCCTTTGTCAGCCTGACAGCACTTCAGCTTAATTTTTCAAATAGTTACAGGACCACCATCTCATTATTTTTGTCAAGTTTTGGCTGGTTATATGACATGCTAACAATGTATTTTTAAAAATTAGACTCTTAAATGCATTAAAGATACTTGCTGTGAAGCCATATTAAAAAATGTATTTATTCTGGACATCAGCCCAAGTAGTTTTAGGGTACAAATTGATTATTTTTCAAGTTATGGTGCAATGTAGAACATAGGTTGGATACAAGAAGCTAATGTAATGCACAAGACGATAATGGGAAAATTTGAAAGGTGACAGTTAAAGTAGGTTTTAATCATTCTGAAGCACATTTTGAGGTAAGGGACTCAAAATTTGGTTATTACATCGAGAAGAAAGAAAGCTCACATTGCTATATAAACAGCTTTGCCATGCACACTGTGGACTAATTATGACCTGATGCTCTCAGAAGTGGAGTTAAGTGTTCAACCTTTCAATTAGGTAATTTCAATGGTTGAATCTGATGTATGGACTTAAATACTATTTACGTGTAAGAGTGATTGAGTATGATTTGTTGATGGAATGCTTGGCTGAAACTTAAGTTTGTTGCTTGTAAAGTACAATTGCACAATGAAAATTTAAATTTGTGTAATCAGAAATTTTTTAGAATATGTTCATTATATAGGAAATAGTGTCAATAATATATTAAGAGCATGCTTTTTCAGATAAAGTTAAATTTGGAACTATAAAAATTGAGTCGTCTTAGTTAACTCAGATCAAGTAAGTCGGAAAATATTTTAACGTCCTTGTTTAAAGTTGTCAATCTTAAAGTTGTACATGTAAAATCTTATACTAGAAATATTGCTGCTGATGTATGCTCGTGCACTTTTAAATGCACTCTGCTGAAATGTATATTCTGCATTTTCAGAATTGACAATGAAAAAAAAATTCAACATCAAAGAAATTAGCTGAACTGCATTGAATACCTAGAATAAACATTTAATTGTCCCTAACCCCTCTGACAGCAATTGATGTGTGGGGAAAAAACATGAGTCTGTTCAAATCTGCAGTTTTGTTTCTAAATGTAGAAATGTATTTTCATCGATATATGGTGGAAAAAGTAATATGTTAGAGTGACCCAATTGTTTTGGTCTCAGCTGACTGCACATGTTAACCTGGTATGCAATTTGTAATTTATGACCTTTTGTCATAGCTTCCAACTATGCCCTTTTGTGCCCCGAGTACCACAAATGTTCAATATTTATGTTTCAATGCATTTTTTCCCTTGAGGCATGCCAATAACTTGCATTCAATGTTGATTTCTGTAATTTTAGGTCAAGTGGTTAGTGGATACAGAGTAAGGGATGGAAAATGGACATTAATAGGTCGACAGAGTCCACAAATGCCCCAGGTATGTTTGTTCCTCAGTACAAAATCATAGAGATGTACAGCACGGAAACACCTTCATCCAACTCATCCATGCCAACCAGGTATCCCAATCCAATCTAATCCCACCTACCAGTACACGGCCCATATCTCCCAAACCCTTCCTATTCGCATATCCATCCAGATGCCTGTTGAATGTTGCAATTGTACCAGCCTCCACCATGTACCACCCTCTGCGTGAAAAATCTGCCCCATAGGTCTCTTTTATATCTTTTTTCCCCCCTCACCCTAAACCTATGCCCTCTAGTTCTGGACACCAGCACTCCAGGGAAAAGATTAACTATTTATCCTATCCATATTCCTCATGATTTTATAAACCTCTATAAGGTCACCCCTCAGCCTCTGACGCTCCAGGGAAAACAGTCAGAGTCTATTCAGCCTCTCCCTATATTCAAATCCTCCAACCCTGGTTGTAAATCTTTTCTGAACCCTTTCAAGTTTCATAATAACATTCCGATAGGAAGGAGACTAGAATTGCACGCAATATTCCAACAGTGACCTAACCAATGTCCTGTTCAGCTGCAACATGACCTCCCAATTCCTGTACGCTATACTCTGACCAATAAAGGAAAGCATACCAAACGTTGCCTTCACTATCCTATCTCACTGCGACTCCACTTTCAAGGAGCTATGAACCTGCACTCCCAAGGACCTTACCATTAAGTGTATCAGTCCTGCTAAGATTTGCTTTCCCAAAATGCAGCACTTCACGTTTATCTAAATTAAAATCCATCTGCCAATCCTCAGCCCATTGGCCCATCTGATCAAGATCCCATTGTAATCTGAGATTACCTTCTTCGCTGTCCACTACACCTCCAATTTTGGTGTCATCTGCAAACTTACTAACAATACGTCTTATACTCCTATCCAAATCATTTATTTAAATGACGAAAATTAGTAGACCCAGCACCGATCCTTGTGGCAATCCACTTTTCGCAGGCCATCAGTCTGAAAAACAACCCTCCATCACCACCCTCTGTCTTCTGCCTTTGAGCCAGTTCTGTATCCACATGGCTAGTTCTCACTTCCATGAGATCTAACCTTGATAACCAGTCCCCCATGCGGAACCTTGTTGAACTCCTTACTGAAGTCCATGTATGTCACATCTACCACTCTGCCTTCATCAATCCTCTTTGTTACTACTTCAAAAAACTCATCAAGTTTGTGAGACATGATATCTCACGCACAAAGCCATGTTGACTATCCTTAATTAGTCCTTGTCCCTCAGGATTCCCTCCAACAATGAGCCCATCACAGACATCAGGCTCACTGGTCTATAGTTTCCTGGCTTGTCCTTACCACCTTTCTTAAACAGTGGCACCAGGTTAGCCAACCTCCAGTGTTCTGGCACCTCACCTGTGACTATCGATGATGCAAATATATCAGTAATGTCCCTAAGAGCTCTAGGGTACACCTGAACAGGTCCGTAGGGTTTTTATCCACTTTTTTGCATTTGAAGACATCCAGCATTCCTCCTCTGTATTCGTGACATTTTTCAAGATGTCACCATCTATTCCCCTACATTCTATATCTTCCATGTCCTTTTCCACAGTAAATACTTATGCAAAATACTCATTTACCATCTGCCCCATCTCCTGCATCTCCACACAAAGGCCACCTTGCTGATCTTTGAGGGGCCCTATTCTCTCCATAGTTACCCTTTTGACCTTAATGTATTTGTAAAAACCCTTTGGATTCTCCTTCACTCTATTTGCCAAAGCTATCTCATGTCCCTTTTTTGCCCTCCTCATGTCCCTCTTCAGTATACTCCTACTGCCTTTATACTCTACTAAGGATGCACTCTATTTATCCTTTCTATACCTGACATATGCTTCCATTTTCTTAACCAAACCCTCAATTTCTTTAATCATGCAGCATTCCCTATACCTACCAGCCTTTCTTTTCACCCTAACAGGAATATACTTTCTTTGGACTCTCAACCGGTGACAAGCAGTGTCCCGCAGGGTTCAGTGTTGGGGCCGCAGCTGTTCACGTTATAGATTAATGATCTGGATGAAGGCACTGGGGGCATTCTAGCAAAGTTTGCCGATAATACAAGGTTAGGTGGACAGGCAGGTAGTACTGAGAAAATGGGGAAGTTGCAGAAGGATCTAGACAGTTTGGGAGAGTGGTCCAGGAAATGGATGATGGGATTCAATGGGAGCAAATGCGAGGTCTTGCACTTTGGAAAAAAGAATACAAGCATGGATTACTTTCTAAACGGTGAGAAAATTCATAAAGCCAAAGTGCAAAGGGATCGGGGAGTGCTAGTTGAGGAATCTCTAAAGGTAAACATGCAGGTTGAGTCTGTAATTAAGGAAGCGAAAGCAATGTTGCCATTTATCTCGAGGGTTGGAATATAAAAGCACCATTGTGCTACTGAGACTTTATAAAGCTCTGGTTAGGCCCCATTTGGAGTATTGTGTCCAGTTTTTGGTCCCCACACTTCAGGAAGGACATACTGGCACTGGAGGGGATATTCACACAGATGATCCCTGGAATGGTAGGTCGAACATACGAGGAACGGCTGAGGATCCTGGGATTGTATTCATTGGAATTTAGAAGATTCAGAGGAGCTCTAATAGAAACTTATAAGATAATACATGGCTTGGAAATGGTGGACGCTAGGAAATTGTTTCCATTAGGCGAGGAGAGTAGGATCCGTGGACACAGCCTTAGAATTAGAGGGGGTAAATTCAGAACAAAAATGCGGAGACATTTCTTCAGCCAAAGAGTGGTGGGCTTGTGGAATTCATTGCTGCAGAGTGCAGTGGGGGCTGGGACGCTAAATGTCTTCAAGACAGAGATTGATAATTCCTTGTGACATCAAGAATTTAAGGGCTATGGGGAGAATGTGGGTAAGTGGAGTTGAAATGCCCATCAGCCATGATTGAATGCTGGAGTGGACTCGATGAGCCGAATGGCCTTAATTTCACTCCTATGTCTTATGGTTATCTCATTTCTGAAGGCTTCCCATTTTCCAGCTATCCCTTTACCCACAAACATCTGCCCCCATCAGTTTTTGAAAGTTCTTCCTTAATACTGTCAAAATTGGCCTTTCTCCAATTTAGAACTTCAACTTTTAGACCTGGTCTATCCTTTTCCATCACTATTTTAAAACTAATAGAATTATGGTCACTGGCCCCAAAGGGCTCCTCAAGCCACTTGCCCTGCCTTATTTCCCAAGAGTGGGTCAAGTTTTGTACCTCCCCTAGTAGGTAATCAGAATATTTTCTTGTACACTCTTAACAAATTCCTCTCCATTTAAACCCTTAACACTATATGACAATCCCAGTCTATGTTTTGAAAGTTAAAATCCCCTACCATAACCTATTATTTTTATAGATAACTGAAATCTTACAAATCTATTTCTCAATTTCCCTCTGCCTATTAGGGGGTCTATAATACAATCCCAATAAGGTGATCATCCCTTTCTTATTTCTTCGTTCCACCCAAATAACTTCCCTGGATATATTTCTGGGAATATCCTCTCTCAGTACAGCTGTAATACTATCCCTTATCAACAAAGCCACTCCCCCTCTTGCCTCCCTTTCTATCCTTCCTATAGCATTTATTTCTTGGAACATTTAGCTGCTAGTCCTGTCCATCCCTGAGCCCTGTAATTATGATATCCCAGTCCCATGTTCCTATCCATGCCCTGAGTTTATCTGCCTTCCCCATTAGGTCTCTTGCATTGAAATAAATGCAGTTTAATTCATCAGTTCTACCTTGTTCTCTGCTTTCCTCCTACCTGCCCCTTACTGTCTCTCGTTTGTTCTCAACTGTACCGGTGTCAGATTGATCTCTTTCCTCAGTATCTCCCTGGGTCCCACCCCCCTACCTTACTAGTTTAAATACTCCTGAGCAGCTCTAGTAAATCTCCCTGTCAGTATATTAATCCCCTTCCAATTTAGGCGTAATCCGTCCTCCTTTATACAGGTCACTTCTGCTCCAAAAGAGCTTCCATGCTTCAGAAAAGAGCTTCAGAAAAAATGGGCTTGAATCTTGCTGGGGTAGAATTCTTGCAGTGGTTCAATTTACTGGACTTAGTACTTCTCTTGGATTAAGAGTTTTGTATCCTGAGAGTTGATACTGCAATGACAGCAGCTGGACAATTGAGGGCTTGCTAACAACAGAGCCACTAATCTATCTCATTCATGAATGATACTTGATTGTAAAAGGAAGCAAGTAATGACAGAAAAGGAGGCTGAATGTGATTTGAATCATGAAGTAATAAAGGAAAGAGATTGGATTAAGGGAGAATGAAGACAAAGGGTAGAGTAAAGAAGAATACATATAAATTTTGAAAACTCTTGAGCTATTTGCTACCTGTTTTTTAAAAAAAACCACAATTGAAGTTATTCCCTTTCTGTATTCAAACGGCTGATTGGTATTTCAAGAACATGAATCTTGACATCAAATTAATTAGCAGATCTAATTTTCCCCAAACTTCATTGTTAACTCTTACATAAATACAGCAACAACTTGAAACTCATGGAAAGGTCAATGGCAAGTTGCCATTTCTTGAGGGTAATAGCAGGAATCAGCAAATTATTACAATTTCTAAATTGTAAATTGGACCATATTTTCCATGCTACAAGTTACTGCATCATATATTAATAATGCAAAGAGTTATTGGTGGCAAATTCTGGGTCATTGTCTTTAAAAGCTATTTACTTAAAATGATTGCCATGAAATTTTCTAAACTGTCTTTTTGGAACTTTGCATGTTCTTCTCAGGCTTTCTATCATGTGGAACACCCAATAGACATTAAATATGGCGACACCATAACAGCTAGATGTGTGTTCACAGGAAAAGGAAGAACAACTGTTACACTGATAGGGTAAGTCTTAAATTGACGTGTTTGATAAGTGACATAGTATTTTTAAAGTTTTATTTGTCAATTGTTATGCACCAGACAAAACCTATGAAAATATATTTAGTAGACTGCCTGTACCCTAACCTTTTTCTTATTTTAAAGTGTAACGTCTCCTGTTCCAGATACAATTCAATTAGTCAAACTACTCGATATTAAGCAGAACACACTTTATTAAAACATAAAAAGAAATGAATTGGATTAACTATAACAATAAAAATGTTTAATAAAATAATACATGTATTAACTACCACTAACTGACTTCCAATATAATAAAATCCCATATGTACACCCTTGGCGAAGAAAAATTCAGTAAAACAGGTTATCTCACATGCAGTTGTAGCAGCAGGAGGAAACTCCCAGCTTTTCGCTGTAAGAGAGGAATAGAAGCTTCCACATCTAGCTTCAAGACCCCAGCAACTGCAGAAACTAAAAATCTTGGTTTTGTGGGAGCTTGACCCCACCATTCAGGCTGCTTCTATTGTTCCAATCTTTTCAAAAAAATAAAAATCCCTGGCCTTGTAAGCTGTTTACTCTATTGGCTTTCAGCAGACAGTTTTTCATCTCTATCTCAACCTTTCTTCATAAAATAAAATTAAAAAAAAGTAAAGACATAGTATTTCGGTGTGTTTTATAAAAATATTTAATATTTTTGATTCTTCAGTGATAAATTGATTTAATAACATTATTCAAATTGCCATGGCTTATGAAAAGTAAAGTCTCCAAATTCCCAGAGAGAGTGCTCTCTCGATTGAGAGACAACTGGTGGTGAATTTCACCTGAAGGTCACCATGCCTGAGGGGAAGGGCAAAGTTGAGAAACCAGAGTGGTGACTTTATCTGGTATAGAAATTGAACCTGCGCTGTTGGCATCTGCACCCCAAGCAGCCATCCAACCAACTGAGCTAAGTGACCACCTCATGGCTTAAATAGAATATATTGCTGCATTTTGTCCATATGATTGGAAAGTACATTATTGAAAGAAACAAAGTCTTTGCACTTGTGTTCCAAACCTTTAGCAATAAAAGCTTTTAAGCATATGATTTCGGTAATGCATGTTATGACACTAGAGGTTAAGCCAAACACTAGGAAAAGCTCGCCTCTCCTCATAATCTGTCAGTGAGTGGCAGCAAACTCTCAAATTCCACTATTTAAAGAAAATGACATCAATTTATTTTTTAAAATCAAGAAGCACACATTAAGCAATGTTAAACTATTCATAACTCAAAGCTCCCCTTTCTCTTAACTGCTTACTATCTGCCTCCAACTCTATAACAATATGCTGTGACAGTAAGACATTTAGTAAAATTAATCAACTTACTTTCAAAACCACACAGCCACTGTTGTCATCTGTGTCTGTATATCTTCCGGTTGAGGATCTTCTTGGGTTTTTCTTTTTACTGCGGGTATGTTTCATATGAAAAGTTACCTTTGATAGAGATTGTTTCCTAATTTCTTGGAGAGCAAGATGTTAGATCTCCAGGAGCTCTGCCTTGATGGCAATTGCTCTCTCTAGTTTTCAAAATGTCCATAATTTTATGCCCTAACATTGGATTGTCTCATTGGTTCGATGATAGCAAAACACCAAATTCAAACTTGATTGGATTTTAGTATCCTGGGGCATAATTTAAACTGATCAGTTAATTTTGAATTGTTGTCAAAACAGCAACGCAAACTCAAGTATCCATTTCACAGCCAAATGTTACATATTTTCAATTTTCCAATAAACTCTGGGACTACCATCTCGTCAGCTTGTAAGCTCTTTGTTAAAAACCACATTCCCACTCTCTTGAAAGTACAGTACACACTTTCAACTTCATAACATACAGAAACAAGGACTGTTACTTGAATCTCTATGATTGCACTGTTGATTGACGTGGAGCTACCATTTGTTCCAGGAAGAGTTGCAATACCATGCAGTCATCTAGCTTCTGTTCACATTCTTACTGTATTGCCATGGGTTGCATGCCCCGTTTTTCAAACCTAGATAGAGAAGTGATGATTTCTTCTCCAGCCAAATAATCTCTTCTATCTCTATTGCAAACTCTCCTTATTTTCATGTTTTCTCTCAAGCCCTGGGCATTTGGCTTACTAGCTATGTCCACTTAACTGACTTGTTTAATAGTCAAGTTTTTTGAGACAATTTATTTTGTGTGGGTGTCAGTTTTTGCAAGGGGAAAATTTTTTGAAGTTTAATTTCGAGTGAAGGGTAAAGTGGGGAAGCAATCACTGAAATGAATGGGGAATACCTGATCAACAGACTCTTTTCTTTTGGATGGCTCTCTGTACAGCCCTAAACGATAGAACTAACTTTATCCATATAATCTGCCAAGGTTTTGTCAGTTTTCTATGTGCAAGGTAACCTGCCACCATGAAGATTCCTCCTTTTTAGGCAGGATTGGTGTACAAATTGTACCTTTTGTAATTGCATCCTCAGGTTGCTGTCAGATCAGAGGAATTGCCAGAATCACTTGAGGTCACTGAGCCTTATGCTTGTCCGCACAACCAAGGAAAGCACCAACCAACCCCTCCATAATATCTAGGCTTTGGCTAACAAGTGGCAAGTAGCTTTTGTTGAGACAAGTGCCTGGCAATGATCACCTCCAAGAAGAAAGAATCTAACCATCATCCTTGACATTAAATTACCATCGCTAAATTCCCCACTGTCGACTGTATGGGTTAACCAAATAAATACTGTAGCTACACGAGTAGGTCAAAGGCTAGGAATCCTGTGGTGAGTAACCCATCTCCTGATTTCCCAAAGCCTGTCCACCATTTATAAGGCACAAGTCAGGAGTATGACAGAATACTCCCCACTTTTTGGATGAGTGCAGCTCCAACAACAATGAAGGTTTGACACCATCCAGGATAAAGCAACCTGTTTAACTGGGACCACATCCACAAACAGTCATTCCATCCACCAGTAGCATCAGTGTGTTTTATCTACAAGATGCACTGCAGTGGTTCCTTACACAGCACGTTCCCAACTCGTGTACCCTTCCATCTAACAACAGCAGGTACATGGGAACAGTACTACATGTAAGTTCCTCTCCAAGCCATCCTAGAACTTTATCCCTGAAGACATTGTGGGTCTACCTACGATACAGACTGTAGCAGTTAAGGAAGGCAGCTCACCACCATCTTCTCAATGGCAACTAGGGATGGGACATAAATGCTGGCCTTACTCGTAATGCTCACATCCCATGAATGAATTTTTTAAAAAAGCTGAGGCTGAGTTATACTCAAAATTATTCTTCATGGCCAATTTCCTTAGAATTAATGACCAAAGATGGTCATATAGAAATAATTACATATGAATGTTTAAGGTTATTTAAAGTTAGCAATGCTAGATTTTGGTTATGAAATTGTAACTTTACTACCTGTACCCTAAGTTGCAACAAGTCTTGTTCACACTTTGCTTGCTGACTTACCTTGGCTAAGAAACATCTCATATTAAAATACGCATCTTGCTTTTGAATTCCTCTGTTGCCTGGCCCACCCTATCTTAATAAGCTTTATCAGCCTTCAACTCTGAAAGATCTCTGCACTTATTTTCTGACCTGGTTAGTGTCCACAGTTTTTATTGCTTTATCACTTTATCACTGACTGTTGTGCCCTCAGTTGACTACTACTTCGAAATTCCTTTGGAGGTAGTTGAGAATTTCCTCCCAAAGTATCTTGAATTTTGTTTAATTTAGTTAAAAGTTGCAGCAAGTGTCTCCCAATGTTTAGAAATACCTCACAGGACTTCTGTCATGATCCTGCCACACGTCTCATCATAGTACAAGTCATTCACGCCCCTTTAAGATTCCATTCAATGATTTCTCCAGAAGTTTTTCTCTGGTTATGTGATGTTTTGACTTTGTCTTTGCAAGC
Organism: Hemiscyllium ocellatum; assembly: GCF_020745735.1. Classification (NCBI taxonomy): domain Eukaryota; kingdom Metazoa; phylum Chordata; class Chondrichthyes; order Orectolobiformes; family Hemiscylliidae; genus Hemiscyllium; species Hemiscyllium ocellatum. The sequence goes on from NC_083402.1 coordinate 61,423,147, forward strand.
CTTTCCTTCAGTCTCACTCCAGTCTAGATTTGAAATTAGATCCCTTATCTAAAGTTACAACCCTTTCCACATTTCTGGTATTTCATTGTCCTGCTGGGCAGTGTTCTGGACTGGCCAGACCACTCAAAACATTTTTAAGCCGGTAGCCCAGACTATAACTTGGCAATTTGTTTCAGTTGTGTACAGTGAAAATTACCCAGAGTAAGTGAGCGAGGTTGACTACGAGGTTTTAAAATTACACAATGTAACACAAAGAACAGAATAAAGAACTCGTACAGAACTCAGTCTATCCAAACTCAACTTAATTATGCTGTTCCAAATTTACGCAACACTCCCAATAAACAAACCCCCTAAAAACACAGTAACAGGTTGAAGTTAAAAGGGCAGAAAGAGAGACAGCCTGTTTACACAGTCCCTGCTGGACTCCCCACTAGTTCTGGACTGAACTGCTCAGCTAGAGAGCCGACCACACCCCTTTCATTATACAGGTCACTTCTAAAACATGACCACTTTGGCTTGAGGTCTCATCTGTTTACATATAAACAAAGGCCCCTCATTACCCTTTAATCTCTGAACTAAACCAGTCTAATCTTTACCGGGAGCATTTTATTACCCCTTTGAATTAAAAACCAAGGGCACAGTATCCTTGAGAAAAGGAACAGCTTTTAGTAAAAAGGGACCAGCTTTGTGACAGCAGTCTTCTGGTTTCCTTGGCTTGTTTCCTCAATATTGTGACCTCTTCAAAATGGCAGCTGGTGGACTGCGCTGAAAGTGTCCTTCATACCTCATTCCATGCCCTTAGCAAATTGGTAAGATGGACAGCAAGGGATGCGGCCCACAAGATGACGCATGGAGAGGGGAGCAGCCAGGAGCAGTGGGACCGCAAAAGAAGACAGTTAAGGGGCAATCAACGTGATGGTAAGGGAAAGACAACAATAAAACTGGTGTGTTACATCCAAATCTGCAATGGACACATTCATTCCAGTTCTGCAGTGTGGGCCCACAATGATGACATTCATGGCAACAACTTTCCAGTAAAATGCTTTGACAAAGGATGCACTGATGTTTTAAGCGGAAGCCCAGGGAAGTGACATGGAGAAAGGTATCATGAGTGGTCTTTGCATTAAGGCAGGATCTGTCAATTCCCTGGACTAAAGCGACTAAACAGTGCTTTTATTGTTAGTGATTTATTTTAATCAATCTGTTAGGTCATCCTATGACGTGTGACTTGAGCCAAGCCCATCTAGCCCAGAAGTTGGCTAGTGGTTAGCACTGCTGCCTCACAGTGCCAGGGACCTGTGTTTGATTCCAACTTCGGGCGACTGTCTGTGTGGAGTTTGCACATTCTTCCCGTGTCTGTGTGGGTTTCCTCCCACAATCCAAAGATGTGTATGTGAATTGGCCATGCTAAACTATCCATAGTGTTCAGGGATGTGTAGGTTAGAATCATTAGTCAGGGGTAAATGTAGAGTAATAGGGTCAGGGAATGAGTCTAGGTGGGATAGTCTTCAGAGAGTCGGTGTGGACTTGTTGGGCCGAAGTGCCTGTTCGCACACTGTGTGGATTCTGAGATTCAGAAGTAGCGACACTACCACTGCACCATAAAGCCTTTCAAAGGTGCTTTTATATGCTGCTAAATAATTGAACCTACATTTCAAATTGCAGTCATCACACCCACATCTTTGATGTTCAAATATGGTCGCAGTGCAGCTGTTGAGCTTCTCTGTTTCAGATATGCGTCATCTGCAATTCTTTGTGTTTACTTTATTTGAGCTTGTCATTCTCATTTAACATGCGTCATCCAAGATGTGCCTGAAAGGACTTATTAATGGAAGATTTAAATCAATTATTTAGGTCAAATGTAATAGAAATATGTTTTCATAGGCTGAAATGTTTGCAAAGGCAATGAAAAATGGGTGGTTAAAATAAAGCATTTCACAAGGATCACACTAATTTGTTGATTTTTTTTTATTTTGAGAGGTTGAATAGCTGATCAATTAACAGATGAAATATGTATCATTTTCTTTTCATCATTCATGGACTAACATCCATTGAAGGGCTCCTATCTAGGGAAATTGATTTCCGTTCAATTTAAGGTTCTTAAATGCGTGCTGAGATTAATCAGCAGTAGGAACCCTAGCAGGTATCTGTTAATGGAGCGGAGGTGGATTGTTTACTACTTGTAAAAATACATCAATGGTTTTGTCTGATGTCATACTGTATTCACTTATTCACCGTGGTAACAATAATGACATCCCATCTATTTTGAACAAGCTGAAGAGAAAACAAAAAATGCTTCGGCCAATTTGACAAACCTTTTAGGAAACATTCAGAATCCTCGAGACTCACTGTATCCGGATCTGTCTGAGATAGTTGGAAACTGCATCCTATGACATCTGTTAAGACAAACTCCAAATATAATGATGCCAATACATTACCAGATACACAAACATCTTTCAGCAAAATATATGTCCTCCCAGGTTACCAGGAAGAAACAAAAGCAAAATATAATAGATCCTGCAAATATAATTCTCAGCAAATTGGGCAGTATTTGTTCACAGATAACCAGAGTTAGACCATTTGTTCTCCAAACACCCAATATGCCCTTTTCCACTCATCACCACCTCTTCTTCCGCTCCCCTCCAAAAAAAATTGCTTAAATATGCAGTTAAGTGTCACATGCAGCAGTTTATGCAGAATGTTTATTCTGCAGTAAATGCATGTGAAAGATACTAGTCTGGTAGAGAAATACTAGTAATTAACGCAAACTTTCCTGCGGCAAAATGTTGATTTTTGTTAGAATTTAAATGTTTGATTGTTTTGCAAGACAAACTGTTAGAAGTGCAAATTGAAAAATAATCATCCGTAACCTGAGTGAAAAGTGCACCAGCTGCGTATCTTTTTAACTGCTCAGATGTAAGAATTCAGGAATAAGCACTGAACAATAAAGGAAGTCTAAATTCGAGTAAGTGAATGTAATATCAAATCCGTTTCAGAGAGAACTAAAGCTGTGGAAAGAAAGATTGATTGAGACCAAGGGAAAAAGAAAAGAGAAAAGTAAAATTCAAATCGACATTTTTTAAAAATCTACAACATTATTATTATTGACAGAATGAGAACCCACTTGGTTGTTAATTTTCAATATCAGAGAGGCTGGTTAGTATCAGTTATTACTTGTTGTGTTAGTTACTTCTGAAATAACTGGACTGAATTTTCTCGCCCAGGTTTAACTTGTACTAAGATCACAAAAGCAATTTCATAACACATGTCATGTCAACTGGTGAACTAGCGAGTAAAATGCCACTGTGGAAAAGCACAAAACAGACATCGATGTTTGGATCTGTCATTTAATTATGTCCTTCATCTGAAATTGGTGTACTAATTGCACTTGGAGAAAATGAGGACTGCAGATGCTGGAGATCAGAGTCAGAGTGTGGTGCTGGAAAAGCACAGCCGGTCAGGCAGCATCAAAGGAGTAGGAGAGTTGACATTTCGGGCATAAGCCCATTAGGAATGATCTGATGAATAGCTTACGTTCCACACGATTCTCCTGCTCCTTGGATGCTGCCTGACTGGCACACGCTGATTGATTGCACTTGAGCAGAGAGCACCTAGCTTAATAATTTTAAAGCAATACCAATGCCCAATTTTGCTTTAAATTAAGCTACTTGGTTTAAAGTTCAGTCAAGGGATGTGGACATTCCTGGCTAGGCAAACAGTTGTTGTCCATCCAAAAGTACACTGGAGCAGGTGGTAGTGGGGACTGGCTCTAATGCAATGAGGAGTACATCGGATTCCAAGAGATGGTTGTGTTAGGGGTCTGTCTTGTCCGAAGTATAGACAGATGTTTCTGTGGCCAGCAGTGAAAAATCAAAATGCTGTGTTGCTTCACTGGTGCCAAGATCAAGGATGTCTCCAGAGGGTGCAGAATGTTCTCGAGAGGGAGAGGGCCAAGCAGAAGGTCATTGTGAACATTGGAGCCAATGACATAGGAAGGGAAAAGGATGAGATTCTGAAGGGAGAATAGAGAGTTTTGCAGGAATTTAAAAGCGGTATAAACAGGGTGGATAGAGATGAGCTTTTTTCCAGGGTGAGGGATTCAATGACAAGAGGTCACGTGTTCAAGGTGAGTGGAGAAAAGTTTGGGAAATACACATGGAAAGTGCTTTACACAAAGGGTAGTAGGTGCCTGGAAAGTGTTGTCAGAAGAGGTAGGCATCGTAGATTCATCTAAGGTCGTCTGGATAGTTGCATGAGTAGTTGGGGAGCATAGGGATACAGATCCTTAAGAATTGGGCATTAGGTTTAAACATGGGATTTGGTTTGGTATTGGCTTGGAGGGCCGAAGGTCTAGTCCTTGTGTTGTAAATTTTCTTTGTTCTTTAAGCTGATTGAGGGCAGATGTTCGCAAGTAAAAGGACGGCTGGAAAATGGGAAGCCTTCAGAAATGAGATAGCGAGAGTGCAGAGACAGTATATTCTTGTTAGTGTGAAAGGAAAGGCTGGTAGGTATAGGGAATGCTGGATGATTAAATATATCGAGAGTTTAAGAAAAAGAAGGAAGCATATGTCAGCTATCGACAGGATAGATCAAGTGAATCCTGAGAGTATAAAGGCAGTAGGACATCAGGAGGGCAAAAAGGGGGCATGAGATGGCTTTGGAAAATACAGTTCAGGAGAATCCAAAGGGTTTTTTTTTACATACATTAAGGACAAAAGGGTAACTGGGGAGAGAATAGGCCTCCTGAAAGATCAGCAAGGCAGCCTAAATGTGGAGCCACAGGATATTGAGGAGATACTAAATGAGTATTTTGCATCATTGATTACTGTGTAAAAGGACATGTTAGATGTAGAATGTAGGGAAATAAATGGTGACATCTTAAAAAATGGAGAAAGTGTTGGATGTCTTGAAATACATAAAAGTGGACAAATCCCCAGGACCTGATCGGGTGTACTTTAGAACTCTGTGGAAAGCTAGGAAAGGGATTGCTGGGCCTCTTGCTGAGATATTTGTTTCATTGATAATTACAGGTGAGATGTTGGAAGACTGGAGTTTAGCTAACATAGTGTCACTATTTAAGAAAAGTGGTAAAGACAAGCCAGGGAAGTATAGATTGATAAGCCTGACATCAATGGTGGGCAAGTTATTGGAAGGAATCCTGAGGGACAGGATGTACATGTATTTGGAAAAACAAGGACTGATTAGGGATAGTCAACATGGCTTTTTGCATGGGAAATCATGTCTCACAAACTTGATTGAGTTTTTGAAGTAGTAACAAAAGATTGATGAGGTCAGAGCAGCAGACGTGATCTATATGGACTTCAGTATGGCATTTGACAAGGTTTCCCATGGGAGACTGGTTAGCAAGGTTAGATCTCATGGAATACATGAGAATTAGCCATTTGGATACAGAACTGGCTCAAAGGCAGAAGAAAGAGGGTGCTGGTGGAGGGTTGTTTTTCAGAGTGGAGGCCTGTGATAAGTGGAGTGCCACAAGGATTGGTGCTGGGTCCACTACATTTAATCACTTATATAAATGATTTGGGCATGAGCTAATGAGGCATAGTTAGTAAGTTTGCAGGTGACACCAAAATTGGAGGTGGAGTGGACAGCGAAGAGGATTACCTCAGATTACAACAGGATCTTGATCGGATGGGCCAATGGATTGCAGGAGTTGCTGCATTTTGGGAAAGCAAATCTTAGCAGGGCTTATACACCTTAATGGTAAAGTCCTAGGGAGTGTTGCTGAACAAAGAGACCTTGGATTGCAGGTTCATAGCTCCTTGAAAGTGGAGTTGCAGATAGACAGGATAGTGAAGTGGGTGTTTGGTATGCTTTCCTTTATTGGTCAGAGTATTGAGTACAGGAGTTGGGAGGTCATGTTGCGGCTGTACAGGACATTGGTTAGGCCACTGTTGGAATATTGCGTGCAATTCTGGTCTCCTTTCTATCGGAAAGATGTTGTGAAACTGGAAAGGATTAGAAAAGATTTCCAAGGATGTTGCCAGAGTTGGAGGATTTGAACTATCAGGAGAGGCTGAATAAGCTTGGGGCTGTTTTCCTTGCAGCATCGTGGCTGAGAGGTGACCTTATTGAGGTTTATAAAATCATGAGGGGTGTGGATAGGGTAAATAGCCAAGTTCATTCTTTTCCCTGGGGTGGGGGAGTCCAGAACTAGAGGGCATTGATTTTGGGTGAGGGGGAAAAGATAAAAGAGACTTAAGGGGCAACGTTTTCATACAGAGGGTGATGAGTGTGTGGAATGGGTTGCCAGACGAAGTGGTGGATGCTCATGCAATTGGAACATTTAAAAGGTATCTGGATGGGTATATGAATAGGAAGGGTTTTGAGGGATATGGGCCAAGTGCTGGCAAATGGGGCCAGATTAGGTTAGAATATCTGGTAGGCATGGGCAAGTTGGACCAAAGGCTCTGTTTCTATGCCGTGCAACTCCATGACACACTCTGACTCTATGAATGTGTTTCTACAAGCAGCACACTGGTCCCAGTTATCCCATATTTACCAAGTTGTAGCATCAAGGGACTATCAAAAGAGGGCTTTTCTCAGCTTTTGGAGAAACTCTGAACCAAATAATGCACTATAGCCTGCTTAAACAGTATGTGTTTTCTGGCAATCCCCTATCAACTGCACTAGGACAAATCTTCCAGATTCTAGAGAATACAACTGTATGTATGTCTTTAACCAGAGACATTGTTCATTCCTGCATTCTGCCTGATCGTCCACTGGAAAAATACATGCTTTTCTATGCTGTCCTTATTGATTGTAGTTCTTTCCTTCTCTTTAACACTCTTTTTGAGCTGTTTTGCTCTTTTTTTCTCTTCTGTGTAAAACTTGGAGATCACAAATCTGAATAGCTGGGATGGTCATTGTTTGCAAATGTGAGCAACTTGCACTTTCTTCCCAGTAACTCTACCTGAAACCCACCTCTCCCATCAAAAAAGAGTCACCCAAGCTTAGCTTGGCCAGAATTCAGAGCAGGTCACATCCAATTCATTTCTCTATTTTGCCTATCTTAGAAATAAAACAAGTATTAAACCATAATAATCTAATAATATTATAAACTTGGCATTCGTAAGGCAGCCAATAATAATTCTGACTTACCTTCCAAAAGAAAGCAACTAGCATTTGACCTTTTATCTCTTGATAGCACAAGTGAGATGGTGAATTCCTTTCTTTTAATATAATGCATTATAATTGCACTGATAATTTGTCAAGGTTTTCTTTTGGATACTGTTGTAAAGAATATTTTAACCAAGCAATCATTTACTTTGTTTACAGAGGAACAGCGAAAGATGAAATGTGCAACTTGTATATTATGTATTACATGGATGCTAAGCATGCCAAGCCATATGCATATTGCATGCAAACTGGTAGTCCTGAATTGTTTAAGCAAATTCCTCCAGAGGCAAATATTCCAATTCCTGTCAGCCCAGATATGGCTATACATGGACATCATACAGGTAAATAGATTATATTAAATCTCAATGGAATGGTTAACTTGTAGCCAAAGATATTTTGTTATAGGAACATCACAATTGCAATTCTGTTCCATTACCGAGATCAGAGCAAATGAATGAAACACATGTGGAAAGCTTTCATTTTAGGAAGTGTGTAATTCTGGCTTTAAAGGTCTTTGGTTATGTGTTTATTAACCATTCAAGGACACCCCTTCAACTGGTTTGAAAGATTTTGATTTCTATTGCATTACAAAACAATGTTACCAGGGCCACCACTTTATAGATGAGCTAGTAGTTATTCTGTTTCTACATGTCCATTGAATATTCTGCAAGAATGAACTAATAGGGAAGAGCACTAAGACTGCTATGATGGGAGTTTCCCTAAAAATAAGTGGTTGGAGGCTATTGTTTCTCCATATTTTAGATATAGGGAAGTAGATTTTGAACTGTGCTGCTTGGAGGATTGGATAGTCCATTAATATGTGTGAAACTAATCTAAGCATGGAATTTCAATCCCTACTTCCCAAACAAATTTGCCATCAATGTTATGCCTTCAAGCTTTGGATATTTGCTTGAACTTTCCGAGTTTTCTTTCAATATAGTGTGTAATGTATTGTTTCCCTAGTATAAAGTTATACATGCCACAGTCATACATATTGCAGTCAGCTATTAACTTGGGTTTCTTTCTTGCATTGTACATGGTTGTGACTTTTTTTAATTTATAAATTTGGAAAAAATTCAGTTTTGACAAACATCTAAACAAATCTAAAAGTAAGCTTCCTCTCTGCTGAACTTGGAAGATACAGTCAGCTCTTGTGCAACCCCGCATTATAGAAGAATCACACTTTAGAAACCACGCTTAGTGTTGTTGCAATCATGTTAAATCCTTTGAAATTGTGTATGAAAGAATAAATTGTAATTATTGTATAATATCTTTTTCATCAATGAAACTAGTCAAAGACAGCCCAGATGAAAATGTCATACTGCAGCAACCTAAAAGAGAGGAAGAGGTGGTTCTTGACCAGGGTATGTACAATCCTATACTTTGATAATAGGTATTAAAACGTATTCTCATATATTCTGGCAATCATCAGGACAGCATTGCTTACGGATGGAATTATAATGGAATATAAAAACGCACTGCATTTTAACACTTATTGTGGCAGACTGTCCTGTCAGTGGTGAACAAATGGTGCTACCTGTGGATTATACTTGTCCACACAGATTTTGCACTGGTACTTTGCATAGATTAGAAAGCTAAAATAGTGTGACACTCGTTGCAGAGCATCTATACAAACGGGACAATCATTCACCTTTCACAAAAACATTGAAAAGGTTTAAACCATGAAGTGCTGCTTTTTTTTATCAATCAAGATTGAATGAGGTACAGACAGAAAAAGTTAGGCTGAATTAAAGAAAGTGACATGGAAAAGAAAATGCAACTTTTCTAAATTGCTCAAGGGTAATGAAAATTTGTAAGAATGAGACTGTGCCTTTGTAAGAGATCATTTTTAGAGCAAGAGAAGGTGTTTGGCTAAAGTTGAAAAACCTCACTCTATTAGAAAGGTTCGCACTGGGATGGACATGACCTAACTCTCTGAGAGATTAGAAATAGTTCATGTTAGTCCTGAGAGTATTGGGATGATATGCTGTATCATCCCATTCCTGTGTTTCACTTATGAGTCAGATATTGAATACTGTTTTCAGGAAGCTTTTTGAGGAGCAGCGCACCTCAGATAACAGGTTCTGGATTTTGAGTTTTCAATGGCACATGGATAGCCACTGTTATCTGATTTCTAGGTAAGTTACAATAAATATTGTTAGCTTTACTGTTATCTCTGCAAGATTTGAGCTAATTATGTTGAAAAACTGCAATGTTGCTATGTATTTTCCAATCTACTCACTGCAATGTAAAACTGTAAGGCAAAGGAGCAGAAGTAGTAATAGACAAGGTCTTTTCCCTAGGTTGGGTGGAGTCCTGAACTAGGCTTAGCGTGAGAGGGGAAAGATTTAAAAAGGACATGAAGTGCCACTTTATCATGCAAAGGGTGGTGCGAGTATGGAATGAGCTGCCAGAGGTGGTGATGGAGGCTGGCAAAATTGCAGTGTTTAAAAGCCACCTGACTGGTACATGAGTGGGAAGGTTTAGAGGGATATGGGCAAGTGCTGGCAAATGAGACTAGATTAATTTAGGATGGTTGGCAAGGATGAGTTAAGTAATGAGACAAGAGAGTACTAAATGACAGCGCACTAGGAAACTCAGGAACAGAGGAATCTTGATGTGCTTGTCTACAGATTCCGGAAGTTGGCAGGACATGTTGGTGCCTTTATCAGTTGTGGCATAAATTATAAGAACAGGGGAGGTGATTTATAGAGTCATGATGCTGTCCAAAACTTTGGTTCAGCCACAGCTGGAGTACTACGTGCAGTTCTCATGGAAGTGGACAAAGATGGACCTAAAATAAAGATTCTCAATTGGAAAAGCATGACTTAATATGACAAGGCAGGATTTGGCTAAAGTAGACTGAGAGCAGCTTGTTGCAGGAAACTCTATTTCAGAGCAATGGGTGCCTTTTTAAAAAAAAAAAGGCAGTAAAATCGATGTTTTGGGCAAAAACCCTTCATCAGGATGAAGGGCTTTTGCCCAAAATGTCGATTTTACTGCTCCTCGGATGTTGCCTGAACTGCTGTGCTTTTCCAGCACCTCTAATCCAGAATCTGGTTTCCAGCATCTGCAGTCATTGTTTTTACCTAGTCTTTTAAAAAAGGTAGTGTGCTTTCATTCTCCTATCAGTTCCCATAAAGGTGAACATAGAACATAGAAAAAGACAGCGCAGTACAGGCCCTTAGGCCCTCAATGTTGCACCGATCCAAGCCCACCTAACCTACACTAGCCCACTATCCTCCATATGCCTATCCAATGCCTGTTTAAATACCCATAAAGAGGGAGAGTCCACCACTGCTACTGGCAGGGCATTCCATGAACTCACGACTTGCTGAGTAAAGAATCTACCCCTAACATCTGTCCTATACCTACCACCCCTTAATTTAAAGCTATGCCCCCTTGTAATAGTTGACTCCGTACGTGGAAAAAGGTTTTCATGGTCAACCCTATCTAAACCCCTAATCATCTTGTACACCTCTATCAAGTCACCCCTAAACCTTCTTTTCTCCAATGAAAACAGCCCCAAGTGCCTCAGCCTTTCCTCATCCGACATTCTTACCATACCAGGCAACATCCTGGTAAACCTCCTCTGCACCTGTTCCAGTGCCTCCACATCCTTCCTATAGTATGGCAACCAAGACTGCACACAATACTTCAGATGCGGTCGCACCAGAGTCTCATACAACTGCAACATGACCTCAGGACTCCGGAACTCAATTCCTCTACCAATAAAAGCAAGTACGCCATATGCCGCCTTTACAGCACTATTTACCTGGGTGGCAACTTTCAGAGATCTGTGTACATGGACACCAAGATCCCTCTGCTCATCCGCACTACCAAGTATCCAATCATTAGCCCAGTACCACATCTTCTTGTAATTCACTTTGATAAGAGTAACTTCACACTTACCTACATTGAACTCCATTTGCCACCTTTCTGCCCAGCTCTGCAGCTTATCTATATCCCGCTGTAACCTGCCATATCCTTCCTCACTGTCAACAACTCCGACTTTCGTATCATCCGCAAACTTGCTCACCCAACCTTCTAGCCCCTCTTCCAGGTCATTTAAAAAAATGACAGAGCAATGCTCCCAAAACAGATCCTTGCGGAACACCACTAGTAACTGCACTCCAAGATGAACCTTTGCCATTAACTACTACCCTCTGTCTTCTTCCAGCCAGCCAATTCCTAATCCAAATCTCCAACTCACCCTCAATGCCATACCTCCGTATTTTTTGCAGTAGCCTACCATGGGGAACCTTATCAAACGCCTTACTAAAATCCATATAAACCACATCTACTGCTTTACCCACGTCCACCTCCTTAGTCACCTTCTCAAAGAATTCAATTAGGTTTGTGAGGCACGACCTGCCCTTCACAAAACCATGCTGACTATCCTTGATCACATTATTCCTATCCAGATGTTCAATAATCCTATCCCTTACAATTCTGTTTAAGACTTTGCCCACAACAGAAGTGAGAGTCACCGGCCTATAGTTACTAGGGTTATCCCTACTGCCCTTCTTGAACAAGGGAACCACATTTGCTATCCTCCAGCCTTCTGGCACTATTCCTCTAGACAACGAGGACATAAAAATCAAGGCCAATGGCTCTGCAATCTCCTCCCTTGCTTCCCAGAGAATCCTAGGATAAATGCCATCAGGCCCAGGGGACTTATCTATTTTCACCCTTTCCAGAATTTCCAACAGCTCTTCCCTACATGTCTCAAAGCCATCCATTCTAATTAATTGTGACTCAATATTCACATCGGCAACAATGCCCTGTTCCTGAGTGAATACTGACGAAAAATATTCATTCAGTTTCCCTCCAATCTCCTCTGCCTCCACATGCAACTCCCCACTACTATCCTTGACTGAACCTATTCTTACCCTTGTCATTCTTTTATTCCTGACATACCTATCGAAAGCCTTTGGGTTTTCCCTAATCCTATCAACCAAGGACTTTTCATGTCCCTTCCTTGCTGCTCTTAGCTCTCTCTTTAGATCCTTCCTGGCTACCTTATAACTCTCAATCGCCCCAATTGAACCTTCATGCTTCATCTTTACATAGGGATTCCAATTCCTTATTAAACCACGGCTCCCTCACACGACCCTTTCCTCCCTGCCTGACAGGTACATACTTATCAAGGACACTCAATAGTTGCTCCTTGAACAAGCTCCACATATCGATTGCGCCCTTCCCCTGAAGCCTACTTTTCCAAGCCATGCATCCTAAGTCATGCCTCACCGCATCATAATTTCCCTGCCCCCAGCTATAACTCTTGCCTGCAGTGCACACTTATCCCTCTCCATCACTAGAATAAAAGCCACCGAATTGTGGTCACTATCCCCAAAGTGCTCACCTACCTCCAATTCTAACACCTGGCCTGATTAGTTACCCAGAACCAAATCCAGTATGGCCTCACGTCTTGTTGGCCTGTCTACATATTGTGTCAGGAAACCCTCCTGCACACATTGGACAAACACTGACCCATCTAACGTACTCAAGGTATAGCTTTCCCAGTCAATATTTGGGAAGTTCAAGTCCCCCATAACAACCACCCTCTTACTTTCACTCTTCTCCTGAATCAACCTCGCAATCCTTTCTTCTATGTCTCTAGGACAATTAGGAGGCCTGTAGAAAATTCCTAACAGGGTGACCTCCCCTTTCCTATTTCTAACCTCAGCCCAAACTACCTCAGATGGCGAGTCTTCATCCATCGTCCTTTCCACCGCTATAATACTATCTTTGACAAGCAATGCCACACCTCCCCCTCTTTTGCCCCCACCTCTGATTCTACTAAAACATTTAAACCCTGGAACCTGCAACAGCCAATCCTGTCCCTGTTCTACCCATGTCTCCGTAATAGCCACAACATCGAAATCCCAGGTACCAACCCACGCTGCAAGTTCACCTACCTTTGTATATTTCTCGCATTGAAGTATACACACTTCAAGCCACTTTCCTGTTTACAGGCACCCTCTTTTGAGATTGATGCCATGTTCCTAATCCCCCTACACTCCAGGTCCTGCACCCTAATGCTACAGTCTAGGTTCCCATGCCCCTGCAGAATTAGTTTAACCCCCCCCCCCCCTCCAAGAGCACTAGCAAACCTCCCCCCAAGGATACTGGTGTCCCTCAGGTTCAGGTGTAGACCATCCTGTTTTTGGAGAAGGTGGGACCTCTATAAAGAACCCCAGTTATCCAGAAACCGGAATCCCTCCCTCCTGCACCATCCCTGTAGCCACGCATTTAACTGCTCTCTCTCTCTCTTTTCCTCGACTCTCAATCACGTGGCACGGGTAACAAACCAGAGACGACAACTGTTTGTTCTAACTCTGAGCTTCCAACCTAGCTCCCTGAAAGCCTGCCTAACATCCTCATCCCTCTTCCTACCTATGTCGTTTGTGCCAATGTGGACCACGACTTCGGACTGCTCCCCCCTCCCCCTTAAGGACCCGGAAAACACGATCAGAGACGTCACGTACCCTTGCACCTGGGAGGCAACATACCAAACGTGAGTCTCTCTCGCCCCTACAAAACCGCCTATCTGTGCCCCGAACTATCGAGTCCCCAATAAGTATTGCTCTGTCTTCTCCACCCTTCCCTTCTGAGCAACGGGGGCAGGCTCAGTGCCAGAGGCCTGAACCCCATTGCTTACCCCGGTAAGTCATCCCCCCCACAAGTATCCAAAATGGTATACTTGTTCTTGAGGGGAACGGCAACAGGGGGTCTTTGCACTGGCTGCTTCCTCCAAGTCCCCCTCACTGTCACCCATCTGTCGGCAATCTTTGGAGTTACTACTTCCCTAAAGCTACGATCTATGACTCCCTCTGCCTCCCGAATGATCCTAAGTTCATCTAACTCCAGCGCCAGTTCCCTAACACGGTCTTGGAGGAGCTGGAGATGGGTGCACTTCCTGCAAGTGTAACCAGCAGGGATGACCATGGCATCCCTCACCTCAAACATGTTAAAAGAGGAACATTGCACTGGCTTCACTGCCAACCCTCTAAAAGTAACCTTTTAAAAAAAAACTAGGTCTAAAGAATAGAACAAGCAAAATGCAGCACTTACCTGCTTACCACAACGGGTCTTATTATTAGGTTAGAGGAGGAGGGCGTGTGGGAGGCACGACCCCTGTAGTGCCTCTGGTTCCTCTCCTGTGCGCCTTTATAGAAAAAAACCTACCCAGGTAAGCTTGCGCTAAACCACTTCCGGGTCCGCTCCGCGCTTTTTGTAAAAGAAAAACTTTCGAATTTAAATCGTTAAACAAACGTCACCTAGCCTTCAAGCAGCCACTGCCAAACAGCCCTTACCTGCTCCGCTGAGAGAGTGGGACCAACAGGTATTGAGAAATTTGGATATGGAGGAATGTACAGATTTGGATTAAAAAGAGAATAGAACCTACAGTAGATAAAGAAAGCTCAAAACACCTGCAGTCCTTGACATATAGAAGGTACAGTGGATTACTGTAAGAAAACATCATTGAGAAAAGTGAGGCAGCATGTAAAACATTGGTATGTAAATAAAAGAACATCCAAAGGCATTTTATAAAAATAATAAGGCCAAGAGGATAATAAGGAAAAGAGTAGGGGTCATTAGGGGCCAAAGTGGCAAAGTCTGCTGGAAGACATAGGCAAGGTTTTAAATGAGTATTTTCTGTATTCACTACAGAGAAGGGCAATATAGATTTCAAAATTGGGAAAGAGGACTGTGAAATACATGAAAATAAGTTTGAGAGGGAAGAGGTATTAGCAGTTTTAATGGGCTTAAAATTGAATAAATCTTCAGCCCCAGATGAAAGATATAAGTTGTTTTGGGTGGCAAGGGAAGAAATTGCAGGCATTAAGTTCTGGAATTTTCTCTGGACACTGGAACAGTTCTGGTAGACTTGTACTCCTTTTTGTAATTCATCCTTGGGATGAGGGCATCCCTTGCTCAGCCAACATTTATTGCCCATCCCAGAGGGTAATTAAGAGTCAACTTCATTACTGTCGGTCTGGAGTCTCATGTAATCCAGACCAGGTCAGGAAATCAGTTTCCTCCCCTAAGGAATATTTAGTGAACTAGATGATGGGTTTTAAACATGATAGCTAATGTAGTGGTGGTAGCATTGTGTAAGAAGAGTGTGGATAAACCTGGGAACTTTCAGCCAGTGATTTTAAGATTAATGAGAGAGAAATTTTTCGAGAAAAAAAGATTGAGGGGCAGAATTAATCTCTGTTTGGAGAGGCAATTATCTTGATGAGCACTTTTGTATGCAATCTTAATAATCTTGCCTCCAACAACTATGACCGACAGTAGTCTCTGCATCAAATGTGCAAGAGCCATTGCCAGGTTCAGTGTATAGAATACTTGTATCATTCCAGACACTTGTCCTCTGAATTGTTAGGGCTAATATTTTGAAATTTAGTACTCTGGATAATGTCTCACATGGGACTGTTGTTACTGGGAAATCTCTACTGTGCAGTCACTCTGCAAATAAAAGGTAGTTAAAATATTTGTCTGTAATTAATAATGCAGTATTATTTTCCAGACTGAATTTTTCAACAGCTGTGCAAAACATTTAGCCTTGAAAATAGCATTTAAGGATGGGAATTACAGGAAGGATGAAAAGTACGATAAATTGAAATTTTGACAAATGTGAGATCATACAAAAAGTGCAAATGACAACAGGGGAGAACTTTCTTTGAAGAAATATGTTTTACAGACATGGTGTCATCAGAATCCATAGATGGTTGAAAGAAAATTTACAAGGGCAAGAGCAAATAAGTGAGACTGACTGTACAATTTTGTGGAAAGCTGATATTGGCACAAGGGGAAAATTGGACCTCTTCAAAATTTGAGAGCTTCTTGAGTTCAGTTTAACCAAAAATAACATTGAAACAACTCATTGTGAACAAAAGAAAGTCTGCATAATCAGCAAATACATCCATCAAAAAGTTCCTTCCCACTATTGGCAAGTAAGTTTTTTTGTCAAGAGTTTGCATTGTAGGTACTTTGCATAACAGATGTTGAATAGGATACTACAATATCATACATGATCTCAAGCTTGGAATTACTCTTTCATTTGTTTGTAATTCATTGTATTTGAAAGAATAAGAACTGAACCCATTTCTGCAATCTTTTTTTCCCCTGTTTTGAAGTGTAGACAATTTTAATTTTTTTCCTTGGCCATGGTTTTTTGTTTGAGCTTGGAAACACACAGTTTGTATTTCTTTGCCTTTTTATTGCATATCTGAGCTATGGTTGACTTTGACCAAGACTATTGCCTTTACATGTTAGAGCTCTGTTTGAAATGCGTTTTTGACCCTGATGGTGTATTTGAGAAGTATGCATGCAGAGATAGCCAATTTAAGTGGCCTGCCTCAGTTATCCACACAGCTGCCCAACAAAATTTAAAGGCCTTTCCTAAATCCCAGACTTCATCACACCAAGCTCCCACCCCATTACTCCCATATCACCCTCAACTTCTATCAGTATGCCACCTTCATACCTTTAATATCCTCTGCCATGTACCATGTATTCCTGAGAAGCCATGGAATAGTAAAGGGACTTCCCTTGAACTAAGGGACTAGTTGCTTTCTACCCACCCTGCCCATGTCCCTTATTATCTATACTCTAAAGAAAAAAAGCCTGAATAATTGGACATCTTTTCATAGCTAAACAGACTTCAATCCAAGCAACATCCTGCTGAATCTCCTTTGCATCACTCCAGTGCAATTGCATTCTCTGGTCTAATGACCAGAACAGCAAACAGTACTGTGGCACAATCAAAGTTTTGCACAGCTCTGATATAACCTCCCTACTATTTTCATCTACGCTATAAATGATCCCTCTAGGGATCTGTAGTTAAGAACCCAAAGATCCCTGCATTATTCTGAGCTTATTATCATTCAGAGTTCTGTTCATCTCTTCTTTTAAAGTGCATCACCTCGCATTTTCCAGGATTAAATTCTATCTGTCACTGATCTGTCCACCTGACCAAAACATCTGTATCCTCCTGTAACTCAAGATCTTTCCCCTCACTGCTGGCCCCTTCCATGGCCCATCTTCATGTCATCCTCAAATTTACTTAGCAACCCCTCATTTTTTTTCTTGGGCTGCTTATTAACCATAAATACTCGAGTAAAAGTCAATCTTATGTAAAAGTCAACCCCCCCCCCCCCCCGCCTCTATTTTTAGCCAAAAAATCTGGAATTTTCCATATATCTCATAACGTCAACCGTAGTTCTTCACAGATAACATTATTTACCCTGTACATAAATGTTATTTAGTAGTTAAAAGTGAGGTCTGCAAATGCTGGAGATAGAGCTGAAAATGTGTTGCTGGTTAAAGCACAGCAGGTTAGGCAGCATCCAAGGAACAGGAAATTCGACATTTCGGGCCAGAGCCCAAAATCAGGAATGAGGATAGTGTGCCAGGCAGGCTCAGATAAAAGGTAGGGAGGACGGACTTGGGGGAGGGGCGATGGAGATGTGATAGGTGGAAGGAGGTCAAGGTGAGGGTGATAGGCCGGAGTGGGGTGGGGGCGGAGAGGTCAGGAAGAAGATTGCAGGTTAGGAGGGCGGTGCTGAGTTGAGGGAACCGACTGACACAAGGTGGGGGGAGGGGAAATGAGGAAACTGGAGAAATCTGAGTTCATTCCTTGTGGTTGGGGGGTTCCCAGGCGGAAGATGAGGCGCTCTTCCTCTAACCGTCATGTTGTTATGTTCTGCCGATGGAGGAGTCCAAGGACCTGCATGTCCTCGGTGGAGTGGGAGGGAGAGTTAAAGTGTTGAGCCACGGGGTGGTTGGGTTGGTTGGTCCGGGCGTCCCAGAGGTGTTCTCTGAAGCGTTCCGCAAGTAGGTGGCCCGTCTCCCCAATATAGAGGAGGCCACATCAGGTGCAGCGGATGCAATAGATGATGTGTGTGGAGGTGCAGGTGAATTTGTGGCGGATATGGAAGGATCCCTTGGGGCCTTGGAGAGAAGTAAGGGAGGAGGTGTGGGCGCAAGTTTTACATTTCCTGCGGTTGCAGGGGAAGGTGCCGGGAGTGGAGGTTGGGTTGGTGGGGGGTGTGGACCTGACTAGGGAGTCACGAAGGGAGTGGTCTTTGCGGAACACTGATAGGGGAGGGGAGGGAAATATATCCCTGGTGGTGGGGTCCATTTGGAGTTGGCGGAAATGACGGCGGATGATACGCTGTATACGGAGGTTGGTGGGGTGGTAGGTGAGAACCAGTGGGGTTCTGTCTTGGTGGCGGTTGGAGGAGCGGGGCTCAAGGGCGGAGGAGCGGGAAGTGGAGGAGATGCGGTGGAGGGCATCGTCGATCACGTCTAGGGGGAATCTGCGGTGCTTGAAGAAGGAGGCCATCTGGGCTGTACGGTGTTGGAACTGGTCCTCCTGGGAGCAGATGTGGCGGAGACGAAGGAATTGGGAATATGGGATGGCGTTTTTACAGGGGGCAGGGTGGGAGGAGGTGTAGTCCAGGTAGCTGTGGGAGTCAGTCAGTTTATAGTAGATGTCTGTGTTGAGTCGATTGGCCGAGATAGAAATGGAAAGGTCTAGGAAGGGGAGGGAGGAGTCTGAGACCGTCCAGGTGAACTTGAGGTCGGGATGGAAGGTGTTGGTAAAGTTGATGAACTGTTCAACCTCCTCGTGGGAGCATGAGGCAGCGCCGATACAGTCATCGATGTAGCGGAGGAAAAGGTGGGGGGTGGTGCCAGTGTAGTTGCGGAAGATGGACTGTTCCACATTTCCTACGAAGAGACAGGCATAGCTGGGGCCCATGCGGGTGCCCATGGCAACTCCTTTAGTTTGGAGGAAGTGGGAGGATTGAAAAGAGAAGTTATTCAGGGTGAGGACCAGTTCAGTCAGTCGAAGGAGGGTGTCAGTGGAAGGGTACTGGTTGGTGCGGCGGGAAAGGAAGAAGCGGAGGGCTTTGAGCCCTTCGTGATGGGGGATGGAGGTGTACAGGGATTGGATGTCCATCGTGAAGATAAGGCGTTGGGGACCGGGGAAGCGAAAATCATGGAGGAGGTGGAGGGCGTGGGTGGTGTCCCAAACGTAGGTGGGGAGTTCTTGGACTAAAGGGGACAGAACCGTGTCGAGGTACGCGGAGATGAGTTCGGTGGGGCAGGAGCAGGCTGAGACAATGGGTTGGCCGGGGCAGTCAGGTTTGTGGATTTTGGGCAGGAGGTAGAAACGGGCGGTGCGGGGTTGTGGGACTATGAGGTTGGAGGCAGTGGATGGGAGAACCCCTGAGGTGATGAGGTTATGGATGGTCTGGGAGATGATGGTTTGGTGGTGGGAGGTGTGGTCGTGGTCAAGGGGGCGATAAGAGGAGGCGCCTGCGAGCTGGCGTTTGGCCTGGCCTCTTACCTGCCCTCGATCTATTTATAGCCAACTGCCGTCACGACATTAACCGACTCAACCTGTCCACCCCTCTCACCCACTCCAACCTCTCACCCTCAGAACGTGCAGCCCTCCACTCCCTCCGCTCCAACCCCAACCTCACCATCAAACTGGCGGACAAGGGAGGCGCGGTAGTAGTTTGGCGCACCGACCTTTATACCGCTGAGGCCAAACGCAAGCATCATTCTGGTGATTTCATCCATCTTGGTCTCACTCATCCCCTCATTATTTAGTCAATAAAGTTCCTCTGCCTGATTCCCTTTTAGGGGCATCTGTTTCATTAAGGCTATCTCAATCAGTCTTTGGGTGAGTCCTCGTATACAGGGTATGATACAAAAGCCAATGGCCACCAATACCCCGAATACTACTATCAGGGAAGTAAGGATGGAAACCACCACCCCCTTCCATCTTCCAAACCATGATTCAAGCCATCCCATGAGAGTTGTCTACTCCTGAATTCTCAGCCAGTTCCTCTGCTAAGGTAGTCAATCCCCTTGAGGCCTGAGTAATTGAACCATCAGGTGCAGTGTTATTAGGAATAAAGGTACAACAGCTTCCTCCTAACATCACACAAACGCACCCTTTTTCTGCTAAAATCATATCAAGGGCCATTCTGTTCTCCCATGCCATCCTGCTTGTCACATCAAGCTGTTCTGATATTCCTTGAACCACATCGCTTGTATAATTTATAAATCGCTGTTGATTATAGAAAATGTAATTTATCCAATCTACATTTTTATTAATTGTTACCCACCAAAAGAGAGCTGACTCAAAGCCTGCTGCAATCTGGTTACCAGCCTTGAATTCATCAGGTACCCCCCTAGGGACTCCTATAGAATCAAGGTAAATCCGGTCATCGAAAGAAGTGTCTACAGTAATCTTTTACCCCTTCTCTTTTTCTCTACTATCTTTTCCTTCTCAAATGCCAGGGTAAATGGAATTGCCAATTGTACATATCCCTCTCCAATCCGGAGGTAGGGTGGGTCTCTATATTTTGCCTCCACAGTACCACCACAGGTCCGCTCGGGGAACCTTTAGTGCTGAGTAGTTCCCTCCCTTCTCCGTTTTAGTGACATTTTTAATCTCTGTACATAATTTCAGCTCCCCCAAATCTCTAGACTGACTTGTACCTCGTCTACGCACACACGACGTGATTCCCAACTGCGGCAGAAAATGTGGGGGGGGTCTTTTGCATTTTTCTTCTCCAAGGGAGGGAACATCAGAGATAGGGAGGTACAATTCCTATCATTCCATGCAGTCTCATCCTGATACAGGGCTATCATACATTTCATGTCCTTCCTGTCTCACTTCCACCCAAGCGGAAAGGGAACCACCTGGGCCACTGGCCTACCAGAGGCACATGCATAGCAATTGCTTTTGTTCAGACTTTTTACAGTATACTTTACCCATTCAACCCAGGCATTTGCATCCCCGTACCTAGTTTCTATTTCGATTGTTTCAAGTCCTTTACCTCTATAATTTTTACTACTTTAGGGTCATTGGGAGGGGTGAAATGTTGTATCTCATTATCCAGTAGTTCCGCCCGTTTTCCCTGTCCTATGCTAATTTGAAAACAACAGCCCAAGAAATCCTTCCCATTTGCTTTCATTTCTATCCCAAATGTTTCATTTAATTATATCTCATAGGTTCCCCCCTTCCCCCACCCCCAGAATTGCTTCGTGCCATGTGGTTTTCTTTATCGTTAGGTATATTGGGTTACATTTTTTATCAGGATAATTGCGAGCTGGTCGGAAGGGGGTCCGGTGTACTGTGACAAGACCGTTATACCAAGTACCATCCCCAAGGCCATCCCCATAGGACTTAAGATGTATCTCAGAGCTGCGGTACTGTCTCTGATTATCTACATCCCCACAATTTACTAAGCTGCATGCATCAGCGTCTATTACTTGTAGATTATCAGACTCAGGAATGGTTAATAATACATATGAAAATAATATTTGACAAAATCCCAATACTAAGAGGGCTAGCATCATAACTCTAAGCATTCCCAGTATTCTAAACATCATGTTGAAGCACAAAAAGACTTGATGTACAATCCTACAAAAATAATCCCGCGCTCGCGTCGCCACTGTATAATCAGTTACTCAAAGTCTCTTCAGTCTGAGTTTCAGCGGGTCTTGCGTTGATTCGGCTGTCCAGACATCTTCCTCAACTGGAGAGTCCGCTGGCCCTTTGATCCAAGTGTAGTGAGTCCAGCCTTTTTCTGCCATTCTTATCGCTGTTTCAGGGGTCAAAAGAGCCTGGTACAGCCCTTCCCAGTCCGGTTGCAATTTAGTCTCTGTCCATGATTTTACTAAGACCCAATCTCCCGGCTGGATGGGATGAGCAGCGGGGCAGAGTCTGTACCAGTAAACTCTGTTTCCTGAGGAAAGACGAAGAGGACAAGCCCAGTATATACTTCCTTAAGAACAAATCTTTAGTTTCGGGAATTGGCAGTGGCCAGAGATAGAAGCTTCCTGAGGACCTGGGACAGTAGGTATTAGGGAATAAACCACCGCTTCCTGTGGATTCAGGGCTGCTTCTTTCATTGCCTCATCAGCCAGTAAAGTAGCATTCCATTCTTTAATTAACAATAAATTAATGCAGTTCATGTTTTAAATTAACCATGAATCAATATGACCGGTCACTGAGAATGCATGAAGGGATCATGCCAATTAATATTGATTCAGGCTAACACAATCGATTTATTGTAAATATTAATTATTAATTATATAAATATAAAAATCATTCTCTGTAATTCAGGGTGGAAATGCAACAAATGACTAATACATTTTTAAAACTGTAATTGCGCAGTTCTATTTGTTTACCAGTCACTTGTGCTTTCTCATTCTGTTTCTGTAATTGTTTTGCTCGAGCACATTCATTTTTAAGAACCCCAACAGATTTCATAGCATCATTTGCAGTTACTTCAGTCCCAATTTGGTGGCAGTATTTTGTCATGAGTGCATAATTGATTCTTCGTGCCTCTCATCACAGAACTGTCATCATATCCAATTAATTCTTTCATTCCCACTGCCTTGGGCTTAAATTTTAAGGATGACCTTGCTGCCCCTGTATCGACGAGGAAAAATACATCCTCTTTATAAAGTCCCATCTTTAAATTTATCAAGGGTTCCTGGTGGGTCCCCGGGGGCAGGAACTCCTGACACCCCTATTTTCATCAAGGTTCATAAACAGTACTGTCTTTACTTCCTTTTTCAAATCTGGACACTCTCTCTTAAAGTGACCTGTCCTCTCACAGTAATAACATCCCGCCTGTGGGGATTTCACTTCGATCCTTGTTCCTGTCCACCAGACCCCTTAACATTTCCTCCCTGACCATTCCGGTTTCTTTCTCCTTTTAGTTTTGTCCTTTTCTTTATTATCTTATCAACCATAGGCTATCATTATTTTTGCCTTTTGTTTCCACTTCTTACGTCACGTTGCCGGATCAATTGCTGACCCGATTTAATCAACTGAATAGCCTTAGGGCCCCCTAATGGCCGTTCTTCATCACCCAATGTTTTATTTAGACCTTGAATTTTTTTAAGAAATATTGCAATATTTCTTGCTCCCCATTACTTCAAACACCAATTTATCAATTCATGCTCGACTAACTTTAAAGCCTGTTCCTAACTTGTAAATATATTTATATATTTACATTCATGTATTCAGTATTTAATATTTAAAATGTAAAATGCATACAGTTCCCAACTTTGAAATCCGTAATTACCCAGTTTTAGTCCCTTAATTTAAATCCAAAATTAGTTTTCTTAAGTAGTCCTGACCAATCATTGCTCAATTACAATGCTATAGGTCGTGAAATAATCAGAACTGCCTTCAAAGAATTTGTCTATTCAAGTTACAAAAAAAACTTCTAATGCATGAACAATGGCCAAATCCAAGGTCACAGATATTAACCATAGGATTTTGTTTTTACTACAATCTAATGTTGAACTGAAACTTCAACTGTCCTCCATAAATCGCTTTTATGTAAGGATAAAAGAGATTAGTTAGAAACTGATAGTAAGGCAGTCATGACCTGTAAAAAGAACAGGAGTTACTATTTTGTTTTTCATAATCACTATAGAATCCTTAACCTTAAGACATCGTTAAGTTTCCATAATAAAAATCAGATTCAAAACAGTCCTGGAACTCAAGCTCCAGGGAATAAAGCAAACATTCAATCACCAACAAACAAATGTGCATTCAAACCAAATCACAAAGGGTTAAACTTTCTACCAGCTGTACAGCTCTTTTCGTGTTCTCTCTCTCTCTCACACACCATATCTCAGACACTTTCTGAGCTTCCCTCAACAACACCTATAGGTATTCCTCGCTTCAGTCCTCTATATTTTGAATATTTTTCTGGATGTCTGGCCATGATTTAGTTACAAAGTGTACCCTCAGTAGCCCTTCAGCCACTAGCCCTTCCGACTTGAAGCATAATCTGATTCCTCCTGACTGTAAGGCTGTTTTTC
Source organism: Hemiscyllium ocellatum (assembly GCF_020745735.1). Classification (NCBI taxonomy): domain Eukaryota; kingdom Metazoa; phylum Chordata; class Chondrichthyes; order Orectolobiformes; family Hemiscylliidae; genus Hemiscyllium; species Hemiscyllium ocellatum. The sequence goes on from NC_083402.1 coordinate 61,447,168, forward strand.
ATTGACATAAATTCAGATATTTACAAACCCAGTCTTCGTCCGACCCATATTTTGGCCAGAAGACGGTGGGACGAAGAATGGATTCCTTAGTCCATACAAAGCAACAATATTTAATCATTTTCTTTTTATCTTTTACCCTTGTACAAATATTATTTTTCCAATTCCACAACATCCTGCCCAATGGAATTTCTGGAGGTATGTTGTAAGGAACCCCGCCTCCATTTCCATTGCCTTTTTCTTCTTTTGTTCTCCCGGAGGCTTTTTCCTTACCCGCGGCACAGCCCATATTGAGTTTCTTTGTTAGTCCCTTATTAACTACTAAAACTCAATCCCGGCCGTCAAGGCAGTACTTAAAAGTCAGTTTTCTTACCCTGGTCTGTGGACAGAGTTGCTTGGCCCCTTTTTGCCATATTTTCTATCGACCTTCTTTCACTGTCTGATTCAGATGTTTCTTGTGGGATTCCAGTCACCCAAGGGAGTGGACCAAACCGGGACACGAGACCACTCCTCAATTGGGAACGGGATGCGTCTCCCCAGTGTCCAGGGCTAGCCACTCCCCCGGCGATGGAAGAACATCCCGGACAGTCCCCAATTGTGAGAAACAAAGCTCTCACACTTCAATAATTTCAGTCCAAGACAAGATCTGAATCGGTAGTGTAATTTATTTCACGCTTGCAAGTGGGTGCGATGTCCATTGTCCACAAGGCAGGGACAAGCACACACTGAAATCAACGAATACACGATATTTATGTAATTTGGTTCCTTTTTTTTATCCCATTTACATCTCCCACTTCTCTAAGACCGACACCCATTACTCCTGTTTATCTCTTGCCTTATCCGGCCTTGTCTGTGACAAAATGCTTATTTCTAGCCTCACAAGGCCGTTTGACCACATCCCACTGTGACTCATTGTTAAGTACATCATTTCTTCACCATTATCTACTCCCTCCATCTGTGCTTTCGCCAACCATACTGATCCCTATGACCTTTTAATTGGGGTTTGTTCCTGTGTTTCTGCAAAAGTGGGAAACAGATGTTTATACCTACTGTTTGTACAAGCTATTCTGGCTTAACCGACATCCTCACAGCACCTTATCTATTTGTCTGTAACATCTACCATTGTTTTGCAATCACGTTTCATTATCGCACACAATTTTAGCTAATACGAAAACAATTATGTATTTCCTCCGCATAGTTTGCATTCTTGTTGACCCAGCTTTTAGTTGAAACAATTACACACTGGTGAGTTCATTTACCCTGCATAAGTAATTATAATTTCAGAAGTAACACTACTTTACCTATATCCCACATTGCTGATGGAACTACTGGGCAAATCAAATCATCTTAGGAGACCTGATTAGAAATATTTTTGTTTTATTTGATTAGTTGGGTGGCTCAGCCCTTGAAACACACTCTCTCAAGGTACAGACTTTTTTTTCATGAAAGAACAGAAATTTATTACACTGAAGGATAAAGAACCAAACCAAGCTAAGTAAGGCAAGTATAATTACCTAAAAACGCACAACAAACCAGACTGTCAACCTGTTTTCTGACACTATCCATCATAGGGTTTCCAGTCCAGAGAATGTACACTCCTATCTCAATTCCTTAAGTTTTGGCTTAACTGACTCCTTGTAGTTTGTGTGTTGTGAACTTGGAGACAGTTTTGAGTCCTGTCTAAATCTTCAGACATGAACTTTACATCAATCTAAGAAGCTGTTCTTTCGCTGTTCTAATAATATGCTGATTTGTAAGTAACTAGACCGTCTTACTTTGAAAGTTTTTACAAAGAAAAATGCTTCTACTGAGGAAACTTGTTCCCTGAACTACCCTAAGCTGCTGCTAGAAGAGAAACTAAACTAAACTTGCGCCAAACTAAACCTCTGTCTTCTGCAGTGATTTTAGTAGGACTCCAACCTCCGTTCCTGCCTGGCATGAATGAGTGAATGATTGATTTGCTGTTACACAATATACAGAGAAAAGTTTTCATTTTGCATAATGATCTGGCACCATTTTTGTAGTTTAAGAACGAATTTAAACAATGTAGCTTTAAAGTGAAGTCCATTAACACCGTTCTGAGCCAGCTCACACCACCGCCTTCACCACTGGGCCAATTCACCTTCACCACTGCCCGGGGCAAAGCAGAGACTATCGCCAAGGACAGTGGTACCCTTCCATCAGTGCTTTGTCACTGCCAGTGCCAGACCCAGCAAACGACCAAGTTGCCAATTCTCGGGCGCCATCTGCTGTCACGTCAGTGTTGCTCATGAATTCGAATTTAAAATGGGTGGATACCAAATTAGTTGGTGAGTATTTCCACACTTGTGTTCCTTCCCCAATCAGCCATGTTTAGAAGCTAAGAACCATATGTGGATATCTCCACAGACGTTTATTTTTAAATCTTGTGGATTGGCCTCCGCTGAATTTGATTCATCAATTAACATCAGACAACTCTGTCCAGTGTCTGTTTTGTTGTTGCTTTTCGATATGTGAAGGTAATTATATTGAGAACTTTTCTTGAGAGTTGATTTTCTTCATAAAAATACTGACTTATTTTGGATTAAGTTTTATTTGATGTAGTTGCAATCTTGTGTACACCTTGCACCCTGTTCCTCTTTTCTTGATTTGGGAAAATTGCCCCCCCCCTCCCGAATGCAGCAAAAGCCAAAAGCCTGCTCTTTCCCTTTCCAGCTTCTACAGCTTTGTTACTACAAAAGACAACATCATCTTCCTCAGTGGCTCCCGTTCTGCCAGCATTCCCTTACCTAACCGGTGGCTGCTGCTCCAGTCACAGCTTGCGCCTCCTACTGTTGATATATTTTATAGTGAGCAAGCATGGGATTCATTGACACAGCCTGCGATTGGATGAGCCGCTCCCCAGTAATTCTATTTACGGGTGACCTTTCTCTGGTAGTTCCAGTGCTGAATTTTCCTGGGCCTTGAGTGTACTTTGTGTTGGCAATTCCTATTGTTCTTGAATAGGGCTGTGCATGTACTGGAGGGCAGACTACATGACCCAAAATGCATCCTGGCTGCCCATGGTCACTTGGATCTTGCTCTTTGAAAATCATATCTCGAGTGTTGTGGTACAGAGTGCCCAATATGTTTACAATCACATTGAGAGGTAGGAACAGTATTGTCTGTGCCTGGCCTCTTGAAGGCATGGGTTCTTCCCCTCTGCCTACAAATAGGGACGTGTGGGCAACCATGCTTTTTTGGATTTAGCAAAAGCTAAGTAGAGTAATTCCAGCCTTTGGGACTTGAATAATATGCATCAGATAATTACCTTTTTATATAATCTGATTGAAGCAATCAAAACTGATTACCTGTAAACCGCAAGAGATTCAGAGCACTCCTGTCAGGTTTTGATGTGAACACAAAACAGAACAGAAAGGGATATTGTAAACCTCCTCAAGATTTGTTTTTTAAAAAAGTTTTCATGGTCACAAAACCAAGTAGCTTAAAAGAATTCAAGAAAACAGTTGTAGTGGTCAAAAGACAGAGCAGTTGAATAGCAACAAAAGATTTAGTTTAGTTTATTGGAAAGATCAATTCACAGATTTGTTAATTCACTCCCTAGACTCTCTGAATCACTCCTATGTTCCTTTGCAATAATTTGAGCCCAGTACATTTGTTTCATATCAGAGGGTAACATTGAAATGCATCTTACTGAGTAATGACAAGTTACTGTGCGACAAGGTTGCAGTAAGTTCTTATCTGTGAGTCATCATACTACCTCACGGTTTCAGCCATACTGGTGACCAGTTATTATATACAGATGTTAAGCATTTTAACATGGATTACAGTTGTGGACCTGTTGCATAGACTCTGAACACTATCGGAAATAGTCTCCTGCAGAAAGAAAACAAAAAAAGATTCATGGAAAAGTATCTATATTGTGTTCCTGTTTGGTCAAATATTACTGCTAAAGTGAATCATATTAATATTCAAATGTTTCCAGGAGGGTTTGCGTTAGTCATTAATTTTTCAATATGGATATTATTATGCATTCAGTGTTCAGTGGACTGTCACAGTCAAGCTAACTATTTCTAATCTCTTATCAGAAGAAGGTTCTTTATTGATTTCCCTAATTCCAGTTTGATAAATAATGTATGTTATAAGTCTTTTAATAACATTTAAAATAATGATCACTATCTTATTGCTGTCCTGCCTGTTCTATTATCTTTAGCAGCTTATTAACCTTTTTCGCATCCTATTTTCTCACTACTCTGCTTTATTTTTTTCTACTTCTGTTTCCTTGCAATCCCTATGCAGGTAATTTTTATGCACTAATTTCCAAGCTCCTGGGAGAACGAGAAGATGTGGTTCACGTACATAAGTACAATCCTACACACAAGGCAGAATCAGACCTTGTTGCTGCAATTGCTAATGTGGTGCAAAAAAAGGACCTGACTTCTGGTCCGAAGGAGTTTTTGAGTCTTGATGAAAGATCTGACCCCGTCCTAATAAGAGACAGAGTTCATAAATTCCACAGGATAGAATCCACTTTAAGGCCTGCTGGCAATAAATTATCAACTCTGCAGCCCAGATCTGGGTTGAACAGCAGAGAGATTGAAAACCGTAGAGGTGGGTCAGACTCTGTATGAAACCATGTCATGTTTTTGCTCTCGTCAAAATCTGAAGGGATTATTCGTTTATTTAGAAAGTTAACTGATCATTTTTACTACCAATATTGAGTATTAAAGAATTAAGTTGAGAGTATTAAATGCAAATTTATAAATTTGGAGTCAAGTATTACATTGCTTATGCAATACCAATGCATAACAAAAGTTTGTAATAAATATGGAATTTGCAAAAGATGTTTTGGAATTTTAATTTTTTTTGGTGGCAACTTACCAATTTTCTAAAATTTGCTTTAGACTGTATTTTATTTGATATGTGCTGCTTTAAAAGTTTTGAAAAATTTATTCATGCAAAGATCCATGTAAGTCTCGAATAAAGTTATTGACTTTGCATTAATATATAAACCTTGTATCTTATTCCCTTCAGGTTTATATGAAAATTAGTGTGATGGTTTCAAAGCTTGTGATGTGTTGGGTCCTGTGTATTGAATGTGTTCAGTGTTGCCTTCTAATAAGTTACTGGCTTTTACAGTCATTTTTAAAATGACTAATATGTGCACATAACAATGAACCTGTGAACAATGTTCTGTGTTTATGCTCTTTTCTTCCATGGCATTGTTCAATTTATTGTGATTCTACCAAGAAGCTTCACTTATTTGTCAAATTTATATCCTATAAATGTCAGATTCTATTTAAAGATTATATAACCTTCAATCAGAATCTTATTTTTCAAAGGATCTACCACTGCTGCTTAAATTTCAGCAAAACTGTTATTTTATGTGAAAAACATTCCAGATTAATCAAAGCCTGACATGCAGCAATTTATTTTTTAAACATAATGTTCCAAATTGCTGTATTGCCATCGTTATTTTAATGGTGCATAGTATAGATGGACGCTAATGAGTTTGTAAAAAGGATCATTGAAATCATATGGTGACTGTGTGATATTTAGATCTTTTATTAATTCTGATTGAGCCACCTGTTGGAATTAGCAAGTGGAAGTGAATTGCTGCTTCAAGAAAAACTGTAGAATAAACCCCTTGGAATGTTGCAAGTAATGCAAGTCAACTCCAATTCATTGGTTATAGATACACACCTAGAAATATAATAGCTGGAATTAACTGCTTACAAACAAAACCAAGAAGCATAAAATAATAAGGCATTGAAATTATCTTTAAAGATTTGAATAGAATTTTTGACAACAGTTAAATTACAGTCCTATCCTAAATCAGACTTTTTCACAATTAATACAGACTTAATTCATATGGTGACTTTGTCTTGTCTTTAGCACTGTTATGAAATGATTTAGTAAATGAATTAGTGAATATTCTCAGGTCAAAATTTTGCCTTATTGCTATTATAATTTAATTTGTATTAATACTACTGTTTAGGATAAAACCACAGCCAGCTAATGTCTTAAAGGGATATTTGATTAATGTGGTGAAAATAGGTTTAAATTTTAATTAAATTCACAGGTTGGAGATCACAGGAGACAACAATGCAAAATCTGCATCAATTCCAGCTTAAAATTATTTAGAATTATCAGATTGACAGCTGTGAGTTTCTCTTCCAGTTATTGTAAGTCAAAGATTATAGTCTCAATTGAAATTGAAATTGAAAGCCATTTCCCATGATTCTTCTGATTCAACGATGGACTAGCTATTAGGCTGAGCACTGAATATTCCAGGTCTCTGTTAGCCATCATTTTTACTGTCCCACTTCTTTGGGCTTGTTTCTCTGGTCACCAAGCTTGGAAAATGCATTGATCACATTGAAAATGGCAGTGAAGGGCAATGAAAACATCTTTCTAAGGATTTTCAAAGTTCTTTGTCTGCATTTCTGGAGCTTCCCAACACCTTCATGCTTCATGTTCAGCAAGTCTGGATTTTATGGCAATTAAGATATATGCATTACAATGTGGCTATATGGCCAGTATACGAAAGTTAGTGGATTCTAGTACTTTGAAACAGTGGCTATTGATGGTTTGCCTTGACACTTCTGTTGGGATGTTGATCGCTGTAATTTTTGTATTTTGGTTTTATCCTGGGTTACTCTTATTACACTTTCTAGTGGCGCTTTGCATTTGACAATAGTGTGGCTATGATTTCCAAATTAGCAGGTTGAATGTGATATACCATAATTAGCATATTTAAATCAAGGTCTGTATGCAAGTCCTTGCAATTGCTGTATCCTCATTTGTTTATATCACAGAGGTAATCAATTGAAAGTTTAGGCACATATAGTTGTAAAAGTCCAAGTTGAGTGCTCTTTTTTTCATTAAGTTTCTACAAAGATTAAATGCTGTGTTTTGTTTTAGTGAACTATCTTATAAATACAGCCTAGAGGAACCAGGTAGGTCTGGCAAAATCTTTGGAGAGAAAAACACTTAATATTTTGAGTCTGATGTAACTTTCCTACTCAGCAATAACTATTTGGCTGTCTGTAGCTGCTGCCAGAACTGCTGGGTTTTTCCAGCACCTTCTGTTTTATGCCAAATTACCAGCATCTGTTGTACTTTGATTTTATGCAAGACTTCTGGTTGCTTTAGCTGTAGGTTCACAGTATTGGCCGTTAGATGATAATGCACTAAAATACACAAATCTCTTTCTTTGACAATTTTATGTTGTTACTTTGTTGATGTAAGTATTTTCAGCATTTTATCTATCCAGTTCATCATAATATGGATGCATTGTTCCATAGCTTTAATATCTGCCTATAGTAGTGCAGACAATTTCTACTCTATAGTGCCAACTACAAATGCAGTTGTTTAGGATTTGGGTCATTCATCATTTGATATTTATCCAGTTGAATTTTTTATAAAATTTAGCAGGTATGTATTAGAGGAAAAATATATAGATATTTAGCACCTGAACATCAAAAAGACTTTGATAAAGTTTCTGTACTATACAGTGCTCTACAAGGTAAGAGTTTGGTAGAATTATTAGCAATCTGACTGTCTGCATGGGCCAATGGGCTGAGAAGTGGAAGATGGAGTTTAATTTAGATAAATGCAAGGTGCTGCATTTTGGGAAAGCAAATCTTAGCAGGACTTATACACTTAGTGGTAAGGTCCTAGGGAGTGTTGCTGCGCAAAGAGACCTTGGAGTGCAGGTTAATAGCTCCTTGAAAGTGGAGTGGCAGGTAGATAGGATAGTGAAGAGGGTGTTCGGTATGCTTTCCTTTATTTATCAGAGTATTGAGTTGAGACGTCATGTTGCTGCTGTACAGGTCTCCTTCCTATCTTCAAGATGTTGTGAAACTTGAAAGGATTCAGAAAAGATTTAAAAGGATGTTGCCAGGGTTGGAGGATTTAGGCTATAGGGAAATGTTGAATAGGCTGGCACTGTTTTCCTTGGAGCGTCAGAGGCTGAGGGATGACCTTATCAAGGTGTATAAAATCATGAGGGGCATGGATAGGATAAATAGACAAAGTCTCTTCCCTGGGGTGGGGGAGTCCAGAACTAGAGGGCATAGGTTTAGGGTAAAAGGGAAAAGATATAAGAGAGACCTATGGGGCAATTTTTTCCTGCAGAGGGTGGTGCATGTATGGAATGGGCTGCCAGAGGAAGTGGTGGAGGCTAGTACAATTGGAACATTTAAGAGGCATCTGGATAGGTGGATGAATAGGAACGGTGTGGAGGGATATGGGCTAGGTGCTGGTAGGTGGGACTAGATTGGGTTGGGATATATGGTTGACATGGGCAAGTTAGACCGAAGGGTTTGTTTCCATGCTGTCCATCTCTGTGACTCGATGTCTGCATTTGGACTCTTGTATGGCATCCTATTTGTTCCATCACAAAAACAACAACCAAACAAAAATATTTGGCATACAACACCTGTGATAGTTCCTAGTTCTATTTGTGCATTTTGAGGTATTTGGGAGCAATCAATATGAGCAGAAGAAAAGTAATAGGAGTAAGCTTAAGGCTGACCGTTCCAGTGGTTTATTTCATCGGGTTTTAGACCATAAGAGATAGAAGCATGAGTAGATCGTTCAACTCCCCCTGCCTGCTCCACCATTCAATAGAATCATGTCTGATATGGCATGTCTTGGTTCCACTTTCCTGGCCTTTCCCCATAACCCTTGATTCCCCCTACTGATCAAGAATCTATCTACATCTTTAAAATAAGTATTTTCAGAAACAGATGCATTGTTTGTAATATTTTAGAATTCCTCCGATTGCAGAAAGGTTTCTAGTGGATTGGAAGAAGTAAATGTATCACATCTGTCCAAGAAGGGCAAAGACTGAAAATAACACATTGTAGGCTTGATAATCTAGTGCCTGTCATTGGGAATAAGCTAGAAACCTTTATTAAAGAGAGGGTAGCAGGGCAGTTGGCAAGTAATAATATAATTAGGAAGAGTCACCATGGTTTTGTGAAAGAGAACTTGTATTTCATAAATTAATTAGTGACCTTTGAGGATGTAACAAAGATGGGTAAAGAGGAATCCACATATAGCTTATTTGGCTACCAAAAGCATTTGATGAGTGCCACATGGAAGGTCACCAAACAAGATAAGAGCTTATGGTGTTGGAGATAACCTGCCAACATAAATGGCTGACTAGCTAACAGGAAATGCCATCTAGAAAATGGGTTATTTTCAGGATGGTTAACTCTAATATGTAGAGTGCAACTGTGATCAATGCTAGGGTCTATTTACAAGCTACACCAATGACTTGGAGGAAAGATCAAATATTTGTTTGTTGTATTTGCTGTTGACATCAAGATAGCTGAAAAGAAAGTTAAGGAGAGTTAATGAGTCAACAAAGAGATTTAGGTTGTATGAGGGAGTGGAATTTTATTTGGCAGATGGAATATGATGTGGAAAACTGAGCTTATCTGCTTTTGCGGAAAGAATAGAAAAGCAGAATGCTAATTAAAAGGATACTGCAGAATGCTGCACTGAAGAGGAAATTTTGTGCCTTCTGGATGAAATTCAAAAGGTTATCATGTAGCTGTAATGAACAATTAGGAAGGTAAATAGTATGTTGCCTTTATTGCATGGGCATTGAATTTTACAAGGAGACGTTTCGCTTTTGCCAGGGGAGTCTACACTTTGATTATTGTGTATGGTTTTGGCTACTTTCATTAAGGAGGGGCACATTGCAGAGAGGGTTTAGTAGGCAGGGAAATCAGTAGGTTGATGTCCTGTAAAGCAAGCAGCACTCATTTTACAGAAATGCCAGGAAATGAGAAGGAATGGTATGCAGAAATACGTGTCTGCAGCAAGAGAATCCAACCCTTTCCCTTGACATTCAATGGCATTAATATTGCTGAATCCGCAGTATCAATTCCCTGGGGGTTGTTATTGACCAGAACCTGAATGAGAACGCCAACATAAATACTGTGGCCATGAGTATTGGTCACCTCTGCGGTGCGGATCCATATTTAGCAAATGGATAAATTAATCACTTAGTTGCAATATTTAGAATGCCAACTTAAGATGACAGATATAATTTTAAAAACTTTATGCAAACCTAAGTGTGCTGAATATTAACTTTGAATTTTTGTTGGTATCAACCAGTTGACAGCTCACATGGAAACAAAGTTAAAAATCTCACAGCACCAGGGTATAGTCCAATAAGTTTAATTGGAAGCACACGAGCTTTTGAAGTGATGCTCCTTCATCAGGTGATTGTGGAGGGCTCCACAATCACCTGATGGAGCGTCACTCCAAAAGCTAGTGTGCTTCCAATTAAACCTGTTGGACTATAACCTGATGTTGTGAGATTATTAACTTTGTACACCCCAGTCCAACACCGGCATCTGCAAATCATGGAAACAAAAGACTTGATAGCTATTACAGGTGTTGCAGGGTAAACCAAGACCCGGACTCTTGAATATGAAGAGTATTTGATGTTCTGGAAAAATAGGCAACAAGGTAATGGAAGTTGGGTAGCATTGTTATAAAGGAAGTTATCACTGTGGTGGTGAATATTGATATAGATGTGATAGATTGTGATGCAGAATCCATATGGGTGCATAGTAAGGAATAGCAAGGGAAAGGAGCCACGAGCATGAGTTATTTATGAGCCTTTGAAGAGTTGCTTGCTGCATTGTATGACGTGTATAAATAGGGAAATAATGGAGGCATATTAGAAGGTCACTTTCATTTGAGAAGGATGAACTACTTGTGGTTAATGAGGTTGTCAAGGAGAAAGTCCAATCAAAAATTAAGGCATACAGAGTAACGAAAGCTAGTAGTAGGTCAGAGGATTGAAAATTTTTTTTAACAACCAGCAATGGCTGACTGAAAAGTTAATAAATGAGAAATTTTATTATGAACATAAGTTGGCAAGAAATATAAAAACAAACAGCAAGAGCTTCAACAAGTATATATTAAAAAAGAAATGTAGCTAAAGTGTGCACGGGAGCCTTGGAGGATGCAACTGGTAAATTGATAATGAGTAACATGGAAAAAGTAGGTGATTTAAAAAAAAAAAAATTTTTTTTTCAGTAGTCTTCATTGGCATTAGTGCTGTACGTAACCCAAAGATATCATGTATAACATAGTGGACCCACAGATTTTTTTTTTGAAATAATAAATACCAAAAAGAACTGCAGGTACTGGAAATCAGAAAGAAGCACAAAAATTGCTGGAAAAACTCAGGCCTGGCAGCATACTTGCAGAGAACTCGAGTTAATGTTTCAGGTCATGTGACCGTCCTTCAGAACAGATGCTAGCTAGGAAAAGATTCTTCTTTATGCAGAAGATGAGGTTGGTAGAGGAGTAAATGATGAATCGAGATGGAGCCCAGAGCAAGAGAAAAACAATTGTTCAGACAAGGGACTGAGTAAAGGTCAGTCTAAGGAAGTAAGTAGTTGCTAATGGGGACGATGATAGCTGACAATGGGTTGTGTGTTGTAGCAGCCCATGTGGTGATGGCTTGGTGTATAGGGGTTGAGGTAAGGACATGGGAGCGATGGTAATGTTCTGGGTTCACATCCAGCCATGGCAGATGGTAAAATTTGAATTCAATAATAACCTGGAAATAACAGAGATGTACAGCATGGAAACCCGACCCTTTGGTCCAACCCGTCCATGCCGACCAAATATCCCAACCCAATCTAGTCCCACCTGCCAGCACCCGGCCCATGTCCCTCCAATCCCTTCCTATTCATATACCCATCCAATTACCTTTTAAATGTTGCAATTGTACCAGCCTCCACCAGTTCCTCTGGCAGCTCATTCCATACATGTACCACCCTCTGTGTGAAAAAGTTGTCCCGTAGGTCTCTTTTATATCTTTCCCCCCTCACCCTAAACCTATGCCATCTAGTTCGGGACACTCCACCCCCAGGGAAAAGACTTTGTCTATTTGTCCTATCCATGCCCCTCACGGTTTTGTAAACCTCTATACGGTCACCCCTCAACCTCCACTGCAGGGAAAACAGCCCCAGCCTGTTCAGCTTCTCCCTATAGTTCAAATCCTCCAACTCTGGCAACATCCTTGTAAATTTTATCTGAACCCTTTCAAGTTTCACAACATCTTTCTGATAGGAAGGAGACCAGAATTGCACATGGTATTCCAACAGTGGCCTAACCAATGTCCTGTACAGCCACAACATGACCTCCCAACTCCTGTACTCAATACTCTGACCAATAAAACAAAGCGTACCAAACACCACCTTCAATATCCTATCTGCCTGCGACTCCACTCCACTTTCAAGGAGCTATGAACCTGCACTCCAAGGTCTCTTTGTTCAGCAACATTCCCTAGGACTTTACCACTAAGTGTATAAGTCCTGCTAAGATTTGCTTTCCCAAAATGCAGCACCTTGTATTTATCTGAATTAAACTCCATCTGTCACTTCTCAGCCCATTGGCCCATCTGGTCAAGATCCTGGTGTATCCTTCTTCGCTGTCCACTACACCTCCAATTTTGAGTTTAATCATAACCATGTCAATTGTCTGAAAAACCATCTGGTTCACAAATGTCCTTTTGGACAAGAAGTTCCCATGCCTACCTGTATGGCCTACATGTGACTCCAGACCCACAGCAATATGATTCACTTTTAATTGCCCTCTTGGTAATGAGCATTCCTGGCAAATTGCTTCAGAATAAATTAGGATATCTGGTCAGCATGGATGAGTTGGACCAAAGGGTTTCTTTCCATGCTGTACAATTCAATTACTCTATATCAGATAAAGAATATGCTAATGGGAGGAAGGATCTTTCCCTCGTAACAGCAATTAAGTATTTGACAAACTGAAGGCAGACACATTGCCAGAACCTGAGGTCCAGTGCACAATGGTTTTAAAGGAAATAGTTATGGAAGTAGTGGCAGCATTGGTACAAACATTCCTGTACTCAGTGGATTCCAGGAGGGATTGGAATTCCAGCAGATTGGAAAACCAGTAATACGATATTCGAGAAGGAAGAGAGATAGAAACAAGAAATGTTAGAATAACATTGGGAAAAATGATGGAGTCCATTATTGAGGAAGTAAAAGGACATTTAGAAAAGTTTATTGCACCCAAACATGAAAGAGAAATCAGCTTTGACAAATTTGCTATATTCTTTGAGGATATAAGCAGCAGAATAAAGGGAACCTGAGTCGGTGGGTGTAGTTTATTTAAATTTTAAGAAGGTATTTGATAAGGTACAACATAAAATGTTGTTTACCAAAGATGGCTCATTGTATATGTTAGCATAGATTATCACTTGGTTAACTGTTGGGGTTAGTCAGTCTTTTGCAGGTTGGAAAGACATAACTGTTGGATAAGTTATAAAGATCGGACCGAGAGTATCAATTATTTACTAGCTATGTTAATGACTTGGAGCAGTGTGTGATATATCCAATTTATTGATACAAAACTGGGTGGGAGGGCATATTATGATGAGGATGTAAGGAATTTATAACTGATATAGTCAGATTGAGTGAGTGGGCGAAAATCGGTAAAAGGAGTTAACCTAGGTAAGAAGTTGAGCTCTTTTCATGGAATCAAAAAGCAGACTATTATTTAAATGTGGTACCACTTCAAAAATTGTGGCACAAGGGGACCTGGGTGTTCTTGTGAATGAAACTCAAAGATAACACAAGTGCAGCAAATAATTAGTAAAGCAGATGCAGTCTTAGAATAAGAACAGAAAATGCTGCGGAAACTGTGTCAGGCAGCATTGGTGGAGAGAGAAGCAGAGTTGACATTTTTAAGGCCAATGTGACTTCTTTCAGAACTGCCAGTGGAACTTTGGTCTTTATTGCTAGAAGGTTGGAATTTAAAAATCGGGATGCCCTGTACAAAATGTTGATGAGGCTGCACCTGGAGTACTGTATAAAGTCTTAGTCCCTATATTTAAGAAAGGATATACTGGCATTGAATGTTTTTCAAAAGAGATTAAGTAGGCTGATTCCTAAGATGAAGGAATTGAATTATCAAGACCAGCTAAATAGGATACGGCTTAGATTAGAATTTCAAAGAATGAGGGATCTTATTGAATCATACACTGTTCTGACTGAGCATTACAGGATAGATGTTGATAAAGTGTTTCCGTCAGTGAGCAAATTTTGAACTGGGGGATGCAATTATAGAATAAGGGGACACTCACTTAAAACTCAGATGCAACGGGATTTATTCTCTGAGGCTGCTAATGCATGGAATTCTCTACCCTAGTGTGTTGTGGAGGCTAAATCACTGGAAGTATTTCAAAATGAGATGGATACATTCTCGAAATGTCAAAGAGTTGAGGGCTATATGGAGCTGGCACTTAAGAAAAATTGAGACCTAAAGCAGATCAGACATAATCTTATAGCAGGGGAGATTTAAGGGACTAAATCGCCTGCTCCTACTCCTATTAAACAGGTTCTTTGTGGCTAGTATTTGAAATTTTCTGGTTAGTCACCTTGTACGAACATTTGCTGCTCTTCTTCAGGAGTTCTACTGTGGCTTAAAGTAAGGTGTTGCCCGTTTAAGACTGAGATGAGGAAACCTTTATTTCCTCTTAAAGTTGAGTATCTTTGGAATTATCTTCCTTACAAGAAAGTGGTTGCAGAATCCTTACCTGTTTTAAGGCAGAGGTAGGTGGATTCTGGATGACCAAGAGGACAAAAGATTACCAGGATATGTAGGAACGTAGAGTTGATGATAAAATCAGATTAGCTGTGATCTTATTGAATGGCAGAGCAGGCTTGAAAAACTAAGTGGCCTACTCTTGTTACTTGTTTGTATGCTCACGTGCTCTGCTAAATTAAGATAAATTCAGAAGATTATAGGGGCAGAAATAGGCCATTCAGCCCATTGATTCTGCTCCGCCATTTGATCATAGTCAGAGACAGAAAAACTGCAGATGCTGGAATCCAAAGTAGATAGGCAGGAGGCTGGCAGAATACAGCAAGCCAGGAAGCATCAGGAGGTGCAAAAGTCAACATTTCGGGTGTAACCCTTTGGCTGATATGCTCCTCACCCCATTTTCCTGCCTTCTCCCCATAACCCTCCAACCCATTATCAGTTAAACATCTGTCTAACTCCTCCTCCAGTTTACTCACTGTCCCATCAAAGCCATTCGAACAGTGCATACATAACTTCACTCATACCTTAGGGCAGTGTAAATGGCTTGACTGGTGCCACTGTTTCTGCTGCAGTGGTACTGAACAAGCTCCTTTTGTGCTGAACAGAGTGCTTAGCTGGGATACTGTGTAATGCAATGCTTTATTGATTAGTTGGTCCTGAAGGAACATGCTGGGTAACTTCATATTCAATGTAAATAACAGGAGACAGGTTAACAAGCTAAAGCCTTCTATTAACCTCTGTCAGAATAATTTTGTAGTTCAAATACAGAATACTGCCATAGGTGTATAAAGCAAATGTGAGGCACATCTAAAACAAAGGCCTCATTGAACTGAATATGTCCAAGTTCTTTCCTCAATCATTCTCAATAGCATTTTCTTTACATGAAAACCTGATGCAGTGTACTTTGTAATAATGGGTTTTCTTTTTGATGAGTAGATGGCAAGTTATAAAACATCGTTTTAGTAATTCTCTGAAAATATCAAGGGATAAAAAAAATGATTTCTATAGAATAATTTGCTAGTCTTCTCTGTTGTCTGTTACATACTGTGTATGTTTTGTGTCTATTTATTCCGATTCACATGTGATAAATAAAGTGAGTACTAGCTCTATTTTGTTGCTGCTCTTCAGGGGCTCTACTAAAAGGTTATGTGAAAAATAGGAACTGATAATCCTCCTAAGGTCATGGTTTGGGTGTGCTGGTGTTGGACAAGGGTGTACAAAGTTAAAAATCACACAACACCAGGTTATAGTCCCAACAGGTTCAATTCTGCTCCGCCATTTGATCATAGAGACAGAAAAACTGCAGGTGCTGGAATCCAAAGTAGACAGGCAAGAGGCTGGCTGAACACAACAAGCCAGGCACAACCACCTGATTAAAGAGCAGCACTCTGAAAGCTAGTGCTTCCAGTTAAACCTGTTGGACTATAACCTGGAGTTGTGACTTTTAACTTTATTCTCCTATGGTAATATGGGGCATACCCAGTGTGTGTGTGGGTGTAAATATAGAGTGCAAATCATTTGGCGTAAATTCTGGTGGAGTTTTACAGGGTCTTTTTTTGTTACAGTGTGCTGTCAGATGTGAATCATGGGTGCCTGCTACTCCAACATGCTGTAAAACTAATTCTGGCATCTCCTCTCCTGTCAAAGACATGGTCTTTGCCAAATTTTTTGCAGACTTCCTTGATTTTCAGTTGTCTGACATGCACCCCTGGTGGTACAGACAGCAAACCAATTTAAAATTAAGGAAGCTTCTTTAAACCTTGCATGTGCTGGAGATATGCAATGATAGATGTTGTCCCTGCAGTTTTCTGCAGTCGTTGCTGCATTGACTGTGAAAAGTCATAAACATAAAATTAAATTCAAATAACATAATGATATGCATTTTAGACTTTGAAGTATTTCTTGATTTAACTTCAAGTGTTAGCTGCCAAGGATAACGGAAAATCAATAAGTTCAGTAATCTTTACCAGTTAGTATGTTGTGTATTGAATTGCTGAAAGAGCTCCCAAAGTAAAAGATTACTGATGACTGCATTGCAGAAATTCACCATGTTCTCAATATTTTGAAAATGTAATGCCTGTTTTTCATATGTGCTCATGGAATGCGTTCAATTGTATCTGGAAACCTAAAATAATTACAAAATAGATTTGGTTTTAAAACCAATAAAGCTACTAATGTTTATTGATAATGGATATTCTTCTTTCCAATTTGTAGTCTCTCACTTGGAAGAAGCAATTGACTGGCCTGGAGAAAAACTAGAGCTGGGTCAAGTTTCTGGAGTTGCTCTGGATTCCAAAACTAACCTAGTCATTTTTCACAGAGGAAACCATGTGTGGGATGAGAAGTAAGTTGACTGTGAACAATTCATTTGTACGTGAATATTTTGATGGGCAGACAATTCTCTTAGCTGCTGATAGTGACATGACTGTTGGAAATTTAAATACAAACGCATTCTTCAGAGTGGTTGCAAGTTTAATACAAACTTCTTGTTTCGCAGAATCATCAAGGGCATAGAGGGTAAAAGATATGGATGATGTTCAGGTTCTAAAATTGTTGAACTCAGTATTGAGTTCTGAAAGCTGCAGGGTCCCCAAGCTGAAAATGAGATGCTGTTCTTTCAGTTTGTGCTGGATCGCTGCAGTAAGCACAAGATAGAAATATTGGAGTGGGGACACCAGGCCCAAATCAGCATCCAAAGGATCATGAGTTGCCATTTCTGCCACCTCAGTGGGATGTCACCACCAGCTAAACAATGGGAAATAGTGTTTAACTAACTTGCAGATTTTTGAAGTGATAACAAACAACATCGTAAAGGCAATAATGTTAAGACATAAGACATAGGAGTGGAAGTAAGGCCATTCGGCCCATCGAGTCCACTCCGCCATTCAATCATGGCTGATGGGCATTTCAACTCATGTTGTTAATGTGGTGGACATCAACTTCGAGAAGGAAGTGCAACAGAACCAAAAACTCAAATAAACAAAGACAGTAGCAAAGTGGATGCAAAATGGGCTGAGTATTGGATAGCAGAGAGTAATGGATGCTTGATTTTTTTTGGGTTGGAGGAAGGTTCCTCAGCTGTATTAGGTTGGGTGGGACTTGTGCTTTTCTGATATGAAAATTGTCTAGATCTTGGTGTTCAGGGTGGGAAGGGGAACAATTTTAAAATTTGTGAATGATTCTGAAGGGACATTAGAGAGTTGGGCAGAAATTTAAAAAGGAGGTTCTCAAGAGTAGTAATATCTGGATTACTCCCGGTGCTGCGAGCTAGGGAGGGCAGGAATAGGAGGATAGAGCAGATGATTGCATGGCTGAGGAGCAGGTGTATGGGAGAAGGATTCACGTTTTTGGATCATTGGAATCTCTTTTGGGGTAGAAGTGACCTGTACAAGAAGGACGGATTGCACCTGAATTGGAAGGGGACTAATATACTGGCAGGGAAATTTGCAAGAGCTGCTCGGGAGGATTTAAACTGGTAATTGGGGGTTTGGTGGGGGGGGGGGGGGGGGGGGGGGAGCGTGAAGAGGTCAATCTGAGACTGGTACAATTGAGAATAGAAGTGAGTCAAACAGTCAAGGCAGTTAGAGACAAGGTAGGACTAATAAATTAAGCTCTGTTTATTTCATTGCAAGGGGCCTAACAGGGAAGGCAGATGAACTCGGGGCATGGTTAGGAACATGGGACTGAGATATCATTAGCAATCACAGAAACATGGCTCAGGGATGGGCAGGACTGGCAGTTTAATGTTTCAGAATAAAAATGCTACAGGAAGAATAGAAAGGGAGGCAAGAGAGGAGGGGGAGTGGACTTTTTGATAAGGGATAGCATTACAGCTATGCTGAGGGAGGACATTCCTGGAAATACATCCAGGGAAGTTATTTGGGTAGAACTGAGAAATAAGAAAGGGATGATCACCTTATTGAGGTTGTATTATAGACTCCCTAATAGTCAGAGGGAAATTTGGAAACAAACTTGTAAGGAGATCTCAGCTATCTGTAAGAATAACGGGGTGGTTATGGTAGGGGATTTTAACTTTCAAAACCTAGACTGGGACTGCCATGGTGTTAAGGGTTTAGATGGCGAGTAATTTAAGTGTGTATAAGACCATTTTCTGATTCAGTATGTGCATGTACCTACTGGAGAAGGTACAAAACTTGATCTACTCTTGGGAAATAAGGCAGGGCAGGTGACTGAGGTGTCAGTGGGTGAGCACTTTGGGACCAGTGACCATAATTCTATTAGATTTAAAATAATGATGGAAAAGGACAGACCAGATCTAAAAGTTGAAGTTCTCATTGGAGAAAGGCCAACTTTGGTGGCAAGAACTTTCAAAAGCTGATTGCAGGCAGATGTTTGCAGGTAAAGGGATGGTTGGAAAATGGGAAGCCTTCAGAAATGAGATAACGAGACTCCAGGGAAAATATATTCCTGTTCGGGTGAAAGGAAAGGCTGGTAGGTACAGAGAATGCTGGATGACTAAAGAAATTGAGGGTTTGGTTAAGAAAAAGAAGGAGACATATGTAAGGTATAGACAGGATAGATGGAGTGAATTCTTAAAGTATAAAGGTAGGAGGGGTATACGTAAGAGGAAAATGAGGAGGGCAAAAAGGGGACATAACTTTGGCAAATAGAATTAAGGAGAATCCAAAGAGTTTTTACACATACATAAAGGACGAAAGGGTAACTAGGGAGAGAATAGGCCCCCCAACGATCAGCAAGGCGGCCTTTGTGTGGAGCCGCAGATAATGGGGGAGATACTAAATGAGTATTTTGCATCAGTATTTACCGTGGAAAAGGTTATGGAAGATATAGACTGTAGGGAAATTGATGGTGACATCTTGCAAAATGTCCATATTCTAGAGGAGGAAGTACTGGATGTCTTGAAACTGGTAAAGGTGAATAAATCTCAAGGACCTGATCAGGTGTACCCTAGAACTTCGTGGGGAGCTAGAGAAGTGATTGCTGGGCCTCTTACTGAGATATTTGTATTATCGTTAGTTACAGGTGAGGTGCAGAAAGACTGAAGGTTGGCTAACATGGTGCCACTGTTTAAGAAGAGTGTACAGGACAAGTCAGGGAACTATAGGCCAGTGAGTCTTGCATTGGTGGTGGGCAAGTTGTTGGAGGGAATCCTGAGGGACAGGATGTACATGTATTTGGAAAGGCAAGGACTGATTAGGGATGGTCAATGTGGCTTTGTCGTGGGAAATCATGTCTCTCAAACTTGATTGAGTTTTTTGAAGTAGTAACAAAGAGGATTGATGAGCCTAGAGCTGTAGATGTGATCTATATGGACTTCAGTAAGGCGTTCAACAAGGTTCCCCGTGGGAGACTGATTAGCAAGGTTACATCTCATGGAACACAGGGAGAACTAGCCATTTGGATACAGAATTGGCTAAAGGTAGAAGACTGAGGGTGGTGGTGGCGAGTTATTTTTCAGACTGGAGGCCTGTGACCAATGGAGTGCCACAAGGATTGGTGCTGGGTCCTCTACTTTTGTCATTTGCATAAATGATTTGGATGCGAACATAAGAGGTACACCAACATTGGAGGTGTAGTGGACAGCGAAGAGGATTACCTCAGATTACAACAGGATCTTGAGCAGATGGGCCAATGGGCTGAGAAGTGGCAGCTGGATTTTAATTCAGATAAATGCGAGATGCTGCATTTTGGGAAAGCAAATCTTAGCAGGACTTACACACTTAATAGTAAGGTCTGAGGGAGTGTTGCTGAACAAAGAGACCTTGGAGTGCGGGTTTATAGCTCCTTGAAAGTGGAGTGGCAGGTAGATACGATACTGAAGAGGGCATTTGGTATGCTTTCTTTTATTGGTCAGAGAATTGAGTACAGGAGTTGGGAGGTCATGTCCTGGACAGCCGCAACATTAGTTAGGCTGCTGTTAGAATATTGCGTGCAGTTCTGGTCTCCTTCCTGTCGGAAAGATGTTGTGAAACTTGAAAGGGTTTAGGAAAGATTTTACAAGAATGTTGCCAGGGTTGGAGGATTTGAGCTATAAGGAGAGGCTGAACAGGTTGGGGCTATTTTCCCTGGAGTGTCGGAAGCTGAGGGGTGACTTTATAGAGGTTTACAAAATTGAGGGACAAGGATAGGGTACATAGACAAAGTCTTTTCCCTGGGGTCGGGGAGTCCAGAACTAGAGGGCATAGGTTTAAGGTGAGAGGGGAAAGATATAAAAGAGACCTACAGGGCAATGTTTCTCACAGGTTCGTATGTGTATGGAATGAGCTGCCAGAGGAAGTGGTGGAGGCTGGTACAATTGCAACATTTAAGAGGCATTTGGATGGGTATATGAATAGGAAGGGTTTGGAGGGATATGGGCCGGATGCTGGCAGTTGGGACTAAATTGGGTTGGGATATCTGGTTGGCATGGGTGGGTTGGACTGAAGGGTCTGTTTCCATGCTGTGACTCTGATTCTATACAAAACTTGAAAGTTTTGTAAAATGTGTGACAGTGTTGAACTTCACAATGATGTCGCCAAGTTGATGAAGTAGACAGATAGGTGGCAGGTAAGTTCAGTGCAGAAAAGTGTGAAGTGACACATTTTGATTAGAAGAACACAGACAAAGAAGAAGAGGTACAATTCTAAAATGGGTGCATGTCAAGGAACAATTGGTCCAAGAAACTGAGTGTATATGTGCATAGATCTTTAAAGTGGCAGGACAGATGGATAGAGCATTTAATTAAGCATACAGTAGCCTGGGCTTTGTCAATAGGGGCTTAGGGTTCAAGAGTAAAGTCTTGAACTTGTATATGACACTTGTTCAACTTCCATTCTGGATGACACGTTAAAAGAATAATGTGAATGCGTGAGAGAGTGTAGAAAAAGTTTACAAGAATGGTTCAGGGGATGTGAAAGGTCAGTTACAAGGATAGATGGGCGAAGTTAGGATTGTTGTCCTTGGGGAGAGGGAGGGCTAAGAGGAGATCTGATAAGTTTTCAAAACAATATTTGTTGGGGGGGTGGTGCTGACTCGATACACTGGGAGAAACGGTTTCTGCTTGTAAAAGGATCAAGAATGAGAGGTCACAGACTTAAACAATTGCAACAGAAGCAAATTGAAGGTGTGAAAAGTCTTTTGAATGTGACAAGTTATTTGGGTCTGGAATACACATGCATGGAAATGTGGTGGAGGTAGCTTCAATTGAAGCATTCAAGAGGACATTAGATGATTATTTTAATATAAACAATGTGCAAGGATTTATGGGCAAGGCAGATAAATGGTTGTAACTTCTAATGCTCGTTTTCAGAGCCAGTGTGGACATGATTGGCCAGATGGATGCCTCCTCTGTCGCACCATTTCTGAAAAAACAATTTTCTGATTATTTATTTTATTGTTAGGGGTATTTGCTGCTTCAAACTGGCTGCTGTGCCTCCTACATGAAGACTGTGAATATGTGTTGAGTGTAATTCACTGGGATGGCCTGGCAATGTGAAAGGGACATGGCAATGGGCCTTAAGCCCTAAGATATAGGAGAAGAATTAAAACTACACCCTTCCCTAAATATTATGCTCAGAAAAATGCTTTATTTTCTTTGATAAATGTAAGATAATTTACAAAATCGGGCTCAGCCAAATTATTGTTACATTACTGTATCATCAAACTATCTATGATTACTTCAACCTGAGCAACCATACTCGTGTCACTAAGTTAGAATGTTGGCTGAGGACCCTTAAGCTGTTTCGGAACATGATTGCATGGTACACTTAAACTGCTTGGTAGCTACTAAGTATGGTCAAACGTAAATGCTACATTTTACTGCCAGTAATTATTTATTCATGTTTTCCACCACTTAGTTCATTTGACCACAAGCATATCTATCAGGCTCAAGGTATTGGACCAATTCAGTACAACACAATTCTCACGTTGGATCCAGTCACTGTGAAAGTGTTAAATGCTGTAGGAGCAAATGTGTAAGTAGAGGATTTTCTCAAATTCTTCTTTGTTTCATTTGCAGTGTTTGTCTGTTATAAAACCACAGTTGCTAGTCCACAATATTTGTCATTATAATCTGCTGAACACATTTAGAGATGTTGAAACTGCTTCCCAAATGCTACAGGTTAAAATTTGTAACATCTTGCCTTCTAAACATGACTTTTTCAAAGTCTTAAATTGCCTTGCTATTATAATTAGACTGTCTGCTGTAATGTGTTTATTATTTGGAATATTGAAAAATATCTCCAAATAGATAACTATGCTAAACATTTCCTGAAAGGCAGGAAGCCAGTGCCAATGACTCTTATTTCTCAACAATTTTAATGTTTCTAAAACATAATTGCAGGATAATCTAGATTCAACTTTGTGAAATTGAAACAAATGTGTAGGAGTTTGATTTAAATTTAAACCCCATAGAAAGTAGGACTTTACCAGGGTAGCATTTGATATGGCCATTGGATTTGTATTGGTCTTCAATAAAGCATGTAAGTAATCTGAAACTGCAATACCGGACATACAGTCTCCCAAGACCTAACACAATTGAACTTCAGCTTTAATTGTATGAATTTTGGGGTCTGTGAAGGATGGGCAACATTATTATCATATTTTTTGAAGAGTTGCACCTATTACATGATCTGTAGGTGATCGGGGCAATGAGTCGAGTATGGTGCTGGAAAAGCACAGCAGGTCAGGCAACATCCGAGGAGCAGGAAAATCGACATTTTGGGCAAAAGTCCTTCATCGAGAATGCGGCTTGTGAGTCAAGGGGGTGGAGAAATAAAAAAGAGTGGGGCTGAGGGGCAAGGTAGTTAAGTGTGTGCAAGGTATATGAAGATGCAAGAGAAGGTGATAGGTCAGAGAGGAGGGTGGTGCAGATAGGTGGGAAGGAAGATGGGCAGTTAGGACAGGCCACAAGGGCTGAGTTGGAAAGTTGGATCTGGGATAATGTAGGGGTAGGGGAAATGAAGAAACTGGTGAAATCCACATTGATCTCGTGTGGTTGGAGGAGGGGGATGTACTGCCTCCTCATCCTCCCCCTCTGCCAGACCTAGACTATTGTGGCAAACTTTCCAGGAACTTTCACATGGGGAGGGGCTGTCAGTGACACAAGATACACAATCAATAGGAATCTCACCTTGATCCTGGCATGTTCATAATTGAAGGAGTCAGGATCCTGAATAATTGCTGTATTATTGCTTCTCAGACTTTTGTAACTATATGTAACTTTTGTAATTGGGGTAGCACAATGCCTCAGCAGTTAGCACTGTTGCCTTAGCGCCAGGTATGTGGGTTCAATTCCATCGTCGGGCAGCTGTTTGTGTGGTATTGGCATATTCTCTTCATGTCTGCTTTGGTTTCCTCCTGGTGGTCTGGTTTCCTCCCAGTCCAAAGATGTGCAGGTTAGGTGGATTGGCCATGCTAAATTGCTCTGTAGAGCTTAGAGCTTAGGGACATGCTGGCGAAGTGGATTAGCCTTGGAAAATGCAGGGTTACAGGTATACACCTACCCTGTACCAAAGGTGGGATGCTCTTCAGAGTATCAATGTGGCCTTGATGGGCTGAATGGCCTGTTTCCACATTGTAGGGATTCTGTTTTCAATAAAAAAAAAGTGATGAGAACTTTTAATTTACTTGTCTGTTAAGAAAAACAGATTTTCAACCATGCTCTGTTATTGTTGTAATGCAATAATGGTGTTATGTGCAAGATCCTTTTTTATTTTTAATATGTTTTCATCTTGCCAGTTTTACAACTCAACAATGGCATTTATCCAGACTATATGGAAAATTGCCTAGATATGTTCTGGACACAAAAAGCAGGACAAATCCAACCCAGCCAATTACAGCCTCATCTGTCTACTCATGATCTCTTCTCAGTTGGCAGCTTTATCATTTTGACAAGTCTGAAAAGACATAGCTCTTGGCATGAAATCTAGCTGTTTTGTTTATGTATCTTGCACTCATGCCCTGATCTTCCCAAACTACCTTACTCGAGAAGTTATCCAATAGATTTGTTCAAATTCTTTCAGTCAAATCTCAGCAATAAACTAACTATAATAAATTTACCAAAGTCTGCGCAGTAAGAAAAGTAGATTAAAGTGTAGCTGAAATAGTATTAATGTCTGCTCTACAGTTAAGAATGATGTATGTTGATAGTCCTCAGCCCACTCCAATGATTTAAAATTGATTAGTCTAGTAATAAACTAGACAGACTAGCCAATATAAATCAAAATGTTTAGTGAGGTGATACAATCATTTGGATTGAGATAAGATTTGTACACTAGATTTGGAATGTCTACTGGATGCTCAAAATGTAAAAATGTTCTGTTTTCCTGGTATGACATTATTTGTCTTGAGATATGAGACACTAAATTCACACACAATTCAAAGGGTCTGCTTCTGGCTTAGATGAATCAAGAATTTGAGCTACTCATTGAAATGCAGCATCTCATAAAGCAAAGATATACATGTGGCACCAATTGAGGACAAGTTCAGGCTCACTATCTCAAAGCTTATCAACATTCACTATCTAGGCTCAAAATAAGAAGGTAACAGGGGTGCTGAGACTTGTACGTAATGTTACTTTGACATCCTTTTTTAGAGGAAGAATATGGGAACAAAATATTTTTTGTAAACTTCAAAAGTACACATTGCATTCTTTATGAAATCTACTTCCAACTGACTTTAAAGAACAATAGAGTTTCAGTTGATTGAGAGCACTTTGTTGTCAGTTGAAAACATACTGGTATTTTTTATCTTAGTGCATTTCAAACTTTCTTCGAAATAGATTTCTGAAGATTTGAACCAAGAACATGTTAATTCACTGCAAGATGGTTTTCTGGAATTTCAAAAGTGGTTGGGCACTAATCTTTAATGGGAGATAATATTCAATGCCAAAAATGCTGTGACAAAATCAACAAAAAGAATCCATGAACAGATAGTTGTAAGTTCCTTAATCAAATTGTCTAACAGATAGGTGGACACCTGGGGTTCATCTTTAAACAAAAAGCTTTCATTGGGTTCTACATTCAGCAGGTACTATCCAAAGCAGATAGGGTTCTTGTGTTTTTGAGGAGGAATCTTTACTATTGTTAGAAAGATATCACAGTTATAGTTTACTAAACATTTGATCATACAGTTTTGGAGTGTGAGAGTTGTGTGTAAGAACCTTAATGTGGTGAGAGATTAAAAAAAAGATTAAAGCAATCTAAAGGTTTGCTGCATGACTTTGCACAAAATAGGAAATACATCAGTGTCACATCCTTGATCTAAAATTTGGAATGGGACTTCACAAATGAAGAAGAAAAATAGACTGATCACATTGTATGAAATATGGAATGCACCAGTAGGAACTGATGGGAGCAGCTACCTATTACCTGTCCAGCAATGACTAGACACAAGGTAGTCACCTTCACAAATTGCAAAGACCAAATGATTCCAAGACACTGAATCAGCAATCTTTCTTCACAGGAGCAATCTCAAAATGGATCAAGTTGCTAAAGGAAGCAGCTCCATCACGTGAAATCTTCAAGACTCCTCTTCAGATTATTTCTATTTATAACTTTTCATTAGCAGGATTTTCATCTCAGGTTTAAATAATGCTACCCAACGTGAATGTTAACTAAGTATGTATTTTAAGTCTGTGATGTTAGCACAATTAAAGCAAAAGCAGGCTTATATTAACAAATACTCTGAAAATTTAAATACGTTAGTTGTTCAAATAATTTGAACATGAAACCCTTGCCTGACCTTTTGTTCTTGACATTGCAGATTCTATCTGCCCCATGGTATTAGCATGGATAAAGATGATAACTTCTGGGTAACTGATGTGGCACTTCATCAGGTAGGAATCAGTCTTTTGTAATGTCAGAGTTTACAGCTTAGTCTTTGTGAAGAAGTGCAGTTGAATGATTTGATAGGTGTCACAGACTGCCTAAGTGTCATGTTGAACAATATGTCATAATTAGTGGGGCCTTGCCATACACGCGGCATTGTTCTGCCATACATTGACCTTCACAAAGTGTGCTGTAAATTAGGTGATGTCCTGGATGCAGAGCAAATAGGAGATTGCAGGAATTTTGTGAGGCTGAGGATGAGAATATGGAATGGAGGGATATTTAGCAAGCATAATGGAGCTAAGTATAATCAAGGTGGAGAGGTTGTACAGAATCTGATTGAAACCTGCTCCTTGGACAAATGAGTTGGGTTTGGACTTCCTTTCATTGTATTACTTTCAAGCAGCCCTTGGTTAGTTCACAGTTCATGTGGGCTTGGGAATTTCTACACTCCTTAATTTTTTCTGTTGATAAATAAGTTTTTACTTATGTATTTTGTGTTGTTTGGTATTTTCAGCTGGTCCCAACTTAAAGTATCGGCACTTTACAGGTCGTCCTTTTCAACTGGGGAAGAAACAGCAGCCAGTGAGACAGAGCAGTAATATTGAAAGACTCTTAAGGTTAGGTAGTTTTTAAGACTTCAATCAGGATATAATATCTTAATGTTGTGCACTGCAGAATATCGTGAAAGGCAATAGGTTGTAAGCGTATCCTCCAGTGATCACAGTCAAAACTAATGAGAGACAGGTCCTGACCTGCAGGGACTGATGTGCTGTTGAAGTAGAGTTTAAAGCTGGCACCAGCAACATGAACTTCACGCAATCCTGAGAGCAGTGAGCTCTTCAGCCTGTCCTGCTGTACAGAACCTTGAACTAGGCCAGTTGTGTAATTCATGAGCTGTAGAACAGAAGATTGTGTGAGCACAGTGAACATGGGCCACGGTAATAACCTGCCATGCATCTCACTGAAAAGAAACACAGCAAAATATTTGAAAATACTGCCCATATCTTCTCCATGTTACACACTACTGGGATCTGTAAATTAAATATGTTTTCAGTTTCAGTTGGTCCAAATGTTGGGGTTCACTGTTAAGATCTATTATCTGTTCGAAATAATTATTTCAAATAGAATTAACAATTCCATGGAAAATCCGGATCAGGAAGAGATAGCATACATTTATTAAAAGAAAATAATGTTTAACTATCTTCCTTTTTGTTTGAGAATTGATGAAGATAATGCTGTTGAGGTGGTGTATATGGACTTCTAAAAGGTGTTTGACACAGGACCACGCAACAGACTTTTGAGAAATCTTGCTTGTGGAAGGCAAACAGGACGCTTGTGTTTTTCAGTCAAGGCACAGATTATAAAAGAGCAGGGATGTCATGCTGGAGCTGTACAAAACTTTTGTTAGGTCACAACTGGAGTATTGTGTGCAATTCTGGTCACCGTTCTGTAGGAAGGATGTGATTACACTGGAGGGGGAACAGTGGCAATTCATCAGGATTGTTACCTGGGATGGAGCATCCTAGCTTCAAAGAGGGGCTGGATAAACTAGGGGCTGTGTTCTTCGGAGCAGAGAAAGTTGAGGGAAATCTGATTGAGGATTATACAATTATGAATGGCATAGACAGGGTGGGTATAAAGCAGTTGTTCCCCTTAGTTGAGGGTCAGTAACAAGAGGGCATAAATATTAAGATGAAAGGCAGGAGGTAGAGAGGATACTTGATTTTTGCTTTGACTCAGTATGTTAAGGATCTGGAATGCATTGCCTGGTTGAAGCAAGTAATCTCAGAACCTCTTTAAAAAGTACTTGGATGAGCACTTGAAGTGTCATAACATTCAAAATGATGGACCTAGTGCTGGAAAGTGGGACTCGAGTAGATTACTGAAATTTTGGTGGTACACACAAAATGGGCCCAAGGGCCTAAACTCGACTATGATTTTCTGAAAAATGACAGCTTAGGTACAAAATTTGCTGAAGGTAGGAAACAAAGGATGGATATTTTTCAGGTCGCAGCAAACATTGTAATTGAATTCTGGGAGGGTCGGTTATCAGACTATTATTTTTTTCCTGATGAACATCAATGATCCAGATCTCAATGAGCAGGAGACAGTTTCAAAGTTTCTGGATGATACAAACCTTGGAAATGTTGTAAACTGTGAAAAAAACTGTGTAAAACTACAAAAAGACTTTGAAAAGTTAGTGAAATGGGGCTGGCAGATGGAGTATGCAGCTAAGTGAAAGACTATATGTTTTGGTGGAAAGAACATAGAAATACAACACAATATTATAAAAATACAATTCTGCTGTACACTTTTCAAAGGTGCACAGCAATAGAGATACCTTGGCGTATATATGCATAAGTCACTAGGTCTAGCAGGATATGTAGATCAAGTAGTTAATAAAGCAAATGCTATCCTGGGCTTTATTAATTGAGTCACAGAGTAAAAGAGCAGGGAGCTAATGCTGATGTTTTATAAGTTAGATCTTATCAAATGTTAGATCGTAGTTGGAGTATTGTGTATAGCCCTGGGCACCACACTAAAGGAATAATTGTGAATATATTGGAGAGATTGCAGGAGAGGTTTATGACAATAGTTCTAGGGATCGGAAACTTCAGTTATAAAGATAGCTTGAAGAAGTTGGGGAGAATAGATTTGATGCATGTTTTAAAAATCATGAAGGGCCTGGGCAGAGCAGATAGGGAGAATGTGTTAAAAGGATCGAGAATCGAATTAAATTTATTGTCACTTATACCGAGGCACAGTGGAAAGCTTTGTCTTGTGAGCAATACAGGCAGATCACACAGTTAAGTAGCATGGATAGTAAATAATAGGTAAAGCATGCTGTTAAGTTTAGAGTGTAGAACGATTATAGGAAATAGGAAATTTAGATCTGCCATATGCGGTGCCATCTTGCAATGCTTGAGGGGTATACTGTGAAATAATTTCCAAAAGAAGCAAAGGCATAGTGAGAGCATTTGCTTTTGTACAGCAAGTGATTCAACTCCAGAACGCAGTATCTAAAAACCTGATAAAGCAGGTTCAGTTGAGGCAACCAAGAGTGTAATAGATGATTACTTAAATAAAGAAAATACTTACCATTACGTGGAAAAATGCGACAGATGACACTAAGTCATAATCCTATTCAAAGAGCCAATGTAAGCACAATGGACCTAATAGCCTGCTTCTGCACTGTAACCATTTTGTAACCTAATGAACAAATAAAAAGTGTTTCATTTTATAATTGTAATTGGGCATCATGCTTCTTACAAATTAGTATGTTCTATGAAATGACTCTATTTAATATTGTGATCAAGTTTTTTTTTTCCCCCTTGTATTCCATGAAATAGGTTTTCAAACTAGGACCTAAAGGTGACTATTTATTGATTCTTGGAGAAGCCTTTCAGCCAGGAAGCGACAGCAATCATTTCTGTCAGCCCACTGATGTGGTAGTAGATCCAATTCGTGGTAATTTTTATGTGGCTGATGGCTACTGCAACAGCAGGATTATTCAATTTTCTCCAAACGGAAAGTTTATCATGCAGTGGGGAGAAGGTAAGATACTGAAAGAGTGAATTTTTAAAGCACTTAATTTTCTAAGCAGAGAATCAATTCTAAAAAACCTTGAAAATACAAGGAAGGGCAATTTTATCAGGAACTGATGATGTTGAATCAAAAATACAATGGGTTAAGTGGCATTGCTCACTCAGATTGGAGGATGGACATAACAGTAATGGTTAATTTTCTTCCTGGAAAGATGTTATTGAATCTGTTGCAATTTTACAACATTCCAAAGTTAAGTAAGCAACATTGAATTATCAAACTTACTGACTTCAGTTGTATTATTAATATGTTGGAATTTGAAGCAACATTCACAGATTTTTTTAAGAATTCATTTGCAGGGATTTGGCAGTTGCTGGCGAGGCCTGCAATTATTGCTGCCCCTTCTTTTGGGGGAGTCGATATCTTCAATATCTTCTATGAAAACAAGCTCCACAATACTTCAGGAAGTGTCATGAAAAGACACTTGATTAATATTTAATCAGGGCAGCAAACAAAGCTGTAGTGGTGGAGTCTGAAAGCAACAGTGTTTTAAATTAAGTGGAAGAATACGTTGGTGGGAGTAGTCCATAGAACTCATAACTGTAACTATGTTGGGCAATAAATAAATCAGGAGATAATGAGAGCACGTAAAAAAAGATGGTGCGTTAATTGTGTGACTTCAGTCTTGTAGATTAGCATTCAGTTTGAGAATGCGAAACTTGAGTTGGAAGCAAATGTGTTAGATTTTAAGGGTATTTCCAAAGGAATGAGGACGGAGTTGGCTCAAGTGGACTCAAAGGAGTTCTAAACAATGGCAGACACTAAGAAAATAGTTTATGCCCCTCAGCTAAAATATATCCCGGCATTGAAAAAGGATTCTAGAAAGGGGATAAACCAACCTTGGTTAATGAAGGAAGTTAAGGAAAGTATCAGAATGCAAGAAAAGAACATATAATGAGGTAAAGATTATGTAATTTTTAAAGCAAACCAAAGATGGCAAAAAAAGGAAGAAAGTAAACTTTGAGGATAAACTAGCAAGTAACATGAAAGAGGCTAGTAAGAGCTTCTTTGAGGAAGTGAGAGACCAAACCGAACATTAGAGAATGTGGTTGGAGAAAATAATATTGGAGAACCAGGAAATGGCAGAGTAGTTGAATGAATATTTTGCATGGAAAAATATACTAATAAAATTTTTTAAAATACTAAATCAAGGGAAGGAAATAAATACAACAACTATCATGAGAGAAAAAGTACTCGAGAAACTAATGAGGCTAAAGTCTGAAAAGTCCGTTGGAACTGATGGGTTGCATTCTAGGATATAAAAGGGAGTAGCTACCAAAAATATTGGAAGCATAGATAGTAATCTTCCAAGAATCATCAGATTCTGAAAAATCCCTACAGGATTTAGCACAATGCTCCTAACTTTCACATCTTTGAACTGTGGGAGGAAGCCGGAGCACCTGTAGGAAACCCACACAGAACACTCAGAATATACAAACACGAGATAGACAGTCACCTAAGGCTGAGATCAAAGCTGGATCTCTGGCACTAAGAGGCAACAGTGCTGACTACTGAGTCACTGTGCTGCCAGCAAAGGCAAATGGAATGTTGGCCATCATCTCAAAGGGAATTGAGGTTTTTAAAAGAAACTGCACAAGGCCGATGTTCGAACAAACCTCAAATATTGTGAACAGGTGATATTCCCCTTCTCCGAGAAAGATATACTGGCATTGGAGAAGGTTCACGAGATTGATACTGGAAATGGAGAGTTTTCATATGAGGAGTGGTTGATTACATTGGGCCAATATTCATTAAGTTTAGAAGAATGAGATGCAACCTTCTTAAACCACATAATATCTGAGGGACAAAAACAGAAGTTGCTGGAAAAGCTCAGTAGATCTGGCAGCATCGGTGAAGGGAAAACAGTTAATGTTTTGGGTCCAGTGACTCTTTCTCAGAACTAGATGTTGAGAGGTTGAATCTTCCTATTGAGGATCTAGGGCCAGAGGGTGTAATCTGGGAGCAACTGGTCTTCCATTTAAAACCAGATGAGGCATTTCTTCTCCCAGAGGGTAGTAAATCTGTAGAATTCTTTATGGGAGAGGGCTAGAAGTCATTTAGTACATTCAAGACTGATTTTTAACCAGTAAGGAAATTGAACGCTATGTGGAAAAAGGCAGGAAAGTGGAGTTGTAGGTTATCAGATCAGCCATGGTCTCATTGATTGCTGGAGTAAACTCGATGGGCTGAAACACCTACTTCTCCTACATCTTACAACAGCTGAATGTATTGAAAATGTTCAGCAGGAATTCCTCCTAATAGCCAGTTTGACTCACGTTGCAGGAGCTGTGAATTAAAGGATAATTGTTCGGATGGAGGGTAAGTTGAAGTTCACAGCGTGTGAAAGGAAGTAAACTTGATGGGTCTGGAGAAAATATTCTTGCTGCTTCTCATCCACCAGAAAGTTCGAAGTGCGTTTACCTAATGAAACTAACTTCCCATACTGCACTTTAAATGCTGGATTTTCACAACTTGCGTGGGTTAAAAATGAATTTCTTGCTAGAATGGAAGCACAGAACCTCCTTAACAACTTTGACTGATTGACCTGCTTCATGAGAATTGTTCACTGGATCCCTTATTTAAATCAGGAGTAGATAGTTGGAGGCAAATTGAAATTTTGAAATTTACTTTCTCATATCCCAACACACTTGCCCTTGGGAGGTTAAAACTCCACTTTGTATTTCATCTTTTGTATTGCCATCCAGAATAACTTTGATTTTAGAAAAGGTCAAAATAGTTAGGTGGGCATGCTCTCCTTTTGAGAGAAATGAGTTCAAGAAATCTCTCATTCCCTTTTACAGCTATCCTGCAGTTGGAGTACATATCTTAGGCATAGTCCAATAGCCTGCAGTGTGAGGACCAGCAGTGATACTCAAGTGTTGAGGATTCTATTAGCATATACTTTGCAAATCTGCAATTCAATTATTTGCTTGGTGGTGGTTGAAATATTTTTGTTGTTTAGCTTATTCATGTTGAGCTAGAATCACATGATATGTTTTTATTGGAATTTTTATGAATATTCAGAATAATCTCAATGTTCTTAATATAGCTGGTGGAATATGATAGCCACTTGCGTTCTAATTCTTGGATCCTTCCTGTTCGTAAAAATCCTGTCCCTATTAACTAATGGCAGTGTAACAGTGACTTAGCCAGTCACATAATATGGATATGGTAATCTAAAGTTTTATTGCAAACTGATCTGTGAAATGTTTAAGGCTTCAAGTAAAATTATCGATGGCTTTAATTGTTTCTCTCAAAGGTAAATTACATATGTCAAGCACCTGAGACAATCAGCAATGTTTGTCAATTATCTGTTTGTCAGTCAATCATATGTTGCGATTGGTTGATTTACACTTTAGATTATAACTTTATCTTGCTCATGATGAGTTGGCAAGTATATGTTTGTGACAAATAGAAAATTGACAGTTTAATTGGTTGGATCTAATAGAAATAACATAAATTCACAATATGCTAGAATTGTGATATTTTATTGCATTGAAATACTATCACGTGTATTCAGTTTCTGAATGTGATCATATTTTTACTGCATTTGCGTTAATTTTGAACACCCAAAACAATTTTTATTTGCAGAGAGCTCACTTTCTGGGATACCTAAACCAGGGCAATTCTTCATTCCACATAGCTTGACATTTGTGCCAATATTAGACCAACTCTGTGTGGCTGATAGAGAGAATGGAAGGATTCAGTGTTTTATCGCACAGTCCGGACAATTCCTTCGGGAGATTGAACATCCTGAGTTTGGAGCGCGACTGTTTGCAGTGTCCTACACAGCTGACAATGGTAATATTGGAGATTGCACACCTGTTTTCAAAAATAAGTTTTTAGACTTGCAGATTTGTGCATAGATGCACAGCTTTTAAAAATTTAAATTTAATTAGAGAAAAGAAATATGATATTTTGAAAATGCAATCGACATCAGCCTGAAAATTGAAATCAGGTTCTTTTTAGGTTTGAATAATTCTCTAAATCGCAGTCTTAATGGATAACTTGGTCCTTCCTTTGCAATTTCATGTCCCCATTTCTTCCTTCATCCTTCCCTACACTTTTTTCATAAAGTAATCCATTTTTTTGACTCCAAACTGATGAAAGGTCACACATAAAACATCATTTTTTTTCTCTTTACAGCAATAGTGTAATCTCTATTTCTGGATTATCTCACTTAATTTCAGATTTCCAAAGTGGAAAAATGTAACTGCACGAGAGGATGCTATAACACTGATAAAATAATTTGCACGATATTACATGATAAATGTATAAGTTGCATGATATAAATTCCTTCTTTTTTCACCTTGCCTACCAAATATTATTTTCTCTGGTCTTTTGTTTGTTTGATTCACTGAGGTCTTGCGCTTCATCTGGACCTTTCCTGCTGATGTTTCTTTATGACAGTGTCTGCTGACACCCGAAACTGTGGGAAACTATGTACACCCTAATCCAGAAATGTGCTGGCACACTATTCCAATTCCACACTCCACTTGCAGTAACAGCACTTGCAACGGCCACATTGCTCGTTTTGTGGGTGGCTGGGGTTTGAAGGTGACAATAAGTGAGAATGCAGGATGATGGAAGTGAAATGAACACCCGAGATGACATCAGGAGTGTGCGGTAATGAAGCTGTTAGACTGGCAGGAGGAGGAGTGATGTTGCAGGAGATGGGGGAAGTGAACACAGGATTGGAGATGAGCACGTGATTGGGAAAGGAGGGTGCATAACAGTGAATGAGGACATAGGACTTGGAGGTGTCACAATGTTGGTCTTTTTACAAGGTTCCTATGTCCTTGATTTTTTTCCCCAGAGAGGGTGTAATTGGCCAGGCTCCAACTAGACTGGGTTTGAAAGGTTTAATGGGGCCTTTTTTGTTCACCTCTAACAGATAATGCCTCTTGCCTAAAGCTTTCATCTCATTAAAATTAAACTGGTATAATCAAAGGGGAATGGGCAGCTGGCTGTGTAGCTAGCCTTGATTTAGATTAGAGTTTTTGGTTCAGTTCAGCAGCAGTGTGCGAGAAGAAAGGCTGCTGGGGCAAGTCCAGCCAGGTACTTTGCTCTCTAATATCAAGCCTGTAATCCTGGTTTGTTTCATTTTTACTTTAAGGGAAGTGTTTATGGAATTGTTACAAGTATTTTTGGAGCAGCATCATTAAGTGGGATAGTCTGTCGTTTTTTTTTGGATAGGATAAGTTATCCAGCATTCTCTTTTCTGATCTTTGTGTTTCATTCCATAATTTTGTACATAAATTGTTTGTTTAAAATTTGGCATTCTGATCAGCTAATTCAGTCTGGGAATATCCACTATACACCTACCTAAAACAAATAATGAACTACCTGCTTAAACATGTTTTGAGGCGAATCAGACTTTTAATAAGTGCATTGTGCACTAGTACTGGTGTCAGTAAACTCAGCCGCCTTCTCTGGTGCTTGGTTTCTCTTTATGACCTGTTGCAGATGTCAAGGTCACTAATGGTTTCGCCTTGTGCATAATTTCACTCCTGGTGTCTCAAGTATAGTTCTGATAAATTTATACTGCATTTGATCCTAGACCAATTTATCTATCTTCAAATGTCATTCCCAAAACTGAGCACCTATTCTAGGGAATGGGTTTTATACTCAGTTGCAGGTAGGTTTGATGGTGCAGGATGGGAGCTTGTAAACTCAAGTGCATGGACCTGCCCTCTGCCTACCTAGCTCTTGATGTTCAAGGGTTTCCGTGTCTTGGGTCTAATTCTGGCAGAAATCTCACCTAAATAATATTTACTTCTGAAGAAGGGTGACTGGACTCGAAGTGTTAACTCTGCTTTCTCTCCAGAGATGCTGCCAGACCTGCTGAGTTTCTCCGGCTACTTCTGTTTTTATCATACACAACTCCATCATAACTCCATTTTACAATTTGACATGGTAGGAATTGAATCTGGGTCTTTAGATTAGATTCCCTAGATTTCCCAGTGTGGAGACAGGCCCTTCAGCCAAACAAGTCCATACTGCTCCTCCGAAGAGTAACCCACCCAGACCCATTTCCCTCTGACTAATGCACCTAACACTATGGGCAATTTAGCATGGCTAATTCACCCGACCTGCACATCTTTGGACTGTGGAAGGAAACCGGAGCCCTGGAAAGAAACCCACGCAGATGCGGAATGAATGTGCAAACTCCATACAGTCACCTAATGTGGGAGTTGAACCTGGGTAGCTGGTGCTGTGAGCCAGCAGTGCTAATCACTGAGCCACCATGTCGCCCCAACCTTTGGGACATTACCTGCATCTCAGGATTACGAATCCATTGATAATAGCCTAGTTAGTATTGTGCTTTTGCATTATCACTATCCTTGGTTTTTTTTAAATGGTTTCGTTATTGAGTCAGCATGAAAAAAGGCGCCTTGGTCCACCACATTTGTGCTCGTTATAATTTATTGATCTATATTATTCACATTTTCCAGTACTCTTATATGCTGTGGCATTTCAAATATTCATCTAAATATTTCTTAAATACCTTAATTGCCACAACCATCTGGGGGCAAAAATTATTCCTCCAATTCCCTGTAAACCTCCTGTTCCTTAACTTAAAACTGTTCCTCTGGTTATTGACCACTCTACTAAAGGGAAAGTTTCTCCCTATCTATCCTGTCTGTGCCCTCAAAACCTTGAACACTTCAAACAGGTGTTCAACCTTCAACCCCTCAACCTTCTCTGCTCTCACGCAAACAACTCCAAACCACCCAGTGACCATTCTTCAGAATGGGACTTGAAACGTGAACTGTTTTTTCCTCTTCACAGATGCTGCCAGACTTGTTAACTTTCTTCAGCAATTTCTGTTTTTGTTTCAGATCTCCAGCCCCAGTTCTCCGTCCACAGTTCAGTTGCCTGCAGTTTCCGGTTTATCACTACCATCCTTCTGAAAATCATGGTCACAGTGTCATACAGCTCGGAAACCGACCCTTTGATCTAACTTATGCATGCCGACCATGTTCCCAAACTGAACTAGCTTGCCTGTGTTTAAGCCATGTCCCTCCAAACTTTTTCTACTCATGTACTTATCCAAGTATCTTTTAAATATCGTAGTTGTAACTGCCTCCAGCTCTTTCCCTGGGAGTTCATTCTACATACGAACCACTCTGTGTAAAAAAAGATGATGGGGAATTGAACTTGTAAATTCAAGTGCTTCCTTTTTAACGTTTTCTCCTCTTATGTTAAAAATATAC
This sequence comes from Hemiscyllium ocellatum, assembly GCF_020745735.1. Lineage (NCBI taxonomy): Eukaryota > Metazoa > Chordata > Chondrichthyes > Orectolobiformes > Hemiscylliidae > Hemiscyllium > Hemiscyllium ocellatum. The sequence continues at coordinate 61,484,378 of NC_083402.1, forward strand.
CCATTTTAGGGAAAATCCCCTTTCTATTCACCTTACATATGGTCCTCATGATTTTATGAACTTCTGTAAGGTCATCCCTCAACCTCATATACTCAAGTGAAATAAAGTCCCAGCCTTTCTTTATACCTTGAACCCTCCATTCCCAGCAACATCCTGGTAAATCTTTTCTTCAACCTCTCCAATTTAATAATATCCTTTCTGTAGCAGGGTGACTGTACACATACTCCAGAAAACGTCCTGTACAACCTCAACATGACATCCCAACTGTTATACTCAAAGGGTTGAGCAATGAAGGCAAGTGCGAAACACTGTCTTTACCACCCTGTCAATCTGTGATGCAGCTCTCAAAGAATTATATACCAAAACCCTAGGGTCACTCTATTCTAGAATACTACCCAGGGCCCTGTCATTAATTGTATAAGTCCTCCCCACCCTTGTTCATTTTACCAAAACGCAATACCTCGCATTTATCCAAATTAAACTTTATCTGGCACTGTTCAGCCCATTAACCCGATTGCTCGATTTCTTTTAGTGATACCACATTAACTGTCCTCCAGTCCTCTGGCACCTCTCCTGAGGCCAGAGAGGATTTGAAAATTAATGTCAGGGCATCTGCAATCTCCTCTCTTATCACCCACAGCAGGTATCTCCCCTGGGCTTGAGAATTTATCAACACTCAAGCCTGCTAAAACCACTAATATCCACTATCTCTCTACCTCTCAAAGCTAATTTGTTCAAGTATATCACATTCCTTTTCCCCGATTTTTATATTTGTATCATCCTTCTCAGTGAATGCAGATGCAAATACTCATTTTGAACCTCAGATACATCTTTTATTCTCTCATATGAATAGCGAATTTGATCCTTAATGGATCCTATTTTTTCCCCTCATCGTTTGCTTATCCCTAATGTATTTATAAATTACTTTTTACGAGTAAAGATCAACCAGGCTTTGTCTACTCTTGTCTTTTCCAGTGCCTAGGTTGATGCCAGCTGTTCCATCCAATTTCATTGCTCTTTTTTGAGTTTTCTTTAAGCAGTGTGATACAACTGCGTGACTCTTTTCAGAAGGCAGTTAAAATTCAACCACATTAGTGTGGACCAGGAGTCACAAAACAGATAATGAAAGCAGATTTCCTTCGCTGAAGGATATTAGCCAACCTGGTGGGTTTTGTTTTTAACAGTCAACAATGGTTCATAGTCATTGTTTGACTGTTTGTTCCAGATGTTTTATTAAATTCAAATTCCGCCATCTGCTATGTTGAAATTTTAATCTGTTTCCTGGAGTTTATCTGGGTTCCTGGGTTACAAGCCAACAAAATACATTCTATCATCACTCCCCTATATTGTTTATAAATATGTGTAATTTAATTAATTTATTAACTTTGGCAATCTCAGAAGATTCATTGCATGAATCATCTGCTATGAAGATCACCGTGGAAAGAAACCTAAACAACTTTTAGCTGCATTAGAACCTAATTTCCTGCAAAAAAAAATCCATGATCAAAAACATTCTTTGCTGCATCTAAACTATTTTGTCACTTGATTTATCCAATTCTTTTTTGTTGTCTATTTTATTTTAGGTGGTCTGCTATATGCAGTAAATGGAGAAGCTCTTGTTGGCAAAGGAGTACCAGTGCAAGGATTTGTCCTGAATTTTACAACTGGAGAATTACTAGACATCTTCAAACCAAGCCAAGAGGTATTTTGAATAAAGAAAAAAAAAATTCTGTGGGAATTGTAACATATTTTATTTTATGCAAAAACATTTACAGTGTATTTCGTAGAAATTTTACAAAATGCACTGTTTAGTTATGGTCAAAATAATTTATGGGGATTACTACTGACCATAAACTGAACTATACTGGATGTATTTGTACTATGACTTTAAGAGCAGATCAGAGGCTAGGAATTCTGCAGTGCATAATTCACTTCCTGACTCCCTAATGCCTGGCCACTATCTACAAAGTGCAAGTTAGGAGTGTGATGAAATACTCCCTACTTGCCCGGAGAAGTGCAGTTCCAACAATACTCAAGAAGCTTGACACCATCCAGCAACCCAATTGATTAGCGTCACATCCATAAACATTCACTCCATTCACCACCAATGCAAAGTAGCAACAATGTGAACCGTCCACAGCACTGCAGAAATTCACCAAGACTGCTTAGACAAGCATTCCCTGAGCCCATAGGTGAAAGTGAGGACTGCAGATGCTGGCGATTAGAGTCAGGAGTGTGGTGCTGGAAAAGCGCCGCAGGATAGGTAGCATCCGAGGGGCAGGCAAATCGACATTTCGGGCAAAAACCATTCGTGAAGAACGAAGCTGGGAGCCTCGGGAGGAGAGAAAATTGGGAGGGGGTGGGGCTGAGGGTAAGGTAGCTGAGAGTGCAGTAGGTGGACTGAGGTGGGGGTAAAGGTGATAGGCTGGAGGGAAGGGTGGAGCGGATAGGTGGAAAGGAAGATGGACAGATGGAACAGGTCATGAGGATGGTGCTATGCCGTAAGGTTGGAACTTGGGTAAAGTGGGGGGAGGGGAAATGAAACTGGTGAAGTCCATATTGATGCCCTGTGGTTGGAGGGTCCCGAGGCAGAAAATGACGTGTTCTTCCTCCAGATGTCGGGTGGTAAGGGAGTTGCAATGGAGGAGACCCAGGACCTGCATATGCTCGGCAGAGTGAGAAGGGGAGTTGAAGTGTTTGACCAAGGGGCAATGGGGTTGGAAGCTATGGGTGGGAGATCCCCTGAGGTGATGACGTTCTGTACGGTCTGGGAGATGATGCTTTAGTGATGGGAAGTGGGGTCGTGGTCTAGGGGGCAGTAGGAGGAAGTGTCTTCAAGTTGATGCACTGATCACTACACGGCTGAAGCCAGGTGCCAACTTGAAGACGCCTCCTCCAAGACTTCAGTTTCCTGGCCCCCAACGCTTCATCTTCACCAAAGACATCCAGTCACTATACACCTCCATCCGCCATGACCAGGACCTCCAAGCCCTCCATTGTTTCATCTCCTAATGTCCTCACCGTACCCTTGCACTGACACTCTTACTCATTTGGCTGAACTGGTCCTCACCCTCAATTTCTCCTTCGAATTCTCCCACTTTCCTCAGACGAAAGGGGTAGCCATGGGCACTAGCTATGCCTGTCTGTTTGTTGGCTACGTGGAACAGTCTTGATGGAGTAAAATTTTTAACATGCATTACACCAAAACCCTCCCATTGCAGCATTGTGACAAATCCCAACACGTGAAAATTATGTTAATGGTTGATGATGGAAATCCAGTGTCGATCAATGAAGATTAGAGGTGACAGGAAGATGCACCTTTAGATAAGTTACGAATTGAGGAGAATAGGAAGCTAACAATGAGAACATTGGAATAGTTGAATCTAGAGTTGAAAAGAATAATATTTTAAGGGATTTAGTCGTAAAGGCATCCGGATAAGAGCAACCGTGGACTGTATTCAAGATTCAATTACTTCAGTTTTTTCAGGCACATAGAACAGTTATTTCAATAACTATATTCCAAGTAATGTTTTTGTGTAGTTAGATTAGATCTGATCGTTTCATGACTTGTTAACTTGCATACAAAAGTAAAAACATGGGTTATTTATTCTCTTAAGGACTTCCTTATGCCACACGACATTGTTGCAGCAGATGATAAGACCGTGTATGTTGGAGATATTCAAGCCAGAAGAGTGTGGAAATTTGTGCCAGCAGAAAGTAAGCAATCACTTAATGTATTTTTATTTCTGGTGTGAGTATATATTCTGACAAAAAAAAATTGATTTAATCCAAATACGATTGGAAAAAATGTGCAATATGTCACCTTTACTATGTTTTAAAACTTCAGTTTTAATCTGATTCTTATCAGCACACTATGTGCCAACTGTGCTTCGTGTTCTCTGTCAAGTGTGAGGCATGGGGGATTTAGACCACAGATCATCAAATATAGGTTTATTGATGCCCTAATCGAAGTTGGTTCCTGGAACTCTCTTGATGATGAAGGTACTGTGATAATATTACATCATGCCAATGATCAAAGTAGTCCTAGATTCATAATGACAAAAAAATCATTCAGCTCATGAAGCACAATCCAGTCAGTCTCTTTACCCCACTCGTATCTCCATAACACTGCAGGTTTATTTCTGTTGTCCACCTACTTTCCATTTGAAATCATTCATAGTCTGTGTTCTTGCCTTGATCATAGGCAGCACAATCCAGGTCATTACCACTTTTTACACAAAAAAGTACTTCATTGCATCCACTCTGCTTCATTTAGTCAAAGTGTTGAATCTGTGTCCCCTCATACTTATGCCATCAGCTAATGAGACCAGTTTTTCTTTGTTTACCTTCTCAAACCTCTCATAATTTTGTACACCTTATCAAGTCTTTCATCTCATTTGCTCAAAGGTGCATGTTCAACTTTTATGGCCTAAACTTGCAGCTAAAATCCTTCTTTTCTGAAACAACTCTGATAAATTTCCTCCATATCCTCTCAAGGGCTCTTATTTTTGTAACTAATGTTTTTCACGTTCAAAGATTTGTGCATATGAATCCCCAGGGTCCTCTGTCTTTGCGCACTTTTTACAACTGTATCATTAAGTATATTTTGCTTCTCCCTATCCATTCTTCCAAAATGCATCATGTCACATATCTGTGTTAAATTCCATTGACGACTTGTCTGCCTGTCTGTCCTGTGGTGGTCAATTGCATTGCTTAGCAATCTCTATGTTGGTCACCAAAAAAAATTAAAGTTGCTCTGCATTCTCTTATCCAAGTTGTTTATATAAAAGAGCAGTGTCCCCAGCACAGACCATTCATTAAATCCCTACAATGTGGAAGCAGGCCATTCGGTCCCCAGTGACCCTCTGAAGCCCATCCCACCCAGACATACTGCATTTAAAGTGACACCGCTGATTCTAAACTGATCAGCCCGTAATTACCTTAGCTTGAATATATTCTTTCTTCAGTGAGGGTGTCACAATTCCCATTCTTCACTGTCTTGACACCTCCATACCTGGGACAACTGAAAGTTTATGGCCAGTGCTTCCACTGTATCCAGCCTGCATTATTTAGTAATCTGGGATGCAAGCCATTGAGCCAAATAATTTATCCACTCTAAGTATAGTCAATCCTTCAATTTGCACCCCATCCATTACTTCTATCACAAATACTTCCACCAATATTTTGTCATAAATACAGGAGATTTTTGGATTCTACATTAACAACCATTGTGTTCTCATTCATTCTTTGCCAGTTGTTTCCCCTGTCACCGGAGTTTAACCTTTTCCAAATGCGTATCTGTAAGGGTGTCAAAGTGCCACAGAATTTAGAATAAAAATCAGTGGTATTACTAGAACTATTAGACAGACAGCTATGTAATTAAGACAAAAATATTTAACAACTATACAGTGTACCATATTTTATAAAAACAGATTTGCTTTAACCACAGAAATAGTTAGAGATCTGATCCAAAAGTCATATTTTTAGAATTGATTGCAATTCTGAAGCAATGAGTTTGTCTTTAATTTGTGTTCATTTATCTCCATATGTAGTAGAGAAGCCAGTGTTATATTTTACTATTTGTAATTTCTTAAATTCATGGAATTCTGAGCTATAGCTCAGAAAGAGGCCATCTGGCCCATCAGGCCTTTTGCTTGCTTTTCGGTATTTCTATTCATTAAGTCATGCTCTCCTGTTTTTTTTCCTGCTCCCTTACCTTTTTGTCCAATTTCTTTTAAAAAGTTATGGATGAATCCACTTCCTTTAACTTTTATTTGGTGCACTCCATAGTTAATATGAAGTGTTTCTTTGTATTGCTATGGTTCTTTTGCTAATCACTTTAAATCTGCATCCTTTGGTTACAAATCTTTCAGCCATTGGAAGCAATTTTTGCTTCTTTACCATCAAAAACAATTTGTAAACCGATTTTTTTTTTGTTTTAAATTCAGCCATGGGATGTGAACATTCTAGCATTTATTGCGCATCCCTGGTTGCCTTTGAGAAGCTGGATGTGTTTTGGTTAACCTGTACTCTATTCCTCAATTAGCGATTTTTGAGAAGATTTGTAGTTTATGTTGATAAGTATGTAAGTTAGCTCACCGAGCTTGAAAGTTTGTTTTCAGATGTTTTGTCATCATGACTCGGTAACATCAAAGAGCTCTCCGGTGAAGCGCTGGTGGTATGTGTCATTCTCCCCCCACTCCCATTTATAGGTCTTGGTTTCTTAAATGATGTTATTTCTGTTTTTATTTAGGAGACAGTAGATAGGATCTAAATTGATGGAGTTCTGGTTAGAACGCCACCAAAAGACATGAGACACAAGTTTCTATACATACGGACAAAAAAGGACCCCACTTTGACTGGGACAACCCACACATCCTTGGACAGGCGAAACAAAGGCACACACGAGAATTCTTAGATGCTTGGCATTCTAACCAGAACTCCATCAATAAGCACATCGATTTAGATCCTAGCTACTGTCCCTTGAAAAAAGGAGCTGGAAGTGACATCACCCACCTCAAGAAACCAAGACCTATAAATAGAGAGGCAGAACATACCATACCACCAGTGCACTTCAACAGATACTCACTGATAATGTTACCTAGTATGATGATGCAATGTCTGAAAACAAATCTTCAATCTCAGTGAGCTAACTCAAATACTTATCTTGTACTCAATTATTAAATTGAGATCTTTTCTGTAACCTGTGTTTTCTTAACTTGTCCTGCCACCTTCAAAGACCCACACATGTACACTCAAGGTTTCTGTCCCTGTGCCTCCTTTTGATATTGTATCATATAGTTCATATTGCCTATCCTCATTCTTCCTACCAAAGTATATAATTTCATTTTATCCATGTTAAATTGCATATATATGCCCACTCTGTCAGTCCATCTGTGTCCACCTTAGTATCTTATTATTTTCCTGATTGTTTTATTATATTTCTGAGTATTGTGCATATGGCAAATTTCAAAATCATACCTAAATCCAGATCATTACATATATGAAATAATATTAGTATGAAACAGAGCAGTGAACTTCAAACTCACCCCAGATAATGCCAGTGTATACTTCCCTCCAGCGAGAGAAACTGTTTTCTATTTCTATTCAGTTCTATACTCATTAAGCCATTATTCCTTGAATCCCATGGAATGTAATTATGCTAACAAATCTATTACATTGTGTTTTATCAAATATTTTTAATAAGTCCATACACACAATAGCAATACAATCATCGACTCACTTCATTACTTGTTAAAGTGTTCAATCAAGTTAGTCGAACGTTTTTTACTTAACAAATTCATATTAACAATCATTTATTAGCCCATTGCTTTCTCAATGACAGTTCATTGTGTCTCAGAGTACTTTCTCTACAATTTTCCTTACCAAACATTTCAGACATACTGGCGTCCTGAAGATTTATTCACCTCCCCTGTTTGTAAACAGATGTGTAAAGTCTGCAATCGTCTAGTTCTCTACAACCATTGCATCGATGGAGTACTGGACAATTGTGACCAGAGCTCTGCATTTTCCACACTGGCATCCCTCAGTAACCACTGCCATATTCTACCCTATAAGAGTGTTGTTTTTTTCATTTAAAGCATTGGCAATCTTCTAAATATCTCTCCTTGATCATTTTTTAATCTATTCAATATCTCTGTTCTCATTACTGCTACTGCATATGTAACACTTTTATTCAAGAGAGGAGGATCTCTAAAAGCAAGAACATATAGCCCAGTGACCCAACACGTATCATACAGCTAGAATGCCTTACTTAAGAAGTTATAGCAGAATACTAAGTAAATTGTAATGCAATCAAGCAGTCACAATGTCTTTTTGTGAAAGGGGAATCCTGGTAAACTGATCTACTAGAATTCTGTGAAGATGCAACAGGTAAGGTGGATAGCGTAGAGCATGTAGCTGTAATGTACATGGATTTCCAAAAGACTTTTGGTAATGTGCCACATCAAAGGTTAGTGCACAAAATCAGCCTCCTGGAAGAGCAGATATGGTTGAAGAATTGATTAGTTATCATAGGCTGAATGGCCTATAATTTTTCCTGTCGAGCCAGCCCTGCCATGGATCATTGAAAACTTCTTTGCCTTTTACTCATCCATTCCTATAATCCTGCATGCATGATAGTCAAAAACCCATTGATTTCTACCTTAAGCATACTCAAAGATTGAATTTGTGCTGCCATTTCTGGTAGAGAATTCCAAAGGTTCACAACCCTCTGAGTAATATAATTTCTCATCACCTTGTACCCGAGTGGCATCCACTTGTTTTTAAATTTTGCCCCCTGGTTCCAGACTTCCCAACCAGGGGAAACATCTCATCTACAGCTAGCATGTCTATCCCTTTAGTGTTTTGTAAGTTTTAATGAAATCATCTCTTATTCTTTGAAACTCGAGAGTTTGCCCATTTCCCCCTCAAATCTAATGAACATTAATTGCTATTCTTCTGGAGCAATAGTATCTTACAGACTCATACAGCATGGAAACAGACCCTTTGGTCCAACCAGCCCATGATGAACCTAATCTCAAACTAAACTAGTCCTGTCTGCCTGCTCCTGGCCCACATCCCTCCAAACATTTCCTGTTTGTGTACTTGCCCCTCTTTTTTTTTGAATCTCTCTCTTCTCACCTTAAAAATGTGCCCCCAGTCTGGAAATCCCCCATCCTATGGAAAGGACACCTACCATTAACCCTACCTGTACACCTCATGATTTAATAACCTTTTTTAAAGTCACTTTGAACCAGATCTAAAATATGCACTGCAGAAATTCACCAAAGATCCTTAGTCAGCACCTTCCAAACCCACAACCCACTTCGATCTAGAAGGACAAGGGCAGCAGGTACAGGGAAATACCACCAGCTACAATTTTCTCTCCCAACTCCCCCTCCTAAATTCTGAATCTTTCACCATTCCTTCACTACCACTGGGTCACATTCGCTTTCTCAGGGGCAACTAGAGATGTCCCAATAAATTCTGGCCTGGCCAGCCATGCACACATTCCCCAAATGATTAAAAACTATTTATTCACTATATTTTAGGGATATTTTGTGAATTCTCGATTTTGAGATAAGGAGACCAAAACTGCAAATTGCATTCCAGGTCAAGAGTAATGATGAAAAGGAAAACTTGGGATGGCCAGCTGTAACTAGTGGTTTCAAAGGTTATGAGGCACAGACAGGAACATGTAGTTAGAAGCACAATCAGATCAACTATGATCTAATCAAATGGCAAAGCAGGCCTAGGGGGCCAAATGGCTACTGCATTCCCCAGTCCTATCTTATATTGGGAACATTGTCTCGATTTAAGAAGGATACAAGTACTAGTTTAGTCCTTCAGCCCATGCCACTGCTTCAAAAGCATTCCCTGATGCACAAGTTTTACTTTCAACTGTTCTGTCTTTGCAAACTAATGTCTCACTTCAAATCTATCTTTCTGTTTAAAGCATTTAAATATATCATTGCTTGCCAATTCTATGTTCTCAATAGTTTGCACAGTAACCTAGACCATACCTTAATGTGATTTAAAAACATGGAATAGATCTCTGCCTTGTGGTTTTTACTCATTTTAGGGTGACAGAGGTGTAACAGAATTAATCTACGATTAAGTAAAAATGGTAGGATTTTCTTTGTCTGTTAGTTTGTCAGCATTATGATCAACATATGTTTGTTTTCTGTTTACATGTAATGTGTACATTAAATAATATTGACTTTTTGCGGATATTTCCTTTTATAACTGAGGATTTGAAAAATAGCCTTTAACTTAAATTTTCTTTGAAGTTTTAGTGCAGTAACTTCTGAAGCATTACATAGGATTTTTTTAAAATTTCAGAAGCTGAGCACCGTTCAGTAAAGAAAGCAGGAACTGGCATGGAGATGCATGAAATAGATGGTAAGTGTAGCCTGTGTCTGCAGTATCCAGTGCAAGGTTTTAATTACAAAATAAATTAAGGTCTGCTCTTTTAGAAGTGCAGTGGATTTATACCCTGTATCTTAGCTAATATTTGACCCTAAGCCAACATCACAAAAATGAATTATCTGGTCATTATCACGATGCTGCTTGAGTTTGCTACGTGAAAATTGACTGACATGTTTCCCATATTACAACAGTGACTATTCTTCAAAAGTGCTTCTTGAAAAGTACTTTGGAATTTGTTTGCAATTATGAAAAGTAATACATACATTTAAAACAAACAGAAATTGCTGAGAAACTGAGCAGGTCTGGCAGTATCTGTGGAAAGAAAGCAGAGTTAATGTTTTGAGCCCAGTGACGTTTTCAGAGCTTGATTTCTTTTAAACAAAAAGAACAATATCAAAGGCAGATTTTATGTAGTTATTGGTTTTATTGAATATTGAAGCAAATGTGTACACTTAATGCTGATTTGACAACTTCATATCAGTTATTGGAGTAAACCTGGATAAGTTGCTTGGAATGCAAAGTTAAATGATAACCAATTTTTTTTTTTCAATTTTAAGCAACTGAAACATTCCTTGAAGCAGAAATAGAAGGCAAGATGAGAGCTCCTGAGATGTTGAGGAAGCATAAAACTAACAGTGTTCTCAAACAATCAAGTACTGCAGTTTCTCCAGTCCTTATTACATTATTGCTCATCATTCCTGTTGTGATGTTAGTAGGAATTGGAGTCTTCATCCACTGGCGCAAAGGGAAGACTTATGGAGGTACAGATTATAATTTATGTTATAAGTTCTTTGTCGTGGTTCTGTTCGCCGAGCTGGGAATTTGTGTTGCAGACGTTTCATCCCCTGTCTAGGTGACATCCTCAGTGCTTGGGAGCCTTCTGTGATCTTTCCTCCGGCATTTATAGTGGTTTGTATCTGCCGCTTCCGGTTGTCAGTTCCAGCTGTCCGCTGCAGTGGCTGGTATATTGCGTCCAGGTCGATGTGCTTATTGATTTGAATCTGTGGATGAGTGCCATGCCTCTAGGAATTCCTTGGCTGTTCTCGGTTTGGCTTGGCCTATAATAGTAGTGTTGTCCCAGTTGAACTCATGTTGCTTGACATTTGTGTGTGTGGCTACTAAGGATAGCTGGTCATGTCATTTCGTGACTAGTTGGTGTAGCCCAAGCACTGAGGATGTCACCTAGACAGGGGACGAAACGTCTGCAACACAAATTCCCAGCTCAGCTAACAGAACCACAACAACGAGCACCCGAGCTACAAATTTTCTCCCAAACTTTGAATAAGTTCTTCGTGTTAACGCGAACTTATAAGCAAACTTACATTTGGTTAAAAGTAATCAAGATAATGAAAACATTCAATTGCAATATGTGTGTTATAGATAAAATACAGTGAATTTATACTCACTGGTTTGTTGGCATAGTAAAATAGACATTGAAGAGTCTGAATGTTACAATGATAGTATTTTATTTCTTTAACCTGACCAGAGTATTTGAGCCAGTAAGTTGCAAGGCTCTGTGAATTATGTTTCAAATATTTGCATGTTCAAGAAACTACTACACGATCCACCAATTGCTTTACTTCACATCTGTCTTGAGTATGAGAATTGAAACAAATGCTTTCAAAGTCTGGACTGGGGTCAAGCAAGGCTGTATGAAGGTCCACAGTATTACAAATTCATTTTGCAGTCAATTTTAAATCACTAATCTCAATTAACTCATGACAAAACTAAACTAGCCACTTAGGCTAGATGACTACAATATTGTTGTCCACTCTGCATCAAATTTGCATGCCACCCTTGATTTCTTAATTCTGCAAACAAGAAATTCAGACTGTCCTTGAATATTACCAAAACAGAAACTTTTAGATCAATCCACATGTGGTCGGTCAAATATTCCACTTACACTACCTCAGCAGCCACTTCTCTCAAAAGGCCACCATTGATAAGGAAATCCAAAGACTGTATCAGCTACACCACTTCTGCAAATGTTAGCAGCAAGTGTTTGACAACAATGACCTTTAAGTAAACAAACATACTAACAAACAGAGCAATTGTCACATATTCCTGTAGGCAGTGAATCCTGGACTGTGTATCAGCAATACACAAAAAGAGCTAGAAGAATTCTATCACAAAACCTCTGACTTCAATGGGAGGTCCATTAAACATATACTGGTGTGCTTCTTGAAGTCAGGTCTACGAACATTTTGGCAAAACTTATGTAAAATCAATTTAATTGGAGTGGATGGCTGAAAATCCTCTCCCCTTGTCAGGTCCTGTTTTCGCAATTCTCAAATGGTCAGTATTTCATGGGGAAAGAACAAAGAAAATACTTCAAAGGCACTTTGAAGATCTCCTTGAAATATGGCATCAGTGATGTTAATGACTGGGAGAAACTTCCTACCAATCATTCAACACACTAACCACCTGTCTAACAGGCTTTGACTGAATTGTAATAGTGGGGCAAATGAACAGCAAAAAAATGCAAGCTAGTCTTGCAAACCAAATCCCATTACTTCATGTGTACAGGAGATGTTTGCATGGAGAGCAACCTATGAACTTCAACTTGAATACAAGTTGGCATAGTTAGTAAATTTGCAGATGACACCAAAGTTGGAGGTATAGTGGACAGCAAAGAAGGTTACCTCCGGTTACAACAGGATCTGGACCAGATGGGCCAATGGGCTGAGAAGTGGCAGATGGAGTTTAATTCCGATAAATGTGAGGTGCTGCATTTTTGGAAAAGAAAATCAGAGCAGGATTTATGCACTTAAGGGAGCGTTGCTCACCAAGGAGAACTTGGGGTGCAGGTTCATAGCTCCTTGAAAGTAGAGTCGCAGGTAGATAGGAGAAGAAGGAGTTTAGTATGTTTTCCATTGTTGGTCAGAGTACTGAGTATAGGAGTGGGAGGTCATTTAGGAGTGGTACAGGACATTGGTTAGGCCACAGTTGGAATATTATGTGCAATTCTGGTCTTCCCATCAGAAGGATGTTGTGAAACTTGAAAGGGTTCAGAAAAGATTTACAAGATGTTGTCAGGGTTAGAGAATTTGAGCTACAGGGAGAGGCTGAATAGGCTGGGGCTGTTTTCCCTGGAACATTGTACGCTGAGGGGTGACCTTATAGAGGTTTATAAAATCATTAGGTGCATGGATAGCATAAACAGACAAGGTATTTTCCCTGGGGTGGGAGAGTGCAGAACTAGAGGGCATAGGTTTAGGGTGAGAGGGGAAAGATATAAAAGAGACTAAGGGACAACGTTTTCACAAAGAGGATGGTTCGTGTGTGAAATGTGCTGCTAGAGGAAGTGGTGGAGGCTGGTACAATTACACCATTTAAAAGGCATCTGGATGGGTATATGAATAGGAAGGGATTAGAGGGATATGGGCCAGGTGCTGAAAAATGGAACTAGATTAGGTTAGGATATCTGGTTGGCATGGATGAGTTGGACCGAAGAGTCTGTTTCCCTGCAGTACATCTGACTCTCCTAAATCAAATCCAACTGAGGGGCAATCACAACTGTAATCCCTTTTGAATTTGCCTTTAAATTTAACCAGGACTGCTGAAATACACGTTTTTCCTGTCTGGAAGCATTTTGTGAAATCTCACTTCAGTTTTTAGAGCGAATTCTTAGTGAATCAGCAATCCCCCTGAAGGTTGATGTAGGATAGTGAAAATCCAGGCAGATTCAGTGCAGCATGAAACTGGTATAGAACAGAGTTTTCTAAACAAAAATAAATCTTCAGTCTGTACCTAACCATACTGAAGTTGGCCAGGAGCTATTTAATATCAGTTTCAGATGGGTAAAGATCTTTGATCCATTCAATCCATCTGTCTTGAGTAATTTGCTTGGTGTGTTGCAAATAATCTTTGATCTCAAGTGTTGATAACAAACTATCTCTTTGGAGATCATTAATGTTTCTTATTCTGCCATTCATGCTGATAATCTTTCATATGCTCCCTCCCTGTTAGTAAAATAATTGTTCCTCTGCATTTTTTTTTGATTGGTTTTAATTTCTGAGCTACTATTGCAAATGATTCCTCCAGAAATCTATCAATTACTTCTCAGAAACAGCAGTCTGACATGCATTATTTTGTCTTTATAGAAGATCCTGACAGTAAGTTGGAGTCAATACAATCATCTGGAGGAATTTTGGGGAGGCTTAGGGGTAAGGCATTTGTAAAATGAAGGCAGAATTATTGTTCAGAATTTATCCTGTCTGTGATATTCAAAAATCACAATTTAATCCATTAAGCTATGACAACACTTAATTTGGGCAAATTAAAAATCATTTATTGCTAAGACAATTAAATGTACACATTCCAATGCTTAATTGCACTATGACAATTTATTTGATACTGAAACGATTCTGACTTTAAATAATCAACAAAGGATTACAGACCAATGACATTGTTTTAAGGAATGTTGGACATACAAAACGATTTTCAGATCAATTGTCTATTTTGCATAGAATGAGAAAATCATAATGCATTTACTTTGACAGGGAAAAGCAGCCGAGGACTAAACTTGGGGAACTTCTTTGCAAGCCACAGAGGTTACAGTCGAAAAGGCTTTGACAGATTAAGTACGGAAGGAAGTGATCAAGAAAAAGATGATGAGGAAGGCACTGACTCAGAAACAGAAGAATATTCAGCACCACCAATTGCAGCAACCACCTCATCCTCCTGAAATATGCTAATACCAATTTGCTCTGATAATGATGACAATATATTGAGTTCCCATTTTGTTTCCTTACAAGCAGATGTATTCAGGATGTGTATTTGATAGTAACTGTACTCATCTGTTTTGGTTATATGACATGTACATTTTATTTATTTGTGGAGTTTCATATCATGCTTTTGCTACCATATCTAAACAATCATGTTGATCTTATTGTTGGGACCAATTATTATCTGAATGCTAAAGCAAATTGTACTGCTTTGGGCCATAAAGAATATTTTTAATTGTTACTGCCTTACCTTGCTGGAACTATAAACCTGTGTTGGTGAGTCAGTCACTTCTTTGCTTCAGCTGTAGCACTTGGCTACTGTCCTGTCTGGCACTTTAGTTTGATAATTCCAGTGTGTAAGTAACATTGTGCCTTCTCTATCAAGCATCCTTCGTCTGCAGTCCAATAATGTTACAAAGCAAAGTAAGGCTGCTCCTTTTTGTCTTAGTTTCTCTCTAAAACACTCAAACCTGGTTATTAAACAGCAAATTGTACATACAGAGAAAAGGATTCTGTATTTACAGTGAAAATCATTTTTGATGTATTCAAAGTAAATGTTGAAGACTTAAATTTTGGGGATATTGCAAATTGTTATATGGTTAGAACAATATTTTCGGTCGCTGAATGTAATTTGTGTAATAAAGTGTTCGCAAGCATTATTCATTTATAAGGCATCATTCATGTGGGCCTCAGGTAATTTCTAGGTTAGAGCTAGTTTTATGTTTATGTACAGGGTTGGAGCATTATTGGCAAAGCAAGTGTTTAACCTATTTCTAATTGCCTTTGAAAGAACTACCTTTTTGAATATAATGAATAGCTTGTTAGGGAGACAGATAAAAGTCAACTACATTGCTTTGGATCTAGAGTCACAAATAAACTAGGCCAGATAAGTGTTCCCTGAAAGACATTATTAGAAAAAAATCCAGCTATTTCAGCAATCTGGTAATTTCATAGTCACTTTACTGATGCAAGTATTTTATTGGAACTTAATTAATTGAAAGAAAATTCCCCACCTGTCTTAGTGGAATTTGCATTCAGGCCTCTGGATTCCTCAAGACAGCTATGACCAGCATACACACAGGAAAATTTGTAAAAGCTTTTGAGAAGATTGTAATCCACTTTGGTAGAGACCAGCATTTCATGTTAGAAAGGATCAACAAGATGCACAAATTATTAGGAGGAGCAAATAACACTTGAAAGTCTGGAAAAAAGGCACATTTGTTGAAACATTTTGCCTTGCACTCATCAGGACAATCTGCAAGAATACCAATTCAAGAGCCCTTATTGTGCTAATTGGCAGTTAACTGTACCAGGCTTGTTTAAATTTTAAACCAGGCAGATGGTGCATTGCTCTGGAAAATAAACAGGTGAATCATTCACCTATTTTGTTGAGATGAAACCGGAACAGTGCGTGTACATATTCTGTGTCTGCAAAGAACAGGGCATTGAGAGGGGGACTGACAATCCTAAATTGAATTGTTCATCAGGATTATCCTTGCATATTCAGGAATATCCAACAAATGTTGTCAAAATGCATATTCACATCTAATGTTGGACACTTTGCTTGTAAGTCTGCAAACATGGGCTTTGGGTTAAGTCAGTACATTGCTTATCATAAACAGAAGGACATGCTGCTTGAGTCAACCTTACCACTCTTTCAGTGCTGCTATGAGGCCAAGTGTGGAGGCTCTACTTCCCAAAAACTAGGAGATCATATCAAATGGCAGTTCACAACAAAGGTTGGCAGGCAAAGCTACAATGGAACAACAATGAGGAGATGGTTCGGGTACATGAGGGTTACATTTCTTCAAGGGTGAAAGATAGGGCAACTAAAGCCAGAGCTTGCTTGAAGAGAGATGAAGGTGAAGTAGAAATGGGGTAGCCATGACAGATGTAGGGCTGGTGCTATAAACAAGAGCCAGTTTTAACAGAGCTCTTTCATTTCTCTTCTAAACTTTCTAGCAGGGATGCAAAAAGAATAGAGGAAACTATCATTTAATAAAGTGGAATTCACAGGTGGCCTATCGGTAAAGGGAGGATTGGGACAGATTATGGGAGCAAAAAAAAAGGATCTACACAAAGAAACAGATAGCTTGCCAGTGATAACGCTGGGTATTTTGTGTTTGTCTTTAATGAGGAAGATTTATTGTCAGAGCTATTGTGAAACCAGAATAATTGAGCAATTCAGCTTAAAAATTGGTAGAGGAAATATTAGAATGGCTGGCTGTACTTAAGGCTGATTAGTCAGGAGGACAGAATGAAATCAATATAAAAATGGTAGGATAGAAATGGTAGAATGTGGCTAAATATTCCAGGCTTCATTAGATATGAAGGTGATGCAAGAGGACTGAAAATTCACAAAAAATTATACTGCAGTTCAAAAAGGTTTGTTCAGTTTATCTTTAGTAGGATAGCTTTCAGGGATGATAATTCATGGCAAAAATAACAATCACTTCAACTAATCTTGTTTAAATGAGTTTTTGATGAGGTAATAGCCTTCATAAGTATTGTGGTCGATGATAGACTTAGAAATGATGTTCGATAAAGTGCCACATAATTAACTTGACAGCAAAGTTGAATTCAATGGAATAAAAAGAAAGTGGCAGCATGGATACGAAGTTACTCAGTGTCAGGAAACCGTGTAATGGGGAACAGTTGATTTTTCAGGACTGGAGGAAACTACATAGTGGAACTAAATGTCAGTGTGAGCTGATGTGTGTTAATAACAGAAACTTTAATGAGTAGGGCATAATTTCAAAGTTTGCATTTGACAAACAGCTTGAGAGCATCGTGAACTGGACATAGGATTGTGGTATTTTAAGAGGACATAGGTTAGTGGAATAGGCAGATCTGCAGCAGGTGAACTTTAGTGCAGAGACGTAAAAAAGGGACGAAGAATGAGAACATTTAATGTAAAATAGAAAGAATAATTCTAAAGAAACAGATCTGTGGGGGTACACACTCTGAAGGTAGCAGGACCAGTTGAGAGCGTTCTCCAAAGGCAGTTGTCTGGGCTTTATAAATAGACATAAAATATAATGGCAAGAGAGATGTGATGAACATTTATAAGGCATTCGTGTGACCCCATTAAAATACTGGTCAGGATTTAGTGCTCAAAGCATAATTGTGGGAGTGATGTGTTCAGTGATGTGTCTCTACCTTCAGAAGTGAGAAAGCTAGATGGAATAAGCTGCAGTTAGATAGTTAGTTTGGTGAATCATTGGCCTTGATGCTGAAGTCCTAGCCCATCAGAAACTGCAGGCCCATCGAGACTGGCAGCATTTGGGTGTGATTAAATTGAAGATAGGATCTTCAATAATGGCTAGAAGACACACTATTTTATTTCATGTCTCATAGGATAGGAAGGTTGGAGACAAAGATAGGTGGCTTTCAGTCACCAAATCCTTGTTCCACATTGCTACCCCAGCTTAGGAAAAATGAAGACTCTGCAACCCATCAGGTAGATCACCCTGGTTTTCGAGTAAGGAAACCAGCTCCTTTTCTCGTCTGTTAAGGACTAGCTGATTTACTGGTGCTGAGTTTGAGATGGTTAACTCATTAGCTTTATAGCCACTCATGGGACATGGGCTGGCAGGTCAGATTTTGTTGCTCATTCATTGTTCTCCTTGAGAAAGTGGTGAACTGCCACCTTAAAGCGCTGCAGTCCATGTGCTATAGGTAGACCAACAATACGCTTAGGAAATGAATTCGAGGACTTTGATCCAGTGATAGTGATATATTTCCAAGTCATAATAGTGAGGGACTCTGTTGGTTACCTGCAGAGGGTGCTGCCCTTGTTCTTCAAGATGGAAGTGGTCATGGGTTTGGTGAATTTCTGCAGTGTATGGAAATAGTACACACTGCAGCTACTGAATGTTCATGTTGGAACGAGTGGATATGATGCCAGTCAAGCAATCTACTTTCTTCTGGCTGGAGACACACTTTTTGAGTGTTATTGAAGCTGCAGAGCTTAGATGTGATCCATTGGTTGTGGGATCAGTTAGTTTTTGCACAGATCTACCATGAACACAGTGAGCCAAATCTTCTGATAGGTTTAAACCATTCTGTGGACAGTCCAGAAACACACTATAACAATATCCAGTATGATTTGACATTTTTTGATTGTGCAGATAATAGGAGTTTCTAACATATGTCGCCTTTATTTGGCCCGCTAGAGGATTTTATTTGGAGTTCAAAGTATTAATCATACAATTTTCTTGAAACCTACACAAGACAAACACAATAACATGCAATTTACAGTTATCTTTGAAGTTTAGTGATTACATTGAATTGCAAAAAATTGCTACAGTTTTACATAGAGAAAGACGGGATTCTAATTCTGCAGGTGTAAAGATAAATTTAGGTCTGAGGAAGATTGGAATATGGACTAACCCCACAGTGAATTATGGTGCTAGGCAAGTGGACTTTTATTGAATAAAAACAGAAATTGCTAGAGAAACACAGCAGGTCTGTCAGCATCTGTGGTTAGAAAGTAGAGTTAATGTTTTTAGCCAGTGATGCTTACAGTCAAAGAGCTGTACAGAATGAAAACAGATCTTTGGTCCAACTCCATATGCTGACCAACCAGGGCAAGCTTACCAAATAATGCCTTCACTGTCCTGCTGACCTGTGACTCCACTTTCAGGGAACTATGAACCTGTGCTCCAAGGTCTGTTTGTTTGGCAACACACCCCAGGACCTTACCATTAAGTGCATAAGTATTACACTGATTTGTCCAACCAAAATGTAGCACCTCACATCTATCTAAAACTCCTATCTGTTCAAGGTCCACTGCGAGATATCTTCAAGGTTAGTTTAGAAAGAACATACATTTATGTAGTCCTTTAATCTGGATCCTGAAAGTGCTTTACAGTCACCAAAGCATTTTTGAAATGTAGCTAATAATTGTAAAAAATAATTTCAAATTTGTACAAAGCAGGATCCCAAAAATAAATGTGTTCATTTTTGTTTTAATTTACTTGTAAAATAAATGGGAACATCTCCTTTCATATGGCATAACTATCTTTTATGTCCACTTCTGAGGACAGCCAGGGTCTCAATTTGACGTTTGAACTAAAGATGCTCTTCTGACAGTATAGCACTCTTTCAGACATACTTTGAACTGTGGGCCTAGGTTAAGCACTGAAGTGAGGCTGAAATGGCTAACATTCAGACTTCAAGGCAAACATTATATCACTTAGTCTTAGACTTAGTAATAAAGCTCGCAACGCCCACACCTTAGGTATTGGGGATTATGAGTGAGCACAATAGATTGGAAGTTGAGATATCTGTCCTTATAAAGGCCATGTTGACCAGAAATTGCTTGGGGTGGTGATGGTAATCATTTGGATAAAGGCCAGAGATCTTGTGCACAAGCAGGATATGAAACTTGCAGCTGAATAGGACAGACACAACTGGGGGACATAGGCAACCTGTATAGTAAGGAATGCAAGCAAATGGAAGAAATATGTGGGGACATTTTGGAACTGAGTACACATTCCCGTGATAGAAATATGAAACAAAGAATGATTAGTTTGATTTTTGGGTATGGTTAGCTTCAATAATGCATGATGCATTATTAAAGCTAAGTAATTATGTCAGAGTGCCAACTCATCAATATCATAGGTCTTTTAATGCAGGAAGAAGCTTAATAATCTCAATAGTCAAAGTAAGCTAAGTGATCCTTTTGCTCAATTTTATATGTTGTGCTGTTTCATTGATTACCCTTGTGTTTTAAGTAACCTCCGCCTGGGGAGTGAAAAACATCAGCTGCTAGCTCCTGAGCATGAATACTCTTTCCTATTAGATTCTACCCTGAAAGACCAAAAAATGTTGGAGCAGAAGTTGACCATTCAGACGATTGAGTCTGCTCCACTATTCATTGATATCATAGCTCTTCAATTCCACTTTTCCCCCATCTTGAATTCCTTACTGGTTACTCAGGGACACGTGTTCAAGGTGTGGGTGGGGAGAAGTTTAAAAGAGATGTGCGAGGCAAGTTTTTCACATAAAGGGTGCACTGCCAGAGGAGGTAGGGAAGGCAGACATAATGACAGCATTCAAGGAGCACCTGGACAAATAGATGAATAGGAAGGGAATGGAGAGATACAGATCCTGTAAGTGAGGACAGTTTATTATGGAAGGGAAAAATGTGTTAGCACAGGTTTGGAGGGCCGAAGGATCTGTTTCTGAGCTGTACTGTTCTTTGCTCTATGAAGATGAGGACCTCCTTGTCTCCAGTTTGTTAAGCTCCAGAATTTGTGGAAATAGTGGAGGCTGAGTTCACGAATATATTCAAGGCTAAGCTAGACAGATTTTGATCTATAGGAAAACCAAAGGTGGTGAGATTGTACATAAAATTAAAGTGAAGGCTACAATCAGATCATCCATGATCATATTGAAATGGCAGAGCAGCATTGTCGGGCCAAATGGCCTCCTTCAACTCTTATTCCTTATGTTCTAAGGCGGACTTATATTGAATTTTTAAAAATATATTTGTTTGAATTTATTTTGGTCTTTTGACTCATAGATTCTTGTGACACAGGAATAGCAAGCTGAACGAAAACAGCCTATCACTGGTTTTGCAACACATTGAAATTAAAACATTCAATTACTATTAAAATTGCCAAATTGTTCTTAAGCAGACTTTATGAATTACAGGTCTTGGAAACCAAGTTTATAACTTAAACAAAAGTTAACCATTTTATTAATAATGTAACTTTGGCAGAACACAAATAAACAACAAAGTTAATATCTGCCTTTTATCAAAATCTCTACTCACACAGAAAGACAGCATTAAGGGATAAATTGAAAAGAATTGCACCTTCTCAGCGCAATTAATAGTTTCCAGCAATGGATACCTGTCCTTTATGAAATTCTTGGATAAAGACCTTACTTGAATTCTGAAGTGCCCCCCCCCTCCCCCACTTCTAGCAGCTTCCCCTGCCACCACAAGAAGTGGGGTGCACCCACACTACTCCCCTCACATCCGTCCAAGACCCCAAAGGATCTTTCCACATCCGACAGAAATTTACCTGTACTTACACACATCATCTACTATACCTGATGTGGTCTCCTCTATATCAGGGAGACAGGATGCTAACTTGTGGTTCATTTCAGAGAACATCCTTGGGTCACCCACAGCAACCAGCCTTACTTCCCCATGGCTAAACACCATCAACTCCCCAACAAGAACATGCAGGTCCTGGGCCTCCTCCCTCGCCAAACCCTAACCACCCGACGCTTGGAGGAAGAACACTTCATCTTCTGCCTTGGGAATCTGCAGCCACACAGGATCAATGTGGATTTCACCAGTTGAGGACACTTCCCCTCCTCCCACATTATTCCAGTCTCAAGCTTCCAACACAGCACCACCCTCTTGACCGGTCCATCTTCCTTCCCACCAATCCACTCCACCCTCCTCTCCAGCCTATCACTTTCACTCCCACCTTCATCCACCTAATACATTCCTAGCTCCTTCCACCCAGCCCCACCCACCCCCCTCCAATTTATCTCTCAGCTCCCCCCCCCACAAACTGCATTCCTGATGAAGAGCTTATGCCCAAAATGTCAATTCTCTCGCTCCTGACCTGCTGGGTATTTCCAGTACCACACTCTCGAAAAAGATTATCTCAGAATACTATGAGATCTTGATTAGATGGGCCAATGGCCTGAGAATTAGCAGCTGGAGTTCAGATAAATGGCGGGTGTTGCATTTTGGAAAGGCAAATCAGGGCAGGACTTATATAATTAATGGTTGGGCCTTGGGCTGTGTTGTCAAACAAAGGATCCTAGGGATGGAGCTACACAGTTATAGAATCATAGAGATGTACAGCACAGAAACTCATCCATGCCAACCAGATATCCCAACCCAATCTCGTCCCACATGCCATTACCTGGCCTATATCCTTCCAAACCCTTCCTATTCATATACCCATCTAGATGCCTTTTAAATGTTGCAATCATACTAGCCTCCACCATCTCCTCTGACAGTTCTTTGAATATCCCTCCAAATATTTCTTATTCATGTACTTGTCAAAATGTCTTTTAAATGTTGTAACTGTATTCACACTCACCATTTCCCCTGAAAGTTCATTCCAATAATGAGGCAGTCTGTGTAAAAAAAGACCCTCATGTCTTTTTTCAAATCTTACTTCTCTCATCATAAAAATATACCCCCTTGAAATCCCCACCTCTCAGGAAAAGGCACCTGCCGTTCACCTTATCTGTACCCCTCATTATTTCATAAACCTCTCTAAGGTCATCCTTCAATCTCCTATGCTACAGTGAAAGACGTCCCAACCTATCCAGCCTTTCCTTATAGCGCAAACTCTCCATTTCTGGTAACTTCCTTCTTTTGTTTTATAAAAATGCAATAGCTTGCACTTATCCAAATTAAACTTCATTTGCCACTCTTCAGCCCATTGACACAATTGATCAAGATCTCTTTGTAATCTTAGAAAACTTTCTTCACTATCCACAATACCATCAATCTTTATGACATCTGCAAAGTTACTAACCATGCTTTCTATATTGTCATTTAAACCATTTAGCCATGCGGCTGATGCAGCTACCACCCCCACGCTGATTGATGATGTCACTTCTGCCCTCATCATGGCCACTCCCACAGCCACTTCTGGCCCTCACATCATTGCTGATGCCATACGCTCAATGACTTCCGCCACCCCTACTGCTGTGTCTGCCTCCACTTCCGGTCCCACCAGTGCCACTCATCTGCATTCTGCTGACACGCCCCCCCCCCACAGACCCCACTGTCACTATCCCCACCCCCCAGAACCCTGAGGGGAACACTACCCTGCTCATGACTCCACCCCCATTCCCCCCACCATCACACCCACTCCAGGTACTGGCTCCAACCCCACTCCCAGCTCCACACCCACACCAGCTCCCAGCCCTGCCGAGTTTCCACCATCCCTCCACACCTCCACCTCACTGAGGCCGAACGATCAGTCCTCAGCAAAGGACTCACCTTCATCCCCCTCCGTCCTCGCATCAATGAATTTAATACACGCCGTGACGTCGAACAATTCTTCCATCGCCTTCGCCTCCGAGCTTACTTTCACAATCAGGATTCCTGCCCACCTTCTGAGGACCCCTTCGCCCACCTCCAACACACTGCATCCACCTGGACACCCCACGCTGGCCTATTACCTGCTCTCAACCTCTTCATTTCCAACTGCCGCCGGGACATTAACTGCCTCAACCTGTCTACCCCCCCTCCCCCACTCCAACCTCTCACCCTCACAATGCGCAGCCCTCCAATCCCTCTGCTCCAATCCCAACCTCACCATTAAGCCAGCGGATAAAGGGGGCGCAGTGGTAGTCCGGCGCACTGACCCTCTACACTGCTGAAGCTAAATGCCAACTCGAGGACACTTCTTCCTACTTCCCCCTCGACCATGACCCCACCCCCCATCGCCAAACCATCATCTCCCAGACCATACAGAACCTCATCACCTCAGGAGATCTCCCACTCACAGCTTCCAACCTCATAGTCCGGGAACCCTGCACTGCCCGGTTCTACCTCCTTCCCAAGATCCACAAGCCTGACCACCCTGGCCGACCCATTGTCTCAGCATGCTCCTGCCCCACTGAACTCATCTCTACCTACCTCGACACTGTCCTATCCCCCCTACTCCAGGAACTCCCCACATATGTTCAAGACACCACCCACACCCTCCACCTCCTCCAAGATTTCCGTTTCCCTGTCCCCCAATGCCTCATCTTCACCATGGATATCCAGTCCCTCTACACCACCATCTGCCATGACCAGGGCCTCCAAGCCCTCTGTTTTTTCCTCTCCAGACGTCCCCAACAGTACCCTTCCACCGACACTCTCATTCGTTTGGCCGAACTGGTCCTCACCCTTAACAATTTCTCCTTTGAATACTCCCACTTCCTCCAGACCAAAGGGGTAGCTGTGGGCACACGTATGGGCCCCAGCTATGCCTGTCTCTTTGTTGGCTACGTAGAACAGTTGATCTTCTGTAATTACAACGGCACCACTCCCCACCTCTTCCTCCGCTACATTGATGACTGCATCGGCGCCACCTTGTGCTCCCGCAAGGAGGTTGAGCAATTCATCAACTTCACCAACACATTCCACCCTGACCTTAAATTTACCTGGACCATCTCTGACACCTCCCTCCCCTTCCTGGACCTCTCCATCTCCATTAATGACGACCTACTTGACACTGACAGTTTTTACAAACCCACTGACCCCCACAGCTACCTGGATTACACCTCTTCCCATCCTATCTCTTGCAAAAATGCCAGCCCTTATTCCCAATTCCTCCGCATCCGGCGTATCTGCTCCCAGGAGGACCAGTTCCACCACAGAACACACCAGATGGCCTCCTTCTTTAGAGACCGCAATTTCCCTTCCCACGTGGTTAAAGATACCCTCCAACGCATCTCGTCCATATCCCGCCCTTCCGCCCTCAGACCACACCCCTCCAACTGTAACAAGGACAGAAAGCCCCTGGTGCTCACCTTCCACCCTACCAACCTTCGCATAAACCAAATCATCCGCCAACATTTCCGCCACCTCCAAACAGACCCCACCACCAGGGATATATTTACCTCCCCACCCCTTTCCGCCTTCCGCAAAGACCGTTCCCTCCGTGACTACCTGGTCAGGTCCACGCCCCCCTACGACCCACCCTCCCATCCTGGCACTTTCCCCTGCCACTGCAGGAATTGTAAAACCTGTGCCCACACCTCCTCCCTTAACACTATCCAAGGCCCTAAAGGAGCCTTCCACATCCATTAAAGTTTTACCTGCACATCCACCAATAACATTTATTGTATCCGTTGCTCCCGATGCGGTCTCCTCTACATTGGGGAGACTGGGCGCCTCCTAGCAGAGCGCTTTAGGGAACATCTCTGAGACACCCGCACCAATCAACCACACCACCCCATGGCCCAACATTTCAACTCCCTCTCCCACTCTGCCGAGGACATGGAGGTCCTGGGCCTCCTTCACCACCGCTCCCTCACCACCAGACACCTGGAGGAAGAACGCCTCATCTTCAGCCTCGGAACACTTCAACCCCAGGGCATCAATGTGGACTTCAACAGCTTCCTCATTTCCCCTTCCCCCACCTCATCCTAGTTTCAAACTTCCAGCTCAGCACTGTCCCCATGACTTGTCCAGACTTGTCCAACCTGCCTACCTCCTTTTCCACCTATCCACTCCACCCTCCCCTGCCTGACCTATCACCTTCATCTCCTCCCCCACTCACCCATTGTACTCTATGCTACTCTCTTACCCTCCCCCACCCTCCCCCACCCTCCCTTAGCTTATCTCTCCACGCTTCAGGCTCACTGCCTTTATTCCTGATGAAGGGCTTTTGCCTGAAACATCGATTTCGCTGCTCGTTGGATGCTGCCTGAACTGCTGTGCTCTTCCAGCACCACTAATCCAGAATCTGGTTTCCGGCATCTGCAATCATTGTTTTTACCTCATTTATATAAATGACAAACCTTGTGACTGATCTCTGTGGTTCTCTTTTACTCTTTTCAATTGACATTCTTGGTAGTTGGCTGGTTAGCCCCGATCCTCTCCTGATTGATTAATTCAACAACCAACTGGCTGCCAGCCCTGAACACTGCTACAACTCAGTGTCAGTTAGCAGTTGTTGGTTTATTTACAGATGTCCTGTGTCAATAATTAAATTGCATTAGTTTTCAGGCTAGTTCACAACAGAACCAGCTCTCTTTCTTCTCTTCTCTTTTGATACAAGTTGCTGTTCAATGTTCAATTCTTAATTTTAACTCTCAGTTTCAAACTACAAAACTGGGAAAAAAAAAGAAAAGTGATTGTGTCCATATTATAAGCAACCATTTTGTTTGATATGTGGCCAAGTTTGCCATCTGCTGCACATCTCCATTATAGCAGGTAATTAAAAAAATTTGATAGCTGAAGTAAAAGTGTCCATAGACCCATTCTCTCATTTAAGAGAGAGGACTGGAGGTGATTTAAGGAGGTGAGCACCACCATATCTCAGGCAATGAGCAAGTTTGAGAAGATGGGACCATCATGCCTTTTGAGTTTGTTTTTGGATACTGAGCAAAAGCTGTTGTATTTATTCTCAATTAATAAATGTATGCTTTGGGATTAATAGAATAATATTTTTACTGTGTTTAAACACTTTTGAATTCATTGCACATAGTTTGGTTTATTCAATTTTAAATTTTTTTGTTGATACACATGTGCATTTTTGTTAAAAGCAAAATCTGCAGCATTATGTGCTTATGTTTAACGAGACCATTTTGTTGAAACCAAATCAAAATATCCATCAAGCCTGGTTTCAGCCTGGCTTCTGACTTGTCCAGTAATAACATCAGCTGGGATCATAACAGGGGCGAGTAATCTTTGAGGCAAAGTTATGACCTTTAAGGAAATTCAGAAACTGGATCTTTAAAATCAAAGATTTATGAAGGAACCACACTCTTAATAAGATCTGGTCACCCTCAGAATCATTAACACAGAGTCATGGAGACGTACAGCATGTACCAACTCATCCATGCCGACCAGATATCCCAACCTAATCTAGTTCCATTTGGCAGCATCTGGCCCATATCCCTCTCAACCCTTCCTATTCATATACCCATCCAGATGCCTTTTAAATGCTGTAATTGTACCAGCCTTCACCACTCCCTCTGGCAGTTCATTCCAGACATGTACCACCCTCTGCTCAAAACGTTGCCCCTTACGTCTCTTTTATATCTTTCCCCTCTCACCCTAAACCTACGCCCTTTAGTTCTGGACTCCCCTGCTGAAAAATCTGCAGGATCTGACTGGTCCGCATCTGCTATTTGCTGTGCTCCATGAGCGTTTGACCCACAGTTTGTTTGTTAAATCACATTGATTCTGGACCTAAGTTCTGGGTAATGCAAGATGGAGGATAGGAAAAACTTCTGGCTGGAACAGCTGCTCCTTTTTTTGAGGTATTTTAGGTGTTGGAGGTGATTTCCTCAAATTCCAGGAGCAGCAATGACTATTTTATATGCTGCTGCATTGTTTTGGAACTTTGGAACAAAAAAGTCAAAACAACAGCAGTTTTAAAAGGGAGAAGAACAGACAAAGGAAGCACATGGTGAGGACAGTGCAGGAGAGGGGGGGGGGAGAGAGAGAGAGAGAGAGAGAGAGAGAGATCCTCTAACTGTTTTGTAGAGGAATAAAACAGTGCTATTTTCTGGGTCTGTAGATTGAAAGAAGCAAAAATAGTCCTTAGTAGAGTAATCTGCTCTTCTTGTCAGATGTGGGAGTTTAGGGAGAGTTACGGGTTACTGCAATAAATGCCGTTGGTTGCAAATCTTATCAGATCGAATGGATCGGTTGGAGAGGCAGGTAGAGGCAATGAGGAATTTACAAGAGCAAGGGGATGTGATGGATGGCAGTTTAGAAAGGGGGAAAGTCTCAGATACAGTCACATACATGGGTTAACTCCTGGAAAGGGAAGAGAGGTAGGCTGTTAGTGCAGGGGTCTTCTGTGGCTATCCCCATTTCAAACCAGTATGCTGTTTTGGAAAATGTAGGGGGTGATGGACACTCAGGGGTATGTAGCACAAACAACCAAGTTTCTGCTATGGAGACTGGCTCTAATGCAATGGGGATATATTGGGTTCCATGAGATCAATTGTGTTAGGGGGTTCTCTAGTCTGAGGTACAGACAGACATTTCTGTGGCCAGCAGCGAAAAATCAGAACGGTGTGTTGTCCCCCTGGTGCCAGGATCAAGCATGTCTCAGAGAGGGTGCAGAATGTTCTCAAGGGGGAGAGGGACCAGCAGGAGGTCATTGTCCACATTGGAACCAACGACATTGGAAGGGAAGAAGTTGAGATTCTGAAGGGAGATTACAGAGTTAGGCAGGAATTTAAAAAGGAGGTCCTCGAGAGTAGTAATATCTGGATTACTCCTGGTGCTACAAGCTAGTGAGGGCAAGATTAGGAGGATAAAACAGATGGATGCATGGCTGAGAAGCTGGTGTATGGGAGAAGGATTCATATTTTTGGAACATTGGAATCTCTTTTGGTAGAAGTGACCTGTACAAGAAGGATGGATTGCACCTAAATTGGAAGGGGACTAATATACTGGCAGGGAGATATGCTAGAGCTGCTCAGGAGGATTTAAACTAGTAAGGTAGGGGTGGGGGGGGAGACCAGGGAGATAGTGAGGAAAGATTTCAATCTGAGACTGGTACAGTTGAGAACAAAGGCAAGTCAAACAGCCAGAGCAGGCAGGGACAAAGCAGAGAACAAGGTGAGACTTATAAATTAAACTGCATTTATTTCAATGCAAGAGGCCGAACAGGGAAGGCAGACAAACTCAGGCCATGGTTAGGAACACGGGACTGGGATATCATAGTAATTACAGAAACATGGCTCAGGGATGGACAGGACTGGCAGCTTAATGTTCCAGGATACAAATGCTATAGGAAGGACAGAAAGGGAGGCAAGAGAGGAGGTGGAGTGGCATTTTTGATAAGGGATAGCCTACAGTGTGGAAACAGGCCCTTCAGCCCAACAAGTCCACACCAACTCTCCAAAGAGTAACCCATCCAGACCCATTCCCCTACACTTACCCCTGACTAATCAACCTAACACTATGGGCAATTTAGCATGGCCAATTCACCTAACCTGCACATCTTTGGACTGTGGGAGGAAACCGGAACACCCGGAGGAAACCCATGGAGACACGAGGAGAACATGCAAACTCCACACAGACAGTTGCCTGAGGCACGAATTGAACCCAGATCCCTGGCGCTGTGAGGCAGCAGTGCTAACCACTGAGTCACCGTGCCGACCATAATTCTATTAGGGAGGATATTCCCGGAAATACATCTAGGGAAGTTATTTGGGTGGAACTGAGAAATAAGAAAGGAATGATCACCTTATTGGGATTGTATTATAGACCCCCTAATAGTCAGAGGGAAATTGAGAAACAGATTTGTAAGGAGATCTCAGCTATCTGTAAGAATAACGGGGTGGTTATGGTAGGGGATTTTAACTTTCCAAACATAGACTGGGACTGGCATAGTGTTAAAGGTTTAGATGGAGAGGAATTTGTTAAGCGTGTACAAGAACATTTTCTGATTCAGTATGTGGATGTACCGAGTAGAGAAGGTACAAAAGTTGGGAAATAAGGCAGAGCAGGTCACTGAGGTGTCAGTGGGGAGCATTTTGGGCTCAGCGACCATAATTCTATTAGTTTTAAAATAGTGATGCAAAAGGATAGACCAGGTCTAAAAGTTGAAGTTCTAAATTGGAGGAAGGCCAATTTTGATAGTATTAGGCAAGAACTTTCAAAAGCTGATTGGGCACAGATGTTCGCAGGTAAAGGGATGGTTGGAAAATGGGAAGCCTTCAGAAATGAGATAACGAGAGTCCAGAGATAGTATATTCCTGTCAGGGTGAAAGGAAAGGCTGGTAGGTATAGGGAATGCTGGATGATTAAACAAATTGAGAGTTTGGTTAAGAAAAAGAAGGAAGCATATGTCAGGTATAGACAGGACAGATCGAGTGAATCTTTATAGGTTTATAAAGGCAGTAGAAGTATACTTAAGAGGGAAATCAGGAGGGCAAAAAGGGGACATGAGATAGTTTTGGCAAATAGAGTTAAGGAGAATCCAAAGGGTTTTTACGAATACATTAAGGACAAAGGGGTAACTAGGGAGATAATAGGACCCCTCGAAAATCAGCAAGGCAGCCTTTCTGTGGAGTTGCAGGAGATGGGGGAGACACTAAACGAGTATTTTGCATCAGTATTTACTGTGGAAAAGGACATAAAAGATATAGAATATAGGGAAATAGATGATGACATCTTGAAAAATTTCCATATTACAGAGGAGGAAGTGCTGGATGTCTTGAAACGCATAAAAGGTGATAGATCCCCAGCACCTGATCAGGTGTACCCTAGGGGTCTGTGGGAAGCTAGGGAAGTGATTATGGGGCCTCTTACTGAGATATTTGTATGATCGATAGTCACAGGTGAGGTGCCGGAAGACTGGAGGTTGACTAATGTGGTGCCAATGTGGTAAGGACAAGCCAGGGAACTATAGACCAATGAGCCTGACATCAGTGGTGGGCAAGTTGTTGGAGGGAATTCTGAGGGACAGGATGTACATGTATTTGGAAAGGCAAGGACTGATTAGGAATTGTCACCATGGCTTTATGCATGGGAAATCATGTCTCACAAACTTGATTGAATTTTTTGAGGAAGTAATAGAGGATTGATGAGGGCAGAGCGGTAGATGTGATCCATATCGACTTCGGTAAGGCATTTGACAAGATTCCCCATGGAAACTGGTGAGCAAGGTTAGATCTCATGGAATACAAGGAGAACTCACCATTTGGATACAGAACTGGCTCAAAGGTAGAAGACAGAGGGTAGTGGTGGAGGGTTATTTTCCAGACTGGAGACCTGTGATCAGTGGAGTGCCACAAGGATCGGTGCTGGGTCCTCTACTTTTCATCATTTATATAAATGATATTGATGTGAGCATAAGAGTTGGAGTTAGTAAGTTTGCAGATGACACCAACATTGGATGTGTAGTGAACAGCGAAGTTGATTACCTCAGATTACAACAGGATCTTGATCAGATGGGCCAATGGGCTGTGAAGTCGCAGATGAAATTTCATTTAGATAAATGTGAGGTGCTGCATTTTGAGAAAGCAAATCTTATCAAGATTTATACACTTAATGGTAAGGTCCTAGGGAGTGTTGCTGAACAAAGAGACCTTGGAGTGCAGGTTCATAGCTCCTTAAAAGTGGAGTCACAGGTAGATAGGATAGTGAAGGCGGCATTTAGTATGCTTTCCTTTATTGGTCTGAGTATTGAGTACAGGAGTTGGGAGGTCATGTTGTGGCTGTACAGGGCATTGGTTAGGCCACTGTTGGGATATTGCGTGCAATTCTGGTCTCCTTCCTATCGGAAAGAAGTTGTGAAACTTGAAAGAGTTCAGATAAGATTTACAAGGATATTGCCAGGGTTGGAGGATTTGAGCTATAGGGAGAGCTTGAATAGGCTAGGGCAGTTTTCCCTGGAGCATTGGAGGCTGAGGGGTGACCTTACAGAGGTTTATATAACCATGAGGGGCATGGATAGGATAAATAGACAAAGTTTTTTCCCTGGCGTCGGGGAGTCCAGAACTAGGGGACATTGATTTAGGGTGAGAGGGGAAGGATATAAGAGAGACTAAGGAGCAACTTTTTCACTTAGAGGGTGGTACATGTGTGGAATTAACTGCCAGAGGAAGTGGTGGAGGCTGGTACAAATGCAACATTCAAAAGGCATCTGGATGGGTATATGAATAGGAAGGATTTAGAGGGATGTGAACCAAGTGCTGGCAAGTGGGACCTGACTGGGTTGGGATATCTGGTCGGCGTGGCCAGGTTGGATGGAAGGGTCTGTTTCCATGCTGTACATCTCTATGACTCTATGACTGTATGAGTAGAACATTCTCTTAGGAAGTACCTGGGATTTCAAATATTGCCTGCTTTAAACAAAAATTGTATGGTTCCTAAGTAGATCAGGTACTGTCTAGGAACATAACTGAAATTCAGAGTATTAAATTGTACACTGAACGGCAGGAAACATGTTGGAGAATGTTTCAAATTCAAGGCCTGATTAACTGAAGACATTGTGCCTGATTTCAAAGAACAATATTATTACCTAAGGCGAAATCCCACGGCTTTATTCTTGAGTGTTTTGAAAAAAAGTAGCAAAGGTACCTGCATTATCTAATTATTTAGATTAGAGTAAAAACTGGGTTAAAACTGTGAACAAATGTCACATAACCAGGGATCATAATGCTGGATGTCCCGTCATCAGACCTTCACAGTCAGACCTTCAGGAATACTGTAACCAGACAGGCAACCTTTGTAGTCAGAAACAGATGGCTCTGGTCAAATGTCTGGCAGCGCAGGAGCCTCTGGAGTGACACAACTGATTGACCCCGACCCCAAATAGTCAGTCAATGAGTACACTGCATTTTCTTCTACCCAGAATTGATAATTCGACAGTTAGACTCCAAGTCCTCAGGAGGTATTAAGAAGAATTGTTTCAAATGAAAAGCAGAATCACTTTATTGACTATTATATTCTCATTCATTATATACTATAGCAATGTTTTAAATTCTCAGAAAATAAGAGAGTACACATCCTTTTCCTGACACTTTAAAAGCTTTCGACAATTATTTTAAGACTCAACAGATTTCTTGAAAGGGCAAGGATTAACATAATCTTCCAGGAGAATCCATTGTCAATTTTACTAATGATCTTTACAAACGTGAGGATATGGAATCTAGCAATGAGAATAGAAAAGAGAGTGAATTGTTGCCAGAATTGTCTTTGTTCAATCTATTCCAGTCCAAAGAAGATCCAACTTTGTAGAAAGGAATTCAAGTTATACTGAAGGCCAGAAAAATCCCAGTCAAATTCTGAAAAGTGAAGAACACTCTAAGCAGATACATGAAAAATAAACGCAAAGAACTGGTGAACCAAGCAGGGCGAGGTACTGCTGCCTCACAGGCTCAAGGACCTGGGTTTGATTCCACCCTTGAGCAACTGTCTCTGGAGTTTGCACATTCTCACCGTATCTGCGTGGGCTTCTTCCAGGTGATCTGGTTTCCTGCCACAGTCCAAAGATGTGCAGGGTAGATGGATTAGGCATGGTAAATTTCCCAAAGTATCCAGGGATGTGCAGGCTATGTGGATTAGCCATGGCAAATGCAGGGTTATAGGGATGGGGTAGCTCTCGGTGAGAAGATCTTTGGAGGGTTGATGTGGACTCAATGGGCTGAAAGGCCTACCTCCACTCTGCTGGGATTCGATGTAGAATTGTAAATAGTTATGCTTTAAACTGGCTAACCAATTCCAAGATAAAATAGAATTAATGTCTAAAGCATTGCTAATCAGCATTTCTACCTGGATACAAGGATACATGTGTTTCACATTGCCACAGAGATGGGTTTTCACATGCAGAACATGCAGACGAAGCTATTGTAGGATTGGATTACAGGGTCACATAAGAGATATCCCTGAACTGCATAGACATTCTAGTCTTCCAGGATCTGGAAAAGGGGGTAGATAGACGGGGCAAGTCACAGGGGGAAGAATGGAGATGTATTGACAGAATCATCGATAGTCACAGGTGAGATGCCGGAAGACTGGAGGTTGGAAAACGTGGTACCAATGTTTAAGAAGGATGGTAAAGACAAGTCATGGAACTATAGACCAGTGAGCCTGATGTTGGTGATGAGCAAGTTGTTGGAGGGAATCCTGAGGGACAGGATGTAAGTGTATTTGGAAAGGCAAGGACTGATTAGGGATAGTCAACATGACTTTGTGCATTGGAAATCATGTCTCACAAACTTAATTGAGTTTTTTGAAGAAGTAACAAAGAGGATTGCTGAAGGCAGAGCGGTAGATGTGATCTATATGGACTTCAGTAAGGCGTTCAACAAGGTTCCCCATGGGAAGATTGGTTAGCAAGGTTAGATCTCATGGAATACAGGGAGAACTAGCCATTTGGATACAGAACTGGCTCAAAGGTAGAAGACAGAGGGTGGTGGTGGAGGGTTGTTTTTCAGACTGGAGGGCTGTGACCAGTGGAGTACAAGGATCGGTGCTGGGTCCACTACTTTTTGTCATTTACATAAATTATTTGGATGTGAGCATAAGAGATAGAGTTAGTAAGTTTGCAGATGACACCAAAATTGGAGGTATAGTGGATAGCAAAGAAGGTTACTTCAGATTACAACAGGATCTTGATCAGATAGGCTAATGGGCCGAGAAATGGCAGATGGAGTTTAATTCAGATAAATGCGAGATGATGCATTTTGGGAAAGCAAATCTTAGCAGGTCTTATATGCTTAATGGTAAGGTCCTTGGGAGGGTTGCTGAACAAAGAGACCTTGGAATGCAGGTTCATAGCTCTTTGAAAGTGGAGTTGCAGGTAGATAGGATAGTGAAGGCGGCATTTAGTATGCTTTCCTTTATTGATCAGAGTATTGAGTACAGGAGTTGGGAGGTCATGTTGCGGCTGTACAGGACACTGGTTAGGTCACTGTTGGAATATTGCGTGCAATTCTGGTCTCCTTCCTATCGGAAAGATATTGTGAAACTTGAAAGTTTTCAAAAAAGATTTATAAGGATGTTGCCAGGGTTGGAGAATTTGAGCTATAGGGAGAGACTGAACAGACTAGGGCTGTTTTTCCAGGAGTTTCAGAGGTTGAGGGGTGACCTTATAGAGGTTTACAAAATCATGAGAGACATGGATAGGATAAATAGACAAAGTCTTTTCCCTGGGGTCGGGGAGTCCAGAACTAGAGGGCATAAGTTTAGGGTGAGAGGGGAAAGATATAAAAGAGACCTAAGGGGCATCCTTTTCACGCAGAGGGTGGTACGTGTATAGAATGTGCTGCCAGAGGAACTGGTAGAGGCTGGTACAATTGCAAAACTTAAAAAGGAACTTGGATTGGTATATGAATGGCAGGGTTTGGAGGGATATGGGCCTGGTGCTGGCAGGTGGGAGTAGATTGGGTTGGGATATCTGGTCGGCATGGACTGGTTGGACCGAAGGGTCTGTTTCCATGCTGTACATCTCTATGACTCTATGACTATAACTGAGTCTGTAACCGGCCAAAAATGGCATTGGTATTTCCAAAACAGGAGGAAACATTTGCTCATCCTGTATGAGACAAACAGCCTGATAATTAGGTATCAATAGGGTGTCATTTATGACTTAGGTAACTGCTATTTTGGTACAAAGGCAGAGGTTGAAACCTAGTTTAGGAGACTTAAATACTGTGTGAAAGATGACACACAGAAGGCTTTGGGTATGAAAGCGAAGTTGGAAGTGGGAGGGGTGGTTTGCAAGGAAAGCGTGATCATGAACGAGTACAGGCCTGATGGGTCAAACAGCTCCTTCTGTGCTGCAAATTCTATGATTCTATAATCACGCTGAAGTGTGAGTGGAAGCTTGCACTCAAACTGAAACAATCAAACTTATGAGAACTTAAAATGAGGCTGAAATATTCACTTAGCTTAAGCTAGAAGAAGAAAATTGGGGAAGGTAGTATGCAGTTTAAAAGTTACCAGGCTGGGAATGACGTGTGTGTGTGTGTGTGTGTGTGTGTGTGTGTGTGGAGTAAATTCCTGAGAACCAAATTTGGAATAGTCTGTCTATTTTTCTTTGTAATTATATTTGTTAACAATTTTTTTTAACTTTACAAACATATAAAATTGTTGAAAAATACAATGAATAACAAATATCAGTGTAATAAAAAGAGAAAAAAACACAAATTACAGTACAACTACTATCTGCTAACTACTAACCTACCCTATAATATAAAACAAACCCTAACACTCTACAAAGCAACACCAACAAATAAGTAAATAACTAATAGATAAAAAAAAGCAAAACAAAACAAAAAAAAAACACAAAATACAGAACAACTATGCCCGGCACAGAGCTTCTAAACAAAGGAACGGGAGTATTGTATAGATATCCGTATTAACTCAGAAGACTCCCTTCAGGGCCCAGGGCTTGACAAACCCAACCATCCTGGTTAAACAAACACCTTAGTTAAGATAACTGACAAATCTATATCCAAATAACTCAAGTAGGGCTGCCATGTCTTATAAAAATGGTCTGGTGTGTGGTGCACCATGTTTGTAAAAAAGTCCAAGGGAATGTGCTCCAGAATCAATTTCCGCCATCCCAGCAAGCCCGGCGGATTCTCAGATACCCAGTTCATCAGAATATTCTTCCGTGCACAGTACGCAAGAATATTAAATAGTTTCTTCCCATGCCCATCTAAAGATGATAAATTTAGTAGACCTAAGTGGAGAGATATTGGGTCTACTTTGACTTCAGTCTTCAATACCCTCCATATCTCTCCCGCCACAGCGCTCCAATAAACACGGGGCCTGTGGCATTTCCAGAAGCAATGGGTAAGAGTACCTACACTTGTTTTACATTTGGGGCACACTGAAGATGCCCCTTTTTTAATTTGCCAGACGGTATGGTGCCAGATGAGCCCTGTGCAGAACTTATAACTGTGTAGTGTATGTCCTATTACAGATTGAGATCTTTCGAGCATTCTCCCATATGTTCTCCCATAGGTCAGAAGAGAG
Source organism: Hemiscyllium ocellatum (assembly GCF_020745735.1). Classification (NCBI taxonomy): domain Eukaryota; kingdom Metazoa; phylum Chordata; class Chondrichthyes; order Orectolobiformes; family Hemiscylliidae; genus Hemiscyllium; species Hemiscyllium ocellatum. The sequence continues at coordinate 61,521,200 of NC_083402.1, forward strand.
CTCCACTCCCAGCTCTTGCTCCCAGCCCTCTCATAACGGTTAACATCCTGCCAGGCCTGCCACCTAACAGGCGATACACGGCACGAACCAAAAGGGTAATGGATTGGGGAGCACGCTTTTTGATAGGACAGTAAATGCTTCCCTGGCCTATCCCCATATTCGAACAGCCTTTGTCTAGCAAAGGCAAGTTCTTTCTTTGTGTTTTGTGTCAGTATTAAATTCAAGGCAGCCTGGAAAGCCGTGATCCACTATAGCTTAGTCACCAAAGGCTGTGCAAAATATGCTGCCTCCGTGGCTTTCAACTGCGTCTCAAGTAGGCGCTGCTTTTCCTCCTTCTGTCATTTCCAGCTAGTCAAATAGGAAATAGCTAATCCTGTAGCAAAGGCCTTAGCAGTCTCCCATAGCATAGCACGACTAGCCATGCCTGAGTTGATAGTCAAGAATTCCTGAAACTCCTTCAAAAAGTATTCCACAAATTTGGAATCCTTAAGGAGAAAAGGGTCCAAATGCCAGTTCCGCAAACCTAGCCCTTCACTCCTGACCTTAACCTCCAAATATACTGCCGCGTGATCAGAGATAGCTATATTGCCAATTTTACAACTCATAATCGAATCCAGCAGACCTGAAGGAGCCAGAAGGAGGTCAATCCTCGTGTGACATTTATGTGGGTTTGAAAAAAAGGTGAAGTCCCTGCCGGTAGGGTGAAGACATCTCCAAATATCCACCAGCTCCAATTCCTCGCATAAGTCAACCACTTACTTGGCCTGCGAAGAAATATATGGGGGCCCACAAGGCATCCTGTCCAATGTCGGATTCAAAAGACAATTAAACCCCTCCCCTATAATAAGGTGCCGTGTTCCAAAAGCACTCAACTTTGAGAAAGCACAAATCAAAAATTTGAGAGGATGTGCTGGAGGACAGTAGACATTTAAAATGCCATATTCCTCCCCATGTATCAGGGCTTCAATTATCACAAATCATCCCTGCTCATCTTTCACCTGCTCTAATAATGTGAACGGAAGATTTTTTCTGAATAAGTACCACCACTCCCTTACTTTTAGTAGTAAAGGATGAAAAGAATACCCGGTCATAACCCCCCTATTGTAATTTCATGTTTCTCATCATCAAGGCAGATTTCATGCAACAAAGCGATATCAACCCTTTCCCTCTTAAGGCTACAAAGCACTTTCCTTCTTTTAACAGGCGAATGACTTCTCTTAATGTTCCAGGTGCACCATTTAATAAGACACTTAGCCATATCCCCTGTCAGAGACCCTTGAACCCCTCAGAGGGAGAACCCTGCTTACAAAGCGTTGAGCCAAGTAAATAAAGACTCATAGAGTCGAAGAACTATATTTACGAAAACTGCTCCATCATAATTATAAACAACTATTACTACCAAAAAACTGCAAAGAAAACCAACGATAAAACCTTGAATTGAAGACTCTTCCCCCTGCCCATAGGGGTCACTCACCCTACCCATCCCCTCCTTCACAGCTCCTTCAAACCCAGACTGTGCCCCAGCCTTAGGCCAGAAAAACAACAAGGAGATAATCCTAAAATAAACAGAAAAAAGACCAAGTCAGACTGAGCACTTCATCCATCCCTGGCTTCATGTCACCCTTACTTGCAACTAAAAGAGAAGCAGAACAAACAAAAAAAGGGGGAGACAACAAAGAACATCCACAAAATTTCCCATCAGAAAATCCAGTTTTAAAAAAAAGGGAACAACTTATTCCAAGGTTTTCCTCCCTTTCCAAAAATGAAATTATTCAGTAGAAAGAAGGAAATAAAAAAAGAAGGGAAAACATTAACCATATTCTTCAGGCCAATCCATCTATTTTAGATTAGACTTACAGTGTGGAAACAGGCCCTTCGGCCCAACAAGTCCACACCGACCCGCCGAAGCGCAACCCACCCATACCCCTACATATACCCCTTACCTAACACTACGGGCAATTTAGCTTGGCCAATTCACCTGACCCGCACATCTTTGTGACTGTGGGAGGAAACCGGAGCACCCGGAGGAAACCCACGCAGACACGGGGAGAACGTGCAAACTCCACACAGTCAGTCGCCTGAGTCGGGAATTGAACCCGGGTCTACAGGCGCTGTGAGGCAGCAGTGCTAACCACTGTGCCACCGTGCCACCTTTAATGTGTCCAAAAAATTTTTAGCTTTATCCGCTGAGTCAAATTTATAAACCGAGCCCTCATGACTGAAATGGAGCACAGCGGGGTAGCTCATGGAGTATTGGATGTCCAGGTTCCTCAGCCTCTTTTTAACTTCATCGAAGGACGTCCTCTTTCTAATTAAAGCTGCTGAGAAATCCTGGAGAAACATGATTTTTGACCCCTTGTACAGCAGTGCCTGTGGATCTATTCCCAGTAACCCCTAGAAGCCTCTATCACTTTTTGGTTTGTCCTTATATGAGTGGAAGTGCACTAGGACCGAGAAGGGATGCTGCACTGGGCCTGACCTATGCACTGTAACCCGATAAGCCTTTTCTTTCCGCAGCCTGCTGGACTCTCTGTGAAAGACGGAAAACTTCAGCAGCCAGCTTTCAAAGAAGCTGACTGGCTGCTCACCTTCCTCACCTTCAGGGAGCCCGACAATTCAGAGATTTATCCTCTGACTTCGATTTCCAAGGTTGTCAATATTGTCTCGCAAGGCCCGCACCTCTTGCTCCAACACCGGGATCCGACTGGGTGAGGACGCCATTGCAGCTCCCGATGCCTTAATTCTACCCTCCGCCTCCTCCAGCTGCTCCCTGAGTCACTGGATCTCCTGCTCATGCTTCTGCAGCATGGATGCAATAGGTTGAACCTGGGCACAAATCTCCACACAGATCTCCTCAATCACAGCTCCAACTTTCAAGTCTCTCCATTGCCGCAGCCAATTCCTGTGAGTCTGTCAGGTACCCGGGGGGGGGGGGTCCAGGAGAGGCTGGTGCTGGTGCTGCAGTCTCTGGTGTAGTAGGTGCTGCAGGGGAATGTCCTCCCTGCTGCTGCTTGCTTGCTCCTTTTCCCTTTGGCATCCTTCCCATTCCCAAATATTAACAAATATGTGTTCTGTAAGGTTTTAAACTAATAATTCCACCACATAAGTAGGCCAGGGATGGCAAAAAACACCAGTTTGCCTTGACTGTTAGGCAGAGCTGTCCACAGCAGTTCTACAGAATTGCCACCATCTTGCCGAGTCTAGTCTGTCTATTTGATGGACAGAACAAAGTATAACATTGCTGCTAGATTTTCTGTTAGATTTAAATGCTAATTAGGAATCATTTCTGTCATCTAAAATATTGGTCATCTACTGAATAAGCTTAATCAATGGTGAATTTACGATAAAATCTTAAAATATGAAGTTTTGTGCATTCGTTTCACATCTTCACTGGAAGTTCAAATTTTTCTTAAATGTTATCAGTCTCATTGGTTAGCACTGCTGCCTCACAACGGCAGGGTTCTGGGTTCGATTCCTGCCTGTCTGTGTGGAGTTTGCACCTTCTCCCCGTGTCTGCGTGGGTTTCCTCCGGGTGCTCTGGTTTCCTTCCACAATCCAAAGGTGTGCAGGTCAGATGAATTGGCCATGCTAAATTACCCATAGTGTTAGTCAGGGGTAAATATAGGGTAGGGAAATGGGTTTGGGTGGGTTCCTCTTTGGAGGGGTGGTGTGGACTTGTTGGGCCGGAAGACCTATTTCCACACTGAAGAGAATCTTATCATTCATAATACACTCAATTAAAATCTGTGAGTTCTCATTTATATTCTTCTGCCAATGAGTACAGTTTACTTTCATCTCTACTACTTATCTTGTCAATATATTGGAAACTTCTTTCAATTATCCTCTCAACCTCTCAACTAGAAGAGGAACAATGAATTGGATACAAAAGCAGTGTTTTTTTAACAGTTCATCACAGTTTCCTTGCTGTTGTAGTCTAAGCCAATATTTATAAAGCCTTGGATTCCTTTTCAAGCAGTTTTTCAATCATGTTTCGATTCCAGCTGATGTAAATACTGGACAAATCAGATCCCAGACTAAAATCTGTCTGAATTTTTTTCAGTGGAATGTGAGATTCTTCATCATGCACAAACCAGATAGTTTAAGGACCATGATTGTAAAGATTGTTCTGAGGGGCTCTGACAAGGACTCAATGTACTGAAAATAACAAATGCTGGAGATCACAGCGGGTCAGACATCATCCGTAAAGAGAGAGCAAGCTAATGTTTCCATTCTAGATGGCTTGCTCTGATGAATTTACTAAACTGGAAACGTTAGCTTGCTCTCTCTCCATGTCTGACCCGCTGTGATCTCCAGCATTTGGTGTTTTTATTACAGATTCCAGCATCTGCAGCAATCTGCTCTGATTCAATGGACTGAATGGTCTCCTTCTGTGCTGTAAATGATTTAATGACTGCATGAAATTTTGAAATCCCATTGGTATTCAACTTGCTTCGTTACCCTAAAAAATGCCATTGGTTGTATACTTATGTTCAGGACTGCTTTCTGTTTACTATTTAATGTATTGTCATTTCGTTAAGCTGGCTTGAAGTTTCTCAAATTTTATAGGTTGATTTGAAGGAATCCTCCACAAGTCACATATGACACTACCTCCACTGGTGCCCAAAATCCTGAAGAGATCGATGAGGCTGCACATTAGATGATTAGGGGTTTAGATAGAGTTGACAATGAGAACCTTTTTTCCACGTATGGAGTCAGCTATTACGAGGGGGCATAGCTTTAAATTAAGGGGTGGTAGGTGTAGGACAGATGTTAGGGGTAGATTCTTTACTCAGCGAGTTGTGAGTTCATGGAATGCCCTGCCAGTAGCAGTGGTGGACTCTCCCTCTTTATGGGCATTTAAACGGGCATTGGATAAACATATGGAGGATAGTGGGCTAGTGTAGGTTAGGTGGGCTTGGATCAGCGCAACATCGAGGGCCGAAGGGCCTGTACTGCGCTGTATTTTTCTATGTTCTATTAGCATTCTTCTTACAGGACTGCCAGTCTGAAAGAGCTTGTCGAATGTGGTTGGTGACATTATAGATCTTCACATTTGAATAAGAATACTTGATTGGTTTGACTAAAATAAAATAACTTATTTCATAAATTCAAATTTAGAGCACAACCACTCGCCTCTTGTAGGGTAAGCTGTAAAGGCGGAACTGAAGTGGGAAGCTGAGCTGCGGATGTGGATCGTGCGGACACTTATTGCTGTGGGACGGAGTGGAGCGTGCGGTGGTGGCAGCGCGAGCGGAGGGTCCGAGGTAACGGTCAGTCGGAGGAGAGTCATGGACAGGCGCAGGGGGAGCTGCGGCTCTCTGAGTGAGGTCCTGTTCTAATGTCGAGTCCTCTTACTCACCCGTTCCGTTTCCGGTTTTGATTTAAATACAGTGAGGATGTAGACCCGGAGGCATGGCACACGCAATGGCCGAGCCCCTGGCGTCCCCTGATCAGCAGCATCAGCACCACCACTGACAGAGTGAGAGGGACCGGCGTCGGGAATGGAGGGAGGAGGGGGGAATGGGGGGCGCGGGATGGGGGAGAGGAGGGGGGGATGATGAGGGGGGAGGGGGGATGGAGGGGGGAGGGGGATGGAGGAGGGAGGGGGAACGATGAGGGGGGATGGAGGGGGGAGGGGGAACGATGAGGGGGGATGGAGGGGGAATGATGAGGGGGGAGGGGGAATGATGAGGGGGGAGGGGGAACGATGAGGGGGGATGGAGGAGGGAGGGGGAACGATATGGGGGGATGGAGGAGGGAGGGGGAACGAGGAGGGGGATGGAGGGGGAGGGGGAACGAGGGGGGGGGATGGAGGAGGGAGGGGGAACGATGAGGGAGAGGGGGAACGATGAGGGGGGAGGGGTAATGATGAGGGGGAGGGGGGACGATGAGGGGGATGGAGGGGGGAGGGGGAACGATGAGGGGGGATGGAGGAGGGAGGGGGAACGATGAGGGGGGATGGAGGGGGGAGGGGGAACGATG